>NC_083348.1:98887876-100087876 GCF_019175385.1 Lycium barbarum | reverse complement strand
GGGCGAGGCACATTACTCCCGATATTCTGTTCACCCAGGGTCGACGAAGATGTACCATGATATCAGATGCCTATATTGGTGGGACGGTATGAAAAGAGATATAGCAGAGTTCGTTGCTCAGTGTCCAAATTGCCAGCAGGTTAAGATTGAGCACCAGAAGCCCGGTGGGCTATTGCAGGAGATGAAGATACCGACGTGGAAGTGGGAGATCATTAATATGGACTTTATTACAGGTCTACCTCGCACTCCACGGAGGTATGATTCTATTTGGGTTATTGTTGATCGGCTGACGAAATCAGCCCATTTTCTTCCGGTTCGGACCACCTATTCAACTGAGGATTATGCCAGGCTTTATGTCAGGGAGATTGTACGACTTCATGGAGTTCCTGTGTCTGTTATTTCCGATAGAGGTGCCCAGTTTACAGCTAAGTTCTGGAGATCGTTTCAGGAGGGATTGGGGACCCAGGTGAGCCTGAGTACAGCCTTCCATCCCCAGTCCGACGGACAGGCCGAGCGCACTATTCAGACATTGGAAGATATGTTGCGTGCCTGTGTTATTGATTTCAGGGGTAGCTGGGACGACCATTTACCGCTTGTTGAGTTTGCGTGTAATAACAGCTACCACTCCAGTATTCAGATGGCACCATATGAGGCTTTGTATGGCAGGAAGTGTAGATCACCGATCGGTTGGTTTGATGTTGGGGAGACTGAGTTGATTGGCCCAGATGTGGTCCAGCAGGCCGTGGATAAGGTGAAACTTATTCGAGAAAGATTGTTGGCAGCCCAGAGCCGACAGAAATCTTATGCCGATAAGCGACGTCGACCGTTAGAGTTTCAGATTGGCGATTGGGTGTTCCTGAAAGTGTCACCGATGAAAGGTGTTATGCGATTTGGCAAGAAAGGAAAGCTCAGTCCGAGATATATTGGGCCCTATCTGATTATTCGCAAAATAGGCAAGGTGGCCTACGAATTGGATTTTCCAGCTGACTTAGGAGCGGTACACCCAGTATTTCATGTTTCTATGCTTCGTAAGTGTATTGGTGACCCTTCCAGAGTCTTTCCTGTAGATGATATTCAGGTCACCGAGGAGCTATCTTATGAGGAGCAGCCTATAGCCATATTGGATCGCCAGGTAAAAAGGTTGCGGAACAAAGATATGGCTTCTGTTAAAGTGCTGTGGCGGAACAATAACTGAGAGGAAATGACCTGGGAAGCTGAGGAGCATATGAAGAAGAAGTATCCTCATTTATTTTCAGAGCCTACAGGTAATCCAATTCTCTATTTGACTATGTTGTTTGATAAATGAATCGTTGATCAATGATTGTATTGTTGTGACAGTTAGTAAGGAAACTCCCCTAAATTGTTGTATGACCGGTAAGGTTAATCTGACATTCGAGGATGAATGTTCTAAAGGGGGGAAGGATGTTAGAACCCGTATTTTTATACAGTGAAATAATCCGGATTTATTTATGATAAGCTAAGGACAAAATTATTTTGGGATACAAAGTCGGGATTCTTGACCTTCGAATTTATTTTGAGATATAAGTTGTGCATGAATTTATTGGTATGAAACAATTAGGAAAATTTGGGACAAAAGGTGATAAAATTTGAAGTGGAAAGTCATCCACAAATTCCATGTGGTGCCCACACAACTTTGTGTCATCTTCTAAGTGGAACAACTCATTATGTGGGCCAAGGCACCCTTGACTAAGTCTTGCATTGTTAAAAAGATGACCACTTCATTTCACTTCACTCCAACTCTTAAAAAAAAAGAAGGAATTGAAGAGCACCACAATAAGGGGGCTCTCGGCCAGCCCAAGGAAAAATCCCCCCCCCCCCCCCCCCCCCATTTCTTGCTCTTCCAAAATTATTTCTTTGGTACAAACCCACTATTTTGAGGTCCCTAAGTAGCGTGGGAGTGTCGTTGGAGCGATCAACCCATTATTTTTCATCCATTGGAAACCCTAGCATTTTGTGGAATTGAAGAGGATAGGTAAGAGTTGATCTTGCTTTTGTGTTATAAAGGTTGTTTGTATCTTGTAGTATGTTATAATGGAGGAAAATCATGAAATATGAAATGTTGGAGGTGAGTTGTGTATGTGGAGCTTGAGCCGTGTAAATGGGTGTTGTTGTGTTGTGATTGAAATTATGAATTAATGCCTAGTTAGTTGATTATGATCATTGTAAGGTGAAGAACAATTGAGAATCATCCATATATGTATATGTGTAGTGTTAGCCGAAAATGGGTCACCTTATGTGCCAAGAATTGAATTAGTATCGCTTATTGTTTATTCGTCGTCGCCATGAATTCTATGTTGGAAATGAAAGTTTATTGACTCAAATTGATGTTGTAAATATTGCGGACTGATTTGGAAGTTGTTGTACATTTAATGTAAATTGTGTATTGATGAAAATAGCATTGTTAGAATGTAAATTGTAGATACGAACCATGATTTGGAAATGAAGAAAAAGTTAGGGGGGCTGTCTCGGTTAGGGGCTGTTTCGGGTAGCTTGGGAAAATTTATGGATTGTTGGAAAAATTGTATAAATTGCTTAGAATGTCTTGAAATGTTTTTGGTATGGGTTCGGGTTAGTATGTGAGCGTATAAGCGTCGATTTTGGCTTGAAGGTAAGTCGTCGAATTGAATTTATGAAAGTTGATGAATGATGGAAAAGAGAGTTATTATTGTTGTATTACCTTTCGGATTGATCATTAATGTTGTTAGGTTGGTTGTTGTTGTTGTTGTTGATTGATACGGCCGAGTTAAATTCTCGGGGTAGCCTATTTACAGGGGAAATGCTGCCCAAATTTCTGTAGAATTAAGGGCGAAATTGGAATTTAATGCCCAAAGAGTCTTTAGCTAATGTTTGGCATTTTATGGCTTGTTTATAGATCGTGGGCAGCCCGAATCATAGGTTGGATTTAGCTTGAGTTTGGATCGTATTGGAGAGCGTTTGAGGTATGTAAAGTAATCTTCCTTCTTCGGCATGCCTTAGTTAAAATAGGCTATGATATAAGCCTCGAGGAAACTCTATTCTCACAATCCGAGCATGTTTATGAATCGCATTTGTTCTTTGGCATCCTTGCCTTGTCATGGCAAAACATTGATCCTTATGTTCTTGGAATCCATAATTTGTAAAGATTACATGAAAGCTGATTTTTGTTTTAAAGTTCATTCTTTAGCGATTCCAAAACTTCAAACGCCCATAATTTCCTCAGAAAAGCTCGGATTGCTTTGAAATTTTCGTAGGAGTTTGTATGATATAAAATGAGTATGTTTTTCATAGGCGGGCTCAGTTCGGGTCTATACTCGTCCGTGGGTCCCGCGACGCCCTTTTTGAAATTCGACAACTTTGAAACAAAAAGTGATAATTATTATTCCGATTTCGAATATGACTATTTTACTTATCCTTCAGATTTATAATAATGATTTTATGCATATGATTCCTCACTACTCCGCTCGTGCATACTGTGATATCGTTCACCGGTTCCCGGGCCGGTTCTGTTGTCGTGCGCTTTGTGATACATTCCGGTGTTATGCTGTGATTATGGTTCACCGTGCTCCTCGCTCGAGGGCCGGGTTCCACTTATGTTTGGCGTTATGCTGTGTTTGGCGTTATGCTGTGTTGTGATGTGTGACGGGGATTCGGAGATTTGAAACTTTCTGGTGTTATGCTGTGTTGTGGCGCCATCGACAGGCGGGCGACCACATTTTCCTGTGCCCTATGCATAATTTATACTTTGGAAATAAACATTTTGATATTTTTTTTTTGATATGTATTATTTTCTATATATCTGATTCGATTATTGTTCAGATTTATTTCTGTACCTTCTGCTTTGCATACTCAGTACATATTTCGTACTGACCCCCTTCTCCGGGGGCTGCGTTTCATGCCCGCAGGTACGGACGCACAGCCTGGTGATCCACCTGTTTAGG
The DNA here is from genome assembly GCF_019175385.1 of Lycium barbarum. Classification (NCBI taxonomy): domain Eukaryota; kingdom Viridiplantae; phylum Streptophyta; class Magnoliopsida; order Solanales; family Solanaceae; genus Lycium; species Lycium barbarum. The sequence continues at coordinate 100,083,938 of NC_083348.1, read as the reverse complement.
ACACCCTTTCTGCTATTCGGAGTGCTCCTCTCTTTCCGGAGCTTATACTTTTGGTATATATATTTATTAGTGCATTTGTATATATTCGTTCATGGGTACGGCGGGGCCCTGTCCCGTCATATGATTCTGTCGGTCTGTTTAGAGGTCTGTGGACATGTTTGTGGGTTAGGGTCTTTCTGTATGGATAGGTGTATATGTTGTTTGGGCGATCCCATACGCCGAGGCGGCCGGTCCGCATATGTTTATACGTTGCTTTGCTAGCCCTGTGTGGCCTTTGTTGGTGTTGCTGTGTACAGGGTTATTTTGGATAGTCTGTAAAACAGAGGAAATTCTGCCGAATTTTTTCTGGGAGTTGTCTAAATTTAGAATATAGCCTCGTCGGCTTCTGGTATATACTTGAATGCATTTGATAGATGGGTTTGGGTGCCCAGATCGGGCACTAGTCACGGCCTATGGGGTTGGGTCGTGACAAGTAGACTGCTTGAATGCAACAAAGATTTGAAATTGCAATCATTTAGAATCAGGTGTATTATTTCATGGATCACCACCACGGCATCTCCCTATTCAATGATATCCATAACATAAGATAGTAACAAGTTACTGACTCAAAATTTGAATCTCCTTAAATGTACAAAATAATGAACTCTTTACGCATCACTAAAACAATCACAACCCAAAGCCACACAGGGCCTTACAAATTCACCTCACAAACTAAGATTACAGCACCAACTAGACATACAAGAGGTCACGACAAAAGAAGAAGAAGAAATTGTCTGTATTTGGATAACTAAGCTATCATAGTTTCTTCATATATTGTTTTATTTACATACATAAAAAGTAGTAACATATTCATTCTGCTCTTCTAGGGAGTGGATAGGCTCGGTTCACATCGTGCCTCGGATTATATGGAGAAGGATGGTGCAAAGGTTGCTGACCATATTCAGCAGTCTGATGTTTCGAACTTATTCTAGGCTCCTTGTTGAGTCTTTCATTGGCAGCCTCAATATGTTCTAGTTTCTCCACTACTTCCTTCATTGATGGTCTGGTTTTAGGTTCATTTTCAAGACATGACAGTGCGAGTTGTGCTATTTGAACTGCAGCTCTGGATGGATATTTTCCTCCAAGCCGCGAATCTATCTTGTCTTTCAACTTCCTTCTATCAGATAAATGTGGCTTAATCCATTCAACCAGATTATGCTGGTTGCTTGGGCGGTTTGAGTCTGCTGCCTGTAGACCTGTTAGCATTTCCAACAAAAAGACACCAAAACCATAGACATCGCTCTTCACGTACAAGTGTCCTGTAGAAAAATGACAATAGAAGTATGAACAAATATTTATTCTGACTTGACTCTGTATGTTTAAACCTCACAATATGTGATTCAAGAGAAATAGAATTGCCAAGTGCAGAAGCCCAACAGACTCCAAGTTTACCTGTTGCAACATACTCGGGAGCAGCATAACCATACGTTCCCATTACCCGTGTTGACACATGTGATTGAGTAGCCGAAGGACCTAGTTTTGCCATGCCAAAATCTGCTATCTTCGCATTGTAAGACTGAAACAAAAGGAATTAAAGAATGTCATGAAACAGTTTTATTAATAACAGCCTTTTCTCCAATATTTTTTTCTCACTGTTATAGGTTAGCTAGTCAGGTTTTATCATACGGTGATCAAGAGCTCCAAAACTTTAGGCTTTTGGCTGTAAACTAGAAAGGTGCCGAGTAAGAAAAAGGTTTGTGGTCTCTATATTACTTGCGCTAAGACTCTATGTGACAATAGTCAGAGGGAGAAGAAAAGGAAACGTACGCCATCAAGTAATATATTCGAGGCTTTAATGTTTCTGTAGATAACTTGCTTCTCTGATGCATGTAGGAATGCCAAGCCTCGAGCTGCGCCTATCATAATTTTAAGCCTTACATTCCATGGAAGTGACAAAGCAGCAGAGCGCCCTAAGAAAACCAAATAGAACAAATATGTTTAGGTGGAGAATGAAGTAGGCACATTCCTCGATGCTTTAATCTAGAATATCTTATATATAATTGAGAAACATATAGATAATCTCTTACTTCCAAAAAGATGGTTTGCCAAGGATCCTTTTTGCATAAACTCATAGACAAGCAGTAGTTCTTTATCTTCCTGGCAGTATCCCAAGAGTTTGACCAAGTTAGGGTGAGAAAGTCTTCCAAGAAAGCTCACCTCAGACTGCATAAACAAATGAAATGAAATTCACAAGAGAACCTTGGAAAAAAATTAGCAGATACAAGCAACAAAACTCAGTGTCTCAGAACTATGGAATAATTTTTCACATTTAAATATTCAGAATAAATTCCAGGTCTAGTGAATGACCAACTAAAGTTGAGTAACTTAGCAGAAAGCAAAACCTGTGCACAAAGATGTTGGTAATAATGAATAATGATCGTAATCAATCTGCTAAAGCTAGCAGAAGACATAAGATCACAAGTTTCAATGAAATTGGACGGTATAAGAATTAAAAAAGAGAGACAAGGAAATGCAATGGGATAGATGGTAGAGAGCTGCCGGCGTCCAAAATTGGTTATTCACTAAACCTGCCGAATGAGCAAGTAGAAAGGTGCTTTAGAAAATATGTAACACAAAGTTTGCACAACAAAACAAGACTGCAAACAAAGATCCTAGACCATTCACCCAACTGAATATTAGCATAATCATATTTCTGGAGAACGACAAGAAGTGCCAGAGAGTTCAAGGAATTGCTCTTTGCCAAAGTTTAGAGAAAACACCGTGTGTTAAACTGCATATATAATATGTTACTCTCTGAATTCTCACTTTCCCACTGAAAGTAGTCAAAGAAATTCAACTCAATGGGACAATAAAAACCTCGGACAGCCCAACATTTCCCAGCAATGAGTTACTATCAAGTAATAAATCAATGCCAAGCGCTTCTATGCAATTTGTCACGTCGCTCACGCAGACAATAAAGAGGAGAGCCATTGCAGCTATATTAAAACGAAGCAAGCTAGCGCCTGGCATAAAATAGAAATAACTCCAATTATAAAACTTAAAGGAGTTTACATATTTAGGACAGAGGAGTCACCTGGAACTCTTCAAATCCTTGTAAGCTTTCAGAATTCAATTTCTTAACAGCAATTACAGTGCGGCCACTCTTAGAAGAAGCCCGCTCATCAAGCCAACCCTTGTAAACTTTCCCAAAACCACCATCTCCCAGCACCGTATCATTGTTAAATTTTCTGGTGGCGGCCTTGAGTTCAGCAAAAGAAAACATCCGTAAATTGGGATGCGGTAATATCTGGCTATTTGGATGAACAAGATTCCATGGCTTTGGTGGTGCTTTTCTGAAAAGGCCAAAAAAATCCCACCATCTTGGTGAAGCGATGTAGAGACTTTTATCCTCAGATTTTACCTTTGTCCTTGAAATGGCACTCCTTTCTGCTATATCAACGCCATTACAATCCTCTTTGATGGATGCCCTCTTTGCTTCAACCTTTAACTGAGATGTTGATGTGTCATCAAATGAAATGATGTCTTCACCTGCATTCTGCTGAGATACTAATGCTAATTCCAGGCTTTTCACCACTTCAGACATTCCAGGCCGTTGATGTGGATGACCATTGAAGCATTCAACAGAAATTCCTACAAACACCTTTAAACAAGTTGAGGAGATAGACCCGGCCAGATTCTGATCAATAAGCTTACTAACTTCTCTTTCCTTGATGCATTGTTTGGCCCATGCTACAAGTCCATGTTGCTCCTCAGGCAGTTTTAGATTGACTGCCGGCCTTCCTGAGAGCACTTCAAATAGTACTACTCCAAAAGCATACACATCAGTTTTCCATGTTAATCTATTAGTCAGGAAGTACTCTGGATCGAGGTACCCAAATGTGCCTTTGACTTGTGTACTAACATGAGTAGCTGATTCATTTCCAGGTCCCATTTTGGACAACCCAAAATCTGAAATCTTACTCACCCAATTTTCATCCAACAGAATATTTGAGCTTTTGACATCACGATGTATAACTCTATTTTGAGATGTATGAAGGAAATCCAGTCCACGTGCAGCACCTATAGCAATTTTGAGCCTTTGTTCCCAAGAGAGAGAGGAGCTACTTGTGTCCTTTTTGAAGAGGTGGTCAGCAAGTGATCCTCGAGACATATAATCATAAACTAATAACATCTCAGGACCTTCATTGCAGTAACCAATTAGGGATAGAAGGTTCTCATGGCGGTGCGTAGATAACATTTTGATTTCGGTCCAAAATTCATTCTGCCCCTGGCTAGATCCTGATTTCAATCGCTTAACTGCTACAGTGGTCTCTCCGCCATCAATATCACCTTTGTATACTGTGCCATATCCACCGCTCCCAATGACAAGCTGTGGATCAAAATTGTTGGTTGATCTTACCATCTCATCCAGCGAGAATTGACGACACTGATGCTCCCCGCAAGATATTCTATTGTTCATCTTGCCAGAGTTTATCTCTGAATTACACGTAATGTAATAAACAACGACATTGATCAAAGTGACTATCAGTGTCAGTACAGTTGCAATTTTATTCTTTGTAGTAAACGAAACAAATTGCTCTGGTGTTGAAGTAGTAACAGGATGCGCAGGGCTCACACTGCCAAGATTGTTGTCAGGGTTGCTTATCTTGAATACTTCTAGCCCATTCAAGATGGCGTTACTCTGATTACTGATTGTAGCAAGCTTTGGCTGCAAAACTATAGAAAGTTTATGCTTACCTTCCCTTCTATCACCCTCCATAATGGCAACATAGTCCCTGTATACAGAAATTCCATGTCCTCCACTCCATTTGATCACATCAGCTTCATCTTCAGCATTATGATTATTTATGACAATAGTGAAATTTCTTTCACCTTTATTTGTCATCGCAGGTTCAATTTCACAAAAGTGGAGCCTAACAAGGTATCTGAATCCCAAATCAAGTGGGATGTTCCAAGTGAGATTACAGACATTAGAATGGCAGTGTGCACCCACTGACCTGGCCGTTTGGTAAACTTCTTTTGGTGCACTTTGAGTTGCTGAGGAAGTAAATCTGATTGGAACGGCGCTGTTGATAGAAAAGGCACCAACTTCTATCAGGTAATTAGAGTCATCTTCCCAGTCCCGGAACATGGTTGCATCTTCCAAAGATGAAATAGAGTTTCCGCCAACATTTATTCGCTGAATTGTTTCCAGTGCTGTGCTATTGTCAATGTAGAATCTGTGCTTTCGCCCAACAACACGGACTCCCTGATTGCCATCTGGTGTGAAATACAGACCAGCAGGCATGGAAACAATCTCGATTGCATTTACAAAAGCATAAGTGTCTTCCAAAAAGCGAGATGGTATGAATGTTATGCTCAATGTTTCACTTTCTTGTACAGTGATGCAAAATTCCTTCTTGAAATAGTTTATGCCCAGAGCATCAGCAGCAAGGGTAGGGATGAAGTCACTGAGCAGGGTATGCTGACCAGTTTTGACAGTAAAAATGGCTTTGGACTTCTTGAAACCTTTGTATGAAGCTGGCTTGAAGTGTAAGCGTATGAACTTTTGCCCTGGTTTCACTGAAAACTGGTAAGTAAACCCATGGCGAGACGTTCGAGCTGACTTATAAGGAACTGGATCCGACAAACCAGCAAACTGATGGGGGACTCTTGACTTTATAGATTTTCCCCTTAACTGTAGCAATGAAGAGCTGAAACTGGCATCACCAACCCATACTCGTCCATCTGGTGCAGGGAAATCGCCAGAGGCACCACATGAAATGGCAACGTTTCCATCAATGTTAGTGGCAGAGATGATCACTTGATGGATAAACATAAACATTGAGAGAATGAATAGCTGAGAGAGCAACATGTTCAGTTGTGGGTGGGTGAAAGAGGCACTGATTGTTCGAAGTAGAAGTGGGAAAAATCGACAACTTGAGGCAGAATAGTCTACCCTCTAAGAAATTGCAGCGAAGCTGCACATTAAAAGCCCAATAGACTTGAAGTCTTGGAGTAGGTTATTGTTATTGAAACTTTGCTTTCTTACAGAATAGTCAAAGAGCATCACAGACTTCTTTTGTCCATCATTTCATTGTGTTCAAACCCTTCTGTTATGTTTTGATTGATTCACTTAAATCAACATACCTGCCACAAAAGATATGTGAAAATGATTTATTTGACCGTGTCAGATGAATATTAATATCAGGGTTGAAGGTCAATGAATGGAAGCGAGAAGTCAATATCTGTCTTAATCAAAATCCAGACAGATGTACAAAACTAGAGAACTTGCTAACATAATGAACAATAGCTCATATGTTATGTTCAGACAGGTCCCAGCAGTGAACTTTTGTTTCTTAAATGTAAAGTTAAGACTTAGCTGTGGCCTTTATATTTAGTTCCCCTTCCCTTCCTTTGGTCTTTTTTTTTTTTTTTTCTCTCAATGGGCTCTGAATGCAAAATATTAATTCTTGATAGGACGCAATTCAACAGAATATACAACATCAACTGTATTAACTGCAAGAAAAATGCAGGGAATAATTGGACGCGGGGACTGCAATATGGAGTATGTTGTGGAGAGAACTCATCGTTCCAATTGCATATTTTACATTACTGTAGCTTTGTTTGTATGATTCTCTTGTCGGATATGAATCCTCTTTGTCTGCTTTGCTCAATCCAATGAATTTAGTGATTCATCATAGTTAAAACTATTTTTACTGTCAACCTAATGCATTCCTCCTCGACTGTCAACCTAATCCATTCCTCCTCTTTTCTTCGAACTTAGAACAATCTATCCGAAACTCACACACTTGAAGGAAGCAAATCAACCAAAAAAAAGTTCTCTTGAGTAAGATGAAAATTAAGAGGATACCGCCATGTAATTACAGGAGCAGGCAAATACAATACAGTTGTTGCTGCTTCATACATATATAGAGTCAATTAGCCCTACACGACCAATCTTCCTCTTCTTCAAGAAAACACGTTAAAGCACCTTTGGGGGACGGGAAGAAAGGTATATATACTCGTGCATCACTGTGTTTGGTTTTCCTTTATATGAACAAGTATACAACTTGAAGTAGACACAAGTTATATTAAACGTATCTGCATCTTATTGGTGCATTTACTTTTACCTTTTCATTATTGTGTTATGATTATGATTATAATTGTATGCGCTATTTGGTCCTACAAAACTAGTATAGAAGGTTTGTTTTGAATATCCCAGTCGACGTGGAAACACTCAGCATGACTGAAAAATTTAACACGGGAAGGTTCCTGTAAGCCGGATATGATCAAGTGTCGTCTTGAGACACACTTGAGCACTGCCTTATTACCTCTTCTGAATCCATCCCCATAAGCTGCTGAGGTATCTGATTCAATTGGTGCTTGAAAAAATCACCCAGTTTCTTCTCAAACTCGGAACAATTCCCTTTCTTTGATGAAGTAGATGATGATGAGGATGCAGAGGAAGATGCAGAAGTCGAACTACTACCAGAACCAGCTATTATTTCAGAGTCCAACCATATGTGAGCTAATACTTGGCAGGTACCTTCTTCCACTTCTGGACTTAAACTCGGATAGCCTGTAATCATTAAAATGAAAAACTTATCTTCAGAAAGAGAAAAGGACATCATATACAAGTGTTTTTGGAATAAAAGATCCACCTTTAAGCCGCAGCCATGCATGTAACATTTCGTGAGCCAGAATTGGCCAGTCAATAACCTGGAAAAGTCTTGAGCTATGAGTAAATTTGTCTTCAGATAGAGTGAAGTAAAAAAATTCTTGAGGTATGGTTTTTTAGACCATTTATCTAGGAAGACCATATAAGATTAGAATAGTAGTCACTTCACTCGTCGAATTAACCTGTAACGCTCTGTAATACCTAATATCCTATCACCACCAAGCCGTGGCTGCGTCTAAATCTGACATGTTTGTTTGGATCAAGACAGATTTCATTTTGAACAGTATATGGCCATTGAGGAAAGTGCAGAATAAGGGAAGGTTCATACAGTGCTAATGGTCTGTTCTTCAGACAGGCAGAGTCCTCGAGTCAAGTGTACCTACCAAAGTTAGAAAATATCTCCTACCATCACGAGTTGAAACTCTATATAGCCCCCCAAATATTAGCATGTAGAAGATCAAATGAAGCAACAGAAGAAGAAGTACTTAAGAGTAAAAGGCATTATTGATTGCATAGCAATAGGACAAACAGTACAAGTATGACCTCTCATCTGTATGAAATTCAGAACATTTATTCTCCTCATAACTTTTAAAGGGGCATGCCTAGTCTTCTATGCCATAAAGCAGTAACATCAGAATTATTAACACTGTAATTAGCATCCATACACAAATCACTAGAAAAAACATTCACTGATGAGTTATGAGATGAATGCTTGGTTTCTACTGTGGGTTCATTTCCCTCAGTCTTCAAGATGTAGAGACATTGGTCCTCCTTATGAAGCCCCATCGCCTTCCTACTTGAGAGCTCCTGAAACAAGTCCCCATCACCTTCCTACTTGAGAGCTCCTGAAACAAGTCCAATACCACTCCCCGATCCTGTCAGCAAAATATCTCTTAACATCGAGTGAATCTCGTCCAATTTCTTACCATGTTCATTTACCTTGACCAGAATCTTTTTACTAACCCTACACACCAGAATTAAACCATGCATCTGGCAGAACTTCACCAGTGAAATTTCCAACTTGGTCAGTTTCCTGGAGTAAATCCATATTTTCATCGCTTCGTAGCATTTAGTCTTGGAACACTTGAGAACTAGCTCTTCACCTTCCATCAGCTGCTTCTTGAACATCTCTATTTCTGTCTCGGCCATTTAGGGCTTTGCTTAGCCTCTCCATGTCAGCGAATACTGGTTCAATATCAACTAATGTCTGCTTCAAGCTGAGGAATTTGGAACGGAAACTGGTGATGTTTATGACAACATGAAGAACGGCTTTGAAGAGTATGTCAAAAACAGGACGCAGAGCAGCTCCTCCCAAGAGATTTGCGGTCATTACTGTTACGTCCCGTATTTTTATACATTGGGACAACCCGAATTAACTATGATAATTAAGGCCAAGACCATTCCGGGATTTGAAGTCGGGACTTTTGACATTTGATTTTATTTTGAGACATAAGTTATATATAAAGTTGTGGGCATTGAACACTTAGAAAAAATTGGGACCACAATTCATAAAATTGGAATTAAAAATATTGTGCAAAGGGGCCATTGTGGCCGTGTGTATGGGAAGAGGGTCCCACACAATGTGTGGCCAATCTTAAATGGTCCAACACATTGTGTGGGCCAAGACACTTGGAGATATTTTTGTGGGACTAAAAGATGACTTTCAAATCATCTCTCCTCATTCTATACTTAGCAAAAATAAAGCAAGAAGTGAGGAGCAACTACTCCATGGTTCTCGGCCAAAGTGGAGGAAAACCAACTCCATTTTTAGCCTCTCTAAAATTTATTCCTTGATACAAACCCACTATATTGAGATCCCTAAGTAGCGTGGAAGTATTGTTTGGGTCATCTAACTACTCATTATACCCATTTGCAAACCCTAACCAAAGTGTGGAATTGGAGAAGAAAGGTATGTTTTGCTCTTGTTTTTGTGTTGTGAATGTTTAATTCATGTTGTAGTATGTTAACATGGATATAAATCATGAAATATGGTGTGATGAAGTTGGGCCGTGTGTTTGGTGTTCTAGCCGTGTATTTGGGTGTTGAATTGGATTGATGAATTGATTCTTGTAGTGTGTTAAATCGTTGTAGTGTGTAGGATGGCTAAGTGTCACGACCCAACCCCGTAGGCCGTGACTAGTGCCCTACTTGGGCACCCTGACATACCTGTACGTATCGAATCACATCCAAATAGTATATGCGGCTAAAATGCTATATGCCGTCTCAAACTATATCAAACTGCATCAGACGCATTTCAACGCAACCATGTGCGGACACATATATATATATCAAAAAGCCGGCAAGGCTGTCAAATGTATCAAGAGCCAACAAGGCTATCAAAGATGTCAAAAAGCCGACAAGGCTATCAAATGGCACAATGGCCCAAAACACGTATACAAAATGCACGCCGACAAGGCGGCCATAACAAATGAGATCATACAAACCCCACTATACAAAAGTAGGCACACACACCCACAAATACGTCTACAGACCTCTAAACAGACCAAACGAATCATATGGCGGGACAGGGCCCCGCCGTACCCCCGAACGAATAAATACAAACATAGCGAACAAAAGTGTATACCAAAAGATATGCTCTGAAAGGAGAAGAGCACTCCAACAGCAAAAGGGGTATCCTACACTGGGGGATCACCGAACTGTGCGTCTGTACCTGCGGGCATGAAACGCAGCCCCCCCCCCCCCCCCCCCCCCGAAGAAAGGGGGTCAGTACGAAATATGAATTGAGTATGCAAAGCAGAATATACAGAAAGCAAATGTGAGACTTTAAATAAAAGGGGAGTATCAAACATAAGCGCAAATCCAACATATCAAATATGTTTACTTTCAAAAATATGTAAGTAATGCATAGGGTACAGAAGAATATGGTCGCCCGCCTGTCAATGGCGTCAATACACAGCATACTCCAGATGTAAGTTTAAATTCTCCGAATCCCCGTCACATATCATAACCCAACATAACGCCATATACAGCATAACACCAAACATAAGTGGAACCCGACCCTCATTAGCGAGTAGCTCGGAGAACCATAAACACAGCATAACTCCGGAGCATATCAAAGCGCGCACGATAACAGGATCGGCCGGGACTCGGCGAAGGGAATAACAAAATGCACGAATAGAGTCGTGAGTAGTCATATGCATAAAATCCTTATCATAAATTCAAACATAAGTAAAGTGATCATATTTGAAAATCGAAATAATAGCCTTAACAAATTCTTTCAAAGATTCTCCGAATTACATAAAGGAAGGTCGCGGGACCCACGGACGGGTATGGACCCGAATCAGGCCCGCTTATGGAAAACATACTCATTATACAGCATGCAAACTCTTATGAAAATATTGGAACAATCCGAGCCTTTATGCGAAAGATATGGCATTCAAAAATTACGAAATTCATTAAAGTGAAACCTTTTTGTACAAAGTTTGGAAATCACTTCTTTCAAAAACATAATGGTTCGTATTACATCAAATCATACATAAGAGTGCCAAGGAGTATATATAAATCATATCATGCTCGGATTTCGGATTTGGAATTTCCTTAAGGCTCTAATCTAGCCTATGTAAAACTAAGACATGCCAAAAAGAAAGGAGGTTGCTTTACATACCTCGTACACACTCCAAGCTAGCCAATCTAAAGCTAATCCAAATCTACACCTCGGGCTCCCCAAGGTCTACAATTACGCCAACGAATACCAAACATTAGCTAAGGGCACTTAAGCCATTCATTCCAAACTAATCATTAAATTCTACAGAAAATTCGACAACATTTCCCCTGTAAATAGGCCATCCCGAGAATTTAACTCGCTCAAAATCAACAACAACAACCACAATAACCAACCTAGTATCATCAATAATCAATCCGAAAGGCAAAACAACATTAGTAGCTCTCTTTTACACCATTCGACAACTTTCCAATTATTCACTTTAATGGCTTACTTTAAAGCCACAATATCGTTCGTATATTCGATTATTAACCCAAACCCATACTAACAACATTCAAGAACATTCTAAACGATTCGCATAATATTTCCAGCAATCCACAATTTATTTATTTTTCAAAAGTGGCCGAAAACAGTCCCCTTTACCCGAGAACAGCCCCTCTTTTCCATTCCTCATTTTCAAGTCATGATTTGTATCGCAACCCACAATATAACGATATGATTTTCATAAAATATACAATTTACGTCAAACGCACAACTAGCCTCAAAACAACCCACAAATTCTCAACATCAATCTTGAGTTGTTAATTGCTCATCCCCAACTAGAATCCATAACGACGACAATTGAAACGTTAAGCGATATTAATGCGATCTTCAACATATTATAGGCTCACATTCGTCCACACTACACATATATATATATATATATATATATATATATATATATATATATGTTAATGGTTCTCATATATAAGGATTGCATTAAATGCATAAAGTTCTCCAAATCAGTCCGCAGCACTTACTATGTCAATTTGGGACATTAATTTCTCATTTCCAACCTACAAGTCATCACAATAACCATTACGACGCTAAGCGATATAAATTCATTCTTTGCCAAACATTTGGGGCTACACACGGCTACATTACATCCATGTATACACATATTGACGATTTGTATTCTCTTCTCCACTCTACAACAATTAACAAGCTACAAGGAACCAATTTATCAACTCAATCACACAACACACACCTACACCCCACACGGCCCACATACCAAACACAAGACCCAACTTCAACATTCTATATTTCATGATTTTCTTCCATATTAATATACTTCAACATGAAATAAACGTTCACAACGCATAAACAAGAGCGAAACATACCTTTCTTCTTCAATACCACAATTGGCTAGGGTTTTGCAATTGGACACAATGAATGGTTAAATGATCCAAACGATACTTCCACGCTACTTAGGGACCTCAATATAGTGGGTTTGTACCAAATAAATAATTTTGGGGAAGCTAGAAATTGATTTGGTTTTCTTGAGGTTTGGCCGAAAACAGTGGGAAAGAGGAGCTCCCAAGTTCTTGTCTTTCTTTTGTTCAAGTGTTGAAGTGTAAATGAGGGAAAGATGACTTAGAGTCATCCTTTTAAGTCCACATATTTCCCTTAGTTGTCTTTGGCCCACACAATGTGTTGGACCAATTAAAATTGGCCACACAAGGTGTGGGACCATTTCAACTTACACGGCCACCAAGGGATTTTTGCACAACATTTTTAATTCCAATTTTATGAATTGTGGTCCCAATTTTTCCTAAGTGTTCAATGCCATCAATTGCATACATAACTTATATCTCAAAATAAAATCAAATGGTCAAAAGTCCCGACTTCAAATCCCGAAATAATCTTGGCCTTAAATTATCATAGTTCGTCCGGGTTGTCCCAATATGTAAAAATACGGGACGTAACACTAAGAATCATATATATATATTTGAGTAGTGATAGATGAACATGAGTCACGCTATATGCCAAAGGGCACCTTAATGTCGCTTAGCATCGTAATGGTTGCTGTGATGACTTTTGTGTTGGAAATGAGAGTTAAATGTCCCAAAATTGATATGGTAAATGTGCGGACTGATTTGGAGAACTTTGTGCACTTAATGCAATCTTTATATATGAGAACCATGAACATATGTATATGTGTAGTGTGGACGAATGTGGGTCATATAATATGTCGAAGATCGCATTAATATCGCTTAGCATTTTAATTGTCGTCGTTATGAATTCTAGTTGGAATTGAACATTTAATGACTCAAGATTGACGTTGAGATTTTGTGGGCTGATTTAAGGCTTATTGTACGTTTGATGTAATTCGTATATTTTATGAGAATGATATCGTTATATTGTGGATTGTGATACAAAACATGAATTGAAATCGAGGAACGTGAAAAGAGGGCTGTTTCGGTTTTAGGGGCTGCTCACGGCTAGGGGGCTGTTTTCGGCCACTTTTGGAAAAATTGTGGATTGTTGGAAATATTATGTGAATTGTTTAGAATGTTCTTGAATGTTGTTAGTATGGGTTTGGGTTAATAATCGAATGTACGAACGATATTGTGGCTTGAAAGTAAGCCATTGAATTGAATGATTGGAAAGTTGTCGAATGGTGTAAAAGAGAGCTACTATTATTATTTTGCCTTTCGAATTGATTATCGATGTTGCTAGGTTGGTTATTGTGATTGTTGTTGTTGATTTTGAGCGAGTTAAATTCTCGGGATGGCCTATTTACAGGGGAAATGCTGCCGAATTTTCTGTAGAATTTAATGAATAGTTGGAATGAATGGCTTAAGTGCCCTTAGCTAATGTTTGGTATTCGTTGGCGTATTTGAAGACCTTGGGGAGCCCGAGGCGTAGATTGGGATTTACTTTAGATTGGCTATCTTGGAGTGCGTACGAGGTATGTAAAGCAACCTTCTTTTCTTGGCATGCCTTAGTTTCACATAGGCTAGATTAGAGCCTTAAGGAAATTTCAAATCCGAAATCCGAGCATGATATGATCTATATATATTCCTTGGCACTCTTATGAATGATTTGATGAAAAATGAACCATTATGTTTTTGAAAGAAGTGATTTCCAAACTTTGTACAAAAAGGTTTCACTTTAATGAATTTCGTAATTTTTGAATGTCATATCTTTCGCATAAAGGCTCGGATTGTTCCAACATTTTTATAAGAGTTTGCATGATGTATAATGAGTATGTTTTCCATAAGCGGGCCTGATTCGGGTCGATACCCGTCTGTGGGTCCCGCGACCTTCCTTTATGTAATTCGGAGAATCTTTGAAAGAATTTGGTATGACCATTATTCCGATTTCAAATATGATCATTTTACTTATGTTTGAAGTTATGATAATGATTTTATGCATATGACTACTCACGACTCTATTCGTGCATTCTGTTATTCCTTTCGCCGAGTCCCGGGCCGGTTCTGTTATCGTGGGCATTTTGATATACTCCGGAGTTATGCTGTGTTTATGGTTCACCGAGCTACTCGCTAAAGAGGGTCGGGTTCCACTTATATTTGGTGTTATGCTGCGTATGGCGTTATGCTGTGTTATGATATGTGACGGGGATACGGAGAATTGAAACTTTCTGGTGTTATGCTGTGTATTGGCGCCATTGACAGGCGGGCAACCATATTCTTCTGTACCCTATGCATGACTTACATTTTTGGACTAAACATTTTGATATGTTGGATTTGCACTTATGTTTGGTACTTCCCTTTCGTTTATGTCTCAGATTTGCTTTCTGTATATTCCGCTTTGCATACTCAGTACATATTTCGTACTGACCCCCTTTCTTCGGGGGCTGCGTTTCATGCCCGCAGGTACAGACGCACAGTTTGGTGATCCACCAGTTTAGGACACCCTCTTCTGCTGTTTGGAGTGCTCTTCTCATTTCAGAGCATACACTTTTGGTATACATATTTTGTTCGCTATGTATGTATATATTCGTTCAGGGGCACGGCGGGGCCCTGTCCCGCCATATGATTCGGTTGGTCTGTTTAGAGGTCTGTAGACGTATTGGTGGGTGTGTGTGCCTACTTCTGTACAGTTGTGTTTATATGATTCTACTCGTTATGGCAGCCTTGTCGGCGTGCATTTGTATATGTTTTGGGCCGTTGCGCCATTTGATAGCCTTGTCGGCTTTTGATACATTTGGTAACCTTATCGGCTTTTGATACATTTGATAGCCTTGCCGGCTTTTTGATGTTTATATGTCCGCATATGGTTGCGTTGAAATGTGTTTGAAACAGTTTGATATAGTTTGAGACGGCACATAGTACTTATGGCCGTATATGCTATTTGCTTGTGATCAGATATGGATAGGTATGTCAGGGTGCTCAACTCGGGCACTAGTCACGGCCTACGGGGTTGGGTCGTGACAATTACTACACAGCAAAATGGCCTAATTAAACTATGTAAACTTTGATCAATATTTGAAAATGTATATTTTTTTTCTAATCATATTGACATGAGACTGATTGCAACTTAGAGTACTTTTCTTATAGTTTTTTAATATCTAAATCTTAAATTTAAAATATGGAGTTGATCTAATCCAATTTAGCTTCAAAGATTATTCAAATTGACCCTCGAGAAACGAAAAGTGTCACATAAATTGCCACGGAGGGCGTAACCAGGACTAATTAACAGCAATAACAGTGTAAGATACATTTTAATGACAAAAAATAAATATGCAATACCTTTGATATCATCCTCTTGACAAACCATTGGTGCCAAAGTAGTCTTTCCACAGCCACCAGGAGCAGAAAGAACCACAACTTGAGCTTTCTCATCAAGTAGCTTCAACTTCAATTCTTGAAGTGGCACTTCAAATCCAATCACAGAATCAGGAACTTGGGGCACCTCAGATCCATTCTAATTTGTCAATCTGATACTACTCCCCGATCCTGTCAGCAAAATATCTCTTAACATCGAGTGAATCTCGTCCAATTTCTTACCATGTTCTTTTACCTTGACCAGAATCTTTTTACTATCCTTACACGGCTGAATTAAACCATGCATCTGGCAGAACTTCACCAGTGAATCTTCCAACTTGGTGAGTTTCCTGGAGTAATTCCATATCTTCAACGCGTAGTAGGATTTAGTCTTGGAACACTTGCGAACTAGTTCTTCACCTTCCATTAACCGTTTCTTGAACATCTCTATCTCTTGTTCTCGGCCTTCTAGGACTTTGCTTAGCGTGTGAATGTCAGTGAACACTGGTTCGATATCAATTAATGCCTGCTTCAAGCTGAGGAATTTGGAACGGAAAGTGGGGATGTTTATACCAACATCAAGAACTGCTTTGTATAGTATGTCAAAAACAGGACGCAGAGCAGCTCCTCCCAAGAGATTTGTGGTCATTACCACACAGCAAAATGGCCTAATTAAATTATGTAAACTTTGATCAATATTTGAAAATGTATTTTTTTTTCTAATCATATTGACATGAGACTGATTGGAACTTAGAGTACTTTTCTTATTGTTTTTTAATATCTAAATCTAAATTATAAAATATTGAGTTGATCTAATCCATTTTAGCTTCAAAGATTATTCAAATTGACCCTCGAGAAATAAAAAGTGTCACATAAATTACAACGGAGGGCGTAGCCAGGACTAATTAACAGCAATAACAGTGTAAGATACATTTTAATGACAAAAAATAAATATGCAATACCTTTGATATCATCCTCTTGACAAACCATTGGTTCCAAAGTAGTCTTTCCACAGCCAGTAGGAGCAGAAAGAACCACAACTTGATCTTTCTCATCAAGCAGCTTCAATTTCAATTCTTGAAGTGGCACTTCAAACCCAATCACAGAATCAGGAACTTGAGGCACGTCAGATCCATTCGAATTTGTCAATCTGATACTACTACCCGACCCCATCAACGACATATTTCTCATCATTGAGTGAATCTCGTCCAATTTCTTACCATGTTTTTAAAACTCAACCAGAATCTTTTTAGTATCTCTAGACACCTGAATTAACCCGTGCATCTGGCAGAACTTAACCAGTGAACTTTCCAACTTGGTCAGATCCTTGGAGTAACTCCACTTCTTCAACGCGTCGTAGCATTTAGTCTTGGAACACTTGCGAACTAGTTCTTCGCCTTTCATCAGGCGCTTCCTAAACATCTCTACTTCTTCGTCTCGGCCATCTAGAGCTTTGCTTAGCCTCTCAATATCAGCGAAAACAGGTTCGATGTCCATTAATGTCTGCTTTAAGCTGAGGAATTTGGAACGGAAAGTGGGGATGTTTATACCGATATCAAGAACTGCTTTGTATAGTATGTCAAAATGTGGACACAAAGCACTACCGGCCATTGCCACGTACTACGCAAAGTGCCCTAATTCTAGGTGAACAGAGTGTAGAGGTTAAGAGTTGATAGTGGTACTGAGAAAGAAAGAGATGGCAATCGGTCGGAAGTTTCGTCCTCAACAGTTTTAGATTTTACGCGAATTGGAATTGGGTGGAATTGGATGTAATTACACTGACCTGTTTGTTTGATCAAGTAATTACACAGTTAGTTGGAATTGAGTGTAATTAGGTGTAATTAGACTCTCCAATTTTCAAGGGGGGCTGAGAATTGGGTGTAATTACACCCTGTAATTACAGGGTTACTTTTTAGTTTGTTTATTGTTTTTACTTTAATTTTTAATATTTTTTTATTTCTATTATTTTAATTTTTTTTATTTTTAATATTATTTTTATTTCTTTTTGATTTTTACTTTTTTATTATTTTTATTTTTATATTATTTATTTTTCATTTTCTTTCTTTTCATTCCAATCTTTATTTCTTGTGATTCCATGTAATTGCTCGTATTTTTTTATTTTATTCATTTAGCATAATCGTGTTATTATTTTAATATTTGAAACTACACCTGTTAATATTAGAAAGAATGAGTTATTAACAAACTTGACATATAACGGGTGACGTTATTAAAGTAGAATTTTATTGTGAATGGGGTTATAGACTTATATTCTTCCTTTCTTTTGAATTATTTACTTAAGTTACGTTGGAGCTTACTTATGTAATGTTGGAATTTGAAATAAGAGTATTATGTTGAACTTTTTCTTTTGGATTGTGAATTTAGGTTATATTTTCAATTTTAAGTTATTTGCTTTCACATTGCATGTTGTTTATTTTTCACTTACATTTGACGGATTTTTTGTGTCAAACATTTGAATAATGTTATGGCATTATATTTATTAATATTATTTTTTTGTCAAACATCCAATCCATGACGTTCTCACAAAAAAAAAAGTCTTCTTTTAAGTTTTATAATTAATTAAAATTAAATATTAATTTGAAAAATATATATCAATTATTTTTATTACAATATTAATTACAAATATATGATTATTAATTAATATATTTTCAAGAAACAATGTGTTATTAAATAACTAATTTAATATCATTTATAAAGGCAATATTTTTTAAATATTAATTTTAAATTTTTTATAATTAAATTTTATTTTCAAATTAAACTGACTGTGTAATTACACTTGTGCAACCAAACAGCACGCTTGTAATTACACTGTAATTACGTTATGACAAACAAACAGATCGTTGTAATTACACAGTAGTGTAATTACTAGGCTGTGTAATTACTACCCAATTCCAATTACCAGGTGGCTTTCCAAATAGGCCCGTAATGTTCCTACCTGCACCTTGGCTGTTGTTTGGAAACAACCTTGTATTTATTACTACTTCCTCCCTTCAATTTTTATACTCCGTACATGATGGTATTTGATTGATATAGAATTTAAGAAATTTAAGAAAAGAATATTTTCTAAATTATAAGAGTACATTTTGGGCTACTAATAGCTCATTAGGGGACCTTTCGGTTACCAGGACTAAGATATCATATTAGTTTCAATATAAAATTTAAAATTACATTTATGACGTTTTTCATTGTTGGAATTAGCTAAAATCAATATAAATTTTATATCATCTTTTTTGCATTATTTACGTACGTTATTTACGTATGTTGGATTGTAATTCCAAAATATTGTGCACCAAACAACTCATAAGGGATAGAAACTATCACGAGACAATTGTATATAGGTTTCCTTCTATCCTTTCACTAGATTATCTAGTGATATCGAACTCGTTAAATTGTACTAAACTTTCAAATCAACCAAGATTTTGTCACACTTCGAATTTTAGAGTGTCACCACCACCGGAGACTGCTAACTATACCAAATTTGTAGTATTGATTCTAATCAAATCTAATCCTCTTTGAATTAAAAAAAAAAAGTTTTGCTTTCTAAAAAAAACAAGGAAAAAAGGATATTGACTAACAAAGTCTCAATTTGAATAGAAAAGAACTGTGGATTCTACATGTGATGAATTATCTTAAAAGCTCTCACATTAGAACTGGTAATCTTATTATAAAAATTGATTTAGAAAAGGCTTCCGATAAATTAGAATGGCCTTTTATCCGTCATGCCTTTATTTTCTTCAAACTCCCCCCTAAAAGTATCAAACAAATAATGCACTGTATCTCTTCCTCCTCTATTTCTATATTTTAGTGAATGGTATTAAAACCAACTTCTTTAACCCTTCAAGAGGAATCAGTCAAGGGGATCCAATGTCTCCCCTGCATTTTCATTTTAAGCATGGAGCTCCTATCAACTTATATAAATCACCTAGTTGATATTAATCTTTGGCACCCTGTACAAATTAATTCCAAGGGCCCTTCCTTTTCCCATCTTTTCTACGCTGACGATCTAACTCTTATGGCTAAAGCCAACACTAACACTACCGACACCATTTCCACTTGCCTTAATACTTTTAAACAAGGCTAAATCCAAAATTATTTTTTCCCCCAATGTTCACCCAACTTCATTGATTATACGGTCCAACACCTTCAAATTGCTTCAGCTTCACATTTTGGTAAGTACTTGGGTTTTTCAATCCTCTCTCACAAGCCTAAACCCAGAGACTTTACTTATATTAATGACAATATGCGTAAAAAGCTTACCAGTTGGAAAGTTAACTTCGTCTTCTCTACTGGTAAGATAACCCTTACAAAGGCCACTCATAATGCTATTTCTTCCTATCCCATGCAATACTTTTCCTCCCTCAAAAGACTCTTAAGCGAATTGATAAGGTTCAAAGAGATTTCCTTTGGGGTACCAATTCCATTAGAAAAAAAGTTCCATTACTTGAACTGGTCGTCTATAACGAAACCTACAAAAGAATGAGGCCTAGGAATCACTCAAGCTCGCCATAAAAACCTTGCCATTCTCACTAGCCTGGCTTGGCAACTCTTTACTAATCCTACTCATATCTGGTCCTCCTGCTTAATAAATCCATATAACACTCGTACATCCGCTGCCAACTGCTCCTTCATCTGGCAGAATCTTCTTAAAGGATGGAATTGTTGTAAAAGTAATTTTAGATGGTCAATAGGTAATGGAAAATGTGAGCTTCTGGTACTCTTCCTGGATCGAACCTTCCACTGCCCTTCGATCCCTAATCCAAGGCCCTCTCCACCACACTGATCTTAATCCACTATAACTGATATAGGACTGACACCGGTTGGAATTGGGATAAAATGTCTTTTGCTTTCCCTGCCGAGATTCAAGAAAAATTAAATGGCACCTACATCCCTGATGACACTATAGGCCAAGACACTCCCATTTGGGCTCTAAACTCTAGTGGAATCTTTTCTATCTCCTCTGTGTATCAGCATACCAATCCTCCCACTCCTATGATTGTTGATTTCCTTTGAATCTAGCACCATCATACTCTCAACAAGATTAAGTTCTTCCTATGGCAATGTCTTCATGATACTCCCAACCAAAAGCTACCTCCATAGGTTATCCATATCCACTAATAATCTTTGCACTATCTGTCATCAGATTGAGAATACTAAACACATCTTTGTAGAATGCCCCATTGCTACTACTTTCTGGAATAACTATGGGATCAATTGGCAAAATGTCAATGCAAACAACTATTGGCTGATCTTACCGAAAGATTTAAACCCCAATCTTCAGAACCATCTTCTCCAATGGGATGTCTTTTTTCCTTTTGCCCTTTGGCATATTTGGCTTAATCGTAACAATAACTCCTTCAACAATAAATCCTCATACCTATCCACTGAACTGGTTGAAGCGCGAGTGATTGAATTTACCTACACCACCAACTCCCCTACCCGTAATACTTCTACAAACATTATCCATATTAAATTGTTTCCACCTTCCATAGGTCCTTTAAAACTTAACAGAGATGGTGCTTTTAATGTTTCTTCTAAGACATGAGGCATTGGAGGAATCATTCGCGATCATAAAAGTAACTGGATATTAGGTTTTTATGGAGCAACCTCAACTATAAACCATACCATATGGAACTCAAAGTTTATCTTCAGGGACTCAAATATGCTTATCATCACAAATACCTGATGCTGGAGATTGAAACTGACTCGACCGAAGTCATCACTTTGCTTAACACTCGGACTCTCTTATTTGCTAATATTTGTTCTGAATGCAGGTTCTGGATGAGGGAACTGGGTAATCCAGTGGTCTGCCACTCATTTAGGGAAGCCAACTAAATTGCACATCTTTTGGGACAAGAAGGAATGAAGAAAGCAACACCAAATCAGCTTCTTGTTTTGCTCACTCTATATTAACCTTTGGCGTATAATATGTTAGTAGATAAACAATTAAGGACACTGTACTAGTAAAAAGTGTCTTCTAATGCTTGTAATGTTCTAGCTAAGTTAGGTAATCTTAGTGTTATCTCGTCCTATGTAACGACTGTTTAATATTAATGAATATTTATGTTCTGTCAAAAAAAAAACTACCACGAGACGCATTCCTAAATTTCTTCGAAGGGTGACATAAAGCTAAGCAATAGATGTCCGAATAATTACGATCCGCCAACAGGAAGCCTCCCCCATATCATGCTAGATTAGATTACTGTAGCATACCGATGTCATGATTACAATGAGTGGAAGAGGCTCCCCTCCAGTAGGCTTTGTGTCCAGTTGTCCAGTGCAGTCCTAATCTACTTACATATGTACACAATTAAATCTAAGGGTTAAAATATGCTTAACTAAAATACCTCCTAAACCATGATTAAAGTTAAACTAAGAGTTCTGTATGGCAAGATGAAATATCCGAAAATATTGTTGTGGGTATTTCTTTCCGGAAAAAGATTGGAAAATTTTGTTGTACTCTTAGTTTAACTATTGGATTAGATTGTTTTAAAATTAAAATTTATATATTCAAAAACTATACTTAACTTAGTAAAGAATAAAATAAGTCTTGTTTAACCATGATTTATGAGGTAATTTAGTTAAGCATATTTTGACCCTTAGATTTAATTATGTACAGGTGTAAGTAGATTAGGACAGCACTGAACAAACTGGACACAAAGCCTACTGGAGGGGAGCCTCTTCCACAATGAGTAATAAGAGAACTCAAAAGAGAGCGAGTGAAAAGCTTGTTTATATTAATGAAGAAAATACATTTACAAAAAAAGCAATACGGTGTCTAGGGAATCACAATCAAACTCTCAAGCAAGTTTACTTTTCCCTCCTGTTAAAAAATAATGTCTACTTAGCTTTTATTTTTAATTAAAAAGAGTGTCCATTTATCAAATAAAAAAAAAGTTAACCCCATTTTTCATAATTGCCTTTATTAAGTGTTGAGTGACCAAATCTCAATATCTATTTAATTAGGGATAATTTAATCAAATTACTTAATTTTTTTAGAAGTTAGTATTTTCTTAGGTGACGTGCAAATAACTAAGTGGATACTTCTTTGAAAGAGAGTATATCATGCTTTTTGGACAAAGGAAATTGTGGGATGGAAACGTGGACAATTGAAGATCAACAGTGTAGAATCATTTGTTGATCACTTGTCTTTTATTTAATTTTTTATTACCTTTATAGAACTTCAATAAAATTAGCAAAAAGAATATGTTATGCAGCATGTCTCTGGGTTTTCACCAAGAATTCACGAGGGACTCCTAGATATATCATTAAACTTCTTTACTTATTTCCTTTAAGTCACACCTAGCTCCAAAGATCTTTGCGCAAGCAGTTCAAGAAGGTCATTTCTTAAACCTTCTTTTCTCATCCTTGACACACTCCTTCAGTTCCTTGCCATCACCAACAGGAGAAGAGCAACCAAAAACAAAAACTTAATTTACCTCACTTTGTTCAGATTCAAAATAGCCAGACCTTATTTCCTCTTTTTTTCCGTATTGCATATCTGAGTTTTCACCAGAAACTATTAAAAAAACCGATTCAATGGATTTTCCTAATTTTTTCTATTGGAATGTTTACTGGCATATGCTATGATGACGTTAGTTCTTGGGAAATTGAGAGATTATGCTTCTATTAAGTATCTTTTAAAGGCTACTTAATGAATAAAAAAAAAATAACAAAACAAAATCAAAAATTTTACTATGTGTGACGCATGCCAAGTCATACTTGTGTGAGGCATTGATTCTACACTTTTGATCTTCAATTGTCCGCGTGTCATGCATCTAGTAATAATGCATTGAGCATTACTGGACAATAAAGTACTGGAGGGCCAAAAAATGTGTCCTAAACTCCTAATTAATTATAGACTTATAGTAATTACATAAACGGAAAAAGACCTAGAATGTCCTTAAATTATCGAATTTGGTATAAAAATGTCCTCTATTACCTATTCGCTTTAAAATGTCCTCGATGTCAACCTGTTGACCCTAAATTGTCCTTATTGTAAGACCCTAAAAATATAATTTAAAATTTCATTTATTACGTGACACGTTCTTATTAGGTAAACTACTCCGGAATGAATTGCCAATAACCTTCCCTTATTAGGTAAACTACTCCTAAATGAATTGCCAATAACCTTCCGTATTCTTGATCTTCCTTAGGCCGCTCATCATCTTCATCGCCCGCCAATTGTATTGAATTAATCTCATTAAATCGGCAAATTACAAGAACAAAAAAAAAAAAGCAGAACAAAGAAATCCATAACAAAAAAATTATTTAGGTACATGTTTTTATTCATAATGTAATTATGAAGATGACAATTATAGCAAAAATACTCTGCCTCTAAATCAATTATTCACATAACTCAAGAGTTTTGCTAATTACAGAAAGAACTTTCCGGTCTGCTCAAAAAGAATAATGGTTATCGATCTCTGAAATTTTTGTAAGTGATACTTACAAGATGCTTTTAACAATTTTAGACTAACTATTAGTTATCAAAAAAATTAAATAAGCATTCTTACATGAACAAGTAAATCAGCTTTAATTTACTTAAATTTTTCATGGCACCAACCTGCCATATCTCAAGAATCGAAAACCAAAATGAAATGAAATTGAACCTGACGTGAATCAAACACGCAACTTTCTGATCTGGAGTCAGACGCGCTACCATTGCGCCACAGATCCACAGAGTAAACAATCCATAAGTTAAAATTTATACAACTAACGTTTATTACATATGCTTTAGTATATTTCCTCAAGCAGAGATACCTAATTACAGCAGGAGTAAACAGACTACTCCATCCCATTTTTCGGTACATTTTATAAAACTCCACACCAATTTATTACAAATGATCAAGTGAAAACAAACCCAACTTACTTACTACTCGGTTTTTTTCATTTTCTTCTCCTGCAGGTTGCTCTTCATTTTCTTCGCCCCTCTCCACCATGATGTTGTAGTATGTGCGACATCTCTCTGCCACGGTGCTGTAATATGTGTGACATCTCTCCGTCACGGCGCTGTAATATGTGTGAGATCGGCCCCTTAGTCGTTGCCCCAACTCCTTAATCCTATCTTCATATCTCACATATACCACTGGTAAAGTCAGCCCCACCAGAACTCCTGCATTACCATATATACTCCTTAAACACACAATTAATATATTCGAACATAGGTAAATTAGTACAAGACTGATTAATTATGTACTAGTAATTACCATGTAGAGAGGCTTAGTTAAGTAATAGTAGTAATTACCAATGTAGAGAAGCGTAAGTAAATCAAAGTGGCTGGCCAAAACCGAAAGCAAGTCCAAAGAAGCTACAGTTCCGGCAAAGACGAACCACTCTCTCTCAGCACTCACGCTGAACAAAAGCCTTGCGCTTTTTTCAACCCATTCACGAAGTTTGGTGCCCGCTTCTAGAGCTGATTCATCGCTTATGTACATCCTTGACATGTCCAGGGGCTCTCTGCAAAAATAATCACCGCAGTACTATTAGCTGCTTCTCAATAGGGATCAGAAGAGGAAAAAACACACTTCGTGTCAATCCTTACAGAAACAACTAACGGAGGTAAGAACAGCGAGTAAGTGACCAGCTGGTAACAAAAAAGATAACATACAAATCAGAAAACTACACTTATAGTTTAAGTTTTGTGACACCACAGTAATTAATTAACAGTAAAATTAAATCACTAAATTTTAGTCTCTACAGAGGAAAAGGTTTGGGATTTCATTATTCTATTGGATAAGGTCCAATATTTTTAATATGGTAAAAATAATTACTGTATTTGACTTCTATTTTTTTAGAGTATTCTCCTTCTTTTTGGGTAACTAACATTTTCATTAATCACCAATGAAGTAGTACAAGGATGCAGGACCATAACCTGACTTGGGATTCAGCTGGCTATCTTACATCAACACAAACAGGCTCAACATACAAGGAAAATCAAAAGAAACGACGCTAACAACTGCCAAACTAGAATACACAACTAGCTATGCAACAGTGAACTAATTCCAGGTTTGGCTCTGACAGAGATGTAGAGTATTGTTATAAGGTGGGTAAAGTGCAGTTAACTTAAGTAACATTACAAAAACTAATTCTGTAATATGTGAAATTGATAAACCATAACACCAAAATGACATGAAGGAAACGCGAAAGAAAAACTTTCGCGCAGTAGCTTACTTTCCCAGGAGCATATGTATGTTTCCCCAAAGAAAGATGAAAGCAATCACGAACATGGCGATCCAAGAACCCAGCGTTATAAACGTCAATCCACAGACTTCAAGTGCCAACCATATCGCTGTAGCTGCTAATAGTGCCCCAACACTATAACTCTTCCTCTTCCATAAAATTACATCTCTGACTATACCTGAAAAATGTAAAACATTCACATTAGCAACTTTAATTGCACCAGCCGAGGTGATCGAAGAAGGGAGAAGCCAAGAGGGATGTGAAGGGCTAATGGATTAATTAGGTGTTGGGTTGAGGTCCACCCATGTGGGAAAGAAGAAAAGCGGCCGAAAGTGAAAGTTGAGACATCATAACGATGTCGGCCGAAAGTGAAAGTGGAAACATCATAACGATGTTGGCCGAAAGTGAAAGTAGAGATTTTTTTTTCTTTTGCTTGAAATCTCAACTATAAATAGAGGCACTTCTTCTCATTCTAAACATACCAAAAATTGAAGAAGACAACACATCCCAAAAATTCTTGAGTGTAATTGGGATTGGGGTTGTGAGGTTGAGTGTTGTAAACACTTGTAATATTTCTTCTTTAATAAGATCTGCAGCAGCAACGTGGACGTAGCTCTCACATTGAGGGTGAACCACTATAAATCTGTGTGTGCTATTTATTCTTCGCTTACATTACGACGTAAGTAGGTTCTGTCTAAGGAGGTTGGTATTTAAATGGTCCAGCTGTGACCCTCCAATCTTTCCTGGTAACCTGCTTACAAAGGTCGGATTTGGGATTCAAATCCTAACAACTAGTATCAGAGCAACAGGTTGTGTTGTGATTTTAGAAATGATGGGAAGCGAATATGGTACGACGCACGACATCGGTAAATTCGATGGTACAGATTTTGCGTTCTTGAGAATGCAAATTGAAGATTATTTATATGGCAGAAAGCTTCATGAACCTTTGAGTCCGAAACCAGAGGAGATGAAGCAATCAGATTGGGATCTCCTCGACAGACAAGTTCTGTGAGTCATTCGGCTGACGCTGTCAAAGAACGCTGCTCACAACGTGGCAAAGGAGAAGACCACCGCAGATATGATGAAGGTATTGTCTGACATATATGAGAAACCTTCGGCAAATAATAAGGTATTTCTCATGAAGAAACTATTTCATCTAAAAATGATGGAAAATGCTCATGTTGCTGCACACGTAAATGAATTCAATACCATTGTAAATCAATTGTCATCGGTAAAAATTGATTTCGATGATGAAGTGCAAGCTCTAATTTTGTTGGCATCCCTACCAAATAGCTGGGAGCCAAAGAGAGCAGCGGTTAGTAATTCTGTCGGCAGTGACAAACTAAAGTTCAACGATGTTAGGGATCGTATCCTTGCTGAGGAGGTGCGCAAGACAGATTCTGGAGAGGCATCGACGAGTTCTGCTTTTAATGTTGAAAACAGAAGCAGAAATTATGACAGAAACTACAACCGAAATAGGGGCAGATCGAAGTCAAGGAATGGCAGGGGTCAATCCAGACCAGGACGAACACTTGAGTGTTGGAACTGTGGAAAACCAGGTCACCTCAAGAAGAACTGCAGGGGGCCAAAGAATGAGGACAACAAGGGGGCTGGAATCAACGCTGCTACGGAAGACATTGGCGATGTGTTGTTGCTATCGGTTGACAGCCCGATGACTCTTGGGTGCTTGACTCAGGAGCGTCCTTTCATACCACCCCACATCATGATATAATGACAAACTACGTGGCTGGGAATCTCGGTAAAGTTTATTTAGCCGATGGAGAACCGCTAGACGTTGTTGGCACGGGAGACATTAATTTGAAGATGTCAAATGGATCCTCGTGGAAGATTACAAAAGTTAGACATGTTCCAAAGCTGATGCGAAACCTGATCTCAGTAGGTCAGCTTGATGATGAGGGATATGATCTCAACTTTAGTAATGAGTCTTGGAAGGTGGCGAAAGGTGCTATGGTAGTTGGCCAAGGAAAGAAGATTGGCACTCTCTACATGACGACTAGTTGTCGTGATACTGTTGCTGTGGTTGACAACACAAAGAAGACAGATTTGTGGCATTGTCGGCTGGGGCATATCAGCCAGAAGGGGATGAAGCTGTTGGTGACAAATGGCTTAATTCCGGAGCTGAAGACGGTGGACCTTCATACGTGTGAGAGCTGCATTCTCGGAAAACAAAAGCGAATAAGCTTCTCAAATGCAGGCAGGGAGTTGAAGGTCGAGAAGCTGGAATTGGTGCACACAGACGTGTGGGGACCTACCACTGTCCCCTCTCTTGGAGGATCACACTACTACGTGACCTTCATTGATGATTCAACCAGGAAGGTATGCGTTTATTTATGAAAAATAAATCTGATGTGTTTAGTGTATTCAAAAGATGGAAAGCCATGGTCGAGAATGAAACAAACCTCAAGTTCAAGTGTTTGAGGTCCGACAACGGCGGAGAATACACCGATGGTGATTTCAAACGGTACTGTGCCGATAATGGGATCAAGATGATGAAGACTATTCCTGGAACGCCGCAACAAAATGGAATAGCCGAAAGAATGAACCGAACGTTGAACGAGCATGCTCGGAGTATGAGAATACACTCTGCACTGCCCAGAATTCCAGAAGAAGTCTGGAGTGGCAAAAAGGTAAATCTTTCATTTCTGAAAGTGTTCGGCTGCTTATCATATGTTCATAATGATGACAAGGCTAGAAGCAAGCTTGATCCAAAATCAAAGAAGTGTTACTTTATTGGCTATGGTGACACCGAGCTTGGTTACCAATTTTGGGATGAACAAAATCGGAAGATCATCCGAAGCAGGAATGTTGTCTTCAACGAAGAGGTACTGTACAAAGACAAGTTGCAAAAAAATTCAGAATGTCAGGACAAGGAATCAGAAATAGTCGATTTGAGGGAATTCCCGACACCTGAGCCGCAGCCAGGTACAGCCGAGGCAGAGGAACAAACAATCCGAGAAGGTGCTGATGAAAGTGTTGATTCTGAAACAAATAAACAGACGCCAATCACAGAACTGCGTAGATCATCCAGGATCAGGAAGCCGATTCACAGGTACTCTCCATCCCTCAACTACATTCTACTCACTGATAGAGGGGAGCCGGAATGTTATGAAGAAGCAATGCAAGTCGATGAATCGACTAAGTGGGAGCTGGCAATGAAGGATGAGATGGATTCACTATCGGCAAATCATACATGGGAGTTAGCCGAGTTGCCAAAGGATAAGAGGGCATTGCAAAACAAATGGGTTTATCGGATAAAGGAAGAACCCAATGGAAGCAAGTGTTATAAAGCAAGGCTGGTTGCAAAGGGATTTCAACAGAAAGAAGGCATAGACTATACGGAGATCTTCTCTCCCGTAGTCAAGATGGTGACTATCAGAACTGTTCTTGGACTGGTAGCATGTAATGATCCAAATATGGATCTAAACTCAAACTAAGTAAATTGCGAAAAGTAAATAAATTTTAGGACAATTTTCAGTTTTATATCACTAAATGGTACTCAAATACAATAAAATTGAAAGCTTAATAAAATGATACTAGATAAATGGAGAATGCATTAATGTGATCATGAATCTGTCATGAAGAAGAAGAAGGAAGAAGTTAAGATTTAGAGGAGAAAGAAGAAGAGAAGAGGAAGGGAAGAACACGTGAGGAAAGAGAAGAGGAGTAGAGAGAGAATCGAAGAGGTGAGAAACATACCCAAACTAATCGTTCCTCTTGTTGCCTTTTCGGTGTCTATTTATAAGATTCTCACGTGCAATCACAACCCTTCACCTTCATTAACTCAGATTTAATCTCGTGCGTCCACGTGTTATAATTCTATTTGTCGCTTCTTTATTCTTCACTGTGCTAATATATCCAGGTCATTACATTCCCTGCTGCTTCAAATAATCCTTGACCTCAAGGATGATCTCAAAAATCTGGAAATTTGAAAATCATTACATTTTTGTTTATCTATACCCCTTGTTGAATAACACCCTTGCCCTCAAGGTGTTGATACATAGAGGAAGCCACCAGGATCGAATTGGAATTGATGTGAAAGGCCACCAATAGAACACTAATACCTATGGGATCAGACGGAAACTTGTTACTCACAAGAATATACGTGGAACCAACAAGGAGAAGACTTAAGAATGCTATATATCTATCATCTATAGTCTCTGTTCTTTGAGAATTATAAGCAGCTTCTTCTATTTGTAGCCTCTGCTCCTTTGGGACTATAACTCCAGTGACACATGATCTGGTTTTTGCCTTAGATAACTATCCTCTGCAATGATGAGTTCAAGCACTTTATTGAAACTCAACGAAGGTGTAGTGGCTGTTGAGGAATGAAAATCGTCGTAAGCAATTAGACAATAATATGCCCAAGAAAGACTACCACCGGGGTCATATGGAAATTGAGAAAAATCCCCTTCATAAGTTCTTCCTCAACCAGTTCAACAAAGATGAGATCTGAAGGAATCATGCCAATTTCAAATTTGCCACTGATGAAGCATTTACCACACAAATCAAAAGCTTCATGTGTTTGGCTATGGCAACCCACTCGTGAGCAACCAGTTAGACATGAATTGTAGTGGTCCCAAGAAGCTGATTCTTCAGATTTTACCCAGCAATTGTGCCACTTATTATCCCTAATATGCCAAGCCTTCCTGCTTGCAGCTACTGCAGAATTAATTTCTTCAAAGATGGTGAAGACCGAAAGAGCCATCTCAGGTTCAAATTTGTTGTAGCCGAAACACTCATTACACGGATTAAAGTCTCCGTGTTTTTTATTATCATAGCTATATTCTGGACAATCACTATGCCCGGAATCACAATAATACTCGAAATCTGAATCTACAAACTTCACCAAATGCTCAAGCCATTTCTTTTCCAAATTTTGCCGAATCTTTTGAATCTCACTTGTATTTGTCTGGATATAGCCAGAATAATCAGAAAATGCACTCACAGCATCATGAGACCATAACCCTTCGGTATAGCAAGAGATCACCACTTTCCAGAAAACAACAATTTTGTGAGGTACTCTTTTAAACAACTTGACTGCATAGTTCATTCCTTTATTACTAGAGATGCTAGTAAGCACATTTGAACTAGGATCAAATGGAAAATGAAACAAATTATACATCATAAGAACTCTCCTTATCTTTTGAGCACTCTGTTGTATCAGTTCAACAATGTGATTATACCTTTGGTCCACCTTTAAAATCAGCATTGTCCCAAAGCTTTTGGATATGCACAGAACAACAAACTCAGCAGTATTTAAGACCATGAAATTAAAACTATAGAGGAGCTGAGTATCCTCATCCTTATGGTATATAGATGATCTTAAGAACAGATTCATTTTTAAGTTGGTCTCATCATATCTCTCTTCAGACCTATCCATAGGCTCGGAATTTAAAACACCGAGGATATTTGTAGCTTGCTCATGTACTTGATCCTCCCTTTCATAACCACCTTTGGATTTAGAGATAACAGGAGGGAAATGAGTGCAATTATGCAGCAAAATAAGAGCAGGAATACATATTTCAGAAGCTCCACATAAAACATCCATCATCTTTCTAACAAAATTTTGAGATTCAACTCTACCTCCATCTTTCATCACAAGGTCAGGAACTTGCTTACCCCACAATGTAGCTACTAATTCATGAGAAGAAATTCTATTTTTAAACATACTTATGATGATACCATTGATTATATGGTCATTATGTATACCAGGATCAAGTGGGAGATCTGAAAAGTTGAGATAAACAATAAACTTTGAGAAGAGATGAGCATAAAGCTGCAAATTCACGCTCCCATCCTCCAAGTAAAATCCAAAAGCAGTAGATGCATGCTTCTTATAGAGCTGCTTTTTGTCTTTCATGGGCAGATTACCATGATCTAGACCCTCAATAATCTCAAAGCCAGGGATTCGTTTATTAGCCAAAAACAGGGAGATTTGCATCTATATACCTCTCTGTCAATTTTTTGAACAACTTACAAGCATCATCCCTATGCTCATCATCCCTAAACAATTCAACCAGGTATGTTTCTGCAATAACATATATATCACTCTGGTTCTTCATAGAGAATGAATTTAAAAACATATCTTCCAAAACTTCAGCACTCTCAATTAGGATGAAATCTAAACAACAAGTTTCAAGGTCGAACTTATCATTTTGGAAGCACTGCAAGCATAAGTCAAAACCTTCATGTTTTCGACTATGATACCCCCTGCTCAAGCAATCGACAACACAAAAGCTGCATTGGTCTTCATAAGTCGATTCTTTAGACTTCACCAAATAATTGCTATATTTCCCATTGGAATTCTGCCCAGTATCGAACCAATTGTTAGACTTCACCAAATAGTCGATCAATTTGCCTTCGAAATTCTGCCCAGTGTCGAACCAATTGTCAACAAAACTACAAAATGGGCTAGTCCCAGTTGATGATTCAGACGCATAGAAGAAATATGTGCAAGCTCCCATATGACAGCAATAATAAGTCTCGAGCATATGACCATCATCCAAATTGACACTAACATGCACAACGAGTATTTGACCAAAAGGAAACTTACCACCTAGGACCAAGCTAGCAAAAGGATCCATAACTATAGTTGCAAATTGACTGAGTTGCTGGTTGTTATTTTGGTGAGGACTCTTAGAAAACACTTGCGCCTCCCCGACTTGTTCAGTTTCCAAATCAGCTTTCATCGTAGAGGTAAGAGTTGTTGCATCCGAAAGCTCTTCAGACAAACTCTCAGAAAATGTCACTGGCTCGATTCCACTAGGTACAAGATGATCATGTCCAATAAGAGGGACAAGGAGTACTTCATCGCTTGCACAATGACAAGGCAGAGCAGGTTCATCCCTCTGAGAAATTTCATCGAACACCTTGTCTTCGACTAAAGCGCACTTGTCTTTTCCAGTTGAACTAGAGTTGGAATTAAAGCAAACACTTCCGATACAGATGACGCACTCACAATCGAGGCTGCATACACAAAATACAGTTTCATCGTAGTTAAAACCTTCACTTCCGATACATATGTCGCAGTCACAATCGATGCTATGTACACAAATTTCACGCTCCTGGAATTTTTTCAGCATTTCGATCAACCAATCTGATTGTTTTTGCACCTACTTGATTGTCACAGTGATACCACAAGGCTCTGATACCAATTGTAATGATCCAAATATGGATCTAAACTCAAACTAAGTAAATTGCGAAAAGTAAATAAATTTTAGGACAATTTTCAGTTTTATATCACTAAATGGTACTCAAATACAATAAAATTGAAAGCTTAATAAAATGATACTAGATAAATGGAGAATCCATTAATGTGATCATGAATCTGTCATGAAGAAGAAGAAGAAGAAGAAGAGAAGAGGAAGGGAAGAACACGTGAGGAAAGAGAAGAGGAGTAGAGAGAGAATTGAAGAGGTGAGAAACATACCCAAACTAATCTTCCTTTCGGTGTCTATTTATAAGATTCTCACGTGCAATCACAACCCTTCACCTTCATTAACTCAGATTTAATCTCGTACGTCCACGTGTTATAATTCTATTCGTCGCTTCTTTATTCTTCACTATGCTAATATATCCAGGTCATTACGTAGCAAAGGAAAATCTACATCTACAACAGATGGACGTGAAAATTACATTTCTTCATGGTGATCTAAACGAGGAAATCTACATGCGACAGCCGGAGGGATTCAAATTCAAAGGAAAGGAGAATCTGGTGTGCAAACTTCAAAAGAGTCTGTACGGACTAAAACAGGTTCCAAGACAGTGGTATTTAAAGTTTGACAACTTTATGAAGAAAGCTGATTTTTCAAGGTGCGAGGTAGATCACTGTTGTTACTTCAAGAAATTTGAAGACTCGTACATGATACTGCTACTCTATGTCGACGACATGCTAATAGTAGGAGCAAATGTCACGACCCAGCCCCGTGGGCCTAAACTCCTATTAATTATAGACTTACATAAACGGAAAAAGACCTAGAATGTCCTTAAATTATCGAATTTGGTATAAAAATGTCCTCTATTACCTATTCGCTCTAAAATGTCCTCGATGTCAACCTGCTCTAAAATGTCCTTGATGTCAACCTATTGACCCTAAATTGTCCTTATTGTAAGGCCCTAAAAATATAATTTAAAATTTCATTTATTACGTGACACGTTCTTATTAGGTAAACTACTCCTGAATGAATTGCCAATAACCTTCCCTTATTAGGTAAACTACTCCTAAATGAATTGCCAATAACCTTCCGTATTCTTGATCTTCCTTAGACCGCTCATCATCTTCATCGCCCGACAATTGTATTGAATTAATCTCATTAAATCGGCAAATTACAAGAACAAAAAAAAAAAAGCAGAACAAAGAAATCCATAACAAAAAAATTATTTAGGTACATGTTTTTATTCATAATGTAATTATGAAGATAACAATTATAGCAAGAATACTCTGCCTCTAAATCAATTATTCACATAACTCAAGAGTTTTGCTAATTACAGAAAGAACTTTCCGGTCTGCTCAAAAAGAATAATGGTTATCGATCTCTGAAATTTTTGTAAGTGATATGTATCGGAAATTTTTAAATTTACTTAAAAAAAGTAAATCAGCTTTAATTTACTTAAATTTTTCATGGCACCAACCTGCCATATCTCAAGAATCGAAAACCAAAATGAAATGAAATTGAACCTGATGTGAATCGAACACGCAACTTTCTGATCTGGAGTCAGACGCGCTACCATTGCGCCACAGATCCACAGAGTAAACAATCCATAAGTTAAAATTTATACAACTAACGTTTATTACATATGCTTTAGTATATTTCCTCAAGCAGAGATACCTAATTACAGCAGGAGTAAACAGACTACTCCATCCCATTTTTCGGTACATTTTATAAAACTCCACACCAATTTATTACAAATGATCAAGTGAAAACAAACCCAAATTACTTACTACTCGGTTTTTTTCATTTTCTTCTCCTGCAGGTTGCTCTTCATTTTCTTCGCCCTCTCCGCCATGATCTTGTAGTATGTGCGACATCTCTCTGCCACGGTGCTGTAATATGTGTGACATCTCTCCGTCACGGCGCTGTAATATGTGTGAGATCGGCCCCTTAGTCGCTGCCCCAACTCCTTAATCCTATCTTCATATCTCACATATACCACTGGTAAAGTCAGCCCCACCAGAACTCCTGCATTACCATATATACTCCTTAAACACACAATTAATATATTCGAACATAGGTAAATTAGTACAAGACTGATTAATTATGTACTAGTAATTACCATGTAGAGAGGCTTAGTTAAGTAATAGTAGTAATTACCAATGTAGAGAAGCGTAAGTAAATCAAAGTGGTTAGCCAAGACCGAAAGCAAGTCCAAAGAAGCTACAGTTCCGGCAAAGACGAACCACTCTCTCTCAGCACTCACGCTGAACAAAAGCCTTGCGCTTTTTTCAACCCATTCACGAAGTTTGGTGTCCGCTTCTAGAGCTGATTCATCGCTTATGTACATCCTTGACATGTCCAGGGGCTCTCTGCAAAAATAATCACCGCAGTACTATTAGCTGCTTCTCAATAGGGATCAAAAGAGGAAAAAACACACTTCGTGTCAATCCTTACAGAAACAACTAACGGAGGTAAGAACAGCGAGTAAGTGACCAGCTGATAACAAAAAAGATAACATACAAATCAGAAAACTACACTTATAGTTTAAGTTTTGTGACACCACAGTAATTAATTAACAGTAAAATTAAATCACTAAATTTTAGTCTCTACAGAGGAAAAGGTTTGGGATTTCATTATTCTATTGGATAAGGTCCAATATTTTTAATATGGTAAAAATAATTACTGTATTTTACTTCTATTTTTTTAGAGTATTCTCCTTCTTTTTGGGTAACTAACATTTTCATTAATCACCAATGAAGCACTACAAGGATGCAGGACCATAACCTGACTTGGGATTCAACTGGCTATCTTACATCAACACAAACAGGCTCAACATACAAGGAAAATCAAAAGAAACGACCCTAACAACTGCCAAACTAGAATACACAACTAGCTATGCAACAGTGAACTAATTCCAGGTTTGGCTCTGACAGAGATGTAGAGTATTGTTATAAGGTGGGTAAAGTGCAGTTAACTTAAGTAACATTACAAAAACTAATTCTGTAATATGTGAAATTGATAAACCATAACACCAAAATGACATGAAGGAAACGCGAAAGAAAAACTTTCGCGCAGTAGCTTACTTTCCCAGGAGCATATGTATGTTTCCCCAAAGAAAGATGAAAGCAATCACGAACATGGCGATCCAAGAACCCAGCGTTATAAACGTCAATCCATAGACTTCAAGTGCCAACCATATCGTTGTAGCTGCTAATAGTGCCCCAACACTATAACTCTTCCTCTTCCATAAAATTACATCTCTGACTATACCTGAAAAATGTAAAACATTCGCATTAGCAACTTTAATTGCACCAGCCGAGGTGATCGAAGAAGAGAGAAGCCAAGAGGGTTGTGAAGGGCTAATGGATTAATTAGGTGTTGGGTTGAGGTCCACCCATGTGGGAAAGAAGAAAATCGGCCGAAAGTGAAAGTTGAGACATCATAACAATGTCGGCCGAAAGTGAAAGTGGAGACATCATAACGATGTTGGCCGAAAGTGAAAGTAGAGATTTTTTTTTTCTTTTGCTTGAAATCTCAACTATAAATAGAGGCACTTCTTCTCATTCTAAACATACCAAAAATTGAAGAAGAAAACACATCTCAAAAATTCTTGAGTGTAATTGGGATTGGGGTTGTGAGATTGAGTGTTGTAAACACTTGTAATATTTCTTCTTTAATAAGATCTGCAGCAGCAACGTGGACGTAGCTCTCACATTGAGGGTGAACCACTATAAATCTGTGTGTGCTATTTATTCTTCGCTTACATTACGACGTAAGTAGGTTCTGTCTAAGGAGGTTGGTATTTAAGTGGTCCAGCTGTGACCCTCCAATCTTTCATGGGAACCTGCTTACAAAGGTCGGATTTGGGATTCAAATCATAACATTAGGATCAGGGACAAAGGTAGGCTTTAACACATGGTAGCTTTAATTTGCCCAAACCGCGTACTAAACATGTACAAATATTAAATCCAAAATCCAATTACTAACACTTGAGGCCGTTGCCCTAGAATCCATAACTAATGAAGTTCAAATTTTGGATCCGATCTGATTAGTGATTAAGCTATATAAAATGATAGTATAGTTAAAATATAATTCAACCTATGGCTATATGTTAGTTATCATTTCCATCAGGTTAATTATTACCATTGTCATCGTTTTTATCCGGCTATGGATTAGAGCTTAACATAGAGATATACTTGAAATCACATTATGATAGCCTGAATGTGTTTTAAAAAAAAACTACACTAATATTAGTGCCGAAAACATAAACTCTTGGATTAAACCTGTACTGTTGCCAACATCAGAAGTTGGTGAAGGTGTTGGAGAGTCTGTTGAAGTCTGCAGGATAGGTTCTGCAAATAAAGCAAACATTATAAGACAAAAAGGCACTTCAAAAAGGGTGTATATATTTCACGGGGGGTTCTTAAAGAGTTACGGAGAAACCTGAATTATTGTCAAGTTCATGAGTTGGTGAAGGTGGCAGAGAATCTGCTGAAGTACTCTGCATATTGAAGGCTGCAAACAAAGCAAGCTGATGGACAAAAAGGGGGTTATGAAGGGAATAATAATTGTGTGCTCTGTAGGAGGAATTTGAGATAGGAATTGTGTGTGTTCAAGAAAAGGGTGAAGAGACGGTGAGGAGAAATGTGAAGGAAGGCAGAGAGAGTCAAAGAATTGAGAAAGTCACTTGAGATAAACACATGGCGCTCAAGTGAACGAAACGTGGAGGTCATGCAGGGTCGCGCCACGAAGCAATGATCGTTATCTCAATGCGCTAAACTAATTGCCCAAAAATTAAAATCTCATTTAGGCAAATGCTCTTTCTAAAAATATTATTTAGATTCTATAAATATAACCTTTGAAAGGTTAATATTCTGGATAATATTTTACTTGAGTCTATTATTTATTAAAGATATTACGCAATAATTTTACGGACAAACTATTGAACTTTGTTTAACTTTATAATAATTTGTTACTTTAAATTATAATATTTTTCAAAAAAATTAATCAAAATAAATTATTACTCGTGCTCTAAAAGTTTTATAAGTTATAAAAGAAAGAAAAAGTTTAAAATAGTCCAAAAAACAAGGGAAAACATGGTGTGACCACCAACAAAAAGAAAAGGCCCAAAAAAGCTTCATTTTAAGCAAATGATCTGAAATAGCTCTTAGGGCCAAAATAAAGACAAATTCTAGCCAAAATCTAAAATATCACTTTACCCTCTCTCTCCCATTTTTCCCTCTCACTTTTTCCTAGCCATCGCCAATGATAGCCAAAACTTGAAACGAAGGACGGACACTTGAAGGAACCCAAGCATCAATGATCGATATGGTGATACATAAAGAAGTTGACGGCAAAAACCCCTGAATCCGCTAATATTCTTCGGATCTCTCTATATCTCTTTACAAAATATATACACTTACATATGAATATTCATTCATTCAAATTTAGGGCTTTGATATTCATACATAATTGAAAATTCTCACATTTTGTTCCTTCGATTTTCTCCGGTTAGACATTTTGTCTGTTCAATTATCTGTAAAATTTAGCTTTTATGCTAATCTAAATTTTGGTAACTCGAAAATTAGAAGGATAGATTAACATGTTGCTCGGTATGTCTATCATATATAGGAATTTGGAGTTGTAACTGAAGAAAAGTTTCCCTATGGTGCCATGGTTGTTCGGTCGGAATAAGAGAGCCGCCATAGTTTCCAGTTTACGGTCTTTCGAGATTCACATGCTAATTATGCAACTGTGTTCCTTCATTTTTTGGCAGTCTCCTTTTTTTGTCCTATAATCCTTGATTGCCGCTGTAAATCTGTGTAAATAGTTTATAATATATGTATCATTAGCGTGTATACATTATTATATTATTATACGTTGATTATACATTTATTATACACAAATTATACAACAATGATATATTATCTATACATATACTGTAGGGATACATATTTTACACGATAATCATACAGTTTCGATACGTATGATACATTTTCTATACATATACGGGAGTGATACATATTCTATACAGCAATGATACAGTTTTTATACGTATGATACATTTTCTATACATATTCAATAGTGATACATATACAACAACGATACAATTTATATACAACATATGTTGGAATTAGTTGAAAAATGACTAGAAAATGAAATTATTTTGAAAAGACTAAAAAATGGCTTTTAAGGTTCTTGGGCCACCGGGTGTAATTCGCAGGAATGCCCTTATTTTGGTCCATCAAAATGAAAGTATTTAACTTTTGCTCTTCGCCTAAAACCTCAAGGTTCCGGGTTCGAACCCCTGCTCAGGCGAAATTTTAAAAAAAAAATTTCTTGGCAGAGGTTGCCTACAAACTATGCCTTGAGGTAGAGTTTTGCAGGCAAACTATGCCTTAGCAAACTCTACCTTAAAACTTTGCCTTAAAGCAGAGTTTTGAAGGCAAAATTATGCCTTGTGAATCCAAACCTCTGTTTTGCGAAATCCTTCTTTTTTTTACTAAGCTGGGGTTCGAACCCAGAACCTCAGGTTAGGCGAAGGGAAAAAATTAAAGACCACCTCAAAAGAAGGGCAATCCGCACAAAAAATGCAATAGTTTCACTCGAATGGTCATTTGTGTTCTTTTCCCAAAAGACAATGGGCAAGAATTTGCAAGACTAATTGGGCTTGACATTCTGATAACTAAAAGCCCAGGCCCTAGATAGTAATGGTTTTCCAATTCCAAAAGGTCTGTACAAGGCTTAGAGCCCGTTTGGATTGGCTTATAAGTTGCTTATAAGCCGTTTTCAGTTTTTTTGAGTGTTTGACTGGTTATTTTAAAATCATTTTGTGCTTAAAATAAGCCCAAAAAAATAATTAGGCCCATTTGACTTAGCTTATCTAAAGCAGCTTATAAGCCGAAAACAACTTATAAGCCAAAAAAAAAAGTTAGACTACCCAACTTATTTTTTTTTAGCTTATAAGCTGCAAACACCTTATAGGCATAAGCCCATCCAAACAGGCTCTTAGATCCCAAAGCTGTATCAACGGAGTTTGAATAATTATGTGTATGAGCAGTTAGAAAATTTTGCTAGAATCTGATTGGAATTTTCTTATTAAAACAGGTAGATTTCTTTTTGTAAGACTATTAATAGTAAATAACGTGAAGGCGTTTTTTTTTTCTTAACGCAATTGTGATTTTTGCGCCAAAGTGGTACAATGCACAATTCCACAACTCCAATTCGAGAAAACAGGTTGATTACTTTCTCAAGATCTTTTATTCTCCATGGTTTTGTTTTCTTCCTCAAAATGAATAGTCCCTGTTGCCCACTAGCACATGATGCATTTCCAATTGCTTAAAGAAAGCCGAATTGTAGTTGCCAATACAATGTGTGGAAAAAACAATTAGCGGAAAGGAGAAGATAAGAAACAGATGTCACATGATCAAAGTTATAGGAATGCATTATATGTTTTTCTTTTCTCCTTTTCATCTGTTTGAGGAACAAAGACTATAGCGTATTTATGCCGCCATGCATTTTAGTTATTTATATTTCCATGTGGTTGCTCTTCTCAAGGTTCAATTTCTATCTCACGTTATTTTAATTACTTGGGATGGCGAATCAATAGGTTATGCTGCTGGAGAACCTTCTGTTAAGAAGTTAGAAGGTTGAATTCAAACTTTTAAGACATCGTTCATCGTATACTATGAATTCACTTAGGAGAACATACATAAATGTAACTTTTTCATCTAAAAATTTGATGGATGGGGTATATAACGTACTTTTATTTACTTAATTATGAATAACATAAATTAACACACTAGCATAGTATTATTTCCAAATTTTACCTTTTGAACTTGCACTGATCGTACTTAATAATCGGACTAATTAAACTATCCCTTGTTCTTTAGTTTGGGCACTCGAAATATGTCAAGTAATCTTGACGTAAAGGAGCCATAAGACCGAAAGATCATTTGGTGTCTCCCATTTGTACGTTAAACTTTTTGTAATCCGATACTTTGATGCATAAAGGAAGCGAAGAGGGATCATATCCGCATGCTTGTAGCACTAGCTACTAATACCTAATAATGAGCATTTTAAAGAACAACCCAAACTCATACCAACTACATCGTAAATATATTTGTAGGTACATGAAATGGAGTCAGCTAGTAGTAAAAGAATTATTATAAAAAAAATTAACATAACAACATAAATTAAAAAGAAAGTTAATATTACTAAATCAAACTTAAAATGGAGTCTCAAAAATTATTCCTCAATTTTCTACCTCTTCTAGTTTTTTTTTTTTTTTTTTCATTTTAAAAGAAAAAGGAATTTGATGTGCCCCCTTAATTGGAGGCATGGCGGTGGCTCACACGGAAAAGCCTATTCCGTGTGGTACCCCACTCCACTCTATATTTTCCGATCAATTAAACACACACATACAAATCAACC
Organism: Lycium barbarum; assembly: GCF_019175385.1. Classification (NCBI taxonomy): domain Eukaryota; kingdom Viridiplantae; phylum Streptophyta; class Magnoliopsida; order Solanales; family Solanaceae; genus Lycium; species Lycium barbarum. The sequence goes on along the minus strand of NC_083348.1, from coordinate 100,042,241 downwards.
ACCCACCTCACATGGCTCCCCATCATTATTAGCATATATTCCTTCTTTCTCTATTGACTATGGAGTAATATTCATTTTTAATGTTATACTAAATCATCATTATTTTTGGCCAACTAAGTATCAGTTAGTTAGTGACTTTTAAGCATAAGTGCTTAAAATATTTTTTAGTTGTTTGAAAGTTATTTCATAAATAAGTAGTTACATGTTTGGATAAAAGTATTTAAGCTGAAAATAAGTTGATGTGTTTGGTACACAAGTGTTGTTAAACATTTTTTCTATAAAAGTGACTGAAATACCCTTAAAGCTATAACACTATAAAAAAGTTGATTACTATATGATTTTTAATTTTAAATTGGTTCAAATTAAATTAATTTATATTTTAATTCAGTTCCAATATAAACTGATTATTTAAGTTAATTTATGCAAGGATAAAGGAAGAGGAAGAGGAAAGAAGAGAATAGGAAGAAAAAAAAAAAGAGAATAGGAAGAGATAGGGTGATAATCGAAGAAAGAGGGAAAAAATGATAGTTTAGGGTTTTTAGTAGTGAGGGTAATATTGAAATTATAAAAAAATGTAAGGGATAAAAGTGTAAATTTATTATTTTTAACTTCTTTTAAGTATTTTTTAACTTATTTTAAGCTATTTTTTATTTTATCAAACACCCAAAAAAATTAAAAATAACTTATAAGCTCATCCATTCAAACGGGCTCTTATTCAGCTTCTTTATCTTCCTTGTTTTACAAGATTCCATGAACTCGATAGTTGTTTTAGGGCCCACTTAATTATTGCTGATGATTGTCATTTGCCAGTAATTATATTGAGTTAAAACGTGTCCGTATCCAAAGGATATATTCCAATCCGTCTCAAATTATTTGTTCCGTTAATCTTTTACAAGCCCTTAAAAAAATATTAATCGGGAGATTTTAACTATTCCACACTTACTTATGTCTCAGGACCTGTTTGGCCGTGATTTTTTTTTATTTTTTTTCAATTTTTTTTCCCACTTTATTTGAAAATAATTGTTTAGCCATGAAGATTTCAAATACAACTTGAAGTTGTATTTAAAATTTGAAAAACACTTAAATCATGTTTTTATTTTTTTCACTTTTAATACATTCAAATAATTAAATATTCTTCGCAAAAACTATAACCAAACACAATTCCATCTTCAACTCCAACTCAAAATTCCAAATAAAGTGAAAAATATTTGATTTCATGGCCAAACGCCTACTTACTCTCTTCGTCCATTTTTATTTGTCCAGTATACCAAAAATAGATGTCCACTTTTACTTATTCAATTTGAAAAACCAAGAGATAATTTATCATTTTATATATATTTTATCCTTATTATTAAGAACTAATTATTTTCAATTCATTTCTCAATGAGTGAGATGACTTATAATAATTAAGGGTGATATAGTAAATTATTATTTTATTTATAGTTTCTTTTAAGGGATGTGTCAAGTCAAACATGGACAGATGGAATAAGATATAGTATATCTTCATTGAATGTTTGCTCTATTTATGCGTTATCTGCCCATAATTGAGGTGATTGCAGTCTTCTAAGAACAATTACTAAGGCAACTAGGAAAAAATATAATTAGTTGTCTCCGTGACTTATAGGTCACGGGTTCGACCCGTGAAAACAGTCAATAAAGTGAAATATTTTGTGCCTTAATAACGTGAAATATTTTGTGCACCAAACTACTCCTTTTTTGTTTTCTTTTGAATTTCTAAAACGATAAATAATTGAGATATACACGCAATTTGAGAGCAGTATTGGTTAGTACCACTATGGAAACTTCATTTCTAGAGTGGCTTTGACTTTAAGTTCTGTCTAAAGCTGAAAAGAAATTAAAGGCAACTGTTGTTTTTTGTTATTTGTTACATCATTTGTTAAATTCCAAGCATAGGAAGTTTCCTACTTGCCGTATGATAATTTATTCTATCAAACAAATATGGACTCAATTCAAATTGTTATTTCTCGTTACTAGTAACTGTATAATATGTTATTCTCATCCCAAATTAGGCTCGCTATTTAAAACAATGCTTGTTGTATTTTTTTAAATAGAAACAGGTTCAAGCAAATTATTTTTTAAAGAAGTTGACAATTGTTCCAATAAAATGGAACCTATACTTACTTTGTTGACACTAAAATAAAGAAAATATATAGTGATTAGTTGTAGACAATTATTTTTCGACTATTTGTGGACAGTTTTAAATAACAAAATTAGAAAGTGCTAGGAGAAATTGTTATTTTACTTGGGCATTGATTGCTTTGACTTTACTAAGATCAACTTGATACTCCCTCTTTCAGTGCTTATTTGTTCTGACGTGACACACCCATTAAATAAAAATAATAAATGGTAATACTACAATGATAATTTTATAATATCATTCCTAATTATTATATCTTAGGAATTGAGTTAGAAATATTTATAATATTTAATAATAAAAGTAAAATAGATATAACATGATAAATTATTTTTTAATTTTTAAGTTAAACATGTAAAAATAAATAATTTTTTTTAATATAATGAACAAATAAAAATGAACGAAAAGAAAGCGTAAGTATTGCACTATCACTGCCTCTGGACGTATGGGGGTCGCTTAAATTTCAAGAGTCATTGTTAGATTCGACAAATATTCTATTTTGAAGTCATAACAATCTTCTTGGATGTTGGTGTTCATTAATGAGTTGTTCTCAAAACAAATAGTATTACTAACATTTTTTTTGGATCTCTATAATTGCCTAAATTTAGGCTCAAAAGTAAGTTTTTAGCTATATGGACATTAATTTGATAAAATTTTAAAAAGAAGTAGTAGTAGTATTATAGGAAGAAAATGATTATTTTTTTTTCAAAAAAGGATAATGAAGCTTTTTGGATTCTGATTTCTGACCATACAATATACATGTGAAAGCTGACATCGATTCTCAGCAATTAACTGACTACATCTTTTAAAATATATAACTTTTCAGCCGCACTAAAGCGAGAGCAAAAAAAAAAAAAAAAAAAAAAAAACTAGCAATAAAAGATTAAAAAGAAAAAACTAAAGGAGAAAAGAAACTAGCAAGTGGTAGTGTCGGCTACCCCAGGAAATTAAGCCAATAGCATGCTGGATTGCTTTAAAAAATTTCAGAGGGCTCACGTCCCGGTATTCAAATCTCTCAACACTCAACAGTCCCAATTAAACAACAGATCCAACTCAACCCCTACTATACTTACACACTTCACATATTAAAGGCAAGAAAAAAAAGTGAAATACATTTAGAAATAAAGTTTAAAAATAAAATTTTAAGTTTCTAATTTTGATAGCGCAATTTGCAATTCAAACTTCAAAGTTACGACTTTAAATTCTATGGACTATCTTGACAACTGTTCTTCAAGTTGAAACTCCTTTTTCTTATTAAATATATTTAAATTTTATGCACTGATGACATAAAAGATATTTATACTATTAGATTGCTTAAAAAATAATTTTAGATAAATCTTAACCAACAAACACATGTATATCTCTACGTTGAATAACAGTTCGTAAAAAATGATACCAACTAGTAACAAGTAAAATCTCTCCAATAAACATCAATTGATAAAACTGATAAGTACTGCTATCACATAGTCAAATGTTATAAGGCACAAAGTTACCTGCTAGTTATATAATCCCGTGTTGTGCACGGGCCCAAGCGCAGGTGACAATGTTAAAATTGATGGTTAATTTTTGTATGAATATTGAATTGATATACAAAATAATTTTTATTTGGTATTATAGGAGTATAAATTTTGAGTATGTGATTATCCTTTGAGAAACAGGTTTTTACTCTATTAATATTTCCAGATATTTTATTTTTTTAAAAATAATTTAAAATTTTATTCAGGACTTTTTCCTAAAAATATAATGTTAATTTCATCATTAGCCAACCCAATTAAATCAATAGAGAGCTAAGTGTGGAATATTCCTTAAAAAATATATCAATATTACATGTTCAGTTTATAGGTATGATAATATTACATGTTCTGTTGATTGGGTTCTTTCTATTAAAAATGTGGGCAATATTTTTACACAGTAAGAGAAAGAAAAGCTCAAAGCCTATTTTGAGGCAGAGAACCAAAGAGATGTGAAAAGGAAAGACAAAAGAGGGTCCACAATGGCAAAATGTGGAAATCACATACGCACACAAACATAGACGTGCTGATGTGGCGGAGCCTGAGCAGAAACACCAAAATTACTTTTGAATAAGCACACAGCACAAGCTGGCATGTTGACGCCCAGCTGTGTGCTTATTCACATTTCTTAGATAGTATATATATGAACGCATCCATAATTAAGTGAAAAAATAAGGTGTGAGAATACATAGAAATTAACCATTAGTAAGTGGAAAAAAAAAGAGAGAGGTGAGAACGCCTAGAAATTTTTACCATGGTAAAATATGATACTATTAAACAATTTTACATGAAATCCTTAAGAAAAAGGTCTAATATTTGACAGGATGGGCGGCGAGATTTCTGGGGTAGTTAACTTTCAACTTCCACTAATCTTGTTTTTCCAGTCTTCTTTACAACTAGCAAAAAAAACAAAAAAACAAAAGTGAATCAAAAGGAAAATAAACCGGGTAATGTCTAGTAGTAATAATAACGCGGAATCGCGTGAAGTGCGCCGAATATGAAGTAGGCATTGTCTATATAGGCCCATCAACTGAAGCTCTTTTTTTGGCAACTTCCTCACATTATTATTTATGTGCTGCTTACACAATCCTTTCTAGATCTATAACACAGATACATTCTTGATTTGTTCATTCTTTCTATTTTTAGAAGTATACTTAGCTCATCCCCACTCAAACCTGGTATTATTTCCTTTTCTCTATAACTATGGTTACTGAAATCTGTTAATGTACATTTGATCAGTTTGAGTAATTATTATGTGAATTGGGAATTTGCAGGTATAAGGGTTTTGAGTGTTCATTCTTTAAGCATTGCTGCAATGGGGAAAGTTGCTCTGCTTCATCTGCTTTGTGGAGTCTTGGTCTTTTGGAGTGTCTCTGTTGTAAAAGCAGAGGATGCTTATAAATATTTCACATGGACTGTTTCTTATGGAACTGCTTCTCCTCTTGGTGTTCGTCAGCAGGTTCTTACTGTTTCCCTTTTTCTACAGCTAGCTGTATGGTTAATCAAGAACTTGAATTTCTGATGAGTTTCTGTGTTTGAACTTATAGGTGATCCTCATTAATGGTCAATTTCCTGGTCCAAGACTCGATCTTGTCACAAATGACAATGTAATCCTCAATCTGATTAATAAGTTGGATGAACCTCTTCTCTTGACATGGTGAGTCTCTTTTCAAATCTGTTCCCAAAATGTATGATTGCTTGAATTTGGTGTAGATATTTCTTATTAATCTTATAGACATTCCAAAAGAGTAGTAATTTGTTGACATATTTGTTCTATGAGCTTAGGAATATACTGTCTTGAGGCTTTTTTTTTTTAATAGTCATAGTGATAGATATGTTGGGATAAGAGTATAAAGTCTTCCATGTCTTTCCTGTTTAGGAATGGGATCAAACAAAGGAAGAACTCTTGGCAAGATGGAGTTTTGGGAACTAACTGTCCCATTCCTCCAAATTCAAATTACACTTACAAGTTCCAAACGAAAGACCAGATTGGAAGCTATACATACTTCCCTTCAACTCAATTGCACAGAGCTGTTGGAGGTTTCGGTGCACTTAATGTGTATGCAAGATCCGTAATCCCAGTTCCATATGCTAAACCTGCTGGAGATTTCAGTTTACTTATTGGTGATTGGTACAAGAGCAGCCATAAGGTGAGAGCCTCTGGCCTGTTTCTTGCATTTTCTCATATTAGATAGTAATTTAGTTAGTCTAAAGTCTATAATAGGCATCATTTGTCTGGATAATTTTTTGGCTATTATAGAGAAATGTTGTTATAGAGAACATATAATATAATATAACATAATAAGTGAAATGTTGTTATAAAGGATGACTGTTATAGAGAGGTCTGACTGTAGAAGAGTTTATTGTCCAATTTCGTGATGTTTTCAATATGTTCTCTTTGGTATTTGTAGGTATTGAGGCAATTATTGGACTCAGGGAAGTCTCTTCCATACCCAAATGGTCTCCTCATAAATGGACAAAAGCAGTCTACCTTTGCTGGTGATCAAGGTCATTCTCAGCATTTCTTGAAATTTTCTGCTGTGGTCTTTGATTTACTGAATGGTTACTAATCCTCAATTAGAACAACTCGTTAACACCATGTGTCTTTCCATCTTCAGGAAAAACATATATGTTCAGGATTTCAAATGTAGGTTTGAAAAATTCCATTAACTTCAGAATTCAGGGCCACAAGATGAGGGTTGTCGAGGTTGAAGGATCCCACGTCTTGCAGAACATCTATGATTCTATTGATGTCCATGTTGGTCAATCTTTGTCTGTCCTTGTTACATTGGACCAACCTCCAAAGGACTACTACATTGTTGCGTCTACTAGGTTCTCCAGGATAGCTCTTACTGCCACTTCAGTTCTCCACTACACTAACTCTCGGACGCCTGTCTCTGGACCTGTGCCACCTGCTCCAACCGGCCAAATGCATTGGTCTATGTTGCAAGCCCGAACATTCAGGTACCTTTTATCCACAAGAATGGTCATGCATATTCACTGGTTTGTTGCACTAGTACATTGATGAATTAAACAATTAACATATAATAGAGTCTTGGTTAAGTTAAGATTAGAGGAAATTAGGGTTTGTTTCATTTTTGGCCCATTGGCCGAAATTAATTGAAGGCACTAACCATACAAAAATATACACTCATTATGTACATTACTTGTATATTAAATGTATACAATATGTATATTATATGTATTATTACTTAATATACAAAACATATACATTTGCTGGCTATTTTTTTGAGCGGTTCAAAAATGTAATTAACATATGATTAGGAAGCATTTCAAGAACAGCTGACACTTGATAGCTAGGACTGTTTATAGTTCTCCATGGCCTAATTCTCTTTTTGTCTGAATTGAAGGTGGAATCTGACAGCAAATGCAGCTAGGCCAAATCCTCAGGGTACTTTCCATTATGGAAAAATTACAATATCAAGGACTTTTGTGATGGCTAATTCAGCACCTATTATCAACGGAAAGTTGAGATATGCTGTCAATAGTGTCTCTTATGTTAATCCTGATACTCCACTAAAGCTTGCTGATCACTTCAACATCCCTGGAGTATTCAGCTTGAACTCCATTCAAGCTTTTCCCTCTGGCGGATCACCTTACTTAGCCACAGCTGTTTTTCCAGCTTCTCACCATGATTTCATCGAAATTGTTTTCCAAAACAATGAAGCCACCATGCAGTCCTGGCATCTTGATGGCTATGATTTCTGGGTTGCAGGGTATGTCATAATACTTCAAAGTTTTTCATTTCTCCTAGTGATCATTGGGGAAAACTGTTCTAATCCTTAACTATTGCTAAAAATCTGCAGTTTCGGAGCTGGCACATGGACACAAGCAAGTAGAAATAAGTACAATCTTGTTGATGCTCTGACTAGACATACTACACAGGTAACTTCAATTTCAGAGTTTTAAGTTCTATGCATGAATATTGTAAAAAGTATTTGCACAATTGTGTCAACTTATAAGGGCATTGATTGGAAATAACATACGAATGGTAACTAACTTATTATAATAGGTTAAACTACAATGATCTTGTAAAAACAACTCTTTGCACTGACATGTATATAACTTAAATTATAGTTCTAAGTATGACACGAAATGGTTCTTGCAGGTATATCCAAAATCTTGGACTGCTATATTGGTGTCAATGGACAACCAAGGAATGTGGAATTTGAGGTCAGCTATGTGGGATAAACAATATCTTGGGCAGCAGGTGTACCTGAGGGTGTACAACCCAACCCAAAGTCTAGCTAATGAATATGACATACCTACTAATGCTCTTCTTTGTGGCAAAGCTGCTGGTCGACATCCTTAATTGGGATGAGTCCTATATATATCGGCTTTTGTTTTACTGGTCATGAGAGGTTGACTAGGAGAGATTGCGGCAAAAGATAATACTTGGCTGCTTATGTTGTAATCACATTACTTTGTATTCTTTCTTATGGTTGTTGGCTACACTAGTTTTTGAAATGCAGCTAATACGAAGTTCATTGCTACATAAATTCGTGCGCAAGTTCTAAGGAGCAAACTTTTGTCTTCAAAATTATTGCGTATACTTGGAGGGGTCGGTGTAGCGACAAGTCTCTAACTTAGAGAATCCTTTATCTGCATTAAAAATATGATATACCTTATAGAATGCGATGATTTGAGTTGGGTTAAATGAATAAAGGAGGATTCATATATTCGAACTAACACACTTGTAATCAAAGAGAGTTTTCAAACAAGCCCTTCTTTTTCTTTCTCCTTACTGAACTTTCCTCCTTAAAAAATTGATTTATATATACAATCAGTGTGAGGGGCCGTGACGAGTACCCGATACTTGTACCGAGCACCCCTTATCTATCGTATTACCTGTACCTCTTAGCAAGCCGTGTAAACCGAGCCATTTTTTTTTCCTTGAACATAAACTAATAAACTCCGTTATTACCTTGTACAACAATATTAACATGCCAAAACACTATACATATATCTGTACCTGACTGACTGTACGTATCTGTCTACGAGCCTCTAGACATAGTACACTTATACATAGAAAGGGCCGGGGTGCTACCAAGCCCGAATGTATATGCATAAAATAGTACCGCTGGAGTGAGGCTCCGGAACAACTGGAGCGCTGTCAAGTGTGGCTGGTAGAGCTTCTAAGGATCACGTCCACCTGTCTGCTGACCTGCGCGGCATGAAACGCAGCGTCCACAAGAGGGGACGTCAGTACGAATAGTGTACCGAGTATGTAAGGCATGGAAGACAATGCAAGCAATAACATAGAGTGCGATTAATAATATCATGGAGTCACAGGACATATAACGAGGCAAGAAAGTAACCTGTACATAGGAAGGCCCCTTTTTGGGCGGCTATCATGCATGGCTCGTCTTTCCCTTTTAAAAACGTTTCCCCTCCATGAACGTAGAAAATAGAACTTATATTATGTCGTATCTTGTCGTATCGTGTCCTATCGTGCCCTATCGTATCCTATCGTGGCATATCAGGTCGTATCCTATCGTGTCTTATCATGGCATATTATATCGTGTAATGTCATGTCTTACTACAGCATGTCGTATCGTGTTATATCATGTCAATGTCATAGTATAGTGTGTCATAGTGTATCATGCCATAGCGTAACTTGTCATATCATAGCATAGCTTATCATATCATAGCATAGCTTGTCGTAGCGTAGCATATCATGGCATAGCGTATCATAGCGTATCATATCATAGCTTAGCTTTCCGTTGAAAATCTTTTCTTGTTCATATATATATAAAAATAGAACATGTCATATTGCCGAGGCGTCGGCAGCCGATCCATTTAGCCATAAATACACATCCCGCGTCCGGGCATCCCGCGTCCGGGACGATATCATGTCATGTAATGCCAACTGATCAGGTGGATATGCGTGTATAACGCTCTGCCCTTATTCCCATCTTCCCCGTATACATATGCATACATCATGTACATATATCAGCGTCTATAGCGCTCTGAATCTTTTATCATATACATATACTGGTATCATGTACGTATATCAGCGACTATAGCGCTCTGGATCTTTTATCATATACATATACGTGTATCATATACATATATCAGCGTCTATAGCGCTCTGGATCTTTCATCGTATACATATACGTATATCATGTACATATTTTATAAACATATATATATCTTATATACATATACATGTCTTATATACTTTTACATATCTTATATACATATACATATTTTATATACATATACATATTTCCATTAGAATGGTACAGTACTTATCGTTTGATAATCGGAACGAGGATCAAAAGTTTCCTTTGGATTCTACTCCCAAAATAAGTCAAACGGAGCAATAGGGAAAATCCGGGAACAATGGGCCCACCTCGGGTCAAATGAGGCGGCGTACCAAATTTACGTACATTATATTGTAATGATCTTGATTAGTAATGAATGTAAAAACATTGAGATTGGTTTGGAAATGTGAAGTTGGAATGAAAGCTATTGCATTATGTTGGAAAGAAGACTAGTTGTGTTATATTGTGTTTTGTAGTCATGGTTGTTGTCATTGTGTTGATAGTTTGGCCGGGTTGAATTCCCGGATTGTTGTTGATAAAAAATTGGCTAAGTTGAATTTTGGGGATGGTGTATTTATAGGGGAGATGCTGCCCAAATTTTTGTAGACAAGTATTGGTTAAGATTGAAATCTTAAAGCCTTACAATTAACATTTGGTAATTGTGACCAAATTGTAGATTTTGGCGAACTTGAAACTTGATTTTGGAGACGTGTATGAAGCGAAAAAGGTATGTAAGGCTTTACCCTTCCTTCTATGGCATGTCTTAAACGTAATAAGTTGGGTACGAGCCTCGGGGACAACTCTATTTCCCGGAATCTGCACTTAAAGTTTCCCCTTTTTCATTCAGTAGAATTGAATTAGAAATTGCGTAAAATATTGGAGAAACTTCCTAAACATCTAGAACTGGCATAAATATGACCCAAAAAATTGATTTATATATACAATCAGTGTAAATAATTTATTTACATTATCACTTGCTATAACAGGTAAAAATGACTTATGCGGTAAAAATTCCAAGGTTTTTTTCCCCAAGCAATTAGAGAAAAAGAGTTCTCTTCAGACGCATCCAATCAGATGCATGCTGCCTTAGTAGTGGACAAATTGCTAAAATGAGCTGATTGTACTTGCATTTCTTTCAAATGACGTTAAACATCTATTGAACCTTTATTTCATATTTTATGTACAGTATTAACAAGAAGGGAAAAAAAACATAAAATTAGGGGAAAGGGGATCTGGCCTTGCGGTTGATAAATTGAGCTAATATGTTATGCACAAGCTGGCTGGCAGTAGACTAAATTGGTAAACTGAGCCAGCTGTTTTTACTTGGCCAAGAAAAAGTATTTGAGACATTTGGGCTTAGGTAGGCTACAAGTCTACAACTACGTTGTCTTTGTTGTCCAACACCAAAGAGACCATTTGATTTCCTAATCCAATCTCAAATACTTCTTTGTCTCTTGATATAATAATTTCATTTATTTATTCTTTCTTTTTATTGATTTCTCTACTTTATTTCATGGTTTTTAAGGTAAACAAGAGAATTAGGATGTTTGAGTGGGATTAATTAGGACCCTGATTTAAATCTCAAGTATTTCACCAGTTCCATTTCACGTAACAATCTTTTCTTATTAATCTATTCCAAAAACGACGATGCCTTTCAATATTTAGAAATAAAATTAAGGCTTAATGCATATGCGCCCCCTAAACTTGTTTCCTTTTTTCATTCTGACACCTCAACTAAGTGTTGTTCTTATTGAACCCCTAAACTTTGCGTCAAGTGTGTCTATCAAACACAATCCGACTTACATAGCGTATATGGTGAGTTTTATTTTTTTTTAGCCTTGCCCGTGAATGTCAATCGCATCTTACGTGAAAAATTCAGCCAATTAAAACACCCCACTCATTTTAATTATGTACATCAGATAGGAATAAGTGTGCTATTGTATTATATAAGTGAAGAACCACCACTTAAACCAATCAAATAACAAAACTGGAAAATAAGAAATCAATATTGGAAACTAAAACTGAAACTGAAAAATAAGAAACCAAAACTGAAAAATAAAAACCCAAAATTGAAAAATAAACACTGAAAAATAAGAAACCAAAATTGACAACTAAAAACTAAAAAACCAAAATTTAATATCTGATGTGTATAATTAAAATGGATAGGGTGTTTTAATTGATTGAATATTTTCCACGTAGGATGCGATTGATATTCACGCGCAAGGTTAAAAAAATTAAAATTCACCATGTATGATATGTAAGTCCGATTGTGTTGGATAGACACACTTGAGGCCAAGTTCAGGAGGTTCAATAGGAATAACACTTAGTTGAGGTGCCAAAATGAAAAAAAATGACAAGTTTAGAGGGTCCCATAAGCATTAAGCCAAAAATTAACTTTAAACTTATCATTATATCCTTAATAACATGCTTTTATAGCCACTGATATGTCTGTATACGGTAAAAACCGGGTGTGAGCCAAGCCGGTGGAACGAGAACCGGAGGAAGGGACGATAATGCGCCCGAGGCTACTCACCCTTGTCCGAAACGGTGCCAGGGCCGAAGCTGAGCAAGGGCACCGACCGATCTGCCCTCTGCATCGTTGAAACGGCCGAGCCCGAGGACTCGGGCTTTCATGGCCGTTGGTCCGCAGGGGGGATAGCCCGAATGACCGTTTGTCCGTGTGGCCGTTGCAGACGGGTCACGCGCCAGTAACGTCCAGTCATGGTCAACTACCTACCATGTGTGTGTCAGACGGCACCGGCAGTCTAATCCCACTAAACCCGTGCAGAGCAGTCCTTTTTATTATTATTTTATTGGCTCATATTGTATGAGAACCAGGGGAGTGCCACTATAAATAGGGCATGTCCCCTTGGTTTTGGGGGATGGCTCTTTTCATTTTCTAAGAACACTTGTAATAGAAGAATTCATATATACAATCTCTCTCATTATTTGATTCGGCCAAGGCCACTCGTTATTGTTGTTATTGCACTCAATCCACCAAGTATCATACATTACACACGGGCATTTATGTTACTAGCCAACTACCATCTTTAGCCGTTTTATTAAGGTGCTCTCAAATATTTACTTTCTTTACTCGACATACATCAAGAACGAAGCACATATCCTATACCCATTTACAAATTTAATTGATTATCCGAATCTGGGGTAAACAGTTTGGCGCCCACCGTGGGGCTAGGATAATAGTGGTCTTTGGCCTTGATTCCTACCATATTCATCGAAACCAAAAGCGTCCCTACCCATCTCTGTGAAAACGGTCCGAATGGCTGACGTCGAACAATCCGGTCATGTCAATAATACCGAGATCGTGGCGAAAAACGAAGGGAGTGGACTGCGGGCGTTGCCGAACCCCGCTGATCCGAACCCCGTTGATTCAAGGGAAGGGCTCAACCGGCAAAATATCGTAGATCAAGAGAACGCCGCCCTACCGGCTACCGATCCTCTCAACACTCACCATTCCGTTACGATATCCCGGGATAGGGGCCGGAGAGAACCGGACGCGCCAAACGACGACATTAACTTACGTTTAATTTTTGAAATGCTGCAGGAGCAGAGGGCGGCAATCGCCGAGCAAGGGTTAGCAATTGCCCAACTACAGAGCGGAAAGGGTGAAGCAGGGCTGGTAAAGGCAAAGGGTACAGTCGGAACCGGAAGAAACGAAGTACGAATGGTTGAGAGCGACGGCTCCGGAGCCGGCTCCTCGACAGAGGTCCTAAAGATGCTCGAGACTTTGGCGAAACGGGTGGATTCGACCGAAAAGAGGGTCGAGACATACAATTCTCGGGTGGACGAGATACCGGGGGCTCCACCTTTACTGAAGGGGCCGAATTCGAAAAGGTACATCCAAAGACCTTTTCCACCGAGTGCGGCCCCGAAATTGATCCCGAAGAGGTATGACGGCACCACGGACCCGCACGAGCACGTGACCTCATATTCTTGTGCCATAAAAGGCAATGATATGGAAGAAGATGAGATCGAGTCGGTATTGCTGAAAATATTTGGGGAAACTCTGTCGAAGGGAGCGTTGACGTGGTATGACCATCTACCCGAGCACTCGATCACTTCTTTCGAAATGCTCGCCGATGCCTTCGTAAAGGCACATGCCGGCGCCATAAAGGTGCAGGCCCGCAAGGCCGATATATTCTGGATAACTCAAAGGGACGATGAGCTACTACGGGAGTTCGTCACCCGGTTCCAGAGGGAACGGATGGAACTACCCCCGGTGCCAGAAGAATTGGCCGCACAAGCCTTCACAAAAGGGCTCAACATGCTAAGTTCAGTTGCCTCGGCCAAGTTGAAGGAAAATTTGCTGGAATACGAGGCCGTGACATGGGCCGATGTCCACAATCGGTATGAATTGAAGATTCGGGTAGAGGATGATCAGTTCGAGCTCTTCCCGGTAAAGTTAAAAGGGGATAGAGGTTTCGAGAAGTCGAGGAAGGGTTATGAGATGAAGTCTGAATCATCAAAAGAAAGGTTTCGACCGTACTCCCACCCGGAGAGACCAAACTCCAGGTCGGACGGGTCAAAGGAGAGCCCAAACCACCTCTCTAGTCGAGGTAGCAAGCGGGTCGAGCGCCCGTCGAACAGCCGGGGACTCTCGTTCAGGAGCGACGCCGGAAGTTCTGTCAACCATAGGGGTCCGCCGAAGATTTCAGAGTACAACTTCAACGTCAATACCTCGGGCCTTGTATCGGCTATCGGCCGAGTACCGGATGTGCGATGGCCGAAACCGCTGAGGTCAGACCCGGGACAGCGGGATCCTAGCGTGGTGTGTGAGTATCACGGAACCCATGGTCACAAAACTGAGGATTGCCGCCAGTTGAGAGAAGAGGTAGCCCGGTTATTAAAAAACGGCCACCTTCGAGACCTATTGAGCGAGCGAGCCAAAAGTCACTACAAAGAGCGGGAAGCTCATCGAAGGGTCGAACCGGTCGAACACCAGCATACGATCAACATGATAGTTGGGGGTATTGACGTCCCTCGGGAACCGGTAATGAAACGGACCAAGGTCTCAATTGTTCACGAAAAACGCATCCGAGACCATTCGACCAGGGGCTCTATTTTCTTCAATGATGAAGACGCGGAAGGCATCGTTTAGCCTCACAACGATGCACTGGTAATTTTTGTACTTGTCTTTAAAACTAAAGTTAAACGAATTTTGGTTGACCCAGGTAGCTCGGCCAACATCATCCGATGGGGAGTGGTCGAACAGCTAGGGTTGCTCGATAGGATTGTGCCGGTAGTTCGGGTACTCAGCGGGTTCAATATGGCTAGCAAAACCACGAAGGGAGAGATCTCATTGCCCGTAAATGTGGATGGCACCATTCAGCAAACAATGTTCTATGTGATCGAAGGAGACAGAAATATAATGCGTTATTGGGCAGACCTTGGATACATAGCATGAAGGCAGTTCCCTCAACACTGCATCAGTTGCTGAAATTCCTGTTATATCCCGTGTTTTCACACGTTTGGAAAGACTTGTTATATATTGGATTTTTGAGATATAAGGTCAATTTTGATATTTTGTTGAACATAAGAGTTATGCATCAAAAAGAATAGAGTCATGAAAGTGTGGGACAAGGCTAAGGGCAACTTTGGAATTTTGGAAATTAGTTTCAGGAATTTCAAAATGTTATTTACAAGTTATTGGGCTCAACAAAAATTGAAATAAAATGAGGCCCAAAGAGTATAAGGGTGGCCGGCCAAGCCTTTGGTTTTGGCCCAAATCCATCTAGTTGATCATGTGCTAGTCATGTGATCAACTAGTATATGTTAGGATAAATATCAAGACAAGTCAACAAAGATGATAATCAAGAACAAAAAAAATAGAAGAAGAGCAAGAAACTCTCGGGTTTGGTGGGGAAATTTGACCCCCAAAAATCTTGTTCTAAAAATTTATTTCTTGTTGATTTCCTACTAAGTCAAGGTTCCTTTGTAACTTGGTATAGTTGGTTTGGAGTGGGAAGCATTAGAATCACCAAAGTGATTACATCTCCAAGTGAAGAAGACTTGAGGAAAAGGTAAGAATTTCTACCTTTTTATTGTGTTATGAAGTTTTGATTGTGTTGTAGTATGTAGAAATGTGTTGATTGTATGGAAAAATGGAAGTTTGCAAAGTGGGTTTGGAATATGGCTTGGAGCCGTGGGTGTGTGTGTGTTGTGTGGTGACAATGTGTTGAATTCATGTTGTATTCTAGTTGTGATTGTGATGGAATTTATGTTGAGAATGAAAGTGGAATAAATTTGATTGAATTGATGAAAATAACATTTGGCCGTGTGGTATGGGGTGGTTTGGAATGGAATGGATTAAGTTTGTTTAGTGTGTTAGTTGTGTTGTTGTGATGTTTGTTGTGTAAATGAAGTTGGAATGATATAAGTTTGTATTGAATTGGAATGTAGAAACTTATGTCGTTTTAGTATGGTTTTCCGACATTAAGGAAATGAAGTCGTTTGGTTGTTAATTGTGATGATCATTGATGAATTTGGAAGTTGGAAACATGTTATGAAATTGTATGCCAAAGATTTGATGTTTTGCATAAGTTATGACTTTGGCGGAAAGTTGTATATTAAGTATATCGAGTGTATATCTTAAGGAAAATGATATGAAATGTCTCTAAATCCATATTGTGATAATCTTGAGTGATAATGGATGTGAAATTAATGAAGTTAGTTTGAAAGTTTGGATTAGAATGAAGGTTATGTCAACTTGTGAGAAAGATGACTAGTTGAAGGATATTTGTCTTTTTAATGTTCTTTGTTGATGTTGATGTTGTTGTTTGGGTTGTTGTTGATGATTTCTAGCCGAGTTGAATTCTCGGGGGTGCTATATGTATAGGGGAAGTGCTGCCGAAATTTCGGTAGACAAATATGCTTTAAGTTGAGATAATGGTATTCATAACTTACAATTGGTAAACTTGACCAATTGCAGTTTTTCGACGAAACGGGAAGTGAGTTTGGAAAGGCGTAAGGAGCGTGAAAGGTATGTAAAGCAACCCCAATTCTTCCCTTGGCATGCCCTTAGTGTGTTAGGGTCGGGTCCGGGCCTCGAAGGACCTCTTGGCCCTCGGAATCCGCAAGAGAAAATTTCAGTTTTTCCTTCAGTAGAATTGAACTACTTTGGTACACTTTTCTTGAAATAATGCAACTTTGCTCCAAATTACTTGGAAAGTCATAGGATGCTTGTAGAACCTTCTTAGGTGATACCATAAGCTTAGAGGGCATAATTTGAGCCCGTCGCCTTATTTGTCCCGAGGCGGGCCCACTATTCCCTGTTTTGCCCTTAATGTATTAAAGCTTTCTTTATAAGCAATTTTTGAAAGAAATGTTTTGATTACCCTACTAATCGCCTAACGAATATTGTTTTAAATATTCTATTAAATATTATAAATTATTTTGACACTCGGAATGACTTCGGGAAGGTTATATTTCTGTACTTTATTATGATATCCGAAATGCATATATTATGATTCCGTCCGACTTCATTGGATTTGTTTAACTTTGATATGCCTCTTCGAGTCTTTGAAAATGTTTATGATATTTTTAAATTGCATTAGTCTCTCACTACTCCATTCGTGGATGCCCCAATGTTTCCCACACTGAGCCCGGGCCAGGATATGTTGTCAAGCGTGATTCTCTGCATTGTTCGCCGCGTCCCGATGTGAGGGGGCAGGTATACGCGTACATGGGTCTGTGGAGTATGATGTGCCATGTCCGCCTATTCTGATCTGATCTGTTATGGCCATTTTGATATGACATTTTATGATACGGGGTCACGCCCCTTTTTCTGATTCCTCTGTATTGTGGCACCAGCGTCGGGAGGGTGGCCACGTTCTGTCTGCTGAGTCCCGTGGCAGGGACCGGATATGATATGACATATGTTTCTGTACACATTCTGTCTGTTTTGGAAATATGCATTTGACACTCTGGATTTTGTACTCATTTTCTGAAATCATTATGATTTGGCTTCTGTGATTCCGCTTTACATATTCAGTACATATTTCGTACTGACCCCCTTTCTTCGGGGGCTGCGTTTTCATGCCGCGCAGGTACAGACGACAGGTTCGCTGATCCATCTGTTTAGGATCCCACTTCTGCTATTTTGGGGCGCTCTCTTCTTCAGAGCCCACTTTTTGGTACAGTCTGTCACTGCTATCTGGATATGTACATTGTTCTGGGTATGACGGGGCCCTGTCCCGTCTTATGACTATGATATGTTCTGTAGAGGTCTGTGGATATATCTGTGTGGGTTCTGTACATATGTTTGGGATACTTTGTTCTATGATGGCCTTATCGGCCTATGTATGCCAAGTCTGCTTTTTATGCTAAATTCTGTAGCGTCCACTAATATTATTATTATATTATTTTGTTAATATGCTAATTTGGGTATCGGGTACGTATAGGTGCCCAGCTAGGGCACTGGTCGCGGCCCACGGGGTTGGGTCGTGACAAAAGTGGTATCAGAGCGGTTCGTCCTCGGATTGTCCACAGACCGTGTCTAGTAGAGTCTTGTTTATCGGTGTGTTGTGCACCACGCCTATAAACAGGAGGCTACAGGGCATTTAGGATACTACCCTTCTTTCTGTCTTAGATCGTGCGATAGAGCTGTGTTATCAGGATGACCCCTCCCTAACGAGTGGCTATATTTGCAAATATGCCTCCAAAAAAGGCAACAGCGGCCCAAAAGGCCAAGTCAGCAGCCTTGGGAGAGACTAGCCGGGTCCAGAGGATTACCAGGGCCCAGACACATATTGCTCCGGAGACTTTGCCCCAGACAGAGGGTTCTTCTACACCGCCACTCGTGGAGGAGATAGGGGCAGCCGTAGCCGCAGATCGGGGGCGGCTCCACCGCCAGCTCCCGCAGTTCCAGTACCTGAGCCTCCAGCTCCACGGCCAGGCACTGAGGATCAGTCTATGAGGGAGGCAGTCCAGTTGCTGACTAGACTTGTGGCAGGGCAGGTTCAGGGGCATGGACTGGGAGGTGACCGGGCAGTCAGACGTGATAGTTCGAGAGCCCGTGAGTTTTTGACTTGTAGTCCTCCAGAGTTCTTCGGGACAAAGCCCGAGGAGGATCCTGAGATGTTTATCAGGAAGATGCGACGCACTCTAGATTTGATTAATGCTTCCGAGACAGAGTCAGTCGCGTTAGCTTAGTACCGGTTATATGATGTGGCGACAAACTGGTACGAGTCATGGGGGCTATCCAGAGGGGACGACGCTCCCCCAGCAGTTTGGGGCGATTTTTCTCAGGCATTTCTTGGACATTTTCTGCTCCCAGAGTTGCGACGAGCCAGATCTGATAGATTCTTATTATTGAGGCAGAAGGGTCGCAGTATCCGGGACTATAGTTTGGAGTTTGATTCCTTGGCCCGATATGCACCTACTGTGGTGGCTACTATGGCGGACCGGATGCACCGATATATTAAGGGGCTGGATCGGTATTTTGTTGATAGCTGCTTAGTATTGGCTGCTCAGCCCGGTATGGACATTGCCCGTATTCAGGCCCATGCCCAGGGCATGGAGGATCGGGGCAGAGGAGGACACCAGCCTGACAGGAGCCAGGATCGGAGACAGCCCAAGAGGGCCAGATCATCTGGAGACTTTCGGGGCAGACAGCCCCAACGGCCGCAGCAGCCTAGCAGATTTTCATCTCAGCCGGCGCAGAGCGCACCTCCCCAGCCTACAGGTCGCAGGTTCGATAGCCCAGGGTATTCAGGAGCAGGCCAGAGCTCCAGGGCTTCAGGTTCGCGGACAGATAGGGGTTTTGGTCAGATGAGGCCACCCAGGGTTCAGTGTTCTCTTTGTGGCAGGTATCATCCGGGGGAGTGCTACAGAGCCACCGGTGCATGCTTTTCTTGTGGTCGTCAGGGCCATTCTGTGAGAGATTGCCCGTATAAGGGTAGTTCGGGTGGTGCAGCGCAGCCTACCGGATCAGCCGCTGGGTCTTCAACTTCATCAGTGGCTATGCGCCCTACGGGGCAGGGTTTTCCAGCACCAGCTTGGGCACTGGTCGCGGCCCAGTAAAAACCGTCCGGGGCGAGCAGCCTGCAGCAAAGGAAATGTTCGCAGTAGACGAGAAGCCGGCTCAGGAAGAGAAGGGTACAACCGGAGGGCAGGTCCCCCAATAGCACTCAAAGTGCACTGGACCGGATCCAGTACATGAAGAGGGTGACTTCGGGACGCCCAGATCCTTCGTCATGCCGGATGACTCGGACGCGACCAAGTCAACCGTGGAGGAGCTGGAGCAGATCATTTTGTTCGA
Organism: Lycium barbarum; assembly: GCF_019175385.1. NCBI lineage: Eukaryota > Viridiplantae > Streptophyta > Magnoliopsida > Solanales > Solanaceae > Lycium > Lycium barbarum. The sequence goes on along the minus strand of NC_083348.1, from coordinate 100,022,228 downwards.
GTTCTTGCCGGACAGGAAGGTATACCTGGGCACGGGGCTTACCCCGGAGCTCAGGCGTAAATTAATTGAATTTCTTCGAGCTAACGCCGATTGCTTTGCATGGTCGCATATAGACATGACAGGTATATCACCGGAAATAGCGTCCCACAAACTCAGCTTGGACGGAAAATTTCAACCGGTGAAGCAAAAAAGAAGGCCCATGTCAGAGCAAAAACACGTCTTCGTGAAAGACGAGGTAACAAAGCTTTTGAATATAGGCTCCATCCGGGAGGTGAAATACCCGGACTGGCTTGCTAACGTGGTGGTGGTGCCCAAGTAAGGTAATAAACTTCGAATGTGTGTCGATTATATGGATTTAAACAAGGCATGCCCGAAGGATTCATTTCCATTTCCTCACATCGACAGAATGATCGATGCGACGGCCGGGCATGAAATGTTAAGTTTTCTCGATGCTTACTCCGGGTACAACCAAATCTGGATGCACCCGGAGGATCAAGAGAAAACATCCTTCATCACCCGTTATGGGACTTGCTGTTATAACGTCATGCCTTTCGGATTAAAAAATGTCGGTGCAACTTACCAACGCCTAGTTAATGGGATGTTCGAAGAACAAATAGGGAAAACAATGGAGGTTTATGTTGACGATATGGTTGTTAAGTCCCTGGAAACAGAGGACCATTTAAAGCATTTGCAGGAAACCTTCGATGTACTCCGCAGATATAACATGAAACTAAACCCGGAGAAGTGTGCCTTCGGCGTAAGGTCCGGTAAATTTCTAGGGTTCATGGTGTCAAACCGGGGAATTGAAATCAACCCGGACAAGATCAAGGACGTCGAGGACATCGAGGTCGTGAACAACATAAAGGGGGTACAGAAGCTCACCCGGCGGATAACGGCGCTGAGTCGCTTCATTTCGAGGTCCTCGGACAAGAGTCACCGTTTCTTCTCTTTGCTCAGAAAGATGAACGACTTCGATTGGACACCATAGTGCCAAGAAGCCCTAAGGGAGTTGAAGAAGTATCTGTCCAGCCCCCCGTTACTGCACACACCGAAGGCCGATGAGCCGCTTTTTCTCTACCTAGCAGTCTCCGAAATGGCGGTAAGCGGCGTTTTGGTCCGAGAAGAATCAGGTACGCAATTCCCTATCTATTATGTAAGTAGAACTTTGGGGGATGCAGAGACCCGTTATCCCCATTTGGAAAAGCTAGCATTAGCATTGGTAAGCGCTTCCAGAAAGCTCAAACCTTATTTTCAATGCCACCCCATATATGTAATAACCACTTACCCTTTAAAAAACATCATGCATAAACCCGAGTTATCGGGTAGATTAACAAAATGGGCTGTAGAAATTAGCGGTTACGATATCGAGTACAAACCTCGAACAGCCATTAAATCCCAAATCTTGGCCGATTTTGTGGCAGACTTTACCCCGGCCATGGTCCCCGAGGTCGAGAAGGAACTTTTGCTGACCTCGGGAAAGATCACGGGCGTTTGGTCTCTACATACGGACGGGGCCTCGAATCTTAGAGGTTCCGGACTCGGGATTGTCCTTAGGACCCCAGTCGGGGAGGTCATCCGACAGTCCGTTAGAACTGCTAGACTGACTAACAATGAAGCCGAGTATGAGGCTATGATTGCAGGTTTGGAATTAGCTCGGAGCTTGGGAGCCGAAACAGTCGAAGCAAAGTGTGACTCGCTTTTGGTCGTGAACCAGGTGAACGGAGTATTCGAGGTAAAGGATGAACGGATGCAGCGATACCTCGAAAAAACCCAAGTGGTACTTCATCAATTCAAAGAATGGATCATGCAGCATGTACCAAGGGAGCAGAACAGCGAAGCCGATGCATTAGCAAACTTGGGATCCTCGGTCGAGGGGGAGGAAATCGACCTCGGGGCAACGGTGCACTTATCGAACACGGCCATAGAAACCGGGCACGCTGAAATATACACAATGGGCTTGACCTGGGATTGGCGCAACAAGTACATCGACTACTTGCGTGATGGTAAGCTCCCAAATGACCCGAAGGAGTCACGATCGCTACGGACCAAGGCTGCCCGCTTTTGCTTGGTGGACAGTCAACTATATCGACGCTCTTTCCTCGGTCCTCTGGCTAAGTGTTTGGGTCCCGGTGAAATGGAATACGTGATACAAGAGGTACACGAGGGAACCTGCGACAACCACTCCGGTGCGGAAGCTCTGGTTCGAAAAATCATCAGGGCCGGTTATTACTGGAATCGGATAGACGAAGACGCTAAAACCTTTGTCCAAAAATGCGACGTATGTCAGAGGCACGCTCCGATGATCCACCAGCCCGGGGAGTTACTGCATTCGGTGATCTCACCCTGGCCTTTCATGAAGTGGGGAATGGACATTGTGGGTTCGTTACCTCAGGCACCAGGTAAGGCCCGTTTCATTCTGTTTATGACTGACTATTTTTCTAAATGGGTTGAGGCACAGGTCTTCGAGAAGATAAGAGAGAAGGAAGTCATCGACTTCATATGGGATCACATCATCTGCCGCTTCGGCGTCCCCTCCGAGATTACTTGTGACAACGGTCCTCAGTTCGTGGGTGGCAAGGTCAACAATTTCCTCGAGGGGTTGAAGATCAAGAAAATCGTGTCAACCCCGTATCACCCGTGTGCAAACGGACAGGCAGAATCCACGAACAAAACGATAATCCAAAATCTGAGGAAAAGACTTGAAGCATCGAAGCATCGCTGGAGGGAGATATTGCCGGAGGTGCTGTGGGCCTACAGAACCACATCCAAATCGAGCACGAGAGAAACCACATTCTCATTGGTTTACGGAGCCGAAGCCCCTGTCCCCGTGGAAGTCGGCGAACCGACCCTCCGTTTCAGGTGTACCACCGAGGGGTCAAACGGGGAGGCCATGGCCGTGAAGCTCGACCTCGCAGATGAACTACGCGAAAGCGCGTCGGTCCGCATGGCGGCCCAAAAGCAGAGGATGGAAAGATACTACAATCGAAGAGCCAACTTTCGGTATTTCCAAGTTGGGGATTTAGTGCTTCGAAAAGTTACCTTGCACACCAAGAACCCCAACGAGGGAAAGCTGGGGCCGAACTGGGAAGGCCCGTACAAGATAACCGGTATAACAGACAAAGGATCGTACCAATTGGAGTCAATGGACGGGCAGCGTCTGCGTAATAACTGGAACGTGGCCCATCTGAAAAGATACTACTGCTGAGGTATGGTCTCCCCACATTCTCTTATTAACTTTTCTATCTTGCAGGAAGTCAAGAGCGGGATAAAAGTTAGAGTCTTAGGCCTGAAAACATGTGTTGCACTTTTTTCCTTAGTCCGGTTTTATCCCAAAATGGGTTTTCCGACAAGGTTTTTAATGAGGCAACGAGTACGACGTGTTACTTAACGGATATGAAGGGCAAGTACCCGGTTACCCGGTGTCACATCCTCCGATTGGGGACATAATAGCACTCACCCGACCTCGGACATCGGATAAGTGTTAGGGGAGTACTATGCCACACCGAAGATGACCCCGATTAAAGCAGACGGAGAAGTTCAACATTTTCTACGGCAAAGTTAAGGCCCGGCCACCGGCCACAGCCTCCAATATAAGGACCAAACGATCATAATGAATCGTGTCCCATTTAGCATTTTGCTACGGCAAAGTTAAGGCCAAGTCATTGGCCATAGCCTCCAATGTAAGGACCAAACGATCATAACGAATCGTGTCCCATTTTACATTTGCTACGGCAAAGTTAAGGCCCGGCCACCGGCCACCGGCCATAGCCTCCAAATGTAAGGACCAAACGATCATAAAGAATCGTGTCCCATTTTACATTTGCTACGGCTAAGGAAGAAAGAGTTAAAATTCTCATATGTAAAAACATTTTGCAAGCACAAAGTTATCAAAAGTACAAACATTTTGCAAGCACAAAGTTATCAAAAGTTGGGATAACAACTTCCTGTCAAATATACTTTACCCAGTTGATAAAAACCGTATTTCGGTACTGCCTCGTTCGCATACCCTACGCCGGGTACCATGGTCGAAATTCGACAAAGGCAACGAGATCACAATGATCCAAGCCAAAATTTGATAAGCCACAGCCCCCAAAATATCGGATAAGACCTACGGGCACGATGAATTAACGACTACGAGTCGACTTGTCCTAGAACGGATCAACAACTATAGCAAAAGCAACGAGTAAACATTCAAACGAAAAAGCAAGAAAGATGCATTTTTCATTTATACAACGGATGTCTCTTACATCAAAAGAAAAACAAAGTCCTACAAAGGCAAAAAACAAAAACAAAAAACAAGGCATAAGCCCCATACTATCCGGCATGACTGGAGGAGGATGAGTGCTCGGACACAGTTCGCTCGGAGTCGTCTGACTCGGACCCGAGGACACGATTGGCCTCTTCCTCCATCCTCTTGGCCTCGAGTATCAGGGCCAGAAGATCCGAGAAACCGTGCTCAGCTTGCTCGAGGGTGATCCGCCGAGACTTCCACTTCTCATACTCGGCAACAATAGCAGTATGAGCCTCGGCCGCCTTAACACTTCTCCAGGTATTTTCCAAGTCGGCCTCAGCCTTGGCCAATTTCGCTTCCAGATCAGCCCGGTCTTCCTCCAGGACACTTATCCTACCAGTAGCTGCCTCCAGCTCGGCCTTAAGGCCGTTGTTGGCGATAACCACCTCTTCGAGCTCGGCCCTTAGGCCTTCGCATATCCGAGACCGCTCTTCGGCTTTTTCCTCGAACACCCTCCTACGCTCGTTGGACAAGGCGGCCTCGGACTCTAGCTGCCGGTTCCTCTCGGCCAAGCCCGTTGCATCAGCCTTCACCGAGTCCAGCTCTCCCCGGAGTCGGGAAACCGTGGTCTCAAGCTCATCTAGCCTCGAGGAAAACTGGGCTTTATCCCGGTTAAGGCCGATTTTTTCAGACTCAAGGCTCCGGTTATAGTCGGCCATAGCGACCAGTTCACTCTTCAAACGACGGTTCTCGTCCTTGGCCGCATCAAGCTCGGGACGAAGGTTGGCCAGCACGGCCGCCCGATGCAACTCTTCCTCCTTCTCTTGAAGAAGATGCTGGTACTTCTCCGTTTCTCGGCCTTGGGCATCCAGTTGGCCTCGAAGATCGTCTATCTCATGTTGGGCACGGATGAAAGCTTCATTAACCAGCACCACACTATGCAGGTAGAACAAGTTAGAAGACTTAGGCGAAGTAAGGGCAAAATCCCCAGATAAATTATACAAAGATCGCTAAGAACCATACCCGGTTGCCCGCGTGCATACCCTCGTTAATGAGGCACTGCCAGGTGACCCCAATCATTTTGCGCCTGTCCGAATCAGAGACGAGGGGTCGCAAATAGCTCGCTACACCCACCGGACGCGACAAGAAGCTGCAGTCCTCGGGGACGGTGATTACTACCGATCGGGTTCTCCTTGGTTCCACGCTCGGGGCCGGGAAAATATTCACCAAGTTGTCCCTGGCACCAGAGTCGTTGGTCCGGTTGGCCGACCTCGTGGCCCGAGGAATAACGAGATAACCAAAGCCCGCAGCTTCACCGGTGGCTGGGGGAGTTCTGGAGAACATATCATCGAAATCATCCACCCACAGAGCCGGGGAAGATGAACTTGGAGCAGCCTCAATATTTTCGGCAATGGCCGGGGGCTCCGCAATTTTAGCAGGCTCATGCTCGGGAGACGCGCGAGCACCTATAGGGGCGTTGCTCTCCGGTACTGGGGCGGGCCTTTTGTCGGCTTCAGCAGCAGTCGCTTCCCCGGACCTTTTCCTTTGTAGGGGAGCGTCTTCCGAAGAAGTTTCACCTGAAATGTCGACAAAGTCAATCGACCGAATAGGAGCCGGTGAAAGTATTTCTTCCGCACCTGAATGTGGAGCAGGAACCAGCAGACCTTCGCCGATAGAAGGAAGGGGTGGAACGGAGACCGCCTACTCCGGTATTGGAGCCACGAAGGGAACAGAGCCGACACTCCGGATAATAATGTCGGGCTCCGTCTCTTCCCTTGAGGACCGAGCGACGCTTCTCGCTTTCTTTCTTTTCGGCGTCTTCCCCTTCTCGGAGGGCCGTTTTCTTTTTGCAGCATCGGCAAGAACACGGGAAGAACCCGCTGTGTCAAACTCGGATGCGTTTGGCCAATTTCATTACGCCACCCCGGAACAGCCTCGGGGAGTATAAGCGTATTAGGTGGGCTAAGGTGAGCTCCTTATCAGCGTTGTTGGCCAACAACCGGAGGCACGCTACGACCCTCCAAACATTTGGGCCGATCTGGGCTAACGTGACGCCGTAGGTGTTGCACCTTATTTTTAACCGAGGCTAAACAAAGCACAACTTATAGAACTCTGAAATAGTTAATTATGTACAGAGTCACCACCTAGTATTTAAGGTATACTAGGGTACCTACAAATTATTAATATATGCAGCTTAACATGATCTACGAAAATAAGTGAGATTCTAGGTAAGGGTTCAAATTATTCCGAAGGGAAGGTGTTAGGCATCCTTCAGAATCCACAAATGTGGTTCCCGGCTGGACCAATTTAACTATACGAGGGATGTGTAAAAAGGCTTGATTATTATTTACAAAAATTAGTAAAATTTAGACTAAAGAATAACTAATATGACTATTCACACAAATAATCGTGCAATACGTATTTTATACATATGTGATATAATAATTATTTTTTTTTAAAAAGTTATGTGTAACTTAGAAGCTTGGGTATGTGAAAAGGGTATAAGGAATGGACATGAAATTATTTTGCACTCAAGGTGAGTTAACTAATTTAACTAGCTAAGTATGTATGCCTAATCAATTAATTATGAGAGTACATTCTAAAGCCTAAATATTGAGGCAAATCACCCTATTTATTTACTTAAGTGTGCTAAGCTGTTGAATTAAAACTCTAGCGAAACATGATAACTATAAGAATATTAGCTACGAAAATAATAACTGCCTAATATTGATTTGTCTAAAACACATAAAATTTAAATCACCTAAGCAGATCATAAATAAATACCATCAACCTGCACCCTAAAAAAGTAAAGTTTCACTATATTTTATGTTTGTATAATTTAATAATGTAAAAAATATATATATATATATACAGAGAATTTAAGAAGCTATTTGAACTTCTTTTGAGTGTCATCTTCAAAAAGTAACTCTAGATACCTGCATGAGACTTAATAAAAATGTTAGTAAGAAAATAAATAACTATCGGATGAATTAAAAAAATAATGAATAAATTTAAAATAAAAAACCCGTCTTTGTACATGGAAGGCCTTGGAAATCGACGGAAATTTCTTCATCGGCCAATGTTGTATCCTATTCAATCAGTGAACCTTTATCAAGTGTAGCAATCTGTTCGTTTTTCCAGCAAAAAGCAGTAACAATAGGCAGCCACAGACAGCAGCTGCTAGATAACAGCAAAAATGCGGTAATAAAAGAAACTGTAGGCAATCACAAGTGGCACCAAGGATAGCATTAAAACTTTGAGAGGACAGCCACTATTTTCATCATATGAGGCCATGAGTTGACCCGAAATACCGCAGAGATGAGTCGGAATATAGCAGCAAACAACAGCTTAAAGTTCAGCACATTCCCTCAAAATGTTTACCAGAAAATTGGTTCATAAACTACCCAACCATCTTGATATGCAACAGTTGTTTCATCTTAACTGTAGCATTGGGACATCAATTATAGCATCTGTTTTGCCTCATAAAATGCAGCAAACACACAGCAGCCATTCTCGCCAAATGAAACAACTGTTCGTGATGGATTATGACACTTTTAGCTCAAGAAAATGACGACAATCTTCCTCAATACTTGCAACGACAACAGTAGATAATTGTCCCGAATTATAGCAGCTTCTTGTATCAAAGTACAACACTCCGAACTCTGGAAAAATATAGCAACTATTTGCATTAAATAACAGTAGCCCTAGACCCCAAAAAATGTTTCAAGAATGTGGTATGTTCACCCCAAAAACACAGCAATCAGTTGGCCAAAATGCAGGCAGTAAATCAGTCCTAAAATGAGGCGAAAATGGCCTAAAACACAGTAGAAAATGGCCTAAAAACGCAGGCAGCAAATCAGTCCCAAAATGGGGTGAAAATGGCCTAAAACATAGTAGAAAGTGGCCAAAAAAACACAGCAGCGTTGGCCTCAAATTGCAGCAGCGAAATCAGTCCCAAAATGAGGTGAAAATGGCCTAAAACACAGTAGAAAATGGCCTAAAAACGCAGGCAGCAAATCAGTCCCAAAATGGGGTGAAAATGGCCTAAAACATAGTAGAAAGTGGCCAAAAAACATAGCAGCGTTAGCCTCAAATTGCAGCAGCGAAATCAGTCCCAAAATGAGGTGAAAATGGCCTAAAAATGCAGGCAGCAAATCAGTCCCAAAATGGGGTGAAAATGGCCTAAAACATAGTAGAAAGTGGCCAAAAAACACAGCAACATTGGCCTCAAATTGCAGCAGCGAAATCAGTCCCAAAATGAGGTGAAAATGGCCCAAAACACAGTAGAAAATGGCCAAAAACGCAACAACTATTAAGTAACATACGAGCTTCAAATGGAAATCCCAAATTTTATTGAGATCTACTGCAATATACAGCAGTTGGATGTCAACTATAGTCAGCCATTCGGCCTCGAAGTATAACAATACGAACCAGCAGCTAAGTGGAGCATCTACTCGTGTTTGGCAGAAAGTTTATAGCGAAAATTATAGCACCTTGAAATTTAAACACATTAGTCGATTTTTCCCAAAATACACCAGCGAGCTTTGGCTAAGTACATCAATCATTAAGCTTAAAATGGTCACCAAAAGGGCAGCCCAACAACAACAAATAACAACAACATGGAAGTGGAAAGCTTATCCTAAAATGGGCAGCAACACAGGGCAAACAATGATAACAACAGCCGATGCGCCGAAGTAATAACGATCAACAAACAACAGCCGGCAAGGCTCAAATAAATACATTAACAAGGCAAGGCAAGCAATGATATGTTTAAAGAAAGGAAAGAAACAACCTGTGGGTATCAAATATCCAAGCAGAGCCTGAAACAACAGCGACCAATGTATTGAGGCTCAGAAATATTATTTGCGGCCTTTACCAAGGAAATGGAGGTATCGCCATGGCTGCGGACTGGTTAACTGCTCTGGCGTCGTGAGTTCACCGGAGCGGGCAGTGGGTGAGAGAGGGAGACGGAATAGAGGGGTGTTTGGAGTGTCGTGGGGGGTGATGTGGTGGTTTGTGGTGAAGGAGAAGAGAGAAGATGAAGGGCTTGTTTCGTGGTGGTGGGCGGCGGCTAAGAGAAAAGTGAGGGGGGAAAAGAAAATGTTTAGGGTCTAGGGGAGAGAAAAAATCTAAAAATGTGCTAGTGTGTGTTGTGCAAATATGTGTTGGATCCCAATAAAATTAAACCCCTCCCTTTTTTTTATAACATAAAGTCCAAAAAAAATATATAGAGTCATACCCCTATGTCCCCTTATTTCTTTTAACTAATCAAAACCTAACACATCACCTCAAAATGTCCACTTTTAAAAAAAGTTACGAGACCTTGATTTGATTGAATTTTGCTCTGCATTTAAAAAAATTAGTTGCTCCGCTTTTCTCTGCATCTGTCGGGCTGTACTAAAATATAGTTAATTAATACATGTATAAATAATAATGTAAGTATAAAATATAAATATTCATGTGTAAGATATGAAAAGGTATCGCTATAAAATTAAGAAACAATTATTAATTGCACAAAAAAATGGTAGTATTACGCTATACATGTGCAAAATAATGATTCTTGAAAAATGACAATAAATTGAGAAAATTCCTAAAAATAAGGATAATCATCAATAAATTGTTGAAAAAATGTAAAAATGTGTAAAAATGTATTTCGTGCTCTTTAACGAATCAGGGCCCCCCAAAACGTTAATTTTAAGCACGTCGAGCCAAAATTAGGTGTCAACAGTAGGTCCGGCACATGTCGAGGATGACCGGATCCACCGGGGGATCGACTTTGAGAGTGAAGGGGTATGTATAAACATACAAAAACCCTTCACGATGGTCGGTAACGGATTCATCTGGCCCGGGGACGAAAACCCGAACCGGACGGGTGTCCCACCCGCAATCGGCCCGGACTATGTCGAGCCTCTCCTCGGTGATAGATGAGGGATACCGCCTCACGTCAAAACCCCTGTCTGAAACGGAGGAAGGCTTCTCGACCTCAAGGTCCTTGTTAAAGTTGAATTTGGCCGGTATGATATCCGAGGCCGTGGGTTCAAATTTAACCGAGGTCGCAGGCTCGGCCCCTGGGGACGATGCCGGTGGAGCATCACGAGAAGTGGATTCAGACATCGAGATGACGAGAAAGAAGGAAGGCCCGGGAGAGGGATTTAATAAAGATGAAGAGACTAGTGATAACTAAAAGCAATTGGAGCAGAATTGGTACTTTTTTGCACGCTGTGCGAATCGATGAAACAACAGCATATCAAATGGGAAGTTAATTGTGTGTGGCGAAAATGAGAAGGTGCAGAAAATGGAGTGGAGTCAAAGAAGAGCAAATGCATGAAAATGGAAAAGTGAGAAGGTGAAGGGCCTTATATAGGCAAAGGAAGAGGAACGGTTACCGAGGACGGCCAATCAAGGGACGCCACATGTCCCGTCATTAATTCGAAGTGACTTGAAACGATGCGAAAAAGGCAGGTGGCAGAAACGAGCCATCCGGAGCGGGACACGTGGCCGATAAAAGGGGACGCATTACGCAACCGTTCCCGCCAAAATAAGAAGGCAGTGACGAGCTGCCGGAACCACCGGTTTTTTGGGAATTATCCACTTCCCGTTACTCCGATAGATCGCAGATCCGGGAAGCGTGGGGCTATCTGTATACGGTAAAAACCGGGTGTGGGCCAAGCCGGTGGAACGAGAACCGGAGGAAGGGACGATAATGCGTCCGAGTCTACTCGCCCTTGTCCGAAATGGTGCCAGGGCTGAAGCTGAGCAAGGGCACCGACCGATCTGCCCTCTGCATCGTTGAAACGGCCGAGCCCGAGGTCTCGGGCTTTCATGGCCGTTGGTCCGCAGGGGGGATAGCCCGAATGACCGTTTGTCCGTGTGGCCGTTGCAGACGGGTCACGCGCCAGTAACGTCCAGTCATGGTCAACTACCTACCATGCGTGTGTCAGACGGCGCCGGCAGTCTAATCCCACCAAACCTGTGCAGAGCAGTCCTTTTTATTATTATTTTATTGGCTCATATTGTATGAGAACCAGGGGAGTGCCACTATAAATAGGGCATGTCCCCTTGGTTTTGGGGGTTGACTCTTTTCACTTTCTAAGAACACTTGTAATAGAAGAATTCATATATACAATCTCTCTCATTATTTGATTCGGCCAAGGCCACTCGTTATTGTTGTTATTGCCCTCAATCCACCAAGTATCATACATTACACACGGGCATTTATGTTACTAGCCAACTACCATCTTTAGCCGTTTTATTAAGGTGCTCTCAAATATTTACTTTCTTTACTCGACATACATCAAGAACGAAGCACATATCCTATACCCATTTACAAATTTAATCGATTATCCGAATCCGGGATAAACAATGTCATGGCATGTTTAAGACTGACCACAAGCTCCAAAAGTGTTCGTTTATTTTTTAAACTTCATGCTAGTCAAACACCAACCTATTAATTGAAACGGAGGGAGTACTTTTTAACTTCTTTGCCTCAGTATTTTAGTGCTTCAAACGAGAATATTAAAGAGATATATGGTAGAACTTACAATATACGAGATTGATCTTTACATTGTAATTCTCTTGTATACTTTTACATTTAATTACGTTTTATAGATCCATGCCACCAGTACAATTTAAAGAGTCCTAATTTGTCATATAAATTATTATTAAGAGGAGGTAAAATTTAGCATTTTGTATTTTTCAGAGTGAGAATAGAGGTAAGAAGAAGATTCGAGGAACGATTTGTTGCAAAATATTAGAAGAGGATACCAAACACATCTTATGAAATGCTTAATTAGTAATTTAGTTTTAGTTAACCTTTTAAAACACTTGAAAATATTCTCTTAAAACACGAGTAGTACGAGAAACACGGATATTGGTAATTGCTAAAGGTATATATTGCTTAAGAGAAGGTCTTCTGATTCTATGAATTCAAAAATATTGATAGAAAAAGGGATTCAAACTTGCCATGGACGTCAGTGTTGGCGGCAATTCCATACCAGTAGGCTCTAGCATTGTTTCAAGTAACATGGATTCCAAGGTGCACGCACACACATACAGGACTATATTTTTGGCATATTGTATTTTATGTTGTTGAGCTTTTATTTTTGTTTTCTTCTTTGTTTTCACTCTCTTCCGCTCACTTTAAATGTCGCTTTAGTTTAAAAAATTATCACTTTAGGTATTCTAGTAGTAATAAGTAATATGCAACCTATATTGATACGAAATAACTTGGAAATTTTAAAATCTTAATATTGTTGATAAATGATTTTTCCTAATTTAATTACAATTTGAATATTCTGGACACAAACTAATAAAAGTCAATTTCCAAAAATTTAATGTTGACACTTGATGCTCAATCTTTCAATTCTTATACAATCTTACCAAATGAGTAAATCATAGTTTACAACAAAATTAGTACACTACTAGAAGACTTTTCTAAAAAATGTAACATCAATTAATCAAACTTTACTTCAATAAAATTAAAAATTTAACATGAATAGTAATGTAACTACTATTTAATATAATCTTCCCACATAAATTAAAGGTTGGTAGACATAAATAAAGGTTGATGGAAGTTAATGAGATTGGTAAATTATTGATGGGGATAATTTTTAAAAATATTTACCAACTTATGGGTCTTTTTTTACAAAATATTAACTTATGGGTTAAATTTTGTATTTAAAAAAGTTGAAACCATGGTTTCAAACCCCCAAACCATGCTTTTTGGATGATTTGGGTTCAAACCATGATTTCAAACCACGTTTCAAACCATGACTGAAAATTGATGCCCAAATGCTGGTTTGAAACCATGGTTTGAAAATTGATGGCCAAACGCCTACTTATATTTTAGTGATTCTACTTTTGCGTCTCACTCATGAAATACCTAGCAGTATTGACAGTCTGACACTGCAAGCTACAGCCCTCGAGAAAGTGGAAATTATGATGAAGGGTCAAGTAAATGGATGGTGTTTTCAGGACTACTTAATCGTGATTATGTCAGTAGTAATTCAAATTCTAGTGCTATGATTGGAATTTAATGATTACGTCATTATTATAATCCAGTTAGATGGATTTCCATATTTCATGTTAATTATCTCATGAATACTTGCAAATAGCAAAAAGTCAAAATATTTTTCCGCCAGATCGGTCAAGAAATTCCACAAAATTTAGTACCATTAATTTAGATGTTTAAAGTTTTCAGGGACTATCTTTGTAAGAGTTTGCTTTTTTCTGGATCCAAAAAACCCTCTCACTGTCTTCGTTTATTGTTTGCATGTGATACTTCAAATCTTAAGCAAGATCCTTTAGGCATGTTTTCTTTGTGATGGGTGGTATTAATTAAAGCTACTATTTACCAAATTAATTCAACATACAGTCTCACTTCTTTCAATTAATTAAATAATCTACATTATTTTGGTTGAGTTGAAACTTAGCGCACCGATTAATGATGATCCGTTCTTGGATGCATCGTTCTCTCTTTTCGAAATTCTTCCCTTTTAATTCTCTTCTCACCACCGACGCCTTCGAATCTGAAAGACAAACACATAGGTTTTCAAAAACATTCTAACAACTTTAACTGGAGAGGCAAATATTCATGAAGAGTTGTTTAAAATAATTCTTGCTCCGGTCCTAAATACTACTTTTTCCGTACTAATTGATGTGAACTTCTCATTCTCGAGATTTAAATTATGTGAACTTTAATCAACATTGTAAAATGTATTTTTTCATTATAGTGACATGAGAAGAATTTTGCAACTTTTGCAACTTATAATACTTTTTGTTATATATATTAAATATTGAGTTGATCTAATCTAATTTAGCTTCGAAAGATTAGTCAAATTGAATTTAGATAAGCGAAAATTGTCACATAAATTGGGACATAGGGAGTAGCTGCTTTATAATACTGAATTAGTTTCAAAATATTTGACATTATACGAAAAAAAATGTCATTTATTAGATTTTTCTGAATCTACCATTACTGCTCTAATTAGTGGACTGTTAATTAAGCTAACCACTTAAGGCAAACACTCTTATTATTAAGACTATTATGTAAATGTTTTTCTTAATTAAACGATGTGCAACAATTTTAAAAGATACTATATCATGTCCATGTTATCTGTCTTAGGTGTTGCACACTGCTTAAGAAAGACCTTAACAGTCTTAATCATATGGCTATATCTCGTAGTATATCTCATTAGATTTGCACTGGGTAGATTTGAAAGAATAATAATTGACTTCTGAATTTTCTAAAACGCTAAACATTTTGAAACAAATTATTTGACTTATCGAAATGACTACTCCTTTAAGATCGGAACAATTAGATAATATAAACAGGACAGAGTACTTCTTACACTTAAATAATGAGTCTAACCAGATGTCTAGATCCAAAGTTTCGGCCTTAGGCGGACTTGTAAACTTCCAAATATAGTATATATACCTACTATTATAAGTGAAGCCAAAGGTTAAGGAAGAGGCATTAATTAATTAGCATAAAATGCGCCGTAGATGAGCTTTAGATTTCTTCTCGAATTGTGCGTGCATGCATGTCAACATTCTCATGGCTTTTGCGTAGCTAATTGTGGCAACTTTAGCTTCCTGCAATCACCTTTCTTTTATATATATATATATATATATATATACACTCTTTCAATTACTCACCTTGACATCCATATTCTGTTTCCTTCTTATATCTCCTCAATCACCTGAGGAGATTCATATTTGTTCCTTACTTTATTTACCTATAATATTAATAGTAAGTGTTTTGACTACATTCTTTGTTTCACTTTTCTCATTGGTCCTAAATGGGAAGTTCACGTGCACTTTCTTGTCAAGTGTTTCATTTTTCATTTGTATTTTATAGTCCGACATTTTACATTTATTCTAGTCCAGCTTTATACTGAAAGTTCTGAAAAAGGAATGGAATCACTTCCAGATGACCATAACACATCCAATTGGATTTAAGTTATTTAACACTATCAATGTAATGAATTTTAACACTATCAGTGTAATTCAACATGTCATAGCACGTTACTTACTACTTCATTTATTCTAGATTACAAATTAATGTTATTAAGTGAAATTACCTACAATTGCCTTTTAAGCTTTTGATTGTGTAAAATATATATTTGACGCCGTTGCTCTGCATACTTAAATTCTTTTTGTTTTGCTAAACAAAACGGATAGAGAAACCAAATACCTTCATTTAGCAATTGACGTGAGACTACTTTCTTGGAAAAAAAAAACGACCTTACATAGAATTATTTGCGGGTGTGTGTGCAGAAATGAGACGGGTCATATTCCTGCAATTTTTACTTGGAGTTTTGGTCTTGTTGAGTTCTTCCATCGTGTGGGCTGAAGACCCGTACGTATATGAAACTTGGACTGTTACCTATGGTCAAGTCTCTCCTCTTGGAGTCAAGCAGAGGGTAATATTTCTACCATCTTAATTTTTGTTATACGTAACATTCATTTGTTATAGTTTAAGTTTAACATATACATAATCTTTTTTTGAATTCATGCAGGGAATCCTTATTAATGGGCAGTTTCCAGGTCCTACCCTTAACGTTGTAACTAATGACAACGTTGTGGTTACGGTCATTAATAAGCTGGATGATCGTTTGCTCTTAACATGGTGCGTCGCCGAAATTTTACATCCAAGTCAAATTTTTGTTATACAACAGGGGACAAATAATTTTTAAGTGAATTGTGTAAATATTTAAACTCTTAATTAATTTTGTGATGTGAATTAATCAACAGGAACGGTGTCAAACAAAGAAAGACCTCATGGCAAGATGGAGTTCTTGGTACAAATTGTCCAATCCCACCAAATAGCCAATGGACCTACAAAATGCAAATGAAAGATCAAATTGGAACATTTACATATTTTCTATCCACTTTAATGCATAGAGCTGCTGGTGGTTTTGGAGGATTTAACATATTAGCAAGGGTTGTTATTCCAGTCCCATACCCAAAACCTTTTGAGCAATTCACTGTGCTTGTTAGTGATTGGTGGAAGACGGATAACAAGGTTCCAATTAATCTCATAATTTTCTGTTACTAATAAGTAAATAATTTGATTGCAAATAAGGCCATACAAATGGTTGACTTTCTTGCCTACAATTATAGGTATTGCAGCAAAGGTTAGACCAGGGGAAATCTTTTCCTCTTCCAGATGCTCTGCTCATTAATGGACGACCTAATTCTCTTAAGTTCACCGGCTTGAAAGGTACACGTTAAGTATCCCACGTTGGTTGAGGAAATAAAATACCATCTTCTAATTATGTTGTTTTAGCCGATAATGATCAGCTCATGAGCTAGCTTTTGTTACTCCCTCCGTGTCAATTTATAAATTTTATGTACTGTTTGACTTGACAAAAAGTTTAAAAAAGCTAGGAAAACTTTTGAAATTTGTGGTCTAAAACAAATCGTAGGTATTTTGTGTGATTATAAATCATTTCATTAAGGGTAAAAAAGTTTAAGGTTAAGTTGTTTCTAATTATAAAAAGGTGACATCTTTTTTTTAAGACAGACTAAAAAGAAAAGTGTGCCACATAAATTGAGACGGTGGAAGTGTTAAGTTAGGCCTTTAATTCGATCCATTTTTGATAATACGAATTCATTGAAGCCGACGCGGATATAGAGTATATCTTAGGGGATTTATCTAAACCCAATAGTTTTAGCTCAAACTTTATGTATATGTTAAAAAAAATTCACTAAATAATTACTCATAATAAATTTCAAATCCAGTTAATCAAATAGGTTGTAAAATCCCAGATCCGCCGCTGCATTGAATTAACTTACGCCTAATAGTTTTTTCAAGAAAAAGTTGTATTTAGTTTCCTAGTTGATGCTAACCAAATTGTTACTATTTGTTAATCCATTTTGTTTTCGTGTTGTGTGTTTTCAGGATATACATACTTATTTAGGGTGTCGAATGTGGGATTAACAACATCAATAAACTTTAGGATCCAAGGTCACACGTTAAAGCTGGTGGAAGTGGAAGGATCACACACAATGCAAGAAGTGTATGAATCCTTGGACATTCATGTTGGCCAATCCATGGCTTTTCTGGTGACTTTACATGCCAAACCCAAAGATTATTTTATTGTGGCTTCAACTCGTTTCACTAAGCCAATTCTCTCAGCAACTGCCATCCTTCACTATCAAGGTTCTAATACCCCTGCCTCAAAACCCCTGCCTATTGGTCCTACTTATCATGTACATTGGTCAATGAAGCAAGCCAGAACCATTAGGTATGTGCATTCATGTAATTGTTTTTTCTCTTTTATTACTTGACTTTAAGTTCTCATATATACTATTTGAGGGCTATATTATTTTTACGCCGTCGGGTTACATTAAATGTAATATTCCTATGTCCTAATTTATGTGGTACGTTTTGAATTTTAAGAGTCAAGCGATTTTTTCTTTGATTACAATCTTTTCATGTCTTTATAATATTTTGAAATGTCAATTATAGTGACCTATAATACATTTTTTTTAGTTTTCAACTATGTAAACTTTGTGTTGAAAAATTCAAAGATTTCATGTTTGAATTCATGGTCAAAAAAAAAAAATTGACTCTCTAAATTCTAATGGTACCCCTATAAATTGGGACAGCTTTTTTTTATGTGTATTGATCTGACTATGAACAAAAATCAAGAAAGTCAAAGAAACATGATCTATTAACCTGAAAAATATAATAAATCCTGCTATAAAAAAAGGGGCAGCCCGGTGCACTAAGCTCCCGCTATGCGCGGGGTCCGGGGAAGGGCCGGACCACAAGGGTCTATTGTACGCAGCCTTACCTTGCATTTCTGCAAGAGGCTGTTTCCACGGCTTGAACCCGTGACCTCCTAATCACATGGCAGCAACTTTACCAGTTACGCCAAAGCTCCCTCAAATCGTGCTATAATACGTTAAATTAAATTGAAAATGTAAAATTTCTTTTACGTTATCAACATATTGCTCTGTTTTCAACACCAAAACAAAAAAACATATTGCTCTTGACATTTTTTTTGGCCCTGTGGTGAAGATGGAACTTGACGGCAAATGCTGCGAGGCCGAATCCACAAGGAGCATTCCATTATGGGACAATCCCAGTGACAAGGACATTAGTACTCGCAAATTCTGCTGGCAAAAACAATGGAAAGAAACGTTATGCTATAAATAAGATCTCTTATATCAACCCAGACACTCCATTGAAGCTTGCTGACTATTTTAACATTCCTGGAGTTTTTCAGCTGAACAAAATCAGCGACAATCCTCCACGTGGGGCAATGGTTCTTGCCACTTCTGTCTTTAACTTCACTCTCCATGACTTCGTCGAGATTGTCTTCCAGAACAATGAGAATTCTGTACAGTCTTATCACCTTGATGGCTATGATTTCTGGACTGTCGGGTATGCTAATTTTCAAGGCCAAGTGTGCAAATAGTCGTTTTTAGGACCTCTATTCAAAGAGTAGCTCAGATTTACCAAGTTTTAAGTTTAGCCGTCTCTAAATAGATTTTAGACATGCGAGTCAAATTTGAAATTATGGGTTTGAAGTTGAAAATCAAATTGTCAGGTTTGAAGTTAGGCTTTGACAGAGTCCAAATTCAGACCTGAAGGAATATAAAATTTGGACCTTATTCTGAATTTAGGCTATATCAAGGCCAGCTTCACGCCAAAGGTCTGAATTTGAACATTGAACTTTCAGAATTTAGACATACGAAAATAAAGTTAAGCTTGACAGAGCCCAATTTCATACATTCAAGAAGAAGAAGCAGCAGCAGCAGCAGATTAAGTTAGCAATTTGGTAAAAAACTGGTTAAATTTTAAATTGTTTTTAAAAACTGGATATGTTTTTAAGTGGGGGGGCTATAAGCAGCTACCTGGTGTCATTTCTGCAAATTTCTCAAAGCATTTTTTAATACTACAAGTATTTTATTTTCATACTTTATTGATGGTTACATGTAGTTATATTTTATAAGTCCGCTCACTCTATCATTTGATTGTTCTTTGATTATAAAGGTATGGGCCTGGCCTTTGGAACACAACAATGAGGAGAAGGTACAATCTAGTAGATGCCACAACCAGATACACTATCCAGGTGTATCCAAATTCATGGAGTACAATATTGGTGTCATTGGACAACAAAGGAATGTGGAATTTAAGGTCAGCAGTATGGCCAAGGCGATACTTAGGACAGGAAACATATTTCAGAGTGTGGAATACCGAACATAGCCTTTACACAGAGTATGCTATTCCACCAAATGCCCTTCTCTGTGGCAAGGCCAAACACTACCACTAGGAGATGATTACGTCAATTTACTCAGTTGATGCATTCGCTCTCCTTTTTCTTTTTCTTCTCTCTCTTTTTAATTTCCCCCATTTTCTGATTCAGTTACGAGGGTGTGACTGTAAAAGAAGTACATTTAAGAAGAGGGGAAGTTCTTATAGAATGACGATATTGTGGGATGCAAGGAAGTTCACAGGTTTTATTTATGCTTGTATTTGTCCTAGATATAATAATCACAATAAAATAGTAGTCCTATCACTTTTGTCTACGTCTAACACCCCCCAACCCCCCCCCCCCCCCACACACACTCCCCCCAAACAAACCTCACGCTTGCGACACTTTTTGTATTTTTACAAATAATTCCAAATATCAACCTTCAGCATTGTCACATTGTTTTCTTATTAAAAAAAAGTATACGTAATTAACAATATAAAGAAAATTTACATTACTAGGTTACTTAACAACCAAATAAATAACTTCTATTATAAATGTAGGTTGATAATCTAGAAAACAAGGTACGTAACCTACTATAATTTGTTAAACTAATTAGTTGTTACTGCAATAGTTATTTGAGATGTAATTTTAAATAAATACCATAAAAATGGAAGAAAATAAGCTCAATATTACCAATTTCAGTTTATGGATAGATTCCCAAAAAGATCAAATAGCTTTAATTTAAGGAAGCTTCTTAAAATCATGCCTAAATGAATAAGGACAATCTAAGTCCGAAATGTTATATGTCCAGAAGAAATAAAATAGAAAACTCGAAACATTAATTTAATGTTTTCGGATACTGCATCACCCTTCAACTTATATTTAAGATGTCTTATGCAAATGATTGAAAAATTATAGGACATCAAGTTTACAAGAAACCAAATAAAATTAAAAGATCTTAATTTTTTATTGTTATTAATAATTTCCTAAAGTGTAATCCCATATGAATAGGGATTGGGATTTAAGCATTTCCTTTTCCTATTTCATTAAGAAATTGGCTTCCTAAATGGATGGACACATTGTTTTCCCATGCATGTTTGGTATCGGCTATCAATTCTCTATATAAGAGTATGATATGGTTGTATTGTAAAATCATTCTTAAGATCTCTTGACAATTCTTTTTTGCTACTCATTGTTTCGACGTTATTAGTTTTGTTAATCTACGATAGCTATGGCGGCACTGTACGCGCCTTCTATTTTTTGGCAAAGTCAACTTCCAACCTCTGGAAGGGCAACTAATTGCCATGTTCAAATAGCAAAAACTCACTAGGGCAGTACTACACCGATTTTTATCAATTGGTCTTTCCCATCTTTAGGATATATTAAGATCAACACAGACGGTAGTTTCATGCCTAATTCAGGACTAGCAGGTTTCGGAGGTGTTGCACGAGATGACAACGGAAGGTGGATAGGGGGATTTTACGGGCGACTCAGTGTGAAAGCAACATCAAGCCTTACACCAAAGCTATGGGCTATACACGGTGGTCTGATCCTTGCAAAAAGTTATAACCTGAAAAAGGTTATTATTGAAACCGATTCCAATGAAGCACTAATGTTGCTAACCGTGAGAAATAACATCGGAGGTCATCCTGATCGTGCAGTGATAGAAGAGTGTAGGTGTCTTATGTCTGAACTTGAGATTGCTATAATTCATACACTGACAGAAGGTAATAACTGTGCGGATCACTTGGCTAAATTGGGAAGAAAGCAATATCAAGACTTGGTAATATTACATCGTCCACCATCTTCCATGTATCAATTGCTTATCGCAGACATAATTCATGTAGCATATCCTAGGTATCCGAAACATGTAACGTAATGTGGAATACGATAAAAATGTAATTGTAACATTTTTAAATATAAGGAAGAATGTAATGATATTGAAATATTATGATCTTTGCAATAGATTTTCATAATCAGTTACATGGTTGTTATTGCATTACCAGTCTAGCCTTTTTATTTCATTTTGTTGCAACTATCAAAGTAGTAATAATAATTAGAAGTATATATCATTATACTAGCTAGCACGATAGTTGGGTAAAAATATCGGGAGACTATTATCAACTTTTGAATAATTTAATTATTCCGAATAAAAGTTTTCCCGAATAGTCATATATAGTTAATTTATAAAAATTATTGTAATCGGTCAATTACTCCATATGATACTCTTCTAGCTTGGAACGCTCCAAAATGATTAATACCAAAATTCAATGAATTGGCGGAGGGAATAATGAGGGATGTAGCAGCAATGTGTTCGGTGAGCTGAGCTTCTTCTTTCGATCGATATTAATTTATATACTCTTGGGCATTTATCTTGATTGTTTCTCTGTTTCCTTCTAATTTCGAGATAAAGCGTTAGACCCTGAAATAGTTGAATGTCCTGTTTTACGCACTAAGACTTGTTCCCTTTACTATGCATCATGCATATTGCATACTCCTACTAGCAGAGGCGGAGCCAGGATTCGAAGCTTGTGAGTTCGGGGCTCTAATTTTTTAAAGTTATTAGGTTCTTAATTAACAATTTGTACATATTTGATAAAAATTTTAATACAAATATATGGTTCTGACAAAAGCTACTGGGTTCGGCCGAACCCACATCCGAAGGACTGGCTGCGCCCCTGCCTACTAGTTGCTAATAGTGGTAATAATAGTATAATATCTTTTGAATAAAAAAAGAAAGATGCTCTCTGTTTCAACTTCAAATGTTGTATACTTAGATTTCAACAAAGATTCTAAAATGTACGAACAGTGTAAAATTAATATTAACACTAGTAGGCGACTTATAATAAGGTGATTGCAGATAAATTTCTTTGAATAATTTTCACCTCAAGTTTTCAGTGTATAATTTCAGGACCTATTCGTTGCGACTTGCGGGGATTGATAGGAGTTTGAACATACTGGAATGGGCTGTGGCTGAGAATCTTAAAGCTCCAGAGGTTATGAAGAAAGCCCAACAGAGACAAATGACGTTGCCCGGCTCCCTTACTTGCAGTACATTAGGGGTGGCAATTTCGGCCCAGGCCCAAATAACCTGCTCAACCAGCTCAGGTTTTCATGGGTTTGGGCATGACATACAATTATGATGGGCTAAATTTGGGCTAGCTCAACTTAACCCATTTATCCAAGATAGCCTAAAGCAGCCTATTACTTTAGCCCAAATTGACCCATTCATTATCCCAGAAGCAAACTTCTCAAACCCCCATTTCAGTTTATTAACTTCAAAATCCAGAGTTATTTCATTTCTCTTTCTCTCCATCCCTCCTTGTTCTTGTCGAAATCCAACCCTAATCAAGATTCGAAATTATTTTTTTCCTTAATTTTCTTTTGCTGCTACACAATATTTAGCAAAATGGTAGCCTAAAAGAAGAATCATGTCACTAAAAGCTCATATTAGCTGAAAACTTCTACTTCTATAAATATTATATTAGTTGCTTATACAAATCTTTTATTTTCTTAATTTTCTTTTGCTGCAAATCTTTTATCATGTCACTAGAAGCACACTGCATTATGATGTTTAGTTTGATCTTCAAAATTAGAGCTTATTTCTCTGTTAAACAATCTTTAATTTTTTTTTAATCTTAATCTACTATAGCGGTTTGAAGACGTTGATAGAGATGATGTCGAGTCCAATGAATTAAGTGTTGCAAGTTCATCAAAACGACGTAAAATCACATCTAAAGTTTAGAACTTTTATGAGGAGTTACCATTGAATAGTAATCCTGACAATAGACTTCGGGCTAAATGTAAGACATGCGGGAAAGCATTTTTGGCCGACTCAGTAGCTGGAATTACAAATTTAACGTGGCACTTAGCTAAGCACAAGGTTGATGCATTAAAGCTAGGTATGTCAATAGATCATAAAGAATATCGTGAAGTTATGGCGAAGGTTATTGTTAGACATAACCTCCCATTTAGTTATGTAGAATATGAAGGGGTTAGAGAAGTGCATTCTTTCTTAAATCCTACCGTTAAAACCATTTCAAGAAATACTGCAAAAATTGATTTGCTTAAATTATATCATGATAAAATGGCGATAGCCAAGAATGAGCTTCAAGCTATTCCGAATAGAATTTGTTTGACATCGAATTTATGGTCATCAATCAGATCAAATGGATATATTTGTGTTACCGCACACCATGTTGATTTAGATTGTATTTTACAAAAGAAGGTTTTGATCTTTCGTCATGTACCTCCTCTTCATAGTGGTGCTATTTTGGGTCCAAGGTTGATTAATTGGTTGAAGGAATGGGGAATTGAAAAGAAAATATATTCTATAACATTAGATAATGCTAGTTATAATGAAGGTGTTGTGGATCGCTTGATTGAACATTTTAAGCTGATGGTTTCTTTCCTTTGTGATGGAAATTTTGTCCACATCAGGTGTGCAAATCATATTTTGAATTTGGTTGTCAAAGCTGGTTTGAAAACAATTGAGAGTGCTATTTTTAACATTAGAGAAAGTATAAAATATATTAAATGTTCCGAGTCAAGGACTGTGAAATTTGTAGAGTGTTTTAAGAACCTTGTTTTAAAGATGAATGGAAATTGCATCAAGATGTGTGTACAAGATGGAACTATACATACTTGATGCTTGATGGTGCTTTTCCTTATCGTCGAGCATTTTCTGACTCCAAGATACTTGACAGAGATTTTAAATGTTGTCCTTCAAATGATGATTGGGTTGAAGCCGAAAAAATTGTCGAGTTTTTGAGGCCTTTTTATGAAATCACTACATTGTTTTCAAGGGGCCATTATCCTACTGCTAATTTATATTTTCATAAAGTTTGGAAAATTCATATGTCGATACTAGAAGAAAAATATAGTGAAGATCCTAATATTAAAGAGATTGTTATTGAAATGGAGAAGTAGTTTGCAAAATATTGGGAGGATGACTATAGTCCAATTGCTTCAATGGCCGTAGTTCTTGATCCTCTGTAAAAGTTAAAATTGGCGAAGTTTTGTTTTAAGAAACTTGATCCTTTGACTTGCAATGAAAAGGTAAGCGTTGTTGAAGATAATTTGCATAGGTTGTTTAAAGAATACATGACAACATCTGATGTTGAAACTGTTGGAAGTAGTAGTTGTGGATGTGATGGTGAGATGCTGGATGACATGGAAGAATTTGATATGTCTGAAAGTCCGTGTGAGTGTAGCTCAGAAAAGACACAATTGGATTTATATTTGGAAGAGCCCGTATTAGTTTGCAAAGGAAATGAAAATTGAGATGACATGGAGGAATTTTCTTTTTTTAAATATTGATTATTGATTTGATTAGATTAAAAGTTAAGAATATTGTAAAGAATTGGGTCAAGTTGGGGGGTTGGGTTACAGACTATTGTTTAGTCCATCTTGATCTAGCCCATCCTGGCCCAAATGCACTTTGGGCAGGGTTGGACATTGACCTATCTATTGATTAAGCTCATCTTGATTAGCCCAACTTTAGCTCGAATGGCCCATTTGCCACCCCTGCAATACATTATTAAAGAAACTTTCAGCATCCTCGGGCTTCTTTTTTAGTTCCCCGAAAAGTAGAGCAAGATGTTGAAGTGTGTGACTACACGGTTCCTAAGCGTTCAAAAGTGTTGATTAATGTGTGGGCAATTGGACGGGACTCAACTCTTTGGAAAGACCCTTTGATATTTAATCCCGATAGGTTTAAGGACTTACAATTGCATGTGTCAGGCCGAGATTTTGAGTTAATTCAATTTCAGTAGAACAGAAGTGAATAGCATTTGATCTGTTAAAGTGAATAGAATTATAAATCCATTTAATTATATTGTCTGAGCAGGATGATTGAATTAGACACACTGGGCTAATAAATGCTTCCCACACGCAATCTTTGATTCACTGGTCCGGTAGGTTGCCCGGTATGGCTATGTAAAGCACTATGTAATGCAGAGATATGCATTTGAAATGAATCACAAATCTGGACTCGGTCTCGGTCCGTGCACCGAAGCAATGACATGTATCATTCATGTACGGTTTATCACTTAACGATGAATAAGTGTATATGATTTGATTTGGTCATGGGGTTAGTATAGACAAATGATTGAAGCACCTATACACAATTATATTATAAGTTTGTTCACTTGAACCACTAGAAATAGATGAACTAGCAAGCTTATGAGCGTTGGTCGTCAACGACAACAAACATGATTTCCAATAAAGTTGCTTCCTATCTAACTGCTACGGAACAATTTTTAGTAGAAAACACAAACTTGATCTACCTTGAGGCGATTATTATGCTCAATAAAGGCAATTTTGTCAAATTTGGTTGTTAAATCAATAACTAGACGAGACAAGAGTTAATTAGTCCCAAGCCCCACAATTGCATGTCACACTCTCTTATAAAAAAGGAACCCCTCCGAAGAGAGTGCCGCATGGTAAAAGAGGTGGAATGTGTTTTGTGTCGAAGGGCAGATCAGCTCATAGGCATGCAAATTTGTCTCCAAACAGTAAGCCCCAAAGCAATATCATACTAATCAAATAGCTTTAGTTTATGGAAGCTTCTTAAATTTATGCCTAAATGAATAAGGATTCTAAGTCTGAAATGCTCATATGTCTGAAAGAAAAAACATAAAATTCAGAACATTTATTTAACGTTTGTGGATACTGCATCACCCTTCAATTTATGTTTCAGATGTCTTATGCGTTCTAATGAAAAAATATATGATAGGATACAAAGACAGATTCAGGATTTAAAGTTTATGGGTTCTTAGAAGTAGAACGACTCAAATTAATATTATATAATAATAATTGGGTTCACAAATAAATATTTAAAAATATTTAGTAGATATTCTTACTATATATACATGGTCTAGACAAAAATTATTGATTCTCATGAATCCACATATCATATTGTGGATCCACTCCTAATAGGACATGAAGTAACGTTACAAGAAGCGAAATAAAATTTAAAGATCACTCAATTCGTCGTGGCCCATATACAACAACAGAAAAGGAAAAGCAAGATCGAGAACAAAAAAGAAAAAAAGACTAGACAGAATCAAAATAACATCTTCTCAAATAATATATATATATATATATATATATATATATATATATATATATATATATATATATATATATATATATATATGCAGTAGAGTTCTTCTATAACTATATGAGAACAGATGTAGAAGGGTTAAAAGCGAATGTCACAGCAGAGTGTCGGCAAGGCATAACTTAATCTTGTGAGAGGGTGAATAAGTAATGGAAGAACTTGGGGCTACTGATTTAATGTCCACCAATAAGTGAATTGGAACCACAAGAGATATATATATTAAAATCACTACTAAAAAGATTAGTAACGCAAAAATTCTATAGCTAAACTACAAACTTTGTTACTAATTCTATTAGTGAGGATTAGCGATAAATTAGCAAAAAATTATCTTAACTACGAATTTCGTAATTAATTTCAATTTGTTCAGTAGCAACATGAACTAGCGGAGCTCATGAGCGGATTGCCATCAACTTACACGCTGTCTGTCTGCTATATACAAAGATGATGTGCCATAAAGTTCATCATTCAGGGCATAAAGTCATCCTAAAAATTTTGTTAGGAGAAAATAAAATCATTCTACTTTAATTTGTGGCCAGCGTCGCGCTCATGATAAGTAGGAGTGTTCACAGTTTGGTTAAAAATCGATCCAAACCAATTAAATAAACCGAAAAGGAGACTGAATTTATTTTGTGTGAACCTTCAATTTGGAGTCATAACTATCCAAAGAATCAATAGTAATGCCACAATAAGGAAAAACATAAGAAAGATTCCGCAACAGCAAAAACAAATCAAGAAGTCAAGGGGAGAAAATGGAAATAGGAGGAAAATAAAGAGTGTATACGCAAAATAAAGAAAAGGGAAATAGAAAATCAAGGGAAAGCAAACTTATTCTTAAAATTGACGTAATGCTGATGCTACTTTTGGTAGAGTAAGAAATATCGAACTTACAGTGATATTTTTTTCTAAATCAGATGAGTTAGTGAGATGTATTCAGGTGAGAGAAGAGGAAACCTATTTCATATTGATTCGTATGTAAGACACCCATTCCGAGCCGTTTTTTAATTGCGGCTCTTCAGAGTTTTTTGGTTTTTGTTCTTTAATTTAAAGAGTGTTGGTTTTTTGTTTTCAGAAAATAGAAGGGAAAGTGGTTTTTTGTTTTCAGAAAATGGAAGGGAAAGTCCAAAAATATGAAAAAAGAGAAAAATCTATTTTTTGTTTTTGCTAACTATCTAGTGATAGCTTAGGTAGAAAAATCTCACTTCGAATAGTTCAGATATAAAACATAAAAAAAAAAAAAAATACTAATAGTTGAGGTGTGTACTGGGATTGGATCCCCTCAGGTACCTTTCCCACAAGTTCTGTCCCGTGCATCACTTGATAATTGACACGGGTCGCCTATTAAATCAATGAGCCAGATTTCTCCAAGTTCTCAAGTCTACGCTACCATCCTTTTTTTTCTCCTCTCAGCTCCACATAACAAATTTACAATGATTAGTGCCAGACGATTCTATAAACAAAACAGTGATAAATTTCAAAGTAAAATTTGTTTTCCAGTAATTTCAACTTTTACGTCGAAGAAGACATTTGGACCACTTTCGCCGCCATTTCTGTAAATTTAGTGATATTTAGATCCCTGTAAATATGAATACTTTTTTTTTATATATAGTAATCCGTAAGCAAGTCTTCTTGGAATAAATAAAATAAAAATCAACGTCAATACAGTGAGCTGTGTAATAATTTAGAAGCTACGAAATGGTTGCAACATGTAAAATTTCAAGATCATAATTTTCTGTTTTTTATTGTAATTTCTCAATAAGTTTACAGGTTTTCATTGTGTTGTATTGCAGATGAAATCATCCTTAAGATGTTAAGACAATCATTTGTTTTTTTCCGGTGAGCTCATCGAAGGGGTCGTTCCCACTGTTTGAAATGAAAAGCTAGTGTTATTTTACAATCATGTTTGAAAATCAGTGGTTGCATTAGTTATTGAAATGTGCAGGGGCAGAGGAGACTCAGGGTATTGTTAATGATTGTGTGGACGAGAGAATTTAGAGAAATCAGGTTCATTGATTTAATAGGCGCCACGTGTCAATTATCAAGTGATAAACGGGACAAAACTTGAGTCTTTATCATATTAATCAGCCGCCCATGAATTATACTATACTATCTTATAAAGGGTTAAGCAAGCAGCGCGTCAATATGCTTGCTCGACAATTTTGAGAAATGTTATTATTGGCCCAAAAAAAAAAAATGATGGCTGCTGCATACACTTTTAAGTCTTTTGCCTAAATTGTCCTTTGCTTATATCATTATGCATCACTTACCACTTTTTCATGTTTCTCTTTTGCCCCTGATTTGTACTCTTATTGCATAGTTGTCCACAGGTATTTTGGTAGATATTGAGAAATTAGAGGACAACTTTATTCCAAAAAGCAACAGCAGTGAGATGTCAGAGGGACACCTGCTGTATTTGGCAGCTTTTTGCCCTTCTCAATTTATTATACGTACACACACAAAGCATTCAGTAGAGCCATTTGAAAATACTACTGTTCCTGTTTTCACTCCTCCAGTCTTTGCTTCTCTATTTTTCCTTTTTTTACAAATGTTTAAGACTTAAAAAAAAATCATTTTAAATTAACAATGATTGATAAATAATATAACACAATAATCCACACAAAATATGTTATTATTTGAAATTCTAAGTAGACATATGGACATAAAAATTGTGGTTTTTTTTTTTTTAAAAATAGAGTTAAATTGGAAAAAAAAAATGTGAGAATGGCAGTTGTGTTCGTGCATATTTTTTGACCGGAGAAAAAATTTCCATACATTCTTCAATGTTTGATTACAAGTTCACTGGAAAAACATTAACAATTTATTCTATACATTTATTTAAAGGAAGAAGGAAAAAATCTAAACTGTCCAGTATATTTCTATTGAGTAGAAGGATAATCCGGAATAAGCTTGTTTGGACATATTTTAGAAAAAGTATTGAACATTTTTCCGTATCTTTCTTTTACAGTGTACATTTTAACTTCGGAAAAGGGTCAAAATTACCCCTGAACTTTGAAAAATAGTTCATTCATACTCTTCGTTATATTTTAGGGCCAATTATACCTTACAGTTATACTATGGGATCAATTATACCCTTATGACTAACGGCTGCCACGTGGCATCATCCCAACCCTTCAAAATTATTTTACCCTCAAATAATTTTTTACCCACTAAAATAACTCAACAATTTTTTTTCTAGCAAAAATAATACAAAATTATTTTTATTTTTTTTCCTGGAAAAAGTATCCGTATTAATTTTGCTCGAAAAAAAAAAATCGGGTCGAGTTGAGTTATTTTAGTGGGTAAAAAATTATTTGAGGGTAAAATAATTTTGAAGGGTTGGGATGATGCCACGTGGCAGCCGTTAGTCATAAGGGTATAATTGACCCCATAGTATAACTGTAAGGGTATAATTGGCCCTAAAGTATAACGAAGGGTATGAATGAACTATTTTTCAAAGTTCAGGGATAATTTTGACCATTTTCCGTTTTAACTTTGGGTGTACCTAACGAACTCTCTTGAAATATAGCAAATGAAAAATATTATTGCATATAGTAACAAAATATGTTATTTTCTCCATCCCAATTCATGTGATATTTTTGCTTATCTGGAGTTAAATTGATTAATTAGTTAAATTTAGTTAGATCAACCCTATATTCTAACTTTATAATTTAGATATTAAAAACTATACGACAAATATTATAAATTACATATTTTCTCATATAAATATAATTAAAAAAATTCAAAATATTGATAAAAATTATATACATTTATTGGGCCGGTGCAGAGCACGAGCTTTCCAACATGCTTGCTTAGTTTTTATAGGGGCATTTCGGTCATTCCAGTCGAAATGAAACAATTTGATTGGGCTTAAAGGAATTTTATTGTAGCTTCTGAATATATTTTCGTCTGGTTTGACTAAAATGACCTTTGCTTATGTCATTATCTGTCAGCACACTCTTCCCCACACAATTTTATTCCTCATCCCAGCCCAACATGCAATTCTTTTTCTTTACTGTTGCGCAGTTTGAACATAATCAGCTTAATCTATAGTTAAGTGTTTGCGATATAAATAATAAGACAATGTTATAATTATTTTATACAATATTCCCTCCGTTTTATATTAAGTGGTGTTTCTACAAGTATCATACAACGTTAACACACAACGCTTGGCATTTCTTCCGCAAAATCAAAATATTTTACATTTCTTAGCACTTCATTAGTTTTCTGGTCAATTTTTTTTTAAACTATACAAAGCACCAATTACTTTTCATACTATAGAATTTTTGAATGCTCTTATGTCTTCCTATTGAAGTATTTTTATAAAATTTAACCCAAAAAAAAAGTATTTTTATAAAAATTTGTTAGCGCGAGTTTAATGTATCGGATTGCCTTTTTATAAAAGTTTGCATTGAATTTTAACTTCAAGGTAATGATTGAAAAAATTTAGCAACATTGGGCCCGTGCAACTGCCCCACTAGTCAAAACAGAGAGAGACAAGAGTTTTACCCCCGCGCACTAATATCTCATTTTACTCATCACTTCTGAAAAATGATCACAAAAAGAGGCTAATAACTCATTTTACTCATCACTCCTATTATAATTCATTTTAGTTTATGGGTTTTGAATTATAATTTTTTTACTTATTAGGTTTTGAATAGATTGTTTGTGCATATAAAATGAATTTTTAACACAAATACAAAATGATTTTCACCCCCAACTTTACTTTTAAAAACAAACAGCCCTCGCCCCCCTCCCCTCGCAACTTTGAACAATAGATATTCTCTCCTCTTCATCCAATATAATGACTATTTCATCCTTGTTTTTTCAATCCTTCATTTATATAATACATTTTATATTATATTATAATATAATATTTATATTTTCAATCTAGATAGTTATAAATTATTGTTTAAGTTCATTAACATTATAAGTAGAACAGTAATTTTACAAATTTGTGATAAAATCTAATGCTATTTTTATGATTGTTATTTCAATATTATATGCCTAAGTGTGTGTGTGTGTGGACATGCATGTGTGTGTATTTAAGTCTCTTATTATCTATTGTTTATATAAATAATCAAGTGGTTCTCACTAATGGAATATTTCTTAAATTATAATAATATACAGTTACAGTGTAAATAAATCATTTTTAAAAATTTGCCTCTATTTTTAAATTATTTTCGCATTACTTGCATAGAAATATATTCATAAAGTTATTATGACCTCTAATTTTTCACTTGTATGAATAAATATTAAAGTTTTGGTTATTTTTAATAAAATTATTTTTTTATTTATTCTGTTAATTTAATTTATTATAGAACATCATTAACTTATATACTCAATTATATCCTCACTTTTTTCTTCGTCTAGAAGATAATATTTATTTTTTATAAGAAATTGTTACATGAATTATGAAAATAAAAAACACCATGATTTTAAAGAAGTTAAAAAGAAGACAAAAGTTGATAATCTAAGGGTAAAATAGGCATTTAAAAAAGTCAATTAGGATAAAAGGGGTAGAATGTCCATTATTCAAAGTTGAGGGGGAAGTTTGATTTTTAAAGTATAGTTGGGGGTGTATGATTTTCACCCTTTATATATATATGTGTGTGTGTGTGTCAGTTCTGCTCTGTTTTTCCAAGTATTTAGAAGATTCAACATGATTGAGTCTTATGTTGATTGCCAACCTATTACAAGTTTGGGGCTTTGCATCTTTATAAGTGTTTAGAACCGACTATGTTTAGCAAGGTTCATATTATTGATCTAAAACAGCCAAAAGTTAAATAATATTTTAATAAGAGCACTGAAAAAATAAATATTACTATGATAATATTTTGAATGAATTAATGAATTGGCTTGAATCGTGCTAGATACTACTCTAAAAAACTATTTTACCAATGTGAAATATTTCCAGAATTGCACGAGCTTACCTCTAATTATAGAGGATACAAGAATAATAAAAAGAAGAAGAAGTTAAATTACAGCCCCTGCTCAATTAATATGAAAAAAGAAGTAAGGGAAATTGAGCAATTAATATTTATGAAGAAAAATTAAAAAAGAGAAAGAGGACGTGTGTTGATTATCTCAAGGCAAAGGAGAGCCTCTGTTATAGGCAAAATGAATGGCTTAATCATAATCATGAATAAGTGTCTATCTTTATTGTTTACCCCGGATTCGAATAATCAATTAAATTTATAAGTGAGTATAGGATATGTGCTTTGTTCTTGATGTGTGCTAGACAAAGAAAACAAAATATTTGAAGGTTCCTTGGTAGAACGGCTAATGACGACAGTTGGCTAGCGATGCAAAGGTTTGTGAACAATGTATGATGCTTGATGGATGGAATACAATAATAACAATAACGGGTGACCTTGGCCGAATTAAATGATGAAAGAGTTTGTATATAAGAATTCTTCTACTACAAATGTTCTTGGAAAATAAGAAGAGTCAACCCCCTCCAAGGAGGGGGGTGTGCTCTATTTATAGGGGCACTCCCATGGTTCTCTTACAATATGAGGCAATAAAATAATAATAACAAGGACTGCTCTGAAGGATTTGGTGGGATTAGACTGACGGCGCCGTCTGACACACGCATGGTAGGTAGTTGACCGTGATTTGACGTTACTGGCATGTAGCTTGTCTGCAACGGCCATACGGACAAACGGCCACTCGGGTCACCGCCCGATCGGACCAACGGCTATGAAAGCCCGGGTCCTCGGGCTTGGCCGCTCCAACAATGCAAAAGGCAGATCCGTCGGTCTCTTTGCTTAGCTCCGGCCCAAGCATTGCCCCGGTCAGGGACGAATAGTAT
Source organism: Lycium barbarum (assembly GCF_019175385.1). Taxonomy (NCBI): domain Eukaryota; kingdom Viridiplantae; phylum Streptophyta; class Magnoliopsida; order Solanales; family Solanaceae; genus Lycium; species Lycium barbarum. The sequence continues at coordinate 99,988,857 of NC_083348.1, read as the reverse complement.
CCGGCACGTCCCTACTCCTTACTCCGGTTCCTCGCTCCACCGGTTTGCCTCATATCCGGTTTTTACCGTATACAGATAGCCCCACACTTCCCGGATCTCCGATCTATCGGAGTAACGGGGAGTGGATAACTTTTGAAAACCGGCGGGTCTGTCAGCTCGTCGTTACCTTCTCATTTTGGCGGGAATGGCTGCATAACGCCTCCCCTTTTATCGGCCACGTGTCACACCCCTGGTGGTCTGCTCCTGCCACCCGTCCTTTGTACGTCGTTTCAGGTCGCTTTGCATTAATGACGGGGCACGTGGCGCCGTCTGATTGGTCACCCTCGGTAACTGTTCCTCTCTCATGCCTATATAAGGCCTTCTACCCCTTCACTTTACCATTTTCACGTTTTGCATCCTCCTCAACCCCAATCCAATTCTGCGTTTTTCCTACTTGCTCCACACACAACCAACTTCATATTTGGTCTTCCTATTGATTTGTTGCTTCATATTGTGTGCACAAGAGTCAACCTTGTCACCACTGCTGTCGAGTATCCTTTGTTTGAGCGTTGCTGTTTCGACTTTGCCTTTTATCGAACCATCAGTTCCTTCGTTCTTCTCAAATTTCTCTCTTCGGCCTTCTTTCTTTCATATTTTCAAGATGTCCGAATCAACTTCCCATGATGCCCCACTGGTATCGTCCCCGGGAGCTGAGCCTGCATCCCCGGTTAAATTCGAGCCCACGGCATCGGATATCATGCCGGCCAAATTTAATTTCAACAAAGACCTTGAGGCCGAAAAGCCTTCCTCCGTTTCAGACAGGGGATTCGATGTGAGGAGGTATCCCTCGTCCATCACCGATGAGAGGCTCGACATAGTCCGGGCCGATTGCGGGTGGGACACTCGTCCCGTTCGGGTCCTCTCCCCCGGACCTGATGAATCCGTTACCGACTATCGTGAAGGGTTCTTGTACGTTTACACATACCCCTTTACTCTCAAACTCGACCCTCCGGTGGATCCGTTCATTCTCGATATGTGCCGCACCTACGGCGTTACGCTGGCCCAGATCGGCCCAAATGTTTGGAGGGTCGTGGCGTGTCTCCGGTCATTGGCCAACAACGCCGAGAAGGAGTTCACACTAGCCCATCTGATACGCCTATACTCCCCGAGGCTATTCCGGGGTGGTGTAATGAAACTGGCCAAACGGAGCCGGAATCCGTTCTTTGCGAAAATTGACGAAGACAGAGACCGGGGATGGTTGGAGAGATTCGTCCGGGTGAAAACCGAGGACATAATTCCGGCTGAGCATATGCCTTTCCCGGAGAAGTGGAATAACAAGCGTAAGTCCCAAGCCTCAAATAATTGCTTTGTCAAACTTTGATTCTTCCTTCTCACCGTTTCTTCTTTACTTTTGCCAGCCAATGGGTACGTTCCTCCAGTCATCCAGAATCTGAACGATTGGGTCACCGTGCTCCTCGCCCAGCATCCCTACGAGGACCGGACATGGGCTCACCTGTCCCGTGGCCGATGGGTCGCCCAAAACCACAGTAACCTTATATTTTTATTCTGCTTCATTCCCCTTTACTTTTTTCATCCTTTGATCTTTGCTAACATCTTGTCTTTTTAGGTCTGCCTAAGGGCTTGGTAGATACCGGATCGGAGTCGGGGACCGCCCCTCCGGCAACGGCGCCCGAATTCGACACAGCGGGTTCTTCTTGTGTCCTCTCCGAAGCTGCAAAAAGAAAGCGGCCCTCCGAAAAGATGCAGACGCCGAAAAGGAAGAAAGCAAGGAGTGTTGCTCGCCCTTCGAGGGAAGAGACAGAACCCGACATCATTGTTCGGAGAGTCGGCTCCGTTCCCACCGTGGCTTCAATATCGGAGGGGGCGGTATCCGTTCCGCCCCTTCCTTTCACCGGCGAGGGTCTCTTGATTCCTGCTCCACGCTCAGGTGCGGAAGAAATACTTTCACCAGCTCCTCTTCGGTCGATTGACTTTGTCGACATTTCAGGTGAAACTTCTTCGGAAGACGCTCCCCTGCAAAGAAAGAGGCCCGAGGAAGCGGCTGGAGTTGAAGCCGATAAAGGGGTCGCCTCGGTACCGGAGAGCGATGCCCCCACGGGCTCTCGCCCGTCCCCCCAGTACGAGCCTGCTACAATTGCGGAGCCCTCGGCCTTTGCCAAAAATATTGAAGCTGCTCCAAGTTCACCTACCTCGGTTCTGCGGGTGGATGACTTTGACGATATGTTCTCGAGTACCCCCTTGATACCGGAGAAGCAGCGGGCTTTGGTCATCTGCCTATTCCTCGGGTCACAAGGCCGGCTAGCCGGGTCCCCGATTCAGGGGCCAGGGACAGCTTGGTGAATATCTTCCCGGCTCCGAGCGTGGAACCAAGGAGAACTAGATCGGCCGTAGTCACCGTACCCGAGGACTGCAGCTTTCTGTCGCGCCCGGTGGGCGTAGCGAGCTATCTGCGACCCCTTATCTCTGAATCGGACAAGCGCAAAATGACCGGGCTCACCTGGCAGTGCCTCATTAACGAGGGTATGCATGCAAGCAACCGGGTAAGCCTTTCTGTCATCCTTGTTCAATTTATTCGTGGACTTTATCCTTACTTCGCCTAATCCTTCTAACTTGTTTTACCTGTAGAGTGTGGTGCTGGTTAATGAAGCTTTCATCCGTGCCCAACATGAGATAGATGATCTTCGAGGGCACTTGGACGCCCAAGGCCGAGAAACGGAGAAATATCGGCATCTCCTTCAGGAGAAGGAGGAAGAGTTGAATCGGGCGGCCGTGTTGGCCAACCTTCGTCCCGAGCTCGATGCGGCTAAGGACGAAAACCGTCGTTTGAAGAGTGAGCTGGCCGCTATGACCGACTATAACCGGAGCTTCGAGGCTGAAAAGATCGGCCTTAGCTGGGATAAAGCCCAGTTTTCTTCCAGGCTAGATGAATTGGAGACCACGATTTCTCGACTCCGGGGGGAGCTGGACTCGGTGAATGCTGATGCAACAACCCTGACCGAGAGAAACCGACGGCTCGAGTCCGAGGCCGCTTTGTCCGACGAGCGCAGGAGGGTGTTCGAAGAGAAAGCCGAGGAGCGATCTCGGATGTGCCAAGGCCTAAGAACCGAGCTCGAGGAAGCGGTTATCGCCAATGATGCCCTTAAGGACGAGCTGGATGCTGCCACTGGTAGGATAAGTGTCCTTGAAGGGGACCAGACTGATCTGGAAGCGAAACTGGCCAAGGCTGAGGCCGACTTGGAAGAAATATGGAGAAGCGTTGAGGCGGCCGAGGTTCACACTGCTATCGTTGCCGAGTATGAGAAGTGGAAGTTGTCACGACCCAACCCCGTGGGCCGCGACCAGTGCCCGAGCTGGGCACCTATACGTACCCGATACCCCAAATTAGCATATTAACAGAATAATAATATAATAATAATATTAGTGGTCGCTACAGAATTTAGCAGAAAAGCAGACTTGTCACACATAGGCCGATAAGGCCATCACAGAACAGAATATCCCAAACATATATACAGAACCCACACAGATGTATCCACAGACCTCTACAGAACATATCATAATCATAAGACGGGACAGGGCCCCGTCATACCCTGAACAAAGTACATATCCAGATAGCAGTGACAGACTGTACCAAAAGATGGGCTCTGTAGAAGAGAGCGCCCCAAATAGCAGAAATAGGATCCTAAACGTGTGGATCAGCGAACCTGTCGTCAGTACCTGCGCGGCATGAAAACGCAGCCCCCGAAGAAAGGGGGTCAGTACGAAATATGTACTGAATATGTAAAGCGGAATCACAGAAGTCAAATCATAATGGTTACAGAAAATGAGTACAGAATCCAGAGTGTCAAATGCATATTTCCAAAATAGACAGAATGCGTACAGAAACATATGTCATATCATATCATATCCGGTCCCTGACACGGGACTCGGCAGACAGAATGTGGCCACCCTCCCGACGCTGGTGCCACTATACAGAGGAATCAGAAAAAGGGGTGTGGCCCCGTATCATATAATGTCATATCAAAATGGCCATACAGATCAGATCAGAATAGGCGGACATGGCACATCATACTCCACAGACCCATGTACGCGTATACCTGCCCCCTCACATCGGGACGCGGCGAACAATGCAGAGAATTACGCTTGACAACATATCCTGGCCCGGGCTCAGTGTGGGAAACATTGGGACATCCACGAATGGAGTAGTGAGAGACTAATGCAATTTAAAAATGTAATAAATGTTTTCAAAGACTCGATGAAGCGTATCAAAGACAAAAAATCCAATGGGGTCGGACGGAATCATAATAAATGTATTTCGGATATCATAATAAATTACAGAAGCATAACTTTCCCGAAGTCATTCCGAGTGTCAAAATAATTTATAATATTTAACAGAATATTTAAAATAATATTCGTTAAGCGATTAGTAGGGTAATTAAAACATTTCTTTCAAAAATCGCTTAAAAAGGAAGCTTTAACACATTAGGGGCAAAACCGTAAATAGCGGGCCCACCTTGGGACAAACAAGGCGGCGGGCTCAAATTGTGCCCTCTAAGCATATAGTATCACCTAAAAAGGTTATACAAACATTCTATGACTTTCTGAATAATTTAGAGCAAAATTGCATAATTTCAGAAAAAGCGTATCAAAATGGTTCAATTCTACTGAAGGAAAAACTGAAATTTTGTCTTGCGGATTCCGAGGGCCAAGAGGTCCTTCGAGGCCCGGATCCGACCCTAACACACTAGGGGCATGCCAAGGGAAGAATTGGGGTTGCTTTACATACCTTTCGCGCTCCTTAAGCCTTTCCAAACTCACTTCCCGTTTCGTCGAAAAACTGCAATTGGTCAAGTTTACCAATTGTGAATTATTAATGCCATTATTTCAACTTTAAGCATATTTGGCTACCGAAATTTCGGCAGCACTTCCCCTATACATATGACACCCCGAGAATTCAACTCGGCTATAAATCATCAACAACAACCCAAATGACAACAACAATATCAACAATGAACATTAAAAACACAAATATCCTTCAACTAGTCATTTTTCTCACAAGTTGACATAATCTTCAATTCAACCCAACTTTCAACTAAGATCAATAATTTCATATTCAACAACCATCATGATCATCACCATATAGTTCTAGAAACATTTCATATCGTTTTCCTTAAGATATACACTCGATATACATGATATACAATCTTCCGCCAAAATCATAACTTATGCAAAACATCAAATCTTTGGCATACAACTTCATAACAAGTTTCCAACTTCCAAATTCATCAATGGTCATCACAACTAACAACCAAACAACTTCATTTCCTTAATGTCGGAAAAACCATACTAAAACGACATAAGTTTCTACATTCCAATTCAATACAAACATATATCATTCTAACTTCATTTACATATCAAGCATTACAACAACACTCCAATACTCTAAACAAACTTAATCCATTTCATTCCCAAGTCAAATATACCACACGGCCATATGCTATTTTTCTCCATTCAATCAAATTTATTCCACTTTCATTCTCAACATAAATTCCATCACATTCACAACTAGAATACAACATGAATTCTATACATTTTTGGCTATACAATATACAAATACACATGGCTACACATATATACCACACACCCACTTTGCAAACTTCCATTTCTCCATACAATCAACACATTTCTATATACTACAACCCAAACAAAACTCCATAACACAAGAATAAAGGATAAATTCTTACCTTTTCCTCTAGTCTTCTTTACTTGAATTTGTGATCACTTTGGTGAACCAAGGCCTCCTTTCTCCAAACCAACTACACCAAGTTGAAGAGGGGACTCAACTTAGTAAGGAAACCACAAAATACAAATTTTTAACACAAGATTTTTGGTGGTGAATTTTCCACACCAAACCCGAAATGCCTTCTTTTTTTTGCTCTTGTTTTGCTCTTCTTTCTCTTCTAAGTCTCTTGAACCTTCTAAGGGATAGTGATCCCTTTATAATTAATTAGCACATGGAAATATTCATTAAAGCCATGGGTTGGGCCTCACTTGGCCGGCCACCCCTTAAACATTGGGCCTAAATTTTTATTTTATTTTTTTGGGCCAACTCGGTTGGTCCCGAGTTGGGCCTAGCCCACTGACCTTTCGACCTTAAAACGTTCATAACTCCTTGTACCGACGTCACCTGGGAACCCACGACCTATGGATTGAAAGCTAATTCAATTATCTACAACTTCTATTTCAAGGTATTTTCGAAATTCCAAACTTACAATACAGTTTTTGCCCCCCAAAGTCAGGTCACCCGAAAAAGTTTTCTTAAAAATATTCGTTTGGAGGGTTTCCACTTTGATTTGGTCCAAAGGTACTTCATGAGTTGTGTTTAACTTTACATATGTGATTCATATGACTTTTCAGATGTTCCAAAAAAAAATCTCAGTATGTGGGCCCCACCCCAGCAGATGCTCCGAGGTTCAAAAATACGGGATATAACAGAAGTCTCGGCGAATCACCCTTGAGCAAGCCGAACATGGTCTCTCGGATCTTCCGGCCCTGTTACTCGAGGCCAAGAGGATGGAGGAAGAGGACAATCGTGCCCTCGGGTCCAAGTCAGATGACTCCGAGCGAACTGTGTCCGAGCACTCATCCACCTCCAGTCACGCCGGATAGTATGGGGCTTATGCCTTGCTTTTCGTTTTTGTTTTTTTGCCCTCGAAGTTGCCCTTATAGGACTTCGTTTTTCTTTTGATTTAAGGGACATCCATTGTATAAATGAAAAGTGCATCTTTCTTGCTTCTTCGTTTGAATGTTTGCTTACTGCTTTTGCTATAGCTGTTGATCCGTTCTAGGACCGGTCGACTCATAGTTGTTAATTCATTGTGCCCGCCGGTTTTATCCGATATTTTATGGCCGGTGGCTTATCAAATTTTGGCTTGGATCATGATGATCTCGTTGCCTTTGTCGAATTTCGACCAAGGTACCCGGCGTAGGGTATGCGAATGGGGCAGGGTCGAGATACGACGGTTATCGATTGGGCATAGTATATTTAACAGAGAGCTGTTTTCCCAACTTGTGTTTGCAAAATGTTTGTACACATGAGAATTTTAACTCTTTCTGGTTTAGCCGTAGCAAATGTAAAATGGGACACGATTCATTATGATTGTTTGGTCCTTACATCGGGGACTATGGCCGGTGGCCGGGCCCTAGTTTTGCCGTAGCAAATGTTGAATGGGACACGATTCGTTATGATCATTTGGTCCTTACATCGGGGACTATGGCCGGTGGCCGGGCCCTAGTTTTGCCGTAGCAAATGTTGAGCTTCTTCGTTTGTTTTAATCGGTGTCATCTTTGGTGTAGCATAGTACTCCCCTAGCACTGATCCGATCTTCAAGGTCAGGTGAGTGTTATTATGTCCCCCATCGGAGGGTGCGACACCGGTTATTCGGGTACTTGCCCTTCATATTCGTCAAGTAACACGTTGTACTCGTTGCCTCGTTAAAAACCTTGTCGGAAAACCCATTTTGGGACAAAACCGGACTAAGGAAAAGAGTGCAACACGTGTTTTCAGATCTGGGTTCTAATTTTGTCCCACTCTTGTCTTCCTGCAAAAAAGAGAAAAGTTAATAAGAGAATTCGGGGGGATCATACCTCAGCAGTAGTATCTCTTTAGGTGGGCCACGTTCCAGTTATTACGCAGACGTTGCCCGTCCATGGACTCCAATTGATACGACCCTTTGCCCGTTATACCGGTTATCTTGTACGAGCCTTTCCAGTTCGGACCCAGCTTTCCCTTGTTGGGGTTCTTGGTGTGCAAGGTAATTTTTCGAAGTATTAAATCCCCCACTTGGAAATGCCGGAAGTTGGCTCTTCGGTTGTAATATCTTTCCATCCTCTGTTTTTGGGCCGCTATGCGGACCGACGCTCCTTCGCGTAGCTCATCCGCGAGGTCGAGCTTCACGGCCATAGCCTCCCCGTTTGATTCTTCGGTGGCATATCTGAAACGGAGGGTCGGTTCGCCAACCTCCACGGGGATGAGGGCTTCGGCTCCGTAAACCAATGAGAATGGGGTTTCCCCCGTGCTCGATTTGGATGTGGTTCTGTAAGCCCAGAGCACCTACGGGAGTATTTTGTTCGTTGATTCTGCCTGCCCGTTTGCACACGGGTGATACGGGGTTGACACGATTTTCTTGATCTTCAACCCCTCGAGGAAACTGTTGACCTTGCCACCCACGAACTGGGGGCCATTATCACAGGTTATCTCAGAGGGGATGCCGAAGCGGCAGACGATGTGGTCCCATATGAAGTCGATGACTTCCTTTTCTTTTATCTTTTCGAAGGCCTGCGCTTCAACCCACTTAGAAAAATACTCAGTCATAAACAAAATGAAACGGGCCTTACCTGATGCCCGAGGTAACGGACCAACAATGTCCATTCCCCATTTCATGAAAGGCCAAGGTGAGATGACCGAATGCAGCAACTCCCCGGGCTGGTGAATCATCGGAGCATGCTTCTGACACCCGTCACATTTTTGGACAAAACTTTTCGTGTCCTCGTCCATCCGGTTTGCCTCATATCCGGTTTTTACCGTATACATATATGTCCAAAACTTGCTTCGTAAATGGACATTCATCCATTTATTTTCATGATTAATTGACAACATTGCATACATGACACATGGACTAATAATTTGCCAATCAACACTTTGAAATACTACCGCATATGAATCCTTTGTCTCGGTTCTGTCCTATTTTTTCAGAGTATTTTGAGGATTCAGCGTGATTTAAGAATTTTGTTGGCTGTTAATCTATCACAAGTTTGTAACTTTGCATTTTTATCTTGGTATGGAACCGACAATATTTAACAAAACTTATATGATTGGTCTAAAACAACCTAAAGATACTCGTGACATGATGTGATATCGTCCTTTTAGACAAAACCTACACTTTATCAACTTTTATTACTTTTCAAATACCAATATCGTATTTTGTTCACACAGCCAACACATATATTATAAATCTCCAATTAAACATCTACTAACTTCCAATCTAATATGTTGGTGTAGAAGCAATAAATGAAAGGAAGAAAACAATATTATTGAAAGACTAAAAACATGCAAGTAACCACGACTAGCGCAATTTCCACATGGAAAACCGACCCTACTGGACCTGGATACCATCTTTTTCAGTGGTAGATAGAATACTAAGATTATTCTCGTACATTACATAGTCAATTAGCATAACTTATGGTCTTTGTTGAGTCACATGTTGTTTTCATGCATATTTCACCATTCGTTTTCAAATCTAGGATATTATTGACCTCTACAGGGTAAGATATCTCTCTCTCCCCCTCTCTCTCTCTCTCTCTCTCTCTCTCTCTCTCTCTCTATATATATATATATATATATATATATATATATATATATATCATTTTCACCTCCAACTTTACTTTAAAAATCAAGCTCCTTCCTCAACTTTGAACAATAGACATTCTCCCCCCTTTTATCAAGGGTGAAATACACTTAATAAAACATAAAAGAGTAAACATCAATAAAATAAAAATCAAACTCCCTCCTCAACTTCATACTCGTCCCGCCAAACCATTGACTCTGATACTAGTTGTTGGGCTAAACGGCCCAAAGATACTCTTAACATGATGTGATATTGTCCACTTTGGGCCAAGGCCGCACGGTTTTCCTCAAAAGGCCTCACATCATTAAGAGTATTTAACTCCTTATAAATAACTCATTTTCTTTTTTAACTATTAATGTCGTATTTTGTTCGCACACTCAATAATTTCCTCATCAATGAGAGATGCCATGTGACGGATCTAGTGCCCTGCTTTATATTATTATATAGATATATATAGATTTCTCCTAACCGACATTCTACTAATATATACTCATACCACTATAAATATATGTATAGAACAAGTTTTCTTGATCATAAAGCCAGTGATTAGTTAAACGAATATTTTTTGAACGTTTACTCTATATGGATTATTATTATACCACTCTTCTAGCTCTCTTGCTAGCCTGGACTTTGATCCAAGGCTTCACTTTATTACTAGCATTATTACCAACAAATAGAAGCAGAAAGCTTCCTCCAGGACCCTTCCCATTACCCATAATTGGAAACCTCCACTTGCTAGGCAATCAGCCGCATGAATCATTTGCCAGGCTCGCAAATTTTCATGGCCCAATTATGCGTCTGAAGTTGGGCCAAATAACAACTGTGGTCATTTCTTCTTCAGACATAGCCAGACAAGTGTTCCAAAAGCAAGACTTAGTCTTCTCTAGTAGATCAATTCCTGATATGGTTCAAACGGACAATTTTCACATGTTCTCCGTTTCTTGGCTTCCCTCTGTTTCCCCTCAATGGAGAAATCTCCGAAAAGTCTTGAATGCTTACATCTTCTCCGTTAACAAGCTTGATGCCAGCCAGCACCTTAGGTACGTTACGTTAATGTTACCGTGTGTGACCACATCATCTAAAAGTTTAAATCGTTAAAGAATTCAGGCTCTATTTATTTAATTATGTTTTTCAGTACGCCCTCTCATGTGCGTGCTTAAAATTGTTTCATGGGCTATAAGCACGCAAAAAGATATTTTTGATAAGGAATGGCGGTGAGTCGACCCATAACCTCTGCATGCTCTAATATCAAGTTAATTATGTGATTACCTCATCAAAAATCTTAAACGGTTAGCGAATACACACTTTTATTTACTGAACCATGTTTTCAATAAGGTACAAGAAGATCCAAGAACTTGTTGTTTATTGTCAAAGGAGTAGCCAAATTGGCGAGGCGGTAGATATTGGTGGAGCAATTTTCAGGACCTTGTTGAATTTACTTTCTAACACCCTTTTTTCAAAAGACTTGGCGGATCCGAATGTAAATTCTGGTAAAGAATTTAAGGATCTGGTGGAGGAAATAATGATGGACTTGGGCAAACCAAACTTGGTGGATTACTTCCCACTGCTAAAAATTGTAGATCCTCAAGGGCTGAGGCGATATAATTCTCGTTTCGGAAAGCTACTAAATATATTTAATGGAATGATAAGCGAGAGGCTGGAGCTAAGGAAGTTACAAAATGATCAAAAGACTGATGTTTTAGATGCCTTAATCACAGCCACTGAACAGAGGCCCAAAGAGATTGATCTCAAGCATATAGCAACAATTTGTTTGGTGAGTCATCTTAAATTCTCCTAGCATATATTTAACATATTGTACTTTTGAAATTATGAGTGCAACATTTAAAATTTGGTCGAAATTTAGTAATATATATAACATTAATAAATATAACTTGCATTTTCACCTCAAAGTTCTCGGTGTATCTCAGGACCTATTTGTTGCCGGGACTGATACAAGTTCGAACATAGTGGAATGGGCTATGGCTGAGATTCTTAAAGCTCCAAAAATTATGAAGATAGCCCAAGCTGAGCTCGCAGAAGTCATCGGAGAAGGCAAGGCAATAGACGAAGCTGACGTTGCCCGGCTCCCTTACTTGCAGTGCATTATTAAAGAAGCTTTCAGGCTGCACCCTCCAGCTCCTTTTTTAGTTCCTCGAAAAGTAGAGCAAGATGTTGAGGTGTGTGGCTACACTGTCCCTAAGGGTTCAAAAGTGCTTACTAATGTATGGGCAATTGGCCGAGATCCAACTCTTTGGGAAGACCCTTTGATATTTAATCCTGATAGGTTTAAGGATTCAAAATTGGATGTGCGAGGTCGAGATTTTGAGTTAATTCCATTTGGTGCTGGTCGAAGAATTTGCCCTGGTTTGCCATTGGCAATAAGGATGGTTCCAGTAATGCTTGGCACACTGTTGAATACATTTAAATGGAAAATTGAGGGTGACATTGCACCAAAAGACTTGGACATGCAGGAGAAATTTGGCCTCACTTTGGCCAAACTTCGCCCTCTGCGAGCCATCCCGCTTCACCTTCCAACTCCCAAGGATGGCTTTCTAGAAAAGGCAATGGATTAATATTGTAACTAATATTTCATTTCCAAAAAATGAAAAATAAATGAAGCATTAATTAGTATAAGCATAAATTATGTACTCAATAATTTGCTGTGAAGGAAAGTTTCTTCCTAAGAAAGAGATAGGGAAGATTTATTGGAAAAGTAAGCATACAAGATGTCTAACATCCATGTACTACTTGCATTTGGAATGCTAACTCATATTCGAATTTGATTTACATTTTTCCAAGCTAAATATTTACTACTGGCTGGTAACTCGAAATGTTACCACTATATTGTAAAACTAAATCGTTGTAAAACCAAATTGTATTTTATTTTTATTTAATAGAGAAGTTAACAACATTAGAAGAAAGATTTTGACTGATAATTTCATTTGGTGCTGGTCGAAGAATTTGTCCTGCTTTCTCCACTGGCAATAAGGATGGTCCCAGTAATGCTTGGATAATTGTTGAAAACAACATGGAAAATTGAGGGCCACATTGCACCAATGAATTTGGACATATGCATGCAGGAGAAATTTGGCCAAACTTCGTCCTCTTCAAAGGATGGATTACTAGAAAAGGCCATGCATGAATACTAACCCCTAATATTTCCTTTCCAAACAAAGTGTGTGGATGCATCTGCTGTTTTCTTATATCACTAAACAATGAAAAGGCTATGCATGAATACTAACCATTAATATTTCCTTTCCAAACAAAGTGTGTGGATGCATCTACTGTTTTTTTTATAGGGAAAAGGGTCAAATATACCCCTCTACTTTAGTTTATTGATTAACTTTGCTCTTCGTTAGTCAAAGTAGTCAACCCTCCGTTAGCTAGCTAAAGTATACACATATACCCATTAGTTAGACCGACCATACCCCCCACCCTAAAAAAATAAATTATTCTCTGTCGAAACTAATTTCATCTTCACGTTGAATGTTTTTTCAGTTGCGGATAATTTATCAGTTTTAATCATCGTTTCATTTTTGTAGAATCAATATATATATATATATATATATAGCTTTTATTGATTTACAAGTGTGTGTGTATTCTAATGTTTTAGCATAAATTTGCGATGTCTTATAATAGGAGATTAATTAATCTAGTATCTTTGCAGTTTTACAAGTTAATTTCTATTTTTTTTGTGTGTGTGTGTATATTAGGGTGTGGGGAAGTTATTTTTTGGATCGGGTCGGGTCTAATTTTAGTTAAATGGGTAATTTTGGCTGATTTGAAGATTTCCATCCATTCAAGGGTATATGTATATACTTCGGCTAACGGAGGGTATATTTGACTACTTTAGCTAACGGAAGGCAAAATTAGCCAATAAACTAAAGTAGAGGAGTATATTTAACCCTTTTCCCTTTTTTATATCACTAAACAATGAAATAATCTTTGACTGGATGATCTAATGTGAAAATAGGAAGTTACTTGCTAGACTTGCAACCTTTTGATGGAGGATGTTGAATTGACAATGGAAGTCTTGAAAACGTATTCAGAAACTGAAATTTGATATCATTCACTTGCCGTAGGTTCACTCTTGTGTTTATTACTGTACCACCTACCGAGCAATTTTTTTCAAGCCCTGACGTCACCTCCTTATCCTTTTTACTAGCGAGCATGTTTTAGTCATGACTACAAGAATTTGAGGGTAACACATCTGTGATCATGTCAGTTGAACAGGAGTGATGAGTTGAAAAGTCCCGCATCGAATGAGAAAAAGGAGTGCGGTCTATGCCTGGCAACCGGTTTGGCCTTACCGGTTTTAACCGGTAACCGGACCGGTTAAACCGGAACCGGAACCGGTAGAACCGGTTAACCGGTTCCGGTTAACCGTTTAATGGTTTACCGGTCCGGTTTCAATATTTTGGAAACCGGAACCGGTTAAACCGGTAAAACCGGAACCGGATCGGTTAAACCGGTTTAACCGGTAAAAAATTAAAAAAAAAAAAAAAACTAAAGTATATAAGTAAGTATATATAGTATATAGTACATATATATAAGTATATATAGTATATAATTATATATAGTATATAAATATATATAGTATATATATTAAGTATATATAGTATATATAGTAGATATGTATATATATAGTATATAGTACATATATATAGTATATATATTAAGTTATACATATATTTAGTATATATATTAAGTTATACATATATATAGTATATATAATAAGTTATACATATATATATATAAGTATATATAGTATGTAGTACATATATATAAGTATGTATAGTATATAGTACATATATATAGTATATATATTAAGTTATACATATATATAGTATATATAATAAGTTATACATATATATATATATATAAGTATATATAGTATATAGTACATATATATAAGTATGTATAGTATATAGTACATATATATATATAGTATATAGTACATATATATACATATATATAGTATATATATTAAGTTATACATATATTTAGTATATAGTACATATATATTAAGTATATATAGTAGATATGTATATATAAGTATATATAGTATATATTATATAGTATACATATTAAGTTATACATATATATAAGTATACGTAAGTTATACATATATATGTATACGAAAAGCACTATTCTGTATTGCTGACTTACTGTTAGGCTGTTAGTCAGTAAATATTTAAACTTTAATTATAAAGTTGTATAACATATGAAAATATAGCTACAATATACAAATAAATACTATAATATATATATATAATACAAAAAACAAAAAAAAAATAGATTTTAACCACTCCAAACCGGACCGGTTCTGGTTTGAGGTTTAAAACCGGTAAACCGGAACCGGTTAGGCGGTTCCGGTTTTGGAACCGGAACCGGCCGGTTTCCTAACCGGTTCCATAACCGGTTCCGGTTGGAACCGGTTGCCACCTTTAGTGCGGTCCCATTGTATATTTTGGACAATCCTCTTTTATGTGTTGATTTTTGGGATGAGTTAGGCTCCCAATGTTGATTTTTGGGGATGAGTTAGGCTCCGAATAAGTACCTTCTATATCTCATTTACGGATGTTGAGCACTTATATTAAATTGTGTTTGGAAGGTACACAATTTATTAAAATCGGGGCTCGTCTAACAGTTTATTAAAATCGTTGACCCTCATAATTCTTTAACAAATGAATGATACTAGTTTTTCATCCATAGAAATAAGAAGATTGAATATAACTCAAATAACAAGTTGTACTATTGCATATTTACTATTTGAAAACATCATGAGGGTAAATATCACTTAATATTTCTTTTAAAAATACATAGTTAAATTGTACATTTTCACTTGTCACGGATCTTTTGTCCCATATATCAAAATTATCATATTTAATTATTTTGTTATTTGAAAGTAATTTTTATTCATGTTTTAATTATAATACTTATAAAGTTTATTAACTATTTGCTTATAGGGAGATAAAATGAATAGTATGATAATAATATTGTTTTAAGAAATTATGTTTTTTTCATTATTTGAAAGTTAAGATGTTAGAGTTGATACGCATTTCATAATAGCTTTTATTTCATTGTATTATTTATACTTATAAAATTATGTTATATATAATTACAAGTAGTATGAATTGTTTTGATCAACTTTTGTGAGGATTATATACATACAGTTTTCTTTTGTTTTTATTGTAATTTTACCTATTTAAAATATTTATTGTACTTATATTATTTATGAAATACTAAAAGTGCCTCAGGGCTTACGTCTCACCTTACACTCCGAGCGCCTTTTAAAACACTAGTTAGGTACAAGGTCTATTTTTTTAACAGAATGTCATGTGATCTTTTGAAGTGAATAGAAATACAAATTCATTTAATCATATTGTCCGACCAGGATGATTGAAGTACACACACTGATGGGCAAATAAATGCTTTCCACACGTAATCTTTGCTTCACTGGTCCGGTAGGTTGCCCTGTATGGCTATGTAGCACTATGTATAGCAAAGATATGCATTTGAAATGAATCACAAAATCTGGCCTCGGATTCGGTCCATACACCGAAGCAGTTACATGTATCATTCATGTACGGTTTGTCACTTAACCATGAATAAGTGATATGATTTGACTTGATTTGGTGATGTTTAGCATAGCCAAGTGAATGAAGCTTTGGTGTACCAGTCCACCTATACACAATTCTAAGTTAATTCACTTGAACCACTAGAAATAGATGAACTAGCAAGCTTATGAGCGGGTCATCAACAAATCAAAAAGGAATTGCAGCCTAGAAGCTATGTCTGATCACTTATATTTAACTTAAAAATAAATAAATCAGAAAGGTGTTTATCCCGAATTCGGATAATCAATTAAATTTGTGGGTGAGGTATAGGATATGTGGTTGTGTCTTGAATCTATTTGATGGGGAAAAGAAATATATGAATATACTATGAGAAAGCAACTAATAATCGATGATCTGCTATAGACTTGTATGTTTACTAATAAATGAGTGTTACTTGATTGAAGAAATGAAAGAGATAAACACAACAGATGTGGCCGAAATCAGATATTTAAGAGAGAGATCTTATATAATTTTTGCTATTACAAGAGTTCTTGATATGAGGAAGCCAACCCTCTAAAAGGAGGACAATACCCCTTATTTACAGTATTGCCCCATGGGCTCCATACAACAAGTGTTCCAAAAAATAATGATAAAACTCTGACGTGGAGTAGGTTGGATTAGGTTGATCGTACGGTCTGACACCCGTACGATTGGCAGTTGGATATGGCAGCACGTTACTGACGCGTGACGACCGCGTAACGGATCATACGGACTACCGGCTGTTGTACCCCATTTTAACCGGATTAAAGTAGAAGTACAACATATTGGAAATTCCTATTTTTTGTTTATTTTAAAGAGTCGCCACCTAATTATTTATGGTGAATTAGGACACCTAAAGTTTATTAAAGTTATTTTAAAGTTAACTCTGTTTAAAAAGTCTGCGAAACTTAAGATTCTAGGTAAGGGTTCAATTAATCTAAAGGGAAGGTGTTAGGCACCCTTTAAGACCCATTAACAATGGTTAACCGACCGGATTAAAATTTGATTAGGCTAAGTGTAAATGTAATGTTTAAATGTTTAAGAAAATATCTTATAAGTATTCCTAAAGTTATTTAAAGTAAAAAAAAACTTGTAGAAAATAATAGTTGCATAAAGAATTTAGTTAAAATAAACTAAAAGAAAAAGGACATGTGATGTTTATATGTATTTGAAGAAAAGTGAATTATGCCGACTCACAAATTAAAAGAGTTACTGCAAGATTAATGTTAAATAAATTTTAAAGGTTTCATATAAAGACTAATAGTTTAATATATATATATATATGTAAGGATTGTTTTAACAAACATACATTTGAAGCGTTAAAAAAGAGCTAAAGTGAAAGAGTTATCCGTTAAATTAGTTTGCCTTTTTATTTCTCAAATGAGTTAGCATTAGTGTTAAATATGTAATGTTTTAAATTTCTAAGATAGTAAGAGCGAATCTTGATTCTTTTAACTCAAATAAATATGAATTTGCGCTATTGAAGATCAATTATTCTAAAAGTAAATATTATGGATACCATAAATGATTCTA
This sequence comes from Lycium barbarum, assembly GCF_019175385.1. Classification (NCBI taxonomy): domain Eukaryota; kingdom Viridiplantae; phylum Streptophyta; class Magnoliopsida; order Solanales; family Solanaceae; genus Lycium; species Lycium barbarum. The sequence continues at coordinate 99,971,321 of NC_083348.1, read as the reverse complement.
ATAATATAAAAAGAAGAAGATGAAGCTCTGTGGAATTGGTTATTATTAGCTTTCCTTAAATTACTACCCATTATTAAATTAAACTCCACTAATTTGCTAAAGTTTATCTAGATTAATAAACAAAAGTGTTAGTCACACAACACAAATTAAATGCACAAAGATAAAAATAGAAGAGTGAAGAAGTTAAATGGGCTCCAGCCCATTTTTATGACTGCTGTAACTAAGCTACTGTTGGGTTATGGCCCAGTCATTTTGGACTGCTGTGGCTGTGTGTTTGTTGTTGACATTGATTGGGCTTTGGCCCAAATTTTATTTCCTTGTTTGGCTATAGGTTGGCTGACTTGAAAGAGAAATTGCGTTGGGTTTTAGCCCGACACCGAATGCGGGAGATGACGAGTCCTTTGACTCGTATGCGAGATCATCATGCATAAAAAGGAAAAGAAAAGGATTAGTATACAATCAACGAATAAGACTAAACACACAAAATATACACTCAAAACATTAGTAGATTGTGTATATATCGTGTATATTTCGGCATAACTTATATGTTCATAAAGATATATATGCAAGATTATATTGGAAGCTCTAAGGATTTTATGACAGTTCCGAAGGTAAGAAAGGCAACAAACAATACCTAACAGAGAAACAATTCTATGTCAACCTCATCTAGTTTTAGAAAGCAGCAAATATCCTCAAGAAAGTGGTAATGATCTGCTCTAAACTTCCAGCAACAAAAGAAATAATCGATTTAAAGGTAGAAATAATTGGTTCACAGCCTAACATAGTAGCTTAACTTCAGCAACAATGCAGCCGTCATTCCTCTCAAGAAAACACACCAGCTAACCTCTCAAAATGCACCAGTTAATGATTTAATGCATTCTGCCCACTGTTAGAAAATGAAGGAACTTTCAAATGTAATGTTCCATAGATTGTATTATCTCGAAACCCAACTGTAGGAATTCAAACCCAACTGACCAGTCCTAAGCATAAATGACATGCTTGATATCTACTAATCAAACAGAAGCCAAACACATACATAGATTCATGCCAAACTAATTCGACGAGACAAGAATGATGAAATATGACTTCATACTTAAAATTCAACCTAAAACATCAATGAAACATGCAACATATGCTAAAACAAGGACATACAGTAATGACAAACATAGGAAATGTGCTAATATCTAAACCAATCTAACAGTAACAGTAGGCACAAATTTTGAGGGAAATAGTAACAACGAGACATCAAAAACATGATTCCTTTTATATGTTTATACTCCAAATAGTTTTAACAGATTATCAACAATACCAGCAGATTAGTTAAGTCCTCTTTATTGAAGTTCGAAAGTATAAGGCAGGAACAGGGCAGATCTGAGGACAGTGTAATGCAAGCAATGCAGGATCACCCTTTTGGTTCATGATAAACATTTCATTCACCACTATAAAGAAGGCATAAATGGACATAGCTGATCTTCTGTTTATTATCAAAACACATTAGATACATAAAATCGACAGTAGGCCTTAAGGACATTTTCAAACATTAAACATGAAGTGCAAAGTGGACATGGTTCCCATGTGGCGAACTAATACAGATTTCCTATCACTTTCAGTTTCATAAATCCAGTAACCATATACTCAGATTAAGACACAGGTACTTTGATTCAAATAAACAAATATTAGAGCAGAGTCATTATCAAATCCTACAAGGATATGAAAACATACAGACCAATCGGAATGGCTTGAACAAGTCAGTGATAGATTCAGGGGTACAGGAGGACATTACATAATTATACAGACCAACACTAACAAACCCATTGACATTTGCAAGGCTAGACAGGCCCTTATATTCATACTAAGCTTAAGTGAGTTGAGATAAGGAGGATGCTGATATGAAACTGGCTTATAACTTCATCAAAAATACACAAACAAGTTTAAAATCTACATAACCATTCATCCAACTGCACCTAAAGCTAAAAAACTACAGAACTCAACAAGACAAGATTAAGCTAAATTCAACTAACACATAAACCTATAAATGTTATCAACTAATAAACCGAAAGTAAACTGATTAACAGAAACATACATAATACTATTCAACTATTGAACAGAATTTAAACCGAATTAAGACCCGAATGTATAAACATTATTCATTATTAAACCGAAATTAGATTAACTAAAACTTGAACATACATAATACTACTAGGCTGCTAATAAACAGATGACGGAGAGAGATTTACCGACCTTTTGTGGGTGCAGTGAACGGGGCGTTGACGTCTCGAATCTACTCTCGTTATGAACCGATTCGAAACTTGAATAAAAAATTAAAGTAACTCTGCCTAATTAAAATTCTTGTCGAGCTACGACGAAAGTTAATCGTCTTGGCGAGAATTTAATCTTCCATCACAATTCTCATCTTTCGACAAAAAAAAGTGTTTTCCTGATTTTTAAAGTTCAAAAGACCAGAAAAGGCAGCTCAAGACTGTTATGAGAGAAAATCTTCCTCCCCTTTGGGATTTTCGTCTGTTTTGATATGTTTTTGTTCGGTATTACTCCCAAAATCCGATCCCTTCTAAAATGATTTTCCCCCCTTGAAATGTCTCAAGACCCGTCCCATTTATAGGGTTTCGATTCGATTTTTAAGGAAAGAGAGAGAGAGGAGCGTATGAGAGAGGGAGTGGGGGACAGAGCGTGGGGGGCAAGGTGAGTGGAGGTGGCAGAGCACGTGGGGAGCAGGGGTAAGTGGGAGAGAATGAGGAAGGTGGAGGTGCAGAGGAACGTGAGGGAGAGGAAGGAGAGGTGAGTGGCGGCTGAAGTGGAAAAAGAAAGGGAAAGAGAAAGGGATTAGGGTAGAAGAGAATAAAGGGGTGGGTTGGACCGGGTCGGGTAATGGGCTGGTCCGTTTGTTGATCCGAAAATGTGGCCCTTTCTTCCTTCAATTAATTTATTTGGGCTTTTAACTTAATAACCAGTACAAAATATATTATGTGAAGACAAATATTAATTAATATGTAGAAAATAAGGATTTAACAAAATGTTGTCTTGTAATTAATTTTAACGAGTCCACCCGAAAATGAAACGATGACGAATCATTAAAAATTTGTGATAAAGTAATGCTCATAATGTTGAAAATAAAAGCAGTGCAAATAATAGTAGTGAAAATAAAATATTTAGCTTGTCAGTAAATTTAGACGCCCGATTGAATAAAATTAAATAAATGAGGGACAAAATTGGGTGTCAACACCGGCCACGATCAAAACGGACCAACGACCACGATGGAACGGACCAACGACCAACATCGAACCGGCCCTGGGAAAACCGGACCAACCGTTCCCACGATACGGAAAGTAAGTCTTCGTACATGTGCTTGTTTCACTCTTCCCTCGGTCACCGGTCTCACCGGCTCAGCAGATACCCGATTTTTACCGTATACAGATAGTCCCCACACTTTCCGGACCGTAGATTTATCGGTGTAACGGGAAGTGGATGAATCAAGAAATCGGCGACTCCGTTTGTCCGTTGCTATCTTCTCATTTTGGCGGGAACAGTTGCGTCACGTCCCCCTTTCATCGGCCACGTGTCTGATCCCAGATGGTCAACTCTGACAACCGCCGTAACGCACGTCGCTTCAGGTCATTCCTCATTAATTATGGGACACGTGGCTCTCCCCGGTTGTCTAGCATCGGTAACCGTTCCGCTCCCATGCCTATATAAGGCTCTTCATCTCCTCATTTGATCACTTTTATCTCTTCTAATTTACTTCTTCTCTGCTTTGAGCCCTTCACTTGCTAACTTTCAATTCACACTTAGTTCTTGTTGATTTGCTGCTCATAGTGCGTAGAAAAGGGAACGACTCTGCCAACTTCTCTGCTTCATACATTTTTGTTGAATAGGCATGCTTCTTCCTTTCGTTTTCTGCCATTTTTGAATTTTCAATCTGTTCTCTTACCACCCCCTTTTAACTTCTCTTTCGAATTTTGCCTAATCTCTCTTCGTAATCTCCAAATGTCTGAAACCACTTCCCATGATATTCTCTCGGTTTCATCTCAAGGAACCGAACCTGCATCCCCAACTAAAGCAAAGAGCACCTTCGAGCCCACTGCCTCGGACATTATACCGGCCAAACCTAACTTCAACAAAGATTTTGAGGTCGAAAAACCTTCTTCGGTATCCGATAGGGGGTTTGATGTGAGGCAATATCCCTCATCCATTACTGAGGAAAAACTCGGCTTAGTCCGGGCTGATTGCGGGTGGGACACCCGTCCGGTTCAAGTTTTTTCCCCCGGGCAGAGTGAATCAGTCACTGACCACCGGGAAGGTTTTTTATATGTGTATACCTACCCTTTCACTCTCAAGCTCGACCCTCCTATCGATCCGGTCATCTTGGACATGTGCTGGACCTATGACGTGGCCTTGGCACAGATCGGTCCGATTGTTTGGAGGGTCGTGGCATGCCTCCGGTTGTTGGCCAACAATGCCGGGAAGGAGCTCACGCTGGCCCACTTAATACGCTCATATTCCCTGAGGTTGTTCCGGGGTGGCGTAATAAAACTCGCAAAGCGTAGCCAGAATCCATTTTTCTCGAAAATGGACGAAGATAGAGACAGGGGCTGGTTGGAGCGATATGTAAGGGTGAAGACCGTGGACATCATTCCGGATAATTACATGCCTTTTCCGGAAACGTGGAACAACAAGCGTAAGCCTGAACCCTAAGTAATTTCTTTTGTATGTTTTGTCAAACTTCGGTCCCATTTTCTCACCGTTTTTTTTATTTATATTAGCCAACGGATGGATTCCTCCGGTCATCCGGAATCTGAACGAATGGGTTACTGCACTCCTTAGCCAGTATGTTCACGACGACCGAACGTGGGGCCACCTGTCACGCGGTCGATGGGTCGCCCAGAACCACGGTAATACTTTGCTTCTACCCATGTTCACTGCATCTTCTACTACCCGTATTCATTGCGTCTTTGATTTTCAGGTTTTCCCAAGGGCTCGGTGGATCCCAGACTGGAGACGGCAGCCTAACCCACAACGTCGGCACCCGAGTTCGATTCAGCAGGTGCATCTCGTATCCTTACTGCTGCTGCTGCCAAAAGAAAAAGGCCCTCGGACAAAGGGCAGAAAGCAAAGAAAAGGGCGAGGAGCGTCGTTAGGACTTTACGGGACGAAGCAGAGCCCGAGCTCCTTGTCCGGAGTATCAGTGCGGCCCCTGCCGTGGCTCCTGTTCCGGAGGAGGATATCACCGCTTCACCACTTCCTTCAGCCGGTGAAGGACCTTTGGTCCCGGCGTTACCCACAGGTGCGGAAGAAGTTCTTTACCCGACTCCTCTAAGGTCGATTGATTTCGTCGACATTTCAGGTGAAGCTTCTGCCAAAGAAACCCCTCTGCAAAGGGCAAGTAGATCTGGGGGGCGGCTGCTGCCGAAGCTGATCAAAGAGCCGAGCCGGCCCCCGAGAGCGAAGCTCCACCGGTCACTGGCCCGTTTCCCGACTATGAGATTTCTGCAACTACGGAGCCCCCTGTCTCTGCTGAAGCTGCCGAGGACGCTCCAAGTTCTCCAACTTCGGCTCCGAGGCCGGACGAGCTTGAGGACATGTTCTCGAGCACTCCTCCTGCAACCGGCGAAGCCGCGGGTTTCGGGCATCTCTAGATCCCTCGGGCCACGAGGACGACCAGCCGGACCTCCGAATCCGGTGCCAGGGACAGCTTGGTGCGTATCTTTTCGGCACCAAGTGTGGAGCCGAGGAGGACAAGATCGGCTATGGTCACCGTCCCCGAGGATTGCAGCTTTCTTTCTCGCCCGGTGGGCGGGGCAAGCTATCTGAGGCCCCTTGTCTCGGATTCGGACAAGCGAAATATGAACGGGGTCTCTTGGCAGTGCCTCATTAATGAGGGTATGCACGCGAGAAATCAGGTAAGTTTTATCAACTGTCCCTGCATGCTTTTCTTGAGAATTCTTGTCTCGTTTTATGAAAAGTGTCTGACTTGCTTCTTTTTTGCAGAGTGTGGTGCTGGTTAACAAAGCCTTTGTCCGTGCCCAGCAAGAGGTAGACGATCTCAAGGGCCAACTGGATGCCCAGGGCTGGAAAACGGAGAAATATCTGCACGTTCTTCGGGAGAAGAAGGAGGAGTTGAACCGAGCAGTCGCTCTTTCCAACCTCCGACCCAAGCTTGACGCAGCAAAGGCCGAAAATCGTCAGTTAAAGAGTGAGCTGGCCGCGATGGCCGAATACAATCGGAGTCTCGAAGCTGACAAGATCGGCCTTAGCCGAGACAGCGTCCAAATTTCCTCGAGTCTTGGTGAGCTCGAAACTGTCACACCCTAATCTCCCTAGGGTGTGATGGGCACCCGACCCCACATCCGGAGCCGAGTGAACCCACAGACTCTTAATACAGACATAATCTGTTCGGACTCTGAAACCAAATAAAAGTAAAATATGTATTGAGCTTTCAAAATCTTTCCTTTATCGATGTTTTCGAATTAGACAAAATCTATAATTATATAGAGTTTAACACATAATACAGAATGACATATCGGCTGATGGAGCCGCTTACAAAGCTGACATACTATACCCACGACTCTGTCTGCAAAGTCTCTAGCACTGATCAGAAACCATAACACATATACTCTGACTCGGCAGCACTCCAGGAGCAAATGGAGCATGCCAACTCTGTTGGAACCTCTTCTATAGTAACTTCACATCATCTGGGTGTACCTGCGCGGCATGAAACGCAGCCCCCGAAGAAAGGGGGTCAGTACAGAATATGTACTGAGTATGTAAAGCATGAAGTACAGAAAACAGAACCATAGCCGAAACAATTAGTACAAGAGCGAGTACATTATCCAGATTACCAAAGCGCTTATTTTCCAATCACAAATCGTATATGCAGATTTCATATGTCAGAAAGAGTGCAGACCCAGAACATCAGAATGTTTGTATCCCAAACACAAATCATATGTGTCGAAGTCATATATCAGAAGGAGTACGGATCCAGAATATCAGAATGTTTATTTTCCAGACACAGATCATGTATGCCGATATAATATGTTAGAAAAGTACAGAAGGTACAGAATGCCAGAATGCTTACTTTCCAAACACAGACCATGCATGTCAGAGTTATATATCGTATATATGCATATAACAGATCCCGGCCCTTTCGTGAGGGACGCGGTGAATAGAATCATATAATAGATCCCGGCCCTCTAGTAAGGGGCGCGGTAAACAGAATCATATAACAGATATGCATGCAACAGATCCCGGCCCTTTAGTGAGGGACGCGGTGGACAGAATCATCATATGCCAGAATCACATATCAGATATACATGTAACAGATCCCGGCCCTCTATTGCGGGACGCGGTGACAGAATCATCAAATGCCATCCTGACCGCCGCCCCATATCATCATAACATACATATAACAGAACCCGGCCCGCAAGGGAGTGGGACGCGGTGAACAATGCAGAGGAAGATGCACGATAACATAACAGAACCTGGCCCGGGCGCAGTGAATAACATACTGAGGCTTGCACGAACAGAGCAGTGAGAAACCATATGCACACATATCCAGACTCGATAGATACGAATACTCACCGACGACTGACGGCTCAGAAACAAGTTTTGGGTCAATCCGATTTAGTATGAGAAAGTTACAAGCGTTTGAACTACAGAACCTTCTACAAGTGTTTCAGAAGCCGTTTTTGGAAAACCGAAGCAATAATCATATTAGGTACCTCTCGAATATCGTTATGGATCAAAGCAAATATAGCTTTTGGACTCATATGTACATATCAAAATATGTCAAAGACGCAACGGAATAATCGAACGTGCTATCATTTGAAGATCAAACTTTAGTCACATTAATTATCTTTCGAATGTCATTCGGAAACATATCAAACATCATAAGCACATCAAAGAGCCGTAGGGATCATAGTCATATATCAAACCGGTCCGAGACCATATACCCAAGTTAGGGACATTGATACTTACTGAATTCTTTTAGGAACGGAGACTCTTTGAACGCTTTAGAAGCTTTCTTTGGAGAAACAAAACAATAGTCATATCAGGAGCTTTTTGAATCTCATTATAGATCAAATCAGATAGGTCTTTTGGAACCATACATACGTACCAAAACATAGCGGACTGTTTTCAAAAGTCGAGCACACTAATTCTTACAGAACTCTTTTAAGGACATACCAAAAGTGCATACGAAGCATAAACAAGCTCAGAATCACAGAACAGAGTAACCACAATGTGCATATCGACGTCATACCTTACTTGGCTCTAGGACATGCCAAAGAAATAAAGGGTAAGCCTTACATACCTGTGCCACGCCTTATTAGCTACGCTTATTTATCCAAACTTGTTAGTCTACATTCAAGAAAGTTGACATAATCATTAGATTCATCGGCATATACTAGTCTTATTCTTTCAAATGAATTCATTTATATTCTGCCGAAATTTCGGCAGCATTTCCCCTGTAAATACACCATCCCCGAGAATCTAACTCGGTTAATTTCACAACAACAAATCCGAGAATGGAACTCGGCCACATTATCAACAATAATACCAACAATTATATTCAATCCAACTGCATACGATCAAGCCAATATGGTTGCTCACATATTCAAGTATTAATCCAAAACCATTCGAACAATACTCACAAATACTTCAAGCAACTCACACAATATTTTAAACGGCCTAGCCAACTTACAACATAGTCCGAAATCTTCCAACTTCAACAAGGACAACAACACATTTTCCTTATTCTAGATTCATAAACTATATCAAAATTCACATGTTACAATACCGTTCATACAATTATAAGAATTCATGCTAGTGTCGCATTAACCTCTTCAACAATCCTACAACGATTACAACTTCATTTCAAGCCATCAAACTTTCATTCTCATCGTAGAATCCACATCAACAACAACTAGAATATCAAATGAAATCAATTCACCATAACTTACCAAAACAACCCCTTATTTGGCCACAACAACAACATACATATTTTCATGAATTTTCATCTATTTCTATACATTACAACAACAATCTAAATACTAAGTAAAATTAATCCATTCTTTCTACACCACACCATTTCCATTCGGCCAACACATATACACACATATTTCATGAATTTAATCCTTTTCTACACACTTCAACATACATAAATCATCCATAACATATAAAAGGAAATTAATTCTTACCTTTTTCCTTCAACTTCTTCACTTGACCATGGTTATGAACTTGCAAGAATAGATGTTTTTCTTGCTCCAATAGGTACTCCACTTTGCTAGGGACCTTCCAATTAGTAGGAAAATAATTTTTGAACAAATTTTTCTCAAGGTTCTTGTTGGGGTGCACATGGCCGAATGGCCTTCAACTTGGGGCTTCTCCAAGTTTCTTGATTTTTCTTAAGGAAAGAAGATGAGAAATATGTCTTATTTATCCTTCTTTTTCCATCATTTATCCTTATTTATTTTTAAGTCCCTCAAATAAAAGTTATGGACACATGGGTCTTCTCCCCTTTTCTAGAATTTTCTTAAAATAACAAATACATCCACTTGTCTTGTTGCATAAACTTTGGTCCCTTAAGTAAGAACATGGACACATGGCTATGGGTGGGGCCCACTTTTTATGCCACATGGCCAAAGTGACATTTCAAGAATTTTCTTGAACACTTTGTGAAATTTCCATTTTACCCCTAGCCTTTCCACAATATTACCATAAACTCTTTTGTGAATTTTCATTTTTACCCTTAACCTTTCTCAATATTTCCATCCCAATAATACTCATAATAACTTGTATTTTAGAATAACTTTGGAAAATGGTCTTGCCCTTAACTTCTCGCAATTATCTCGAATTATCCGAACGTACAAAATGCAGGATATAACAAAAACCACCTTCTCCCATCTCCGGGGGAGCTGGATTCGGTGATGTCTGATGCTGCGAGCTTGGCCGAGAGGAATCGGCTGCTCGAATCTGAGAGTGCCCGATACAAAGAGCGTGCGAGGAGAAGGCGGAAAAGAGGTCCCAGATATGTGACGATCTGAAAATCGAGCTTAAGGAGACGGTCGGTGTTAATGACGCCCTCAAGGCCGAACTCGAGTCGGCCATCCATATGCAAGATGTCCTCGGAGAGGCTCGGGATGTTCTTGCGGCAAAGTTAGCTCAGGCCGAGGCCGATTTGGAGGAAGCTTTGAAGAGCGTGGAGGCAGCCGAGGCTCGTGCCGCTATCGCTGTTGAGTACGAAAAATGGAAGTCTCGGAGGATCTCCCTTGAGCAAGCCGAGCGTGGCTTTACGGATCTTCCAGCCCTTATTCTCGAAGCTAAAGGAGTCGAGGAAGAGGCTAAGGGTGCCCTCGGGGATGACTCCGACGACTCTGAGCGGACAATGTCCGAACACTCCGGCTCCAGCCATTCCGGATAGACTAAGGCCTGTACTTAGCCTTTTTATTTTTTGCCTATGTAATGATCTCCGATGTAAAATCCTTCGTACAAATAGAACATGTATTTCCTTTGATTCTTTTCTTCGAATGAATGTGTGTTATAGTTTCTGCCCGAATTATCGGTTTCGTTTTTAAGGAGTCATTATTTTTTACTGTGCCTACATATCGGCTTTTCTCCATCTCCGGTATATGTCGTCCGGGAATTTTATGGAGTTTTTGCCCATGGGTCTTACCTTATGCTTTTGTGAATTTGGATGTCTCCGAATCACGACGGGCGTTGTTAGGGTCGGTATTTTCGGCTACTTTTAGGGCCGGTATATTTCGGACACCTGAGTCTCAGCCTTAGCTGGATTTTGATGTAAAAAGTCCCCGTTTGTGGGGTTAACAATTTTGGCTCGATTCGCTATGACCTTGTTGCCTTTGTCGAATTTCGACCGTAGGGCTCGGTATCGGGTATATGAATGAAATAGTGCCGAAATACGACAGTAATCATCGAGGTAAAGTGCTTTACCAGTAAGACATCTCGAGATAATGTTATCCAAGCTTTCGATAACTCTTGCATTGCAAGTATTTATATACATAAGAACGAACTTGACCCTTTTCCTCCTGCCTTTGCCGTAGCAAATACTAAATGGACACGATTCATTCTGATCGTTTGGTCCTTACATCGGAACCTAATGCAGAAGGTCCGGTTCTTTGTTTTGTCGTAGCAAATATTGCGTGGACACGATTCATTTTGATCGTTTGGTCCTTACATCGGAACCTAATGTTTTAGGTCCGGTTTTGTTTGAGTGCTTCTCCGATTTCAGCTAACCGGGGTAAACTTCGGAGTGGGTATTATAGTCCCCTAGCGCTTATCGGAGCTGCGAGATCGGGTGAGTGCTATTAGGTCCCCACTCGCAGGGTGCGACCCCGAGCATCCGGACTTGTCCTTTATCTTCGTCGAGTAACACGTCGTACTCGTTGCCTCATTAAAAACCTTGTTGGAAAATCCATTTCGGGACAAAACCGTACTAAGGAAAAGAGTGCAACACGTGTTTTCAGATTTAGATTCTTTTCTTTGCCTGGTGCTCGACTTCCTGCAAAAAAAAGAGGTCAAAATAGAAAAACATGGAGAGTTCATACCTTAGTAGTAGTATCTTTTCAGATGAGCTACGTTACAGTTATTGCGCAACCGTTGCCCGTCCATGGACTCCAACTGGTATGATCTTTTGCCCGTTACCTCGGTTATCTTGTACGACCCTTCCAGTTCGGACCCAGTTTTCCTTCGTTGGGATTCTTGGTGTTCAAGGTAACTTTTCGAAGCACCAAGTCCCCGACTTGGAATTGACAAAAATTGGCTCTCCGATTGTAGTACCTTTTCACTCTCTGTTTCTGGGCTGCAATACGGACCAACGCGTTTTCGCGAAGTTCATCCGTAAGGTCGAGTTTTACGGCCATGGCCTCCTCGTTTGACTCCTCGGTCGTATATCTGAACCGGAGGGTCGGTTCACTAACTTCCACGGGAATAAGGACTTCCGCCCCATAGACCAACGAGAAAGGAGTTTCCCTCGTGCTTGATTTCGATGTCGATCTGTTAGCCCACAACACCTACGGTAATATCTCCCTCCAGTGATGCTTTAATGCTTCAAGTCTTTTCCTCAGATTTTGAATTATTGTCTTGTTCGTGGATTCCGCCTGTCCGTTTGCACACGGGTGATATGGAGTTGATACAATGTTCTTGATCTTCAACCCTTTGAGGAAATTATTGACTTTGCCACCCACGAACTGAGGCCCGTTATCACAAGTTATCTCAGCAGGGATGCCGAAGCGACAGATGATGTGGTCCCATATGAAGTCAATGACTTCCTTCTCTCTGATTTTTTTGAAGGCCTGCGCTTCAACCCACTTAGAGAAATAATCAGTCGTAAACAGAATAAAACGGGCTTTACCTAGCGCCCATGGTAACGGACCAACAATGTCCATTCCCCACTTTATGAAAGGCCAACGTGAAACCACCGAATGCAGCAACTCCCCGGGCTCGTGAATCATCGGAGCATGTCTCTGACACCTGTCACATTTCCGGATAAAAAATTTTGAATCTTCGTTCATCCGATTCCAATAATAACCGGCCCTGATGATCTTTCGGACCAGAGCTTCAGCACCGGAGTGGTTTCCACAGGTTCCTTCGTGCACCTCTCTCATCACATACTCTGTATCTCCGGGACCCAAACACTTAGCCAGGGGACAGAAGAAAGATCATCGATACAATTGGCCGTCTACCAAGCAGAAACGCGCAACTTTTGGGTCATTCGGAAGCTTCCCATCACGCAAGTAGTCGATGTACTTATTGCGCCAATCCCAAGTGAAACCCATTGTGTTTATTTCGGCATGTCCGTTTTCAATCGCCGTGTTCAACAAGTGCACCGTAGTCCCGGGGTTGATTTCTTCCCCTTCGACCGAGGATCCCAAATTTGCCAATGCATTGGCTTCGCTGTTCTGCTCCCTCGGTATGTGCTGCATGGTCCAATCTTTAAATTGATGTAGTATCACTTTGATTTTTTAAAGATACCTCTGCATCCGTTCGTCCTTGACCTCGAAGACGTCGTTTACCTGGTTTACGACCAAGAGCGAATCGCACTTTGCCTCGATTATCTCGGCCCCAATACTACGGGCTAATTCCAAACCTACAATCATAGCCTCATACTCGACTTCATTGTTAGTCAATTTAACAGTTCTAATAAACTGTCGAACGACGTCCCCGGTCGGGGTTCTAAGGACGATTCCTAATCCGGAAACTTTGAGGTTCGAGGCCCCGTCTGTATGTAACGACCAAATACCCGAGGCTTTCCCCGAGGTCAGCAGAAGTTATTTCTCGACCTCGGGGACCATAGCCGAGGTGAAATCTGCCACGAAATTGGCCAAAATCTGGGACTTGATGGCCGTTTGAGGTTTGTACTCGATCATATCCGTTAATTTCGACGGCCCACTTAGTTAGTCTACCCGATAATTCCGGCTTATGCATGATGTTTTTCAGGGGGTAAGTAGTTACTACACATATTGGATGGCATTGAAAATAGGGCTTGAGCTTTCTAGAAGCACTTACCAATGCCAATGCCAATTTTTCCAAGTGGGGATAACGGGTCTCCGCATCCCCCAAAGTTTTACTTACATAATAGATAGGGAATTGCGTACCTAATTCTTCTCGGACCAAAACGCCACTTACCGCTACCTCGGAGACAGCAAGGTAGAGAAAACGCGGCTCGTCCGCCTTCGGTGTGTGAAACAGCGGGGGGCTAGACAAGTATCTCTTCAATTCTTGTAAAGCTCTTTGGTAATCCGGTGTCCAAACGAAGTCGTTCTTCTTCCTTAGTAAGGAGAAGAAACGATGACTCTTGTCCGAGGACCTCGATATGAAGCGACCCAACGCCGCTATCCTTCCGGTGAGCCTCTACACTCCTTTGACGTTATTCACCACCTCAATATCCTCGATGGCCTTGATCTTGTACGGGTTGATTTCGATCCCTCGGTTTGACACCATGAAACCCAAAAATTTGCCGGACCTTACCCCGAAGGCACATTTTTCCAGGTTGAGCTTCATGTTATACTTGCGGAGCACGTCGAAGGTTTCCAACAAATGTTTTAAATGGTCCTCTGTTTCCAGGGACTTGACTACCATGTCGTCAATATAAAATTCTATTGTTTTCCCTATTTATTCTTTGAACATCTCATTAACTAGGGGTTGGTAAGTTGCACCGGCATTTTGTAATCCAAAAGGCATGACATTATAATAGTAAGTTCCATATCGGGTAATGAAGGATGTTTTCTCTTGATCCTCCGGGTGCATTCGAATTTGGTTATACCCGGAGTAGGCATCGAGAAAACTTAACATCTCATGCCCGGCCGTCGCATCGATTATTCTATCGATGCGAGGTAACGGAAATGAATCCTTCGGGCATGCCTTATTTAAATCCTTGTAATCAACACACATTAGGAATTTATTACTTTTCTTGGGCACTACTACCACGTTAGCTAGCCAGTCCGGGTACTTCACTTCCCAGATAGAACCTATTATTAAAAGCTTTGTTACCTCGTCTTTTACGAAGGCGTGTTTCGCTTCCGCCATGGGCCTTCTCTTCCGCTTCACCGGGGGAAACTTCCCGTCTAAGCTGTGCTTGTGAGTTGCTACTTCCGGTGGTATACCTGTCATATCTATATGGGACCATGCGAAGCAATCTGTATTAGCTCGAAGAAATTCAATTAACTTGCTCCTGAGCTCCGGGGTTAACCCCGTGCCCAGGTATACCTTTCTGTCCGGTAGATATTCGAACAAGATGATCTACTCCAGCTCATTTACTGTCGACTTGGTTGCATCCGAGTCATCCCGCATGACGAATGATCTGGGTACGTCGAAACCATCATCTTCATACTCCGGGTCTAATCCCGAGTGCTTTGATTGCTATTTGGTGTTTAGTCCCTCGGTCGGATCTTCTTCCCTGTGATCCGATTTTTGGGCTTCGGTGTCGCCTCCTCGACCGCGAACATCTTCCTTGCAGCGGGTTGTTCACCTCGGATTGGTTTTATTCCCTCTGGGGTCGGAAATTTCAGCAGCTAGTGTAATGTTGAGGGCACGACCCTCATGCTATGTATCCAGGGTCTACCCAGCAATGCATTGTACTTCATGTCCCCTTCGATTACATAGAACACCGTCTGCTGGATAGTGCCGTCGATGTTCACCGGCAACGAGATCTCCCCCTTTGTGGTTTTGCTCGCCATGTTGAACCCGCTGAGTACTCGGGCTACCGGTAGGATCTGATCGAGCAGCCCTAGCTGTTCGACCACTCTTCACCGGATGATATTGGCCGAGCTACCTGGGTCAATCAAAATGCGTTTAACCTGAGTTTTAAAGATAAGTACAGAAATTACCAGTGCATCATTGTGCGGTTGAATGATGCCTTCGGCATCCTCATTGCTGAAAGAGATAGAACCCTCGGATAAATAATCCCGGCCGCATTTTTCATGAACAACAGAAACCTTGGCCCGTTTCATCACCGGCCCTCGAGGGGTATCGGTACCCCCAACTATCATGTTGATTATATGCTGGGGTTCTACTGGCTCGACCATTTTATGAGTTTCCCTTTCCTTGTAGTAACTTTTGGCTCGTTCACTCAGCAATTCTCGGAGATGACCATTCTTCAGTAACCGGGCTACCTTCTCTCTTAGCTGGCGACAATCCTCGGTTCGGTGACCATGGGTTCCGTGGTATTCACACACCATGCTCGGGTCCCATTGGCCCGGATCCGACCTCAGAGGTCTTGGCCATCTTACATCCGGGACACGGCCGATAGCCGAGACAAGGACCGAGGTACTGACGTTTAAGTTGTACTCTGATATCTTTGGAAAATCCTTGTTACCGGCAGAGCTTCCGGCATCGCTCCTGAATAAGAGACCCCGGCTGTTCGACGGACGCTCAACCCGTTTATTACCCCGACCGGAGAAATGGCTTGGGCTACCTCTTGATTTCTCCGACCTGAAGTGTTAGAACCCGTATTTTTGTACAGTGGAATTATCCGGATTTATTTATGATAAGCTAAGGACAAAAAAAAAATTCGGGATACAAAGTCGGGATTCTTAACCTTCGATTTTATTTTGAGATATAAGTTGTGCATGAATTTATTGGTATGGGACAATTAGGAAAAATTTGGGACCAAAAGGTGATAAATTGGAAGTGGAAAATCATCCACAAATTCCATGTGGGCCGAGCATAGTGGATTGTGGTGCCCACACAATTTGTGTCATCTTTTGAGTGGAACAACTCTTTAATGTGGGCCAAGGGACAATTGTGCAATTCATTAAGTGATAAAAAGATGACCACAATTCATTTACTTCATTCTCCACTTGAACAAAAAAAAAAAAAAAAAAAAAGAAGCTCCCTCAATTGAAGCTCACGGACAAGAAGGCCAAAAATCATCCCCTCTTTTTAGCTCCTCTAAAATTATTCCATTGATGTAAACCCACTATATTGAGGTCCCTAAGTAGCGTGGAAGCATCGTTGGAGCGATCAACCCATTAGTTTCATCTTTTGGAAACCCTAGGCTATTGGAAAGTTGAAGAAGGAAGGTAAGCATTCATTATGTTTTTGTGTTATGAAGGTTATATTCATGTTGTAGTATCTTATAGTGGTTGGAAATCATGAAATATAGTATGATTGGAAGTGGGTTGTGTGATGGGTGTGCTAGCCGTGTAAATGGGTATTGTGATTGGGTTGTTGAATAAATTCCTTGTAGCATGTTAAATTGTTGTAGTGTGTAGGATGACTAAGAATCATCAATATATGTATATGTGTAGTGATAGATGAATATGGGTCATGCTATATGCCAAAGAACACACTAATGTCGCTTAGCGTTTTAATGGTTGTTGTGATGACTTCTAGTTTAGAAATGAAAGTTTAATGTCCCAAAGTGATATGGTGAATTGTTGCGGGCTGTTTTGAGGCTGGTCGTGCATTTGACATGAATTGTACATTTTATGAAAATGACATCGTTATATTGTGGATTGTGACGCAAAAAAAAAATGGAAAAAAATTGCGGGTTGTTGGAATTATTATGTGAATTGTTTAGAATGTTCTTGAATGTTGTTAGTATGGGTTTGGGTTAATAATCAAATGTACGAACGATATTGTGGCTTTAAAGTAAGCCATGGAATTGAATAATTGGGAAGTTGTCGAATGGCGTAAAAGAGAGCTACCATTATTATTTTGCTTTTCGGATTGGTTGTCAATGTTACTAGGTTGGTTATTGTGGTTGTTGTTGTTGATTTTGAGCGAGTTAAATTCTCGGGGTAGCCTATTTACAGGGGAAATGCTGCCCGAATTTCTGTAGAATTAAGGGCGAAATTGGAATTTAATGCCCAAAAAGTCTTTAGCTAATGTTTGGCATTTTATGGCTTGTTTGTAGACCTTGGGCAGCCCGAATCATAGGTTGGTTTTATCTTGAGTTGGATCATATTGGAGAGCGTTTGAGGTATGTAAAGCAACCTTCCTTCTTTTGGCATGCCTTAGTTTCACATAGGCTAGATTAGAGCTTTAAGGGAATTCCAAATTTGAGATCCGAGCATGTTATGATCCATATATATTCTTTGGCACTCTTAGGTATGTTTTTATGAAATATGAACCATGATGTATTTGAAGTAATCGCTTTCCGAAATTCGCATAGAAAATGTTCACTTTAAGGAATTTTGTAATCTCTGAATGCCATATTTTTCGCATAGAGGCTCGGATCGCTCCAATAATTTTTATAGGAGTTTGCTTGAGGTATAATGGGTATGTTTTTCATAGGCGGGCTCAGTTCGGGTCTATACTCGTCCGTGGGTCCCGCGACGCCCTTTATGTAAATTCGACAACTTTGAATCAAAAAGTGATAATTATTATTCCGATTTCGAATATGACTATTCTACTTATCCTTCGGATTTATAATAATGATTTTATGCATATGATTCCTCACTACTCCGCTCGTGCCTACTATGATATTGTTCGCCGGTTCTCGGGCCGGTTCTGTTGTCGTGCGCTTTTTGATACTTTCCGGTGTTATGCTATGTTTATGGTTCACCGTGCTCCTCGCTCGAGGGCCGGGTTCCACTTATGTTTGGTGTTATGCTGTGTTTGGCGTTATGCTGTGTTGTGATGTGTGACGGGGATTCGGAGATTTGAAACTTTCTGGTGTTATGCTGTGTTGTGGCGCCATCGACAGGCGGGCGACCACATTTTCCAGTGCCCTATGCATAATTTATACCTTGGAAATAAACATTTTGATATGTATTATTTTCTATATATCTGATTCGATTATTATTCAGATTTATTTCTGTACCTTCTGCTTTGCATACTCAGTACATATTTCGTACTGACCCCCTTCTCCGGGGGCTGCGTTTCATGCCCGCAGGTACAGACGCACAACCTGGTGATCCACCTGTTTAGGACACCCTTTCTGCTATTCGGAGTGCTCCTCTCTTTCCGGGGCTTATACTTTTGGTATATATATTTATTAGTGCATTTGTATATATTCGTTCATGGGTACGGCGGGGCCCTGTCCCGTCATATGATTCTGTCGGTCTGTTTAGAGGTCTGTGGACATGTTTGTGGGTTAGGGTCTTTCTGTATGGATGTATGTACACGTCGTTTGGGCGATCCCATACGCCGAGGCGGCCGGTCCGCATATGTTGTTTGGGCGATCCTATACGCCGAGGCGGCCGGTCCTCATATGTTTATATATTGCTTGGTTAGCCCTGTGTGGCTTTTGTTGGTATTTTCTGCGTGCAGGGTATATTGGATAGTCCGTAAAACAAAGGAAACTCTGCCGAAATTTTTCTGGAAATTACCTAAATCTGAAATAAAGCCTTGTCGGCTTCCGCCATATACTAGAATGCGTTGATAGAATTTGAGATAATATTTAATAGATGGGTTCGGGTGCCCAGATCGGGCACTAGTCACGGCCTACGGGGTTGGGTCGTGACAGAAGTGGTATCAGAGCGGTTTGTCCTCGGAATGTCTACAGACCGTGTCTAGCAGAGTTTTGTTTATCGGTGTGTTGTGCACCACATCTATAAACAGGAAGCTACAGGACATTTAGGATGTTTCCTTTCTTTGAATCTTAGATCGTGCGATAGAGCTGTGCTATTAGGATTATTCTGTTCTGATCTGTTGTTGTTTTTCTTTCAGTGATGCCTCCGAAAAAGGCGACGGCCGCCCAGAAGAAAAAGGGTGTAGTAGGAGAGACCAGCCGGGCTCAGAAGGGTACTCGGACCCTTGCTCAGATGATGCGTGATATTACGTCCCGGCCAGCCGACTCTGCTACGTCTTCATCGTCAGAGGAGTCTGGAGCAGCTTCACCATTAGCTCCAGGGGCTTCAGCTCCCGCGCCTCCAGCTCCTCAGCCAGGGGCGGAGGACAGGACACTGAGAGAGGCTGTGCAGTTATTGACCACTCTGGTAGCGGGACAGGCTCGCAGACGCGGGCGGAGAGATGATGATGATGACGATAGGCGTGACAGCCTGAGGGTTCGAGAGTTTCTATTATGTGGCCCTCCAGAGTTTTACGGGTCTAAGCCCGACGAGGACCCCCATGACTTTATTCGGGGGATGCGGCGCTCACTAGATTTGGTCAGGGCTTCAGAGACTGAGTCTGTTGAGTTGGCTTCGCATAGACTACGGGATGTCGCTGCTCACTGGTATGAGTCCTGGGAGCTATCTAGGGGTGAGGGTGCTTCCCCAGCTACTTGGGATGAGTTCGTGGATGCTTTTACCCGCCACGTTTTGCCCCCAATGTTACGGCGGGCGCGGGTTGACCGATTTTTACATCTGCAGCAGAAGGGTCGGAGTGTTCGTGAGTATAATATGGAGTTTGATTCTCTGGCCCGGTACGCACCTGCCATAGTAGCAGATATGGCCGATCGGATGCACAGATACGTGATGGGGTTAGACCGCTACTTGATTGATGGTTGTATGGCGGTGGCATTGCAGACAGACATGGATATTGCCCGACTACAGGCTTATGCTCTGGGTATGGAGGACCGACATAGAGCTGATTATTCCAGCAGAGATCGGGACAGGAGGCCGCCCAAGAGGGCCAGATCCGCAGGCTATTCTGGAGATTTCCGAGGCAGACAGCCTCAGCAGCAGCAGCAGAGCAGATATCCTTCTCAGTCATCACGGGGTACACCCCCACAGGTTACCGGCAGGAGATCTGAGGGTGCCGGATATTCAGGGGCAGGCCCGAGCTCCAGGGCTTCAGGTTCACAGTTGGACAAACGTTCCAGCAGTCAGATGAGGCCACCCAGACCCTTGTGTTCCTACTGTGGGAGACAGCACCCGGGAGAGTGTTTCCGAGCTACGGGTGCATGCTTTGTTTGCGGCCGTCAGGGCCATCAGATGAGAGACTGTCCAGCTAGAGGTGGTACAGGCAGTTCAGCTCAGTCTACCGGGTCAGCCGGTGGTTCATCTTTAGCCTCGGTGGCGATGCGCCCTGCGGGGCGAGGTACTCCAGCACCAGCAGGCCGCGGCAGGGGTTGTGGCGGAGCTTCGGGTTCTAGCGGTCCTTCGAACCGCATTTATGCCTTAGCCAGCAGACAGGACCAGGAGGCTTCGCCTAATGTCGTCACAGGTATATTACTGGTTTTCTCTCGTGATGTGTATGCATTGATTGATTCTGGTTCTACATTATCATTTATATCTCCACTCGTTGCTGATAAAATTGGGATAGAATCCGAACCGATAGAGCCTTTTGAGGTAACTACACCAGTAGGGGATTCTGTTATAGCCAGTCAGATTTATAGAGATTGTTCCGTGATTATCTGTGGCCGCTGCACTAAGGCGAATTTGGTAGAGTTAGATATGATCGAGTTTAACGTGATTATGGGTATGGATTGGCTAGCTTCTTGCTATGCTAATGTTGATTGTCAAAGGAAGATAGTCCGATTCCAATTCCCAGGAGAGCCAGTTGTAGAGTGGGTAGGCAATATAGTATCGCCGAGGGGTAAGTTTATTTCATACCTCAAGGCTGAGAAAATGATCAGAAAGGGGTATATTTATCATCTGGTCCGTGTTCATGATTTAGAGGCAGAGGCACCGACTCTTCAGTCAGTCCCAGTGGTTAATGAATTTGTAGATGTATTCCCAGATGAGCTTCCAGGTCTTCCTCCCGAACGGGAGATAGAGTTTGCTATTGATCTGTTGCCAGACACTCAGCCTATCTCTATTCCTCCGTACAGAATGGCACCTGCAGAATTGAAAGAATTGAAAAAACAGCTGAGAGATTTATTGGAGAAGGGTTTCATTCGGCCTAGTGCGTCACCCTGGGGAGCTCCGGTATTATTTGTGAGGAAGAAAGACGGCTCGCTGCGGATGTGCATTGATTATCGGTAGTTGAATAAGGTAACCATCAAGAATAAATATCCCCTCCCCAGGATTGATGATTTGTTTGATCAGTTGCAGGGTGCCAGGTACTTCTCGAAGATAGACCTACGATCGGGTTACCATCAGGTACGGGTACGAGAGGCTGATATTCCCAAGACAGCATTCAGGACCCGATATGGGCACTATGAGTTCAGAGTTATGTCTTTTGGGCTGACAAAGCCCCAGCAGTATTTATGGACCTGATGAATCGGGTATTCAGACCGTTCTTGGATATGTTTGTGATCGTATTTATCGATGATATTCTGGTTTATTCTCGGTCAGAGGCAGAGCATGCGGACCATTTGAGGACGGTACTTGGCACACTTCGGCACCAGGAATTATATGCTAAATTTTCTCAGTGTGAATTCTGGTTATCTTCAGTGGCATTTCTGGGACATATTATTGGGGCTGATGCGTCCGGGTGGATACCCAGAAGATCGAGGCCGTAAAGAATTGGCCTAGACATACGACGCCGACAGAGGTGCGTAGCTTTCTGGGATTGGCTGGTTATTATCGGAGATTCGTGGAGAAGTTTGCTTCCATTTCAGCGCCTTTGACAAGGCTGACTCAGAAGCGAGCTAAGTTTCAGTGGTC
Source organism: Lycium barbarum (assembly GCF_019175385.1). Lineage (NCBI taxonomy): Eukaryota > Viridiplantae > Streptophyta > Magnoliopsida > Solanales > Solanaceae > Lycium > Lycium barbarum. The sequence continues at coordinate 99,949,353 of NC_083348.1, read as the reverse complement.
AGATGCTTGCGAGCGTAGCTTCCAGTTGCTGAAAGAGAAGTTGACTACGGCTCCAGTCCTGACTCTTCCAGAGGGTCCAGATGGGTATGTGATTTATTGTGATGCCTCTGGTATTAGTTTGGGATGTATGTTGATGCAGCACGGTAGGGTGATAGCTTATGCTTCCCGGCAGCTCAGAAAACATGAAAAGAATTATCCTACTCACGATTTGGAGCTGGCCGCGGTCATTCATGCTTTGAAGATGTGGAGACATTATTTATATGGGGTTCACGTTGACATTTATACAGATCATAAGAACCTTCAGTACATCTTTAGGCAAAAGGAGCTGAACTTGCGGCAGCGGAGGTAGTTAGAGTTGCTGAAAGATTATGATGTTGACATTCTCTACCATCCTGGGAAAGCTAATGTTGTGGCGGATGCACTCAGCCGCAAGTCTATGGGCAGCCTAGCAGACGTGCCATCAGAGAGTAAAGAAATGGTTCGCGATATTCATCAGTTGGCTAGTCTTGGAGTTCGCTTGGCTGATTCTGGAGATCTTGGAGTTTCTGTTCGAGGTATTGCTGAGTCCTCTATTACAGAAGATATTAAGCGACATCAGTATGAGGATCCTATTCTGGCACAGTACAGAGACACAGCTCTGGCACAGGAGAAGACTCCGTTTGAGATTTCACCTGATGGAGTGTTATTTCACAGAGGCAGATTGTGTGTACCTGACGTTGCAGGGTTGCGGCGACAGGTTAGGGGCGAGGCACATTACGCCCGATATTCTATTCACCTAGGGTCGACGAAGATGTACCATGATATCAGATGCCTATATTGGTGGGACGGTATGAAAAGAGATATAGCAGAGTTCGTTGCTCAGTGTCCAAATTGCCAGCAGGTTAAGATTGAGCACCAGAAGCCCGGTGGGCTATTGCAGGAGATGGAGATACCGACGTGGAAGTGGGAGATCATTAATATGGACTTTATTACAGGTCTACCTCGCACTCCACGGAGGTATGATTCTATTTGGGTTATTGTTGATCGGCTGACGAAATCAGCCCATTTTCTTTCGGTTCGGACCACCTATTCAGTTGAGGATTATGCCACGCTCTATGTTAGGGAGATTGTACGACTTCATGGAGTTACTGTGTCTGTTATTTCCGATAGAGGTGCCCAGTTTACAGCTAAGTTTTGGAGATCGTTTCGGGAGGGATTGGGGACCCAGGTGAGCCTGAGTACAGCCTTCCATCCCCAGTCCGACGGACAGGCCGAGCGCACTATTCAGACATTGGAAGATATGTTGCGTGCCTGTGTTATTGATTTCAGGGGTATCTGGGATGACCATTTACCGCTTGTTGAGTTTGCGTATAATAACAGCTACCACTCCAGTATTCAGATGGCACCATATGAGGCTTTGTATGGCAGGAAGTGTAGATCACCGATCGGTTGGTTTGATGTCGGGGAGACTGAGTTGATTGGCCCAGATGTGGTCCAGCAGGCCGTGAATAAGGTGAAACTTATTCGAGAAAGATTGTTGGCAGCCCAGAGCCGACAGAAATCTTATGCCGAAAGCGACGTCGACCGTTAGAGTTTCAGATTGGCGATTGGGTGTTCCTGAAAGTGTCACCGATGAAAGGTGTTATGCGATTTGGCAAGAAAGGAAAGTTCAGTCCGAGATATATTGGGCCCTATCTGATTATTCGCAAAATAGGCAAGGTGGCCTACGAATTGGATTTGCCAGCTGACTTGGGAGCGGTACACCCGGTATTTCATGTTTCTATGCTTCGTAAGTGTATTGGTGACCCTTCCAGAGTCTTTCCTGTAGATGATATTCAGGTCACCGAGGAGCTATCTTATGAGGAGCAGCCTATAGCCATATTGGATCGCCAGGTAAAAAGGTTGCGGAACAAAGATATGGCTTCTGTTAAAGTGCTGTGGCGGAACAATAACCGAGAGGAAATGACCTAGGAAGCTGAGGAGCATATGAAGAAGAAGTATCCTCATTTATTTTCAGAGCCTACAGGTAATCCAATTCTCTATTTGACTATGTTGTTTGATAAATGAATCGTTGATCAATGATTGTATTGTTGTCATAGTTAGTAAGGAAACTCCCCCAAATTGTTGTATGACCGGTAAGGTTAATCTGACATTCGAGGACGAATGTTCTAAAGGGGGGGAGGATGTTAGAACCCGTATTTTTGTACAGTGGAATAATCCGGATTTATTTATGATAAGCTAAGGACAAAAAAAAAATTTCAGGATACAAAGTCGGGATTCTTAACCTTCGATTTTATTTTGAGATATAAGTTGTGCATGAATTTATTAGTATGGGACAATTAGGAAAAATTTGGGACCAAAAGGTGATAAATTGGAAGTGGAAAATCATCCACAAATTCCATGTGGGCCGAGCATAGTGGATTGTGGTGCCCACACAATTTGTGTCATCTTTTGAGTGGAACAACTCTTTAATGTGGGCCAAGGGACAATTGTGCAATTCATTAAGTGATAAAAAGATGACCACAATTTATTTACTTCATTCTCCACTTGAACAAAAAAAAAAAAAAAGAGAAAGAAGCTCCCTCCATTGAAGCGCACGAACAAGAAGGCCAAAAACCATCCCCTCTTTTTAGCTCCTCTAAAATTATTCCATTGATGTAAACCCACTATATTGAGGTCCCTAAGTAGCGTGGAAGCATCGTTGGAGCGATCAACCAATTATTTTCATCTTTTGGAAACCCTAGGCTATTGGAAAGTTGAAGAAGGAAGGTAAGCATTCATTATGTTTTTGTGTTATGAAGGTTATATTCATGTTGTAGTATCTTATAGTGGTTGGAAATCATGAAATATAGTATGATTGGAAGTGGGTTGTGTGATGGGTGTGCTAGCCGTGTAAATGGGTATTGTGATTGGGTTGTTGAATAAATTCCTTATAGCATGTTAAATTGTTGTAGTGTGTAGGATGGCTAAGAATCATCAATATATGTATATGTGTAGTGATAGATGAATATGGGTCATGCTATATGCCAAAGAACACACTAATGTCGCTTAGCGTTTTAATGGTTGTTGTGATGACTTCTAATTTAGAAATGAAAGTTTAATGTCCCAAAGTGATATGGTGAATTGTTGCGGGCTGTTTTGAGGCTGGTCGTGCATTTGACATGAATTGTACATTTTATGAAAATGACATCGTTATATTGTGGATTGTGACGCAAAAAAAAATGGAAAAAAAATTGTGGGTTGTTGGAATTATTATGTGAATTGTTTAGAATGTTCTTGAATGTTGTTAGTATGGGTTTGGGTTAATAATCAAATGTACGAACGATATTGTGGCTTTAAAGTAAGCCATGGAATTGAATAATTGGGAAGTTGTCGAATGGCGTAAAAGAGAGCTACCATTATTATTTTGCTTTTCGGATTGGTTGTCAATGTTACTAGGTTGGTTATTGTGGTTGTTGTTGTTGATTTTGAGCGAGTTAAATTCTCGGGGTAGCCTATTTACAGGGGAAATGTTGCCCGAATTTCTGTAGAATTAAGGGCGAAATTGGAATTTAATGCCCAAAAAGTCTTTAGCTAATGTTTGGCATTTTATGGCTTGTTTGTAGACCTTGGGCAGCCCGAATCATAGGTTGGTTTTATCTTGAGTTGGATTATATTGGAGAGCGTTTGAGGTATGTAAAGCAACCTTCCTTCTTTTGGCATGCCTTAGTTTCACATAGGCTAGATTAGAGCTTTAAGGGAATTCCAAATTTGAGATCCGAGCATGTTATGATTCATATATATTCTTTGGCACTCTTAGGTATGTTTTTATGAAATATGAACCATGATGTATTTGAAGTAATCGCTTTCCGAAATTCGCATAGAAAATGTTCACTTTAAGGAATTTTGTAATCTCTGAATGCCATATTTTTCGCATAGAGGCTCGGATCGCTCCAATAATTTTTATAGGAGTTTGCTTGAGGTATAATGGGTATGTTTTTCATAGGCGGGCTCAGTTCGGGTCTATACTCGTCCGTGGGTCCCGCGACGCCCTTTATGTAAATTCGACAACTTTGAATCAAAAAGTGATAATTATTATTCCGATTTCGAATATGACTATTCTACTTATCCTTCGGATTTATAATAATGATTTTATGCATATGATTCCTCACTACTCCGCTCGTGCCTACTATGATATCGTTCGCCGGTTCCCGGGCCGGTTCTGTTGTCGTGCACTTTTTGATACATTCCGGTGTTATGCTGTGTTTATGGTTCACCGTGCTCCTCGCTCGAGGGCCGGGTTCCACTTATGTTTGGCGTTATGCTGTGTTTGGCGTTATGCTGTGTTGTGATGTGTGACGGGGATTCGGAGATTTGAAACTTTCTGGTGTTATGCTGTATTGTGGCGCCATCGACAGGCGGGCGACCACATTTTCCAGTGTCCTATGCATAATTTATACCTTGGAAATAAACATTTTGATATGTATTATTTTCTATATATCTGATTCGATTATTATTCAGATTTATTTCTGTACCTTCTGCTTTGCATACTCAGTACATATTTCGTACTGACCCCCTTCTCCGGGGGCTGCGTTTCATGCCCGCAGATACAGACGCACAGCCTGGTGATCCACCTGTTTAGGACACCCTTTCTGCTATTCGGAGTGCTCCTCTCTTTCCGGGGCTTATACTTTTGGTATATATATTTATTAGTGCATTTGTATATATTCGTTCATGGGTACGGCGGGGCCCTGTCCCGTCATATGATTCTGTCGGTCTGTTTAGAGGTCTGTGGACATGTTTGTGGGTTAGGGTCTTTCTGTATGGATGTATGTACATGTCGTTTGGGCGATCCCATACGCCGAGGCGGCCGGTCCGCATATGTTGTATGGGCGATCCTATACGCCGAGGCGGCCGGTCCGCATATGTTTATATATTGCTTGGTTAGCCCTGTGTGGCTTTTTTTGGTATTTTCTGCGTGCAGGGTATATTGGATAGTCCGTAAAACAAAGGAAACTATGCCGAAAGTTTTCTGAAAATTACCTAAATCTGAAATAAAGCCTTGTCGGCTTCCGCCATATACTAGAATGAGTTGATAGAATTTGAGATAATATTTGATAGATGGGTTCGGGTGCCCAGATCGGGCACTAGTCACGGCCTACGGGGTTGGGTCGTGACATGAAACTTGGCTTCTCCGAATGGGAGTATGGCCGATACCTTTCCCTCGACGATTCGGCCTTCGTTTCGTAACCCTTCCTTGGTCTCTCAAAACTTTTATTCACATTTATTGGCCCCGGGGGAAGCTCGAATTGATCATCCTCCACCCGAATCTTCGACTCGTATCGGTTATGGACATAAGCCCATGTCACAGCCTGGTACTCCAACAAGCTTTCCCTTAATTTGAACGAAGCTGTTGAGCTCTGAACATTGAGCCCCATTGTGAAAGCTTGTACAGCCCATTCTTCTGGAACCGGGGGGGAGGGGGTTGTCACGACCCAACCCCGTAGGCCGTGACAAGTGCCCGATCTGGGCACCCGAACCCATCTATCAAATATTATCTCAAATTCTATCAACTCATTCTAGTATATGGCGGAAGCCGACAAGGCTTTATTTCAAATTTAGGTAATTTCCAGAAAAATTTCGGCAGAGTTTCCTTTGTTTTACGGACTATCCAATATACCCTGCACGCAGAAAATACCAACAAAAGCCACACAGGGCTAACCAAGCAATATATAAACATATGCGGACCGGCCGCCTCGGCGTATGGGATCGCCCAAACGACATGTGCATACATCCATACAGAAAGACCCTAACCTACAAACATGTCCACAGACCTCTAAACAGAACGACAGAATCATATGACGGGACAGGGCCCCGCCGTACCCATGAACGAATATATACAAATGCACTAATAAATATATATACCAAAAGTATAAGCTCTGGAAAGAGAGGAGCACTCCGAATAGCAGAAAGGGTGTCCTAAACAGGTGGATCACCAGGCTATGCGTCTGTACCTGCGGGCATGAAACGCAGCCCCCGGAGAAGGGGGTCAGTACGAAATATGTACTGAGTATGCAAAGCAGAAGGTACAGAAATAAATCTGAATAATAATCGAATCAGATATATAGAAAATAATACATATCAAAATTTTTATTTCCAAAGTATAAATTATGCATAGGGCACTGGAAAATGTGGTCGCCCGCCTGTCGATGGCGCCACAACACAGCATAACACCAGAAAGTTTCAAATCTCCGAATCCCCGTCACACATCACAACACAGCATAACGCCAAACACAGCATAACGCCAAACATAAGTGGAACCCGGCCCTCGAGCGAGGAGCACGGTGAACCATAAACACAGCATAACACCGGAATGTATCAAAAAGCGCACGACAACAGAACCGGCCCGGGAACCGGCGAACGATATCATAGTAGGCACGAGCGGAGTAGTGAGGAATCATATGCATAAAATCATTATTTTAAATCCGAAGGATAAGTACAATAGTCATATTCGAAATCGGAATAATAATTATCACTTTTTGATTCAAAGTTGTCGAATTTACATAAAGGGCGTCGCGGGACCCACGGACGAGTATAGACCCGAACTGAGCCCGCCTATGAAAAATATACCCATTATACATCAAGCAAACTCCTATAAAAATTATTGGAGCGATCCGAGCCTCTATGCGAAAAATATGGCATTCAGAGATTACAAAATTCCTTAAAGTGAACATTTTCTATGCGAATTTCGGAAAGCGATTACTTCAAATACATCATGGTTCATATTTCATAAAAACATACATAAGAGTGCCAAAGAATATATATATATGGATCATAACATGTTCGGATCTCGAATTTGGAATTCCCTTAAAGCTCTAATCTAGCCTATGTGAAACTAAGGCATGCCAAAAGAAGGAAGGTTGCTTTACATACCTCGTACGCACTTCCAAAATAGCCAATCTAAAGTAAATTTCCAATCTACGCCTCGGGCTCCCCAAGGTCTACAAATACGCCAACGAATACTAAACATTAGTTAAGGGCACTTGAGCCATTCTTTCCAACTAATCATTAAATTCTACAGAAAATTCGGCAGCACTTCCCCTATAAATAGGCCATCCCGAGAATTTATCTCGCTCAAAATCAACAACAACAACCACAATAACCAACCTAGAAACATCAATAATCAATTCGAAAGGCAAAACAACATTAATAGCTCTCTTTTACATCTTTCAACAACTTTCCAAATATTCGTTTCAACGGCTTACTTTCAAGCCACAATATCGTTCGTACATTCGATTATTAACCCAAATCCATACTAACAACTTTCAAGAACATTCTAAACAATTCACATAATTTTTTCCAACAAGCCAAGAATTTTTCTCTATGTTGCCCGAAAACAGTCCCCTTAGCCGAGCAACCCCTTTTTTTTTTTTCACTTTCCTCATTTTCAAGTCATGTTTTGTATCACAATCCACAATAGAACGATATGATTTTCATAAAATATACAACTTACGTCAAGCGCACAACTAACCTCAAAACAGCCCACAAATTCTCAACATCAATCTTGAGTTATTAATTGCTCATTTCCAACTAAAATTCATAACAACGACAACTAAAACGTTAAGCGATACTAATGCGATCTTCGACATATTATACGACCCACATTCGTCCACACTACACATACATATATATTAATGGTTCTCATATATAAGGATTGCATTCAATGCACAAAGTTCTCCAAATCAGTCCGCACATTTACCATATCAATTTCGGGGTATTTAACTCTCATTTCCAACACAAAAGTCATCACAACAACCATTTCGACGCTAAGCGATATTAATTCATTCTTTGCTACAAATTGGAGGCCATATACACGGCTACATACCCACCTATATACATACATCGATAGTTCTCATTCATTTCTTCACCCTACAACAATCAACATACTAAATAGAGTTAATTCTTCACTTAGTCACAACACCCATTTACACAACTTCACATACCATGCACGACCCAACTTCCAACATACTACATTTCATGATTTTTCATCCATATTGACATACTATAATATGCATACAACATTTATAACTCAAAAACAAGATTAGATCTCACCTTTCTTCTTCAATCCACCAATAGGCTAGGGTTTGCAAATCTCTTAAATGAAAGACTTGATCACTCCAACAATGCTTCCAAGTTACTTAGGGACCTCTAATTAGTTGATTTGTACCCAAGAAATATTTTTAGAGGGGCTTGATTTGGATTTGGTTTTCCATGGTCTTGGCCGTGAGCCATGGTTTTGGTTCCTCAACTTCTTGCTTTATTTTCTAAGTGTGGGAATGTGAAATGAGAGAAAGATGACTAAGTGGTCATCTTTTAAGTCCCCTTAAAATATCTCTTATTGTCTTTGGGCCCACACATGTGTTGGACCAATTAAAATTGGCCACAACAATGTGTGGGGACCACTTCAATCCACACATCTTCTTTTTTTTTTTTTTTTTTATGCAAGAGTTTTAATTTCCAAATTTATGAATTATGGTCCCAATTTTTCCTAAGTGTTCAAGCTAACAATTTCATACACAACTTATGTCTCAAAATAAAATCAAAGGTCAAAAGTCCCGACTTCAAATCCCGGAATAGTCTTGGCCTTAATTTATCATAGTTAATCCGGGTTGTCCCAATGTATAAAAATACGGGACGTAACAGGGGTTCCATCCGTTCCCTTTGGAATCGGTTGACGAATTCACGCAGTAACTCGTCGTCTCTTTGGGTTATACGAAAAATGTCGGCCTTACGAGCCTGCACCTTTTTGACACCGGCGCGAGCTTTGATGAAGGCATCGGTGAGCATTTCGAAAGAGGTGATCGAATGCTCGGGTAGATGGTCGTACCATGTCAATGCTCCTTTTGACAAAGTTTCCCCGAACTATTTCAGCAATACCGATTCAATTTCGTCCTCCTCCATATCATTGCCTTTTATGGCACATGTGTATGAGGTCACGTGTTCGTGTGGGTCCGTTGTGCCGTTATATTTCTGGATATCCGGCATTTTAAACCTCTTCGGGATTAATTTCGGGGCTGCACTCGGAGGAAAAGGCCTTTGGATGTACCTCTTCGAATCCAGCCCCTTCATTAAAGGCGGAGCCCCCGGGATCTTATCCACCCGAGAGTTGTATGTTTCGACCCTCTTTTCGGTCGAGTCTACCCGCTTTGCCAAAGTTTCGAGCATTTTTAGAACCTCGGTGGAGGAGCCAGCTCCGGATCCATTGCTCTCAATAACCCGTGCCTCATCCCTTCTGGGTTCAGCAACACCGCTCGTCTTCTCCGGGGTCGTTGTATCCCCTCGGGTTTGCAACTGGGCAATTGCGATCCCTTGTTCGGCAATCGCTGCTCTCTGTTCCTGCAACATTTCAAAGATTAAACGTAAGTCAATATTGTCATTAAGTGTATTCGGTTCTTTCCGGCCCTGTGCCCGGGACAAAGTAACAGAATTGTGGGTATTTAGAGGATCAGTGGCCGGTAAGGTGGCATTCTCCTGGTCCACGGTGTTTTGACGGTTGAGGCCCTCCCTCGAATTAACGGGGTTAGGGTCAGCAGGGTTTGGCAATCCTCGTGGCCCGCTGCCTTTATTTTCGGTACGATCTCGTTGTTGTTGACGTGACCAGATTGCCCACTGTCAGCCATTTAGTCTGTTTTTTCAGAGACGAACAGAAGGTGTTTTTTATTTTGATGGGTAAGGTAGAGATCAAGATAAAAGACCACTATTATCCTAGCCCCACTGTAGGCGTCAAACTATTTACCCCGAATTCGGATAATCAATTAAATTTGTGGGTGAGGTATAGGATATGTGGTTGTGTCTTGAATCTATTTGATGGGGAAAAGAAATATATGAATATACTATGAGGAAGCAACTGATAATCGATGATCTGCTATAGACTTGTAAGTTTACTAATAAATGAGTGTTACTTGATTGAAGAAATGAAAGAGATAAACACAACAGATGTGGCCGAAATCAGATATTTAAGAGAGAGATCTTATATAATTTTTGCTATTACAAGAGTTCTTGATATGAGGAAGCCAACCCTCTAAAAGGAGGACAATGCCCCTTATTTATAGTATTGCCCCATGGGCTCCATAAAACAAGTGTTCCAAAAAATAATGATAAAACTCTGACGTGGAGTAGGTTGGATTAGGTTGATCGTACGGTCTGACACCCGTACGATTGGCAGTTGGATATGGCAACACGTTACTGACGCGTGGCGACCGCGTAACAGATCATACGGACTACCGGCCACGATCAAAACGGACCAACGGCCACGATGGAACGGACCAACGGCCAACATCGAACCGGCCCTGGGAAAACCAGACCAACCGTTCCCCCGATACAGAAAGTAAGTCTTCGTACATGTGCTTGTTTCACTCTTCCCTCGGTCACCGGTCTCACCGGCTCAGCAGATACCCGGTTTTTACCGTATACAAAAGGCTTTCCAGTAAAGTGGCTTTCTATCTAACTGCTACAGAACATTTCACAATCAGAGCATTTTTCAGTCGCAAGCACCACAAATGCATGTCACACTCTTATCAAAAAGGAGCCCCTCCTAAGAGTGTCTCGCATGGTAAAAGAGGAAATGCATTCCGTGACAAATGGAAGATCAGAATCAGATAACCTCATAGGATGCCAAATTTGTCTCCAAACAAGTAAGGCCCAAAGCTATTTGATACTAGCAATAAAACGGGTAAAATAACTAAAATAGTTGCAGAATCCACCTATCTCGGGCTGTCGGTCATTGAGAGGCCTCTAGAACTAGCCCAGAGAGGTCAGATTCATTTCAAGAATTTAGGTTAAAAACTAATGACTTTCGACAGGTCCACTGCGAGAAGCTCTAAATGACCATAATGAACTTCATTATACTGGACTCAAAAGGCAATTTATGGATTAGAAGTTCAGGAGTGTAACTCGGAACATACCAGCGAGGCTCTTCCATATTAGTTAATAACATGCATGAAAGATCCACAACATCAGACAATAACCAAACACAAACAATGGACGAAAGGTAGAGGAGGCCATGTCCATTTTACACTTCGACCACAGGGCATTTATAATAGGAAAAACAAACAATTAATAAAATAAAAAAATTAAGACAACAAGAAACACTAGGAAAGAAGAGAAAGTATTTCACTGCATTAACGAAATGTGATTGAAGTTTGATCATGTGATGATTTATTTACTCCATAGCTGATCTGAGAGCAAGTACATATAGCGAAATGGCAGGTAACACGAGAAAGGAGCACAATTGTAGTTTTGACAAGTATGGTTTGTACATATGGTTTTCATTTCACTCTGCTGTGATAGTCGTCGGCCAGAAGCCTCCCCGTTTACAGCTAGTATTCACATTTTCAGACATCAGATGACAACAATTTTACCTCACCAACTAAGAATAAAGAGAATTGCTTCCCTTTAGAGCACTGCAAGTCAGCTGAGCATGGTTGGATGCCCTGTCTGGAGCATTTTCTTGAGCAATTCCATCCCAAAAGCAGAATCTGATGAACTAAAATAAGGGAATACATAACTTACTTGGATCAATACCATCTTTGAAATTCTTTAAAAAGAAAGCTTTGTGTTTATGTATCTGCTTCAATTGAACTTGATTTTTCCACTAGTTTATCACCAGCACACGAATTGCATCTAGCATCCAAAAGTACTTTTGACTTCCCATTAGTAGCTTAAATCAGTGTCTTGATAAGATGTCACATTTTCATTATATTTTTAACCAAGGCGTTCTTCTAATTTATATTTTTCACCAACATTAACGTGGACTGAGGACAATAAGACTTCTTGATTATAATTGATGACATTAGCAGGAGATAATAACATACACTACAGTTTCATCAACCAGATAAGTTGATTCTGTAATTGTGGCAAACACGAAGTTAAGAATTGTTTCAATATGCATATAAACATGAGGTAACACCATATCATACTATTCACAGAATTAAGTTAACCCAGAGTTCTAGGTGCCTTGTTTGGAACCTTATAGTCATTGAACGCTAATTCCAAAATGTTTGGTAAAGTAATTTGTGATCAAACTTTAGATTCAGTTAAAAATACCAAAAGGAAGAAGTCTCTAAAATATATGGGTCCCCACAAAAATAAAAATAATGTGGCAAGAGGAAATAAGTCAACAAAAAGTATTAAGTAGAAGGAAGAAAACTGAACCCTGGATGTGTTTGTTTCGCACAAGGCATCATATCAGGTATTACAGCTATGACCTAAAGCCTGAATGTTTTATATCGTATCAGAATTTATCTTTATATACACTAAAGGTTCTAGAGAATACAATTGTTAACAAAGTGTAGCACGGTTGCAGGCCTTCAGATGCATAGGTGGATGAACAAAATTGAGCACAGTTGCATATCTTAAGATGTACAGACGAGAACATATGCAAAACATAATATCCTCAACTGTAGAAGGTAAATCTTGAATGCCTAAAAATGGTCATGCCATTTACTTTAATGAGCCTCATCTAAGAAGTGACATGATATATATTCAAGGTCAAACTAGGAGAAGAGGAACATAGAGATTACACAGAATGAAAGAGAAAGATAATATCAACCAAGCTGATATCTCCACTTATTTTCCTCGCTATGGGGGGCAAGGGGGAACTGATATTGAACATATAAAGCCTAATAGCTTGCACTGTTTAACTTAGCAAACCATTTTCACTGACAAGAATAATTAAAACAAATTTTTAACATGTTGATAACTTAGACAAAGGAGGGAAATTGCCTTGAAATAGTGATCTCAAAGGGAAATGAGGCGCCCTCAAGATTTAGTATCGAGGGAATATGGTCCTTTTTCTCATTTCCAAATTTGATTATCTGAAACGGAACTTCACGAAGAGATAATTCCAGTCCCGAGCGCCGAACATCCCTCTCCTCAGATGCATTCTCTGTGATAATTGATAGACAAAAAAGGCATACCTCTTCAAAGATGTAAAAACTGGAGCATTTGTGAAACTAGAAAGCAAAGAAAGACAGACAAGTTAGTACCTCCGGGGTTAACAACTTTGGAGTGATGAGACTTGCCAGAATCTGCTTTTGGATCTTGAGCGACATTCAAATTTACGTACCAGTGTTCCCAGTAGTGACGTTCAACTTTGTTTGTGAACCATGAGGCTTGTTTTGTTTTTGACTTCATAGAAGGACAAGCAGATCTGCATCATTTTAACGTTCCATTTGGAAGTTCCGTTAGCAACTACTAATTCCAAAAACAGAGATCATTTCCCAAGTTGAAGGTATAACAGAGATCATTTCCTAAGTAATACACAGACTCTTTTGGAAGTAAATTGCAAGAAATAAAAGACTCCAAGATATCATGAGAAGATCTCAGGAGGAATATGCACATTTAAAGAAAAACAGAAGTACAGAAAACAGAAGTAGTAAGAGAAGTTAAAAAATCTGCGAAGAATATTAAGCAAATATACTAAATGGCCAAACAGACAAGTTCAGATCACGAACCTGGTGTTTCCGGTTGGGGTGCTTCTTCACCTTATCAATGAATTGGTTAATCTTCTCATCAATTTTCCTCTCAACTTCAACATCACCGCACTGCACCTGTTTAATTTAACATGAAAAAAGGAAGAAGCTAAAATTCACGTCTGTAACTATTGGCAACATCTTGGAATAGACTCACCAGAAAAAGCAAACCCCGTCCCACCAAGTTAAAGAAATGGAGGCTCAAAATCTGAAAAAATCACTTATCACACTGATCTCACCTCAGATTGACATCATTTAAGAACGCCACTCAAGTTCTGAATATACAACAACTCCTTATCTTAGTTTAATTGACATTGTCCATATTTTCCTGTAGTTAGTTTAACTTCACTTTAAGTTTGTATCATCTTTGATCTTATCCAGTCTTTGTTAACTTCTGCTTTCTTTAGAATCTTATTTACATTTGGTTTCAATTAATTATAGTCGGCACACAGTTATAAATCTTATATTTGCAAATAAGATTCTAATGAATAAGTGAACTAACAAAACTGGATCAACATTTCTTAGTTCTGTTGATTCTTGTCTATATCAGATTTTACGAGAATAGAGTAGTATTCAATATGACATTTTTTCAGCATCAAAAGATTAACTTAGAAAACAGCAGTAGTTCAATGATTTTCTTTGGTACTCCGTTCAAATGAAATATTTTAGGGCGGAAAATTACATAACATTTCAAACAAGCATTTTCAGAAAATAATAATAAGGAACGAAGACAGAAATAAAAATGCAGAATTTGTTAATAGATGGCACGTCCTTTGATTATGATGAAACGAGACTGGTTAGTCCTGTCCTAGTTAAGCATCACCCAAACTTCACTTCTTGCAGTGGAGATGCTTACAACATTTTTCCATTTGATTCTACAATAAGATTATAATAACGGGAATTTCAGGGGTAGAGAACAGTAAAGCTTTTATCGAGAATACAACTGGAAAGGGAATTGCACTGATTCAAGTATCAGTATCATAAAGAAACATTATAGAAATAACCTACTGTAAGAAGCATAGAAGTGGTCTAAACCCTTTCAAAGTACGTTACTTCATTTGGCACATCTTTGAATCTATCTAGACTCCAATAACACATCTTCCAGATTCTCTGTTACTACCAAAAATTGATTCATAAAGCATAGTAAGGGAGAAGGAGAGAGAAAAGGCGGGGGTGACAGACAGAGATGAATACATTATCAACCTAAAACTTTGAAAGTTCAGAAGTTACGTACATATGTTATGTCAAAAAGTTCCAAATCAATATCCTATGGCCACACCAGACCTAGTGCTCTATGGAACATGATTGTATGAAAAATGCCTGCAGCCATTTTCACCTTTCTGTGTTAGGATATGTCCACAAGGTTATTTTGTAGAATGATGAACTATACAAAATTGTACATACTCTCTTTGGTCATATGCTAAAGTTACACATCAAATTAAGCAAAAAGCCTAATGCATTTTAGTCTGGATTTAGTACTGTGAAAGATCTTATGTAAGGAAACATGCTGTACAGATTCTAATGTATCCATTTCGGCCTCCAGACAAGAACTCTTTCAAAGTACTCTCATTATCTACTAGGCTGGTCTAGGAAACCAAAATATTGGAGTTCATACGTTTATGATTTCCTCCCAAGCTATGGCTTAATGGCCATGTTAAGAGAATTAATGCGGTTACTCCGTTTGTTTCAATTTGTTTGTCTTACCTTCCTTTTTAGTCTATTTAAAAAAGAATGTCTTCTTTTTAATTTGGCAACTCTTTGATTTCAACATTCCACATGATATGTTTAAGACTACAAAATTAAAGAGCATTTTGGTAGATTATGCATATCTTTAGTTTAAAACCACAAGATTCAAAAATCTTCTTTATTTTCTTAAACTCCGCGTCGAGTCAAATTAAGACAAACAAATTGAAACGGAGGGAGTATATGCTACTAAATGCTCTAGACTTATACAGTATGTAACATTTTCCTAATTTGTCACAAGATGAATTATCTAATAACTTCTCTTTGAGTTTAATCATCAAGAGGACGGAGTAGTTTTCTCTCTCCTGTGCTCTCTTTCACAGCCACAATGAACTACTAACATCAACGGAAACTATCATAGCGATTGGCGTGATTCAAGAATATTTCTAGGTCTAGAGACTCGGTTATTTAATTCATCAGTATACATACAGTAAAACTAAATAATGCAGAACATATATAGTCAAACATGCCAATGACCTGACGTTACATCAAATTTAGGCATACTAGTTCCCTAATTACAAAGGTAAATCACTCAATTACGGATAAATTGAAGTAAAATCAAAAGTAATCAGAACGATTACAAATTAAAGTAGACGACTCACATTGGAGAACTTCTCGTATCTCAAATTGTTCCACATCCTTGAGTAAAAACATAAAATTACATTGAAGCTCAAAAGATTGAAATTCGGTACATAATAACAATGTCATAGAGATGCTTACAAGTTGTTTCAAGTGGAAAATTTCAGCGTTGATGATTCTACTCATAGTATTTCGTGAGTTTGAAGACGATCGATTTCGCAACGTCGAATTCTATTAAGGAGATGAGCAAGTTGTAACCGCAGTGCATGTTATTGTTGCTTGGCAGCTGCAACTTAGTATCATTCTGTTTTATAATCAATCCACTATTGGCTGTTTTATCGATTAACTCATAATTTCACTCAAGCACTTGCTGGATTGTACTGGCAACGCCTGAATCATCACATTCCCTACTTTCCCTTGCTGCATTCACTTGCTAATTATACCAGGATTATAATGTAAAATTATTTATACAAGGGAATTTTTATGTCATAAATAATACTATAATGAAAGAATTATTATACATAAATTATTTAAGTTAGAAGGATAATTTTATCTTTAAATAATTTAATTTACAATGGAATTGTTATGTCATAAATAATAATAATGAAAGAATTATTATACATAAATTATTTAAGTTAATAGGCTAATTTTATCTTTAAATAATTTAATTTACTCATTGTAAATTTATGTATTATTATTTAATATTTTATTTCGGATAAAATAATATAGAAATTTGCGCCTAATTTAGTAAGGATATCATTTGATAACGCAAACCAAGTGTTGCATTAGCTGTGCGAAGATTGATTTTTTTTTTATTTTTTTTTTGCGACCAACTAACTTATATTATATTATGCAGGATTTAATGCTGCGAACAATTAGTAGACTCAATATTGAGTTTTGATAGATCATTTAAATTAGTTTTGATAGATCATAATCCTAGATTAAGATTTAGAATAAGGGAAAATTAAGTTAATGATTTTAATAATTAAATTAAATTAAACCAACAATAAATACTACAATATCAAATTTGTCATTACAAGCAAACATGTGTTAGTAGAATCAGTATCGAGTTGAAAATTTCCTTTATCATTTACTGGCCGATATCTTTCGTTGGAGTAGGACTTTGCGGAATATGAATTTCTTTTCTGAAATCATTTCTAATTTTTCAAATATCTAAGTGAAGTTATAGACAGTGATTTTTAAACAGTAGGAGGTAGTACTACGAATTATAAAAAGAAGTTAGGTTGGTTACGTTGTTAATTATGAAAACTCATACTAGTAGTGGGCACAATTCATATGTCTTTGCTTAGTTGCAATACTTGGCTTTATCCTTTAGTTAAGTGCATTATCTCAAAAATATCAGTTCTGAGGATCTGAAAGTATGATAAATGTGTTAATTTCCACCCTATTTTATTCAAGCATAGCGATAATTCTGGAAATCACAACTAGTCTTGTTTAGTTAGATCCTGTAGTCAAACCAATATTGGAAGAGTCAATAGCGGGCATCTGGTCATCTTGTCTGTAATCGACATGGGACCCATTTATCATACTTTTTTTTGTGTGTGAAAGGGATCTATGGTAGCTTACCACCACTAAGTTTTGTCCATCCAATTGATTGATATTCATCATGCTACAGAGCCATGACCTGTGTTGATCAAGAATCCGTTCAGTATCACAGAAGACTACCTTTTTTTCCCACTACCAACGACCAGTTTGCTAATTTCCAGACGAGTCAAGAGAGCTATGAATCCATTGTGGACAGTGTACTGACGAAATTTCATTTCATTCTCTAAGGTTTGTGATTGGGATAGATTTAATGGTTGGAACAGTTAAAAGCAGATTGAGGAAGACGCATTGGAATGGAAGCATTATTTGTAGTAGATTCATTGCGCGGGCCAGATAATCATTTATATTCCTAATTTTACTAAGTCTCAACCAGTTGGATCAGTTTATTGGATCAAAACACTTTAAACACAAATTACTACTACTACTATAACCAAATCTAATCTAGAAAACAGCAAATTGGATAGCACTAAGTGGAACATTGTAGCTTCCTAGGGATATGTCGGCACGAAATTCTCTTTGGCAAGCCTTGTCATTTTTTCAACATTCTCCAGAAACGTGGTCTGTTGTATTCCTGCCTATAAGACCTTGTCATTGCATTGGGATCCCAATCATAGGTTAATCTGCTCAAGTGGAATTGGGACCCCTCAATATGCAGAACCTTAATTGAGCTTTACAGTTGTTCTATATTGTAGGGTCTAAAGGACCAGTCGATAGTAGTTTTTATTAGTGTGATTCGTTGAGTTCAATTGTAACCCTCGTAACTTTCATTAATGGTGTAGACTACATCATATAACTTTCTGCGTAACGATAAAAAAATGTATCCAATATGTACCTTCTTATGCCTTGAATTATGCACCCATAATTGACACTTGAACAATTGAAAGTGCAAAGTGAAGATTTTCGCCAGCAAAAACTAATAAAATTTTGAAATAAAAATTATAGTGACAACCGCATTTACAACTTTATTAGAGTGTTTAATTTCCTCAGACACAAGCGAACTTAATAACTTTGATTTAGATCATGCACATGTATTAAAGATCCTGTAAATTAGTAGTATAAGAATATACCTTAAACCCAGTAAATTAAGTAGATTATGATAGAATTTCTAATTCGAACCTATAAAGTTCCATTGTTGGATTCATCTCAGACAAAATCTGGTCGAAACAGAGGTATCGTTTCAGTGGGAGTGTTTATTGGTTAATACAGAATCATTGCGCGGACTTTAAAGACAATACTCCCTCCGTTTCATAATAAGTGTCACTTAGTCAAAAAAATTTATTCCATAATCAGTGTTATCTTAGAAAATCAAGACATAAATTGGCTAGCTTTTTTCATTTTTACATTTAGAAAAAAATTGACAAGTTAAAATAACATCTAAATGAGGATTGAAAAAGCCACATAGAAACTTGGTATTGTTGGATTCTCAATATCAAAAGATTTAATACTTATGCATGCTCTAATCAAGAAGAAAAAATAATTTATTTTTATTATATAGGGATAATTTGATAAACTTCACATTGCATTATTAATTTTTTAACGTGCGTGTTTTTGGATAAAGTGATACTTATTTTGGGATGAAAGGAGTATAATGTAACGTCACTGAGAATCGTCAGAAAAATGGAATGGGTGACAATTACATTTTGTGGTCCTTGAGAATGGAGTGACGCAAAAGTGAGAAACAGACAAGTGAATTATTGGCGGAATAGTTGAACTGGGGAGCGCGTAAAACATGTCGTAGACTTTCATGGATTTGAAAGGAAAGGATAGTGGGATGGCCCACCGAAAAGTGAAGTGTCGGATAATCGGGTGGCATTTGTCGGGACCCAAATATAAAGCAGGATTCCATAGACTTTGAACGACACATTTTCCTCTATATTTCGCAGCTTGCGTGGCTTCTCCTATCTAATAAAGCATGCATGATGTAAAGCTTTGTTTTGGAATAAAAACTTCTTTTGAAAATGTTTGCAAACGATTATTACTTCTGTTCTTAAAAAGGATTTTGAGAAAATAAAACAAAAGGCGTTTTTGGGTTAAAAAAAGAAAGTATTATTGTGAGTTGTGACTTCTCTAAAACAACTATCCAAATGCAATACGCATGGTGCTTTAATTTGAGAGAAAAATCAGAACCAAGTACAGTAATGTGCTGAATACTGGAGCAAAGTTCTTAGAAATTAATAAGACTAATAAATATGCTGAGGCCTTTTCCATTCTTTTGGCCTTAAAGTGTGGTCATATTGAAATGGTTAAGGAGGTTAGGTTAGAAATGGATTTTTTGCTATCTATATTACTTGAGACTTGTCATGTTCCAAATTTTCCCAATAGGCTAATACATAAGGATCCTATGTACTTGTCCGAATTTCTAGAGGAACACTTAAATTTTACGGGGTTCTTTAACCCTCTTATATTTGTTCAAATTAGTGTTAAAAAAAAAACACGGAAGGGGTAACTATCAAGGAATATGGTTTGGTAGTTGAGGTCCTTCCACCCTACCTAATGCAAATCCAGATTAGCTAGATGAGTAGGTTTCAAATAATGGATTGGCAATTAAACCAAATAAACCAAAAAGGAAAGAAAATGAAATTTAAACTCAAGAAAGAGGAGTCTACTCGTGTTGGGTATGTAGTGATCTGGATTCATAAGACGTCCTTTTCGAATATATATGTAGTGACTGCTGTCCTTGCAGCACATCAATAGATTAGAGCAATAATGGATGTTCTTTTTTGTTAGGAGAGGACACACTGAATTCGCTGCCGTTCCGGACGGCACGCGCGGTCAGGCCAAGACTACGTCAAGTACACATCTCCCTTGCTACTTTCTGTCATTCTCACCTCTTACGTTAATATTCCTTCATTCTTTTTTATTCATCAAGAACTCTCCCTTCTTATTTTGCAACTATCGAAACATGGAATATTGTACTAATCCTCATGCAGGGTTACTCTATCTATTTAGGGTCCAATTCCCCTAAAGTCCCAAACCCGATAAACTTTGAGCAGTGACAACGCCTAGTGTAGTAAAGGCAAGCTGAAACAAACCGTTTCTAGTTTTCTTTTTCCAAAACCATTGTGGCATATTTGCCTTTTGTGACGTTTCTGAAAAGCATCAAAAAATTCTCGAAACGTTAAATTTATCAACTAAATTTACTAAACCGTCTCTCAATCATTATCTAATTTCACTAAAAGTGCAGTTCGACGCACAAAATATCTCATGTTAGCTTGGTCTGGAGAAGGGCCAAGAGGTGTGATGTAGACACCTACCCTAATGCAAGCCAAGACAGTGATAGAATCAGAATTTTTCACTTATTATGAAATTTAAAAGTATTCACCATATAGTATGTTATATACAATAAAAATAACGTATCCACGTAATGTAACTTTTCGATGAAAAAGAACCATGGTAACTCTGCCCTTGAGACGAGACACTTTTAGGTAAAAGAAAAAGACTTGGAAGATGGCGGAGAGACCGTTAGTCTTCTTCTTTTTTTAATGTTTTTAAAGGTAGGAATTATTAGATGGGTGGACAAACACTCATGAGACTGACGTTTTAGCTAACATAACAAGCTTTCAAATCGAGTAACAGGGTCTTGTTAGTTTCATATGTAGCTTTTGTGGAGAGACGCGAAGCTTCTAGTGGTTTTCACATCAGATGTGAACTCAACTTTTTATGATTAATACCATGAAATCCTAGCAAGTATCATGACTTAATTCCAGTTAAACTTACCGATACTTCATTATTATCTTTTCCAGAGATATAGTAGAAGTTTAAACGTAAGCAGTAATATTGAAAAGTAATGAAATATACATTTCTAGCAATATGCATAATCCTTTGATCACGACTTAGATCTTTGAAATCACCATTTTGCTTCGACATATGTGGAAGATAAATTGAATGTTTTCAAGTGGTTATTGCATCGGTTCATAAAATTAACATATGTTCAAGCAACCTTTCTCTTTCTCGTTCATATGGAACTAATTTTACCACGCAATTAAGGGTGTGATCAAATTTCAGGCAGAAGCAAAAATTGTTTAGTGATTTTAAATTCATATAAGTTACTTTATATCTACAATAGCGAGAAGCCGAGAAGTAACAATACTCGAGAAAATAGTATAAGTGCACAAACCGACTTAATATCATCGTAGTGAAAAAAGTAACAATTTTACCACATCAATCATTATTAGTAGGGCGGTCAATCAAGAGCAAATAAACCAGAATATAATTTCAAACAGGTTATGCCAGTATCAAATGTATATTAATTGGGGTAAAAACTTATCTACACCCGATATCAAAGTATATTAATTTACCATGATCAAAAAATTTAATGAAATAAAATATATATTTTTAATCATAAGTAATTAAGTGAGAAAAGTAGTGCAAATACACGTTATGGTATAAACTTCGGTTGCAGTTAAGTGTTTAAAGTTGCCGTAGTAATGCCTTAGATGATATGATAGCATGATGCTCACCCGTGAGTCAAGCGTGTGAACGTGTGGCATAACAATCATCTAAGCTTAATTAATTAATCATCTCCCTACAAAGAACAAAAAGGTCTTTTGGCCACACTATTTTAGCCACAATGATCTAAATGGAATAAATTCATATGATTATTTAGGTCAAATTTAATAATTTATACTTACTTAATGTCATTTCTATCTTCTTTTTTTTAAAATTTATCCTAATTTAAAATTATATAATAAAGATTATGATAATTTTTATATAAGTATGATCAAATTTAAATCAAATTGACATGACAATTTAGCAACTCTGTACGAAGAATATGTTTAGATGGAGTATTGGGGCAAAATTGATGCCCAAAGTTTTGGGGGTCACTCCAAATTGTATTGGCTGGCTAGGCATCCACTTTACACATATTTCAAGGCAATAAGTGCTTTGAACTTGTAATGATGATTGTTTATAAATAATTGCATATCTTGTAGGCTGTAATAAAGCACAAAGTCATAAATAAGGTTGTTTTCTTTTAGAAAACTTGATTGCTATCATCATTCTAAATTTTGGCTCTTCCGGAATTCCCACTTTAATTTCACATTCTGCAATAAATTGAAACCATAATACCTGTGCATAATGAAGATGGATTAAGGTGCTAAGCTTAGTTATACTTGAAGATCTTTTGACATTCCTTCATTACCCCAACTAGGCAACTACCAAACATAATACTCCTCCTGTTTCAATTTGGTTGATCCTATATCAATTTTAGTCCGTGACAAAATAAATGATTTTTTTTTTAAATTGGAAATAAATTCACTTTATGAATGATTTACAGTCACACAAATTTTCAAGGCTTATTTTGAACCACAAGTTTCAAAAGTCTTCCCTCTTTCTTAAATGTCGTGTCCAGTCAAATGGGTTCATATAAATTGAAACGGAGGGAGTACGATTTTTTACATGTGTAGCTAACATATAGGAATTATTTAAGTAAATAACTATCCTTTAATTTTATTACAAACTGTAACTATAAAGTATTTGTATTTATAGCTCGTAGCTATAGAGGTACATGTATTTGACTCACTGTATTTTTGGACAAACATATGTATTTTGACTGTATGTGTTGTTTGACCGATCTATATGCATATGTATTTGGTTGTCTGTATTTTGGAACTGTGTCTTTAAATACACCCGAATACACGCGAAACAGGCAAAACATAGTTACAACTTATAATTACAAAAACAGTAGTTACGATTGGTTAGAAGGTTAGAAACTATAGTTGTTTATGTAAGTTACCCAACATAATATATCTATGAAGTAGTTAAACTTATTCTTGCCATCTTGGTATAAAGGTTTTAATTCTTCTACTCAACATAAATTTGAATTAATGGAGTCACGAATGAACTTCATATATATGATAATTAAATCCACAAAACAAATGCTACACCTCTGAAATTATACCTTATTTGAAATTATAACTTATTCTTAAAAATGTCTTCTTGTATCGTAAAGAAAAGATTTTGGATGTAATCCAATCCAAAAGCTAGCTCATGAGAAAAGAATTGTCTAAATCCACATATGTGGAACTTTTTCACTCTTCAACGTATATGAATCACATTGCAAGGTGAAGATCACTAGTTAGATTGTTAAATATATTTGATATATAGAATAATCAATTTTCTGTTAGCTTTTTTCCAAAGAACGATCATTCAAGAAAGGTCCATTTTATCACTTCTTCAAAACGCACTACCGCGCTACATTACAAAATCTAAAAAATCACAAGTTGTTTTCAAGTAGTGACTCCTCTCTTTATCGAGTCCCTATATATATATCATTCCATTCTCCATCCTTTCGCACCATCAAAAAAATACTTATTCCTCTTTTAATATAAATCTCTCTTTCACATTTGATCGATCACAACAATATTCTAGCTTTCCCACTTCGAAAAGAGCAAAAGATTATATCTAATTTGCTTTTCTTCTTTTCCCTTGTTCTTTCAAAAAGCAAAAAAAGATGATTCAAGAGCTCTTTGCAGGAAATACTACACTTATAGGAGGAGGAGATAATATTTCAAAGCAATTCAATACTACTCCTTCCTCATCTCCTCTTTCTTGTACTACTACTTCTAACTCCAATATTACCCCTGCAGCAGCAACTGCAAGTCCATCCTCGAACTCAGAAAATATTAGATGCCCACGTTGTGATTCTCCCAACACTAAGTTCTGTTACTACAACAACTACAACTTAACTCAGCCTCGTCATTTCTGCAAGACTTGTCGTCGTTATTGGACTAAAGGGGGTGCGTTACGTAACGTTCCTATTGGTGGTGGCTGCAGAAAAAACAAGACCACTACTGGCCTCACCACAGCAAAATCAAGTGCTGCAAAATTGAAAAATTCACTTCCGTTTGAGTTTATTGGAAAATCAGGCATTTTTGGAGGGTTCGAACAGGAAATAACACCTTCCAACAATAACCCTTTTCTTTTTTCCTCACCTCATCAAAATCATAATCCTCTTATTTCCTTACTTAGAGGAAATCATCAAAATCTTAATTTGCAAAATTGTGGTGTTGTTAAGGAAGAACAGAAATCAATTGGAGTGAATTCGTATAATCAGCTTCCTCCTAACGGATTTTCCAGTTTGTGGAAAAATAATTATGGGGAAAATGGTACTATAGTTGGTCAAGTTCAAAGTACAGGATTTCAAGAACTATATCAAAGGCTTAAAGCGTCAACAAGTAGGTGCTACCCTGATCATGCACCATCATCATCAATGATTTTGGAGTCGGCTCCAGTGGCTGGAGGAGAATTGGGATTTTGGAACCCTAGCTTTTCATCATGGTCTGATTTGCCCACAGCAAGTGGTTCATATCTTTAAGGGACAAAAAATTAATTACTACTACTAGTTTTCTTATTTTTATTAGTACTACTTTAGGGTCAAGGTTTTCTATATTAATGGGGCATCTTCTGGTATACTAGCATATAGTCTCGGGATAATTGGACATGGTTGTGGGTTAGATTTTTTTTCTTTTCCTTTGGTTGTTTTATGTTTGCGTGTGATGTGGCGTGTTTCATCTCTGAGGATCAATGTACTAAAATCCAAGAGCTAGCTTCTAGCACATGCTGATATAATTTAGCTTTGGGTTTTTTCCGTTTTCCGTTGCATGAGTTAATTGGCCTTACATTTTTTAGCCTTCCTTTCTTACAACAGGCAGAAATGATTTTTTGATCTTTTACAAAAAAAAATTTTAGTTTAATGATCCTTTTGCAAGATATCTTCATTTTTTACACATAAGAAATTGTTATTTTCTTCTATTCAAATTGTAAGAGGCCAAGAGATTTTATTTCCTCTTTACAACAAACAGAGTGCTAGCATTAATTGGACATGATTTGGTTGTAGTTTAATATAAGCAAAAGTATTTAAATTAGTTGTAGCTCAAAAAGGTATTTGAAAGTAAATGAATTTCACTTGGAAATAAAAAGCTAGAAACTTCTTGAGTGAAAATTTGAAATACTTGTTAAATTTGTTTTCAAACTCTGATTTTTTTTATTTTTAAATTTAAAGTAGAAATAATGAACCAAAACACACTTATTTAAGATTATTTTTAAATATATTAAAAAATGAAATCTATTGTAGATTTTTCGACTTGTCAAGAACTGTGAATTTTAGTGTTTATGATCCAACTCTTTAACTATTTACTCCCTCTATTCCAAAATGAATGAGTTTTTGGTGTGACACACCCCTTATCAAAGTTAATTGATGATATTAATTAAAGGATAATTTATTAATATAGGATAATTTATTAATATTACCATTTTACTTTCCTCAAATTTCCTTAAAATTAGAAATAGTCCAATATTGGAGTTGAAAACTCATAAGAGGGAACATTATTGTGGAAAAAAATTAATACATTTTTGATATTTATAAAATTTATTTATAGAAACATAAAAAGAGTACTAAAAATTCATTTACTTTGTGATTGAGAGAGTAATGCACTGTCGAATTTAGTACTCCTCCGGATCAAAAAACGTCTCCACTTAGCCTTTTTTTCTTGAGCCAAAAAAAGTATCCACTTATCAAATTAATAAAGAATTAATTTTATTTTTTCAGATTTGCGCCTATTAAGTGTTACGTGATCAAATTCAATACCTATTTAATTAGGGGCAGTTTAATCAAATCACCTCTTTTTGTGTAGGAGTTAGTATGTTCTTAAAGAGTATGCAAATGGCTAAGTGGACACCCTTTTTTATCCGGACGGAGTAAGTTGAGATGAAAATTAAGGAAAAATATATTTGACACAACCACAAATGACACAACTTGGCACAACTCCACCTTTTTAGGGATATTAATGGAATTCCACATGGCCTTTGAGGGTGTACCACTAAATTCCTCTTTTTTCTATTTCATGAATACTAAAAGTTAGAGGGAAAAGTCAAAATTATTCAAATTTTACTCTCTTTTTCTTCAAGACCATAATTATTATTTTCTTCCCAAAACATTCAACAAGAAAAAACATGCAATGCACCTATTCCAAGTACATATTTGCATGCCTATATTTTTTTTTAAAATACGACTCCAAAAATATCTTCATTGGATAAATCAGATAATTATCATATGCAACATATTGTTGACATGTTGAAAAAATTCAAGCTCAATCCAATGGCTAAGGAATTTTTTCTTCCTTCTTATAATAATCGTGGTGGTGATCAGATGTTTCTCACTAACTTTGTACCGGCTAATAAGACTTATGGTTTTCAATATAACAAAAGGGTATAGATTTCGTTTTTTTTTTTTATTCTGATTAAAATTCTTTGTTATTTTTTTTTTTTTTTTTTTGGAAATTGATGTTTTTGCCTGTTTTCTTTTATGGGTCGATTCAAAATTGAATTAGTGCAAATTAACTAAGATTATATTAGGATTGAGTAAAAAAAAAATTGCTAAGTGTTGATTTAATTTCGTCAATTTAAAAAAAATATATGTAACAAGTAGTCAACACTATGATTGGGATGAAAAAATGAATCAACTAGAAAATAATCTAATCTAAAACCTAACGTTCTCTTCTCTCTCTACACGGAGGCCTGAGGGCATAGCCATTGCTGCCACAGCTAGTTGACTTTAACTAATGTTGACACCCAATTTTGTCCCGCCTCTCCTCCAAAATACCTATTTACGCTTCTAATATTTTTAGAAAATTAAAAAAATATATATTTATTTTTTACTAAATTATTAGCCTCTTATCAATACCGGCACTTCATTATTCTATTACGATTACTATCATTATTATTATTATTATTATTATTATTATTATTATTATTATTATTATTAGTACTATAATTCACAAATTTTTTTTATCATTTCGACATTTTACCAGCTTACGCACACACATCGCATTTATCTTTGCATAATTAAATAATAGTATTTATTTTACTGTGGATTTTCGAAATATTATTGTACGGCTATTACAACGCCATTTTTTATTTGAGCACTAATAATTGCATATTTTATATTAAGTAATATTTTAACACAAGTTATTTAAATAGGTATTTTATTTAAATGTAGTAGCCCAATCAACTCATATTATTTTCGGATCAATTCACAATACCAGTCCACATTTTAATTTACCTGGTATCATTGTAATTTACCAGCCCAACTTAATTCACCCCAGCCCAAATAATTAACCAACACTTCGGACCAATCCACATTTTAATACCCAGTCCATTAACCCACGACCCGGCCCAATTCTCATTATAACAAAAATGAAACCCCTAAGGGTTTCATCTCTTTCTCATCCACGCCGCTTCCCCCTCCCCGATCCCTTTCTCCTTCATCATCTTCATCCCCACCACGCCGCCGCTCCTCTCTTGTCATCATCCCCACCACGCCGTTCCCTTTCCCTACCCCCGCTCCTTTCTTTCCCTTTCATCATCATCATCGTCGTACCCCGCTACCCCACTCTCCACTCACCGCCGCCCCTGCTTCCCTCTTTCATCATCACCTCCGCTCCCTCCGCTCCTCTTTTTCCTTACTCTATAAAGGGGTGGGAATCGCAGGAAATGAGGGAAGAATCACAGTTCCTTGAACCCCCAAAACCCCTTAAAGCAAGAAACAAGTTTATTTTTCAGTGGCAAAATCACCGGTAATACTAGTTCATTAACCGCCTCAAAATCTCCGTAAAAAAACCAGTTTCTTTAGTAAATCATAGTCTCAAACTATCTAGTCAAAATTCTAGAACATTTGTTTTGTTTTCTGCTTTTATTTGCTTTGTGTTGTTGCAAATCCGAGCATACGCAAGTTCGAATTTCAAAGTGTTCGAGTGTAGATCGAAGATTCGCTCCACTTCGCTGCACCCGAAGAAGGTGAATCCCCTTTCTGCAAGTTTCTTTAATAATCGTCTGTGTATTTTGAACTATTCTGTCGACTTGTTTGCGTAGTCGTATTTTAATTGCGTTTGTAGTTTATTCTGGTCGAATTAAACATGTTCGGTCCTGCTTAGTTTAATTCTGGAAGTATATTAGCCTTATATGCAAGTCTAGATTCATCTGATGCTTATATTTGTTGGTTAGTATGTCATTAGATTAATTGTGTGTAGGTTCAGATTAGGAGACCTGTTAATCGTGGTTATGTGCAGTAGTTTTTTTTTTTTTTTTTTTTTTATGATTAGTTAGACTCTATCTCATCCAGTTAAGATCTAATAAGGACCATTATAATGCCTATTATGTTTGCTCTCACATACTGTTCAGAAGAGTAGTGATAATCCTTGCATGTCCTCTAAAATCTGGGGTTGTCGTTTCACTATTATGACATCTAATGAGTTCTGTGTTCATTTATGATCTAGAGGCCTACCCATCCTGCTAATATGGTTTTAATTTTGCTAAGCCTGTCGATTGATTATATCAGACCTGGATTATCGGGTGAGGGATTTGATCAGTTTATTTGAATACCTGTGAGATAATACATAAGCTTCCCTGCTTGGCATCATGATTAGCACACTCAACCCTTTGTCTGTTTTCTTTTGATTAATGTACAGCTGATTTGGAATGTCCGAGATGTGTCCATATCTGTTAAGTTAAGTTCCAGATCATTTGTGACCTCTGTGTTTGATATACCGAATGTTCTTTCGTGGTGTGTTGCTTCATAGTCTGCAAACTTGTACCAATGCCTTATTAAGTCCTGTAATACTGTTTAAAGCCCTTTGTGGACAAAACTATTAGTTGTGTACTATATGATCATCTCTATTTAAATTTGTACCTGATCAGGCTCATTTAACCATGTTTGTTTTAACATTGAATCTGTAGTTTACTGGATAAGCTCAACTAGTTGTGGGTTGCCTAATTATGTACATGCCCAATCTTAATCACACCCGATGTAAACTGTGCATGTTCATCCTAGTTGCCTACTGTTCATCTTATCTATGTTTAGTCTTATATCATTTGGTAAACTTTCTGACAGAATTAATTTCTCTGTGTTTAGTTGAACTTAGATTAACCTCTGAAAATGATCTGCTATCTGCCTAAGTCATCTTCAAAGATCATATTTGCGTAATTGAATGGCTTAATCTTGCAGGTCTAAGGCTTACAATTTGCATCATTAGTCATATATGAATCATTAAGTTACGCCACTTATGAACTGATTGATATCACTAGCAAGAGTTTATGTGCTTTCTCCCACTGTCATAAAAGGGTATCAGATGTTCACTAAAAACCTATGAGTTAGTGTATGCTTCAGCATAAGGTTCAATTGGCTTAAAGATTTGCTGTTTTCTTTTTCTTTCTTGACAAAATGTGCAATGTTTGGTTTTTCCTCGGCTTTGCTTTAAGTTGTTGAAGTTTGATTTTCTTTTTCTTTAAAGCTTTGCTCATGTCTCTGTGTTTTAGAAACTGAACTAAGGCGAATGTGCAGCTAAATACTTGTTGCCCAGTTTATTTTCTTTTCTTTCCTTTTGAATGTTACTAAAGATAACTTCTTAAATCAGTAATTTTCCACTTGCAGAACTGCTTCCTAATCTTCAAATGCATATATGTTAGTTCTACATCCCTGTCCTCATTCCCCTGTCCCTTTCTTACTTTCATCATCTGGCTATGAACTCCCTAAATGGGTTACGACATGGTAGAACTTCCTTGTTTCGTGAAACATTGGCTTTATGGATGATTCATCCCTCCAAATTCTGCCCGTGACCAAACTGAAAGTATGAGACTCGAGTATTATCATAAGTTGAATGTATAAAGCATGTCCTGGCCAAAATCTATTAGACAGTAACATATCTTATCTCAATTCTGTCCATGCCAAAACTGTTTATTCCCTGTATGAGTGAATTGGCTCTGAGGTTATACTCCTTTTTTTTCTTCCTCATTGTTGGACTGAATGATTCAAACAACCAGTTCCTATTTATTAAAGATGTTTTAAGTTCAGATGGTTTCCCTCAGCTGTATTATATTTAGCCTGATTCAGTTTTAATGAAGAAAACATACATCATTTGAATTGGTTGTTGAAACTAGTCTGAGCTGGAAATGACATGTCGAGCTTGGGAATCATTCTTTTTTTTTCTAGAATGGTTTCAGGGCCCTCACATTCTGAAATTTGTGGATGATGTTTTAGGTTTAAATGGTCATCCAGATGTTCCTTTAAATGTGCTTTAAGTGTATGACCACCTTAGTATGCAGTCACTTAGTTCAAATTTGTTAAGTATGATTCTATAATTAATCTTTGCTTATTGATTGGCTAGCTGTAAATAAAGCGAAATCTGTCTAAGTATTCCCTTTCCTTTATGTATTATGAAACTTGAAATGGGCCAAATATGATAGGAGGATTCTGTGTTTGCCACCTTATTCGAATATGTGTATCTTAGCAATGATTCAAGATAAAAAGGGATTATGAGTAAACTATATCCATAAGTGTGATTCTGATGTTTGTATTATCATTGTCCAATCTCTCAAATTCTAAAAGTTCAACAAAAAGCAATATGTTAGTCAATCCTATGGTTTGTCGTAAAGAGGAGACCACTGGAGGGGATTACTGTTTAGGTGATTATTAGTGTGCCTTAGTTTCACAGCCTTTGATTAAGCCGAAGCCAATTGTTTTTCCTTTTTTTTTTTTTTTTTTTTTTTTTTTTTTTTTTTTTTTGGAAAAATGCTAGTGATAGATTAATAATGGTATGAGTATAGTTTGCTTCAAGTGTTTGGTGATTCTATTCTATCTTTGCATTATACACAGTTTGGATTGGTCTTATGGTAGAACTGAAACAAGGCTCTAGATCGGTCTTTGTTGGAGCCTTAGGGATGTTTAACAAAATATATGACCTTTGGTACATCTTGTTGGTTCCTTTTTGTGTTGTTTATATTCTTCGAAACCATAATCAACTGATATAGATTGGCCAGGATAAGCCTTCTTGTGGGTTTAGATGTTGTCATACACTCATACCTAAATAACTGCAAAGCTGATTCCTCTGAATGCGTTTGAGTATCGGCAGTCTTCCTAATACATGTTGTTTGATTAGAGATTAAAAGCTGATATTGATTTCCTTTGAAATCATTCCCCTCCAGTTAAAAGAATGCTATTTTGCTATAATTCTAATATCGTAAGCCACTGGCAGTGATGATATTTTGCTGTAAATATTGGTGCCTTGCCTTGTCAACAGTGTAGATTATGAATTAAAATGGGCCTACATGCTATAAAATCCCTTCTGAATCTAGTAGATACCTGCACATCATGTTCAGACATAGTATGCATCACGAATTGGCAGCATAACCTTTTAAAAACTATGCATGAGTAACATACAAAATGTCTTATTTAAATTCTTCAAATTGTTGTATGTTGCCAGTATACTTGGTCTATGTTATTAACATCTTCGTATGATTTAACGAGTATTAGCAAGTCACGCGTATAGTTTGTTTTGTCCAAATTTTGTGCGTTTATCGCAAGTATATTTCAGTTGAAACCTGTATATAAATGCATATCGAAGTATGTTCGTGAAATATACTTGGATATACATAATCTATATAATCGACGGAGTTGTTTTTTTTTGAATTTATATTTTTATATGCTTAACCTTATTGATCATATACTAATCTTTTTCTTTTGTTTTATGCATGACCATCGCATACGAGTCCGCGTCTTCTTCCGCATTCAACGATGGGTTAAAGCCCAACGTACTTCTCTCGAGTCGACCTTGTCAGCCTTTATCCGCAGCAAAACAAAAGGGAACAGAAATTCTGGGCCAAGGCCCAATAGAATGAACAGTTCTCAGCGGTCTAAAGTGGGCTGCGCTACTGTTCACAGCAGCCCCAAAAGGGGCTAAGCCCATCTCATTACATTTTTTTCTTTTACGCATTTGTTTTATGTTGTTGCATTTAACTTGTATTATGTGACTAACTTTTATTTTTGTTTTATTTTCTTAATTTAGGTGAACCTTAGCGAATTTAGTGGGTTATCTTTAGTATAATAGATTTTAAATTTAAGAGAGAAACTCAATTAATATCATAAGTTTCATTTTATTCTTTAAAATTAGTTCTAATATCTCAATATCTACTTTCAGAACAATTGGTTTTTTAAATAGTATATTTTGAATCAAAGGAATTATGTTTACTTATTACTATCTTAAAAAATTAAAACGCCCCTTAAATAAGTAAATATTAAGTCAAGTATGTTTTATAGATAATCTTTCAAGTTTGAATCAATCATGCATATTTTTAGTTGAATATAATTAATAAGATGTAACGAAAAAGAAAGAAAACTTATTTCCTTTCGAATCTTATTTATAAGTCTAGATTCTTCTACATAGTCACATTCATCCCAAAGTTCAAAATTGCTAAATCTTTTTTCTCAAAAGCTATTATCTATGGGCTGAATCATTAGATTTCCTACAAATCTTATCTTCAACAGCATTTACTGTATTTCATATAAGGTCTTAGCATCATTTTAAGCTTTCTTTTAGATAGCATTTAAAATCCTCTTTTATGCAAACTACTTTTTATAAGTTCTATTTCTAAACAATATTCTATCTAAAGCCTTAGTGATATTTATAAGTTTTATTTGAAATAGAATCCAAAGTCCTCTTTTATACAAATTCTCACCTTCATTAATTAACTTAAGTTTGGTCGGATAACCGTAAGTTAACGGATTCTAAAGGATGCCCAACCCCTTCCCTTTAGAATAATATAGAGCCCTTACCTAGAATCACACTGGTTAAGCAGACTATTAATTGAGGTTTAGTTTTAACTTTACCTTAGTTAACCTCTAGGTGTCCTAATTCACCGTTAAATTAATTAGGTGGCGACTCCTTAAAACAAAGAAATAGGAATCACCAATACGTCGTATCCCTAAATTGACTCCGGTTAAAATGGGGTGTGACAACTAAAACATTAAATTATCTCAATTTAACTAAGATTAGATATAATTGAGTAATAATTAGCAAGTTTTGATTTAATTCAATAACTCCTTTTTTAAAAAAAAAAATAGCGGATGTAACAAGTGTTCAACACTATGGTTGACTTTAATTGAAATATAGGATTGATTCAATTTAGCTAAGTATTATATAAGATTACGTAAAACAAGTTGATAGCTATTGATTCAATTTCATCAATTTATAAAAAAAAAAAAAATGTAGATGTAAGAATTTGTCAACACTATGATTGACTTTAATTGAAACATTGAATTATCTCAACTTAGCTAAGTATTAGATAGAATTAAGTAGCAATTAGTAAATTTAGATCTAATTTAATCAATAAAACAGTGGATGTAACAAGTACTCAACACTATGATTGACTTTGATTGAAACATTAAATTGCTTCAACTCACCTAAGTATTATATAAGATTGAGTAGCGATTGAGTAGCAATTAGCAGGTTTTGAGTCAATTCTATCAATTTTAAAAGAAAAAAGTATATGTAATTAGTAGTCAGTACTATAGTTGACTTTAACTGAAACATTGAATTATCTCGATTAGTTAAGTATTAAATGGAAAAAAGTAACAATGAGCAACTTTAGATCTAATTAAATCAATTTTTGTTTTAAAAGAGTGGATGTAACAAGTAGTCAACATTACGGTTGATTTTAATTGAAATAATGAATTATCTCAATTTAGCTGAGTACTAGATAGAATTAAGTAGCAATTAGTAAGTTTATAGCTAATTCAATCAATAAAACAGTAGATGTAACAAGTAGTCAATATTATGATTAACTTTAATTGAAATATTGAATTGCTTCAATTTAGTTAAGTATTATATAGGATTGAATAACAATTAGCCACTTTTGATTTAATTCAATCATTTTTTTAAAAGTAGATGTAACAAGTAGTCAATACTATGGTTGACTTTAATTGAAACATAGAATTATCTCAATTAGTTAAGTATTAAATAGAATTGAGTAACAATTAGCAAGTTTATATCTAATTTAATCAATTTAAACAAAAATAAAGGATGTAACAAGTAGTCAACACTATAGTCGACTTTCATTGAAACATTGAATTCCTTCAATTTCGCTAAGTACTATATAGGATTGAATAACAATTTGCAACTTCTGATTTAATTCAACCAAATTTTTTTTTAAGGTAGATGTAACAAATAGTCAATACTATAGTTGACTTTAATTGGAACATTGAATTATCTCAATTAGATAAGTATAAAATATAATTGAGTAGCAATGACCAAGTTTATATCTAATTCAATCAATTTAAACAAAAAATGTAGATGTAACAAGTAGTCAACACTATGGTTGATTTTAATTGAAATATTGAATTGCTTCAATTTAGCTAAACATTATATAGGATTGAGTAACAATTAGCAACTCTTGATTTAATTCAATCATTTTTTTAATAAAAAAAAGTAGACGCAGCAAGTAGTCAATATATGGTTGGCTTTAATTGAAAAATTGAATGATCTCAATTAGTCAAGTATTAAATAAAATTGAGTAACAATTGGCAAGTATTGATCTAATTTAATCAATCTAAACAAAAATAATGAATGTAACAAGTAGTCAACACTATGATTAACTTTAATTAAAACATAAAAATTATCTCAATTTAACTAAGTATTAGATAGAATGGAGTAGCAATTAGTCAGTTTAGATCTAATTTAGTCAATAAAATAGTGGATGTAACAAGTACTCAACACTATGATTGATTTTACTTGAAACATTGAATTGCTTCAATTTAGCTAAGTATAGGATTGAGTAACAATTAGCAACTTTTGATTTAATTCAATCAATTAAAAAAAAATAGATGTAACAAGTAGTCAATACTATCATTGACTTTAATTGAAATATGAATTATCTCAATTAGTTAATTATTAAATAGAATTGAGTGACAATTAGCAAGTTCATATCTAATTCATTCAATTTAAACAAAATTAGCGGATGTTACGAGTAGTTAACACTGTGATAATGATTGACTTTGATTGGAATATTTAATTATCTCAATTTAGGAAAGTATTAGATATGATTGAGTAACAATTAACAAGTTTTGATTTAAGTCAATTATTTTTTTAAAATATGGTTGTAACAAGTAGTCAACACTATGGTTGACTTTAATTACAATATTAAATTATCTCAATTTAGTTAAGCATTAGATATGATTGAATAATAATTAGCAAGTTTTGATTTAACTCAATTTTTTTAAAAAAATAGACGATGTAACAAGTAGCGTATCTTCATAGACATTCGATAAAATTGAAACGATACAAAAAGACGTAACAAGTAGTCAACACTATGGTTGACTTTGATTGAAGTTGAATTATCTCAATTTAGCTAAGCATCAGCCATTATTAAATAAAAGATTTTCCAAGTGTTGATTCAATTCAATTTTTTTAAAAAATAAGTGGATATAACAAGTAGTCAACACTATGATTGACTTTAATTAAAATGTTGAATTATCTTAGTTTTTCTAAGAGTTAGATAAATTTGAGTACCAATTAGCAAGTTTTGATTTAATTCCATCATTATTTTTTTTAAAAGGATGTAACAAGCGGCCAACACTATGATTGACTCTAATTGAAATATTAAATTATCTCAAATTAGCTAAGTATTAGATATGATTGAGTAACAATTATCAACTTTTAATTTAATTCAATTAACTTTTAAAACAAATAATGGATTTAACAAGTAGTTGACATTGTGATTGACTTTAATTAAAACATTTAATTATTTCGATTTGTTAAGCATTAGATAGGATTAGATCGAGTAAATATTTTGTAAGTGTTGATTTAATTCAATCAATTTAATGGAAACATTGAATTATCTCAATTTAGCTAAGTATTAGATAGAATTGAATAACAATTAGCAAATTTCAATTTACTTTAATCATTTTTTTTAAATAGCGGGTTTAACAAGTAGTCACACGATTGTTGACTTTGAATTAAAGATTTATTCTAGCAAGAATTTAGATAAGTATTAGATATAATTGAGGAACAATTAGAAAGTTTTGATTTAATTCAATCAATTTAAAAAAAAAATGACAAAAACTGGATGAAACAAGCAATCAACACTATGATTGACTGTAATTGAAATGTTGAATTACTTCAATTTAGCTAAATATTATATAGGATTGCGTAAATATTTTTACTAAGTTTTGATTCAATTTAATCATTTTTTATATAAAATAAATGCAACAACCCAGTGCAATCCCACGTCGTGGGGTCTGGGGAGGGTAGAGTGTACGCAGACCTTACTCCTACCAAGGTAGGACGGATGTTTCCGAAAGACCCTCGGCTCAATAAAAGCATAAAAAGAAGTCAGATAAAAGGTTAAAAGATTCGGATAAGAGATTCAAAGCGATATGAAAATGAAATAATGCAAGCGACACAGATAACACAGGATAATCAAAGCACAGGAAATAACAGATAATAGCAGAAATCGGAGCAGATAACACAGGATAATCAAAGCATAGGAAATAACAGATAATAACAGAAATCGGATCACAAGAAATTATATTGCAATAATACGACTACTAATAAGAACGGATAACGAGACTATCTACTAGCCTTCTACCCTAATTTAGGTCCTCCAAACCCTCCTATCTAAGGTCATGTCCTCGGTAAGCTGTAGTTGCGCCATGTCGTGTCTAATTACCTCTCCCCAATACTTCTTCGGCCTACCCCTACCTCGTCTGAAACCATCCATGGCCAACCTCTCACACCTCCGCACTGGGGTATCTGTGCCTCTCCTCTTCACATGCCCAAACCATCTCAATCTCGCTTCTCGCATCTTGTCTTCCACCGAGGCCACCCCTACCTTATCCCGAATATCCTCATTCCTAATTCTGTCCCTCCTGGTGTGGCCACACATCCATCTCAACATTTTCATCTCGGCAACTTTCATCTTTTGAACGTGAGAGATCTTAACTGGCCAACACTCCGCCCCATACAGCATAGTCGGTCTAACCACCACTTTGTAGAAAATAAAATAATAAAAAAAATATTTAGACAATTTTTATATGTAATTTAGGATTTTTTTTTTCTATTGTTTAAAAGATATTTATAAGGTACATTAACTTATAGTTTGTATTGATAGACCGTATTTATAGGTTGACCAAATAACTAAATTAAGTGTATGTATAAATTATAGAAAAATATTAGAGGGGAAAAAATTGAAGTGAATCTTTATCCAAGATAAATTTATGAGTTTTAAGTGTTGGAAGAATGAAAAACTTAAGCATATTATGTGTAATAATTATTTTATCTTGAACGAAAAAAAATAAAAAAAAATACCACCTATTGAAGTCAAATCTTCGTCAAGAATAATTGAGACTGTTAAATAAGATTGTGTCATGTTGTGTCAAATAGCAGCACCAGAAAATTAAAGGCGAGAAGGAGAAATAACTCTTAAAGATGTTTCGGGAGAATGAATGAGTTAGTGGGAAGAATATATCTTCTCGATTGACTCAAAAGTGTCTTTTGTGGACTGCATGTGTCGAGAGTGGTCGAGACAGATTGATGAGTATCTGTGAAGATTCTAATTTCCTTTGAATGATAAGTGATCCAAGAGACTCCTCAAAATAGCAATTTGAATACCAAAAGGATTCCACATGCAGCTTTTATCACTTTATGTAAGACAGTGCCATTGCCTACCAGCCTACCTACCTAGACAACCATGTTTATTACGATCTACCATCCCACCTCATGTCATCAAATTATTTTTGGCCTTTACAGGTTACAATTTTTTTTGTTTTTTGAAAATAAAATTTGGGCATTCATAAATTTGAATATTGTAAATAAAAGGCAAAAGGGTAAAACATACCTCGAATTATTCAAAATAGGTCAAATTTATCATACGTTATGTTTTTAGCTTGAAAATGACCTCATTACGTTTTTGGCTAAAAAATGCCCTACAAATTTATCATACGTTACGTTTTTAGCTTGAAAATGACCTCATTACGTTCTTGGCTAAAAAAATGCCCTACAAATAGCCAAATAGCTCAAAACTACCCTTCCTACTAACGGTTGCTCTAAAATAAGGGAAATGAAACAATTTTACCATTGAACTATACGAAATGGAGTATTTTTGTCCTCCATTTAAAGCTCAGGATAAGTGCTCTTGCTTGTAAAGACTTGAGCAAAAACTTATATTGGAGATTATGAGATTACTTTGATTATTTTAAATTACAAATTTTATACAATGTCAATTTATATTTTTTAATCTAAGTGTCAATTTTATTTTTTATATAAAGTTTAATTAGCAACATTAATTATTCAATTAGATACTTACTCTATTGTTTTCTTTCAACTATTATATCGGCCCTCGACTAAACATAATTGAGATGACTTAGAGTTACAATACGCATTATAGCGTACCAAAATTTAATTTAATTTGATTTCTCTTATCATATTATTTGTAGAGTTTGTAAAATAAAACCATTATTATTAATGTAGTGAAATCAATCTTTAAATAGTCACTTAAGAAAAGATACATGATATCACGTGCCGAGATAATAACTCATACCTAATGCTTAAGAAAGAAAATAGTATATTTCATCGTTGTTCATTTGTTAAAATAGAAAGTTTTTATACTACTTAGTTTCTTGACTCATTTTCTCTTGTTTTTGATTTTGATCAACCGTTAGTAGGAATGATATTGTTGAGTTATTTGGCTAATTAAAGGAAATTTTTACCCAAAACATAATGGAGGCTAAAATTAATCTATTTTAAATAGTTTAAGGGTATTTTTATCCTCTTC
The DNA here is from genome assembly GCF_019175385.1 of Lycium barbarum. Taxonomy (NCBI): domain Eukaryota; kingdom Viridiplantae; phylum Streptophyta; class Magnoliopsida; order Solanales; family Solanaceae; genus Lycium; species Lycium barbarum. Next base: position 99,910,378 of record NC_083348.1, on the reverse strand, counting down.
CCTAAATAAAACCGTAAATCATAGCATTGCTTAAAAAGAAGTCTTTAGTTCCATTCTGGCAAGATTAAGGAGTCACAAAAATCAAAATAACAAATTTGTTCATCTCATTTTATAGGACACATTTAATTCAAAGTTTAAGAAGTTAAAGTCACCTTAGATCGGTGGGAAAAAAATAAAAGAAGTAAAAAGTTAATTGACAGAAAAAATAGCATAAGTGGTATTAAGCATTTTGGTACGTTTCAAACTAGAAAGAGTATCATATGGACAGATAAAGTAATTTCTATTGTTAACAATATTGCTAACAATTACTATTATGGCACACATGTATCATAAATTTATAAAGTGAAGTGCTGTCTGAAACCAAGTTTGTAATATATCCATTTAGGAAATCAAACATTTACATACTAGTTTCAATTCACATGGGAGTTCATTTAGGAAATTAATAATTAAAAGGAAATATAAATAACTTTAGTAGCTTTCAGAAACAAGAATTATATCGCATTAGTCCTGAGGATATACTAATTTTATCACAGGCAATTAATCCACCATGCTGGTCTCGTGTCCTTCATTATTCCATCCACTAAATCCTTGAAGTATCTATCATAATTTACATAGTTCTGCCGCCAGGTCATGTGGAAAGTAAATTCAATGTGATTTTAAAATTTTCATTATTTTGGTTGCAAAGAATTCTTCTGTATGAGGAAAAGATATGATTAATCTGTCTTAGCTCAGCGGTAGAGCGCGTGGCTTTTAACCACACGGTAGTGGGTTTGATCCCCACGGACGGCGTCTAAAATCTATCAAGAATCATGTTTTTAACGGTTTAAGGTTAAGTCATTAGAGCATCTATTTTAGGCCTCCAATAGTCAAATCCCTCCAAAAAAATTCTATTGTTTTACAACTAGTTATTAGTACATGTTTATAGTTTATAATTATGTATGCAAAAAAATCAATATTGCCCATCTTATTTTCGTGGTCGTAATTTTTTTAGCTATAGTATTCTCATAAAAGATAAAATCTCTAGTTTCACAACATGCATCTCTTCGTAATATTTTATATTGGGAAAGGTTTTTCAAGTAAATAAAATATTAGTCATTTGTTGTAATATAATACCTTAGTTCTTGTTGTAAAATATCTTATTGATAGATATGACGATTTAAATAATTTAGTTCCAAGTTTTAAAATAGTAGGCAAAGTTTTAGAGAAAACTTAAAACATTTAATTAAAAATGAAAGCTTGGAAAGGAGATTTACTACAATATTCCTAATGTCATGATCTTACAAGGAAATGATGAACCTTTCCAAATATTAATTATAAGTTTTTGCCACATAAAGTAATTTTCTAGTGGTTGTAAAAAGGTTTGGTGAAGAATTAAAATTAGTTAGGGAAAATACATAAAAACCCCCCAACGTATACTCGAATTAATTATGACGCACCCAACCTTTGCGGGCGACCTATTACCCCCTGACCTCATTTTTCCTGTATTTTTTGGCTGACGTGGGCACCAAAAAAAATTGCTTAAAAGAAAATAGTTACATTACTTCGAGAGGGATCATATCATAAGAGGATTACTTATTTGGCCCGTTTAGACTCATTTAAGTTTGGGATAACTACATGGCATAACTAACTCTACTACATATTTATATTTAGTAGCTATAATTTAAAATAAATACATTTCATAGCTAATTATAATATGTTAAATACAACTTATAGCTACATATATATATATATAAAGTAGAATACCCATATCACATTATTCACTTTCAACCTACCTCTCTCATCTCTCTTTCTCTTTCTCTTTCTCACTTTCACTGCTCTCTTCCCTCTTTTCTCTCCTTCTCTCTCGCCCATCTCTTTTCTCCCTCAATTTTCTCTCCTTTTTCCCCTCTTCTCCCTTCTGCCATTGGAAAAGGGTAATTGAAGTAATTAATGTTCTTCCACGGACTCATATAACCCCCAACTGGTTGCTAAGTGATACAAATAAGGCAAGTAGAATGATGATGGAGTTAGAAGGGATTCTAGGCTTTAATAAAGCATGAAAAGCAGAGCAACCAAAATCCATTGATGACCAAGATTGCAGCTTGGCACTCAATTCTTCGAGATATGTATTAACCAAAATGGATGTTGAAATTTAAATATGGTAGCCTTAAAGAGAGCCTCTAGATCTGGCCCCCGACCACTAGTGTTGCTTCCACTGAATCCGGCTCCGTCCGCCAACCACGGTGGCGCATAAGGGTTGTAGTTGTTGTTATGAAATTTCAGGCAGATCTGGCCGGAAATCGTCTCCAGATCTGTTCGGAACTAGTGATTGTATTCATAAATACGGCGATTGTATTCACATTTTTGAGTTTTTTTGTTAAATTTTTTTTTGTATTCATTTTTTTAGTGGTGTATTTGTTAATTATTGATGTATCTATATTTTTATGTATTCAGTTTTACTTGTTGTATTCATTAATACAGCGAGCTCGTTTATGAATACAGATACTCATTTCAGGAATACAGTGAAAAAAATCATCATATTCATGAATACAGCGAAAACAAAAATTGAATACAGCGAAAAAAAAATGAATACAGCAAACATAAAAATAGCTACGAGCTGTAAATCAGCAAAATGTAGCTATGCCAGATTTTTAACCCTCAAAATATAGTCATTTATGAAATTTTCCCTTTAAGTTTTAACTAAACCAACACAATTGCTTAAAAGAAAATAGTTACATTACTTAAAAGAGAGAAGAATACAACAATGATAAACTATAGTGTACATGTGGGACATTCATTATTAATTCATCACTGAGGTGCACGGAGCATCAAGAGTCAAGACACCCCAATTCCAAAGTTTTGGATACTGTCTAGTGTCTGGTCACTAATAAAATAGTGTTATTACATGGTCAATTTGGAGCTGGCATTTACAGTGGAACAGGGACAACTTTTAAAGGACGCAATCTCGCAAGTGTACATCCAAATCCTCTAGTGCAATATCCTCTTCAGCTTTCCAATCAAATGAATTCAACAATGAACCCAACATTACGGAAACTGTTCTGGCTGCCAAAGGTAACCCCGGGCAAATTCTTCGACCGGCACCAAATGGAATGAGTTCAAAATCTTGGCCACGAACATCCATATTTGAACCCCCAAAATCTCTCAGGCTTAAAGGTGAGTGGATCCTCCCATATAGCTGGATCACGGCCTATTGACCATACATACACTAACACTTGAGAGTCTTTTGGAACAAAATAGCCACACGCCTCAACATCTTGGTCTACCTTTCGAATCAAAAAGGTACTGGTGGGTGTATCCGCAAGGTTTCTTTCACTATGCACTGCAAATATGGGAGACAAGCAGCGTCGACCTCTTCTATTGCCTTGCCTTTGCCAATAACTTCTGCAAGCTCAGCTTTAGCTTTTCTCATTATGTATGGTTTTCTCATGACCTCTACCATTGCCCATTCTAATGTATTAGAAGTTGTGTCAGTTCCCGCAACGAAAAGGTCCTGCAATATAACTAAATCTAATCGATGCCAAAATTGATAAATTGAAAATTTGTACTTACTATGGAATATATCATTGTGACATTCTCGTATAAATTGATGCTTATCATAACTCTTTTCCTTACAAACTAGCTAGCTCTTATAAGGTAGCAAGTACATAATGGATCCTTTTACAATTAGGCAGTAAATAGCTATATAATGTGTATTCTTATCAACATAAACAGAAAAATGTGCAGGGTATACGACTATAGCTCTTCCCCTAATATCCGTTACACTAAACGTGTGTTCGGTATGGAGGAAAACATTTTATGGAAAACTTTTTGCAATTTTTCATGTTGGGTTGATCAAAAATTTTCGAAAATATTCTTACTAGCAAAATAAGTTCCATAAAAATGAGGAAAACAACTCCACTAGTAGAAGTAAGGAAAACAATTACCACAAGTGACATTTCACATGAATTGTATACACCTCACCCTCCAACACACCTCATCTTCACCCCCATCCCCACCACCCATACCTCCCACATCCCATTGTATTTCTCTAGATTATATACAGATGCTTTTAGGATAATATTTTTTGCTTACGTATTGAACACAAAAAATATATACTCCAACTCACTTATTTTCCCTGGAAAACATTTTCCTTCATACCGAACACACCCCAAATGTGATGAATATATCTCCGCAATTTGACCAAAGAGCAAGGCTAAATTGAGTCCAATAACATACACTAATAAAGCTTAAACGCAGATCATAAAGGAAAGAAGGAGAATGTACCAAAAAAAAAAAAAAAAAAAAAAAAAGGAAAGAAGTTGAATGTACCAAGCATAACCGTTCGATGTGATTTCTGTCGATTGCCTGTGGGTCTTCATTGCTGGTATTTAACAAAACATCGAGAACGTCAGTGCTACTGCTAGTTGCAAATCTCCTTCTTTGCTCGAATCGTTCATCTATCAGTCCCTCAATTTGTTGAAGCAACTTACCAAAAAGCTTGCCCATTCGTCGCCTTATTCCTTGAGGATCTATCATTTTCAAGACCGGGAAATAATCCGCCAAATTGGGCTTATTAGCTTCTTCTGTGATGTTCGACACAACGTCCTTGAATTCTTTACCTGAATTTGCATAAGGGTCCACTACATCCTTGGAAAAAATAGTATTCGAAAGTAAATTCATAGAGAGGTCTCAAAAGTAGCTTGGCCTATATTCACTGCCTCACCAGTTTGGCTACACCTATCGCAATAAGCAATAAGATCTTGGATCTTTCGGGACCTGAGGATATATAGAAGCAACAAAATCAACTTCTTTTAGTAACCTTGAAATGACTCAATATATTGGGTGAAAATAGTGTAACCGGATGGGTCAAAATGCAACTCAAACATACAAAATCAACTTTGAAGATTGAAAATTATATAAATTTGACTCAAGCCAACTTAATTTGGGTGAGGTCAGATCATGAAATGTGTGTTGATTTGACTCGTCCAAGTTTGACTTAACCGACTCATTTGCCAAGTTACCTGAGATGTTGATTTGCATCAAGCCTGCTGCCAGAGAAGATATTAGAATTCAAGATTTTCCTTAGGCTTCTCCATCGATTAGCGACTGGTAGCCATACCACAGAGAATTGGCAGTGATTTAGTGCATATATTGCATCTGGAATTGTTCTACTTGAAAAGGCCAAATCTTTCTTTTGTAAGACTTCTTTGGCCACGGCTGATGAAGATATAAACACTGTCGTTATTCGTCCGAAGCTGAGGCTAATTATTGGGCCATATTTGTCGGCAAGCTTTGCAATGGACTGGTGAGGTTGACCACCAAGAAGAATGTTGTGAAGATTTCCAATTAAGGGTAGGGGAACTGGCCCTGGTGGGTGTTTTCTGTTACATCTGTTGCTTATAGCTAGCCAACGAATGCACTGAAGCAAAGTCCAGGCAAGTAGTAATCCACCTACAATGGCTACATAATCCATTGTTTACTTCTGTTTTCTTGGCTGAACAAGTTATGGGGTGCCTTACATTATCTAATGGTCACTTATGCATTGAAGGTCTTTTTTTTTATTTTTTATTTTTAGCTTTATGCATTCATTTATCGAAACTCAGCTGCTCGACTAATAATCATTCAATAATTGATGCGTATCTGTCTTCTGCTGACTCTGACAGATAAAAAAAATTCGGGGATAATATATCAAGCAATTCAACACCAATGCTTGTGCCATGTGAGCCGCCATCATTATTCATATATTCAATTTTCTTATTAATGGGGACAGGAGCTCTTGAAATTTAGGATTATAATAGTACTATTTTTAACACGGTTTCAAAATATTACTACAACTTTTACTTTCCTGTTTCATTTCCTTTTAACAAATCTTCATTAATATATGTAGCAAATAACAAAATTCACTGCAAATGAGTGCACTTAGTACACTTTTAGTTTGAGCAATTGTATAAAGGTCCCGTACTTTGCTTTTTGGTTTTGCTCCCGGTGTTGGTGCAGTTTTGAGGACCGCGATTAATTCTGATTCACATCGAAAATCCTACTAACGGCTAAAATCCTACAAATGATATCGGCTGCATAAATGGATCTTAACAACTGTAAATTTTCTGCATTTAGCAGAAGATGTCATCCGCAGAATTGCACGTGTTCAATACTTACGCCTCGTGGGACAACTCTATTCTGCATTTAATAATCCCCATGTTCAATTATCACATCTTGTTCGCGCATTCAGAAATTAAAGGGCTGGAGCCTTTTTTTGTAACTGTCCAATTTATTTAATGATTATAAGATGGTTTAGACTTCTGATACCATGATAATGTAAGCTCGTGTCATTTATTTATAGAAGAGTATACAAATGCAAAACACAATTAATTATACCCTTTCTTAAACAGCGAAGAATATAACAAATCATTAGTAATATGGTAAACTAAATATTGGGAAGAATACAACAAATCATTAGCTAATATGGTAAACTAAATATATACTCTATACTAACATGTGGAACATTATTAATTCGTGACCGAGGTGCACGAACATCAAGACTCCCAATTCCTAAGTTTTAAGTATTGTCTCCTCACTAATAATGTTGTTACATGGTCAATCTAGACCCGATATTTATAGCGGAATAGCGACAGCACGTAAAGGACGTGATCTCGCTAGTGTAATCCCAAACTTTTCTTCCACATCCAAATCCTCAGGAGCAATACCACCTTCAACTTTCCAATCAAATGAATTCAATAATGAAGCCAACATTACAGATAATTTCGCGGTCGCCAAAAGCAATCCCGGGCAAATTCTTCTGCCAAAACCAAATGGAATGAGGTCAAAATCTTGGCCGCGGACGTCCATTTTCGAACCCCAAAATCTCTCAGGCTTAAATGCCAGAGGATCCTCCCATATGGCCGGGTCACGGCCTATTGACCATACGTGCACTAAAACTTGAGAATCTTTCGGAATAAAATAGCCACACGCCTCGATGTCTTGATCGACCTTGCGAATCAAAAAGGGAACTGGTGGGTGCATTCGCAAGGTTTCTTTCACTAGGCACTGCAAATAAGGGAGGCGGGTGATGTCGTACTCTTCAATTATCTTGCCTTTGCCAATAACATCTGCAAGCTCGCTTTTAGCTTTCTTCATTATGTATGGTTTTCTCATGACCTCTACCATTGCCCATTCTAATGTACTTGAAGTTGTATCCGTTCCCGCAACGAAAAGGTCCTGCAATATAACTAACTTTAAGAGATGCCAACATTAATAAACTAGAAGGTTCACACTTACTGTTCCGTGATAAATCATCGTGACATTCTTGTGTAAATTAAATTAGGAGGATATGATTTTGATTTCATGTACTACTGAAATTATGGGTCCATAATTAACATTTGCTGATCTTTTTTACTAGTTTTGCGGGTCGAAAATAACTGTTAAAAAGCTCTATACGGCTTTGCAAATAAGGAACTTAATGAAAATAAAAGAGGTTCAAATTACCAGGCACAAGTGTTTTATATGATTTCTGTTGATTGCCTGTGCATCCTCTTGACTGGTATTCAACAAAGCATCAAGAAAATCAGTGCTACTGTTATTTGGCAATTTACTCCTTTGCTGCAATCGTTCGTTGATCAGTTCCTCAATCAGCTGAAGCAACTTATCAATATGCTTGCCTATTCGTCGCCTTATCCCTTGAGGATCAATCGTTTTCAACAGGGGGAAATAATCAGCAAAATTGGGCCTACCAGCTTCTTCCATAATTTTCCATACCACTTCCTTGAATTCTTTTCCTGAATTTGCATAAGGGTCCGCTGCATCCTTGGAAAAAATGGTATTAGAAACTAAATTTATCATTACCTCGAAAGCAGCTTGGCCTATATTCACTGCCTCTCCACTTTGGCTACACTTGCGGCAGTAATCAATTAAATCTTGGATCTTTTGGGACCTGACATTAGAAGTGACAAATCAATATTTTAGTAACCGCCAAAGCCAAAAACTGTCCAAGTTTATACACATGTTGGTTATCACCACTTACTGATTTGACCCAGTTAAACACGAAATGATCCATCAAATTATTGGGTCAAAATAGTATAACATGACAGATCAAAATGCAATCTAAGTCCAAACAGATAAAATTAAATTTGGAGATATTATATTAATATGGAAGAACTTAACATGATAAAAAAGGCATTAGTTTTCATATTTTCCGAGTTATTGACTCGTGACGCACCACAAAAGAAAAACATGAATTAGCTATGAAATTCATTCCTAATATGTCGTTAAACTAGTTTAGCGATGGGAATATGTCGTTTAGCACAGAATCCATCACATACTAATTCCTTTTTTTTAAAAAAATTAATTTGACAGTCCAAGTTTATATTACTGAACCCACCCATTTCCAACCTTTACCTGAGATGTTGACTTGCGTCAAACCTGTTGCTGGAGAAGATATGAAAATTCAAAACTTTCCTTAGGCTTCTCCACTGAGAGCAAACTGGTAGAAACACCACAGAGAATTGAGAGTGATTATGCGCATGAAGTGCATCTGGGATTGTTCTGCTGGAGAAGGCCAAATCTTGCTTTTGTAGGACTTCTTTGGCAACTGCTGATGAAGATATAACCACTGTCGTTAGTTGGCCCATTCTGAGGCTGATCATTGGGCCATACTTCTCGGCAAGCCTGGCAAGGGACTGATGAGGTTGATCACCAAGAATGTTATGCAAATTTCCAATCAATGGCAGGGGAACTGGCCCTGGTGGAATATTTTTGTTGCGTCTTTTGCTTATTGCTACGCAACGAATGCATTGAAGCAAAGTCCAGGCAAGTAGTAATCCACCTATAATGGCTACATACTCCATTTCTAATAATCAATTCAGAGTACCTAGGCGCCTTGCATTAGCTACATTATCTAGTGCTTATATATACTGCATCATCATCCATCCTAAATGTAAAAAGTGTTAATCAGACAAAACCTCTACAGGGTTGGATCTTTTTCAAAGTTTGATGGTGCAAGGAACACATGGTAGTAATTTTCACATGGCTTAAAATTAGGAAAAGGGTCAAAAATACCCCTCTACTTTGGGAAAAGGGCTAAAAATATCCTTCAAATTAATTTTGGGTCAGAAATACCCCTCACATCATCAAAGTTTTCACATATACCCCTATCGTAACGAAAATTCCCAAATCCGTGAAGATAATCCGGTTTTATTTTTTAAACTCGCTCCATTATTTAAATCCGACCCAACTATATAAAAACCTATGATCCTACGATCACATTTTTTCACCCTGGCCTACATGTTTAAAGGGGATTGTAGGATCGTAGGTTTTTATTTAGTTGGGTCGGGTTTAAATAATGAAACGGGTTTAAAAAATGAAACCAAATTATCTTCACGGATTTGAGAATTTTCGTTAAGACAGGGGTATATGTGAAAACTTTGATGATGCGAGGGGTATTTTTGATCTAAAATTAGTTTGGAGGATATTTTTAGCCTTTTCCCAAAGTAGAAGGATATTTTTTGCCCTTTTCTCTTAAAATTATGGTGCAGGGAACACATGGTACTACTTTTCGCGTGGTTTCAAATAGTTACAACTTTTGCTTTTTTGTTTCATTTCTGTTTAACAAATCTTTATAAAAAATAAAAAAATAAAAAGCAAATAAGTGTACTTACACTTTCTATACATTTTTTTAGCAAATTTTTTTATCCTTTTTGTTTTACTACAAAGGCATGTAGTTATCATACTAAAAGTGAGAAGCATCTAAGATTAAAATTGGATTACGAAAATATTCCGCAATCAAACTCAGTTACCTGTCAGTATTATGCTCTTCAGAAAATAATATATAATTCAATTTACGGCAAATAATCTACCCGTTTTCTTTACCTACAAAATGCCCCACTCATTATTAATGGCCCACATCTCCATCAATTAAAGAAATTAATACCCAAATTGCCTGTTTGCTTCCGCTTTTGCTTTTTTATTTTCCTCATAGTATGATTCTTCTCCCCTTACCTATCAATGCTTACTTATTGCTATGATAAAGGAGACTGAAGAGTTGCAAGGGTAATTAATTAAGAAAACCTGTAGTAGATGAGTATAAGAAAGAGACAAATCGGTGGTGCATTTGCAAAAATGGTTGTTAAAGCAAATTTTCAATTTTCTGTTAGATGTCAGAGATCTATGTGAATGAATATGATTTTTTCACTTTTAGCTGATAACCGGGTATAGTTCATATATTCTTTTGTTATTTATAATAGAAAATGTGTATAAATAACGGAACTTGCAATGAAGGAAAGGATGCTGAAATCTTCCCGGAGGTTGAAATCGATCTTTTCACAAAGTTGACCTTTTAGCAGCTTAATTAGCCTATGATTCGTTCTCATGTTCTGAGAAACTGTTATTTTAATGTTTATGTCTAGGCAATTGCTAGAGGGTTTCAAAGCAGCATTATCACTAATTACATGCTCAGAGTAAGTGCGACGAAGACCCTGCTACTACTTCATTCTTTCTTTCTTTATTTTTTCACTTAATTCTGTTACGTGAGCTGGCCATTTAGAGAGGTGTCATGTTAATTTTTTCTTCGTTAGAGTTTAACTTCCATGTTACATAGATTATACCTCGATCCTGGAAGAAAATTGTTATAGATAATTATGGTAAATTATGTCTAAATTTTCTGATGTGTTCCTCCTTATCTTATTGCATTCGCACTGTGATTATGAACTCTATTCCCTGATTGTACTTGGTCTTTTTAACCTTTTCAATTTGAACTCTAAATATTTGAGTGTCAATATCTTAATTTCCTTGTTCTATTTGCTCATATATAACAAAAGGTTGGTTTTCAGATAATATCCAAAAACTAGTTATTTAATTAAAGTGGAGCAAAAATTAGATACTTCTACATAACAATAGAGGAAAAGGAGGAATTAATTGAGATCTAGGAGGCCCTGATGGAGTATAAAGGTTTTAAAAAATCAATAAAAATGTTAATGTTTATGCCTTAGCCTGAGCAAGAAAATGATTTCATTTTAAACAAAGATAGGAGAGCAACATTAAGAAGATAAAGTGAAAAAATAATTAGAGGACATAAAATTAAACTATGATTTTTTAATAAACAATTATTATCATATTAAAAATATAAAACAAAATTTTGATAGTTTAACCCTCATATTATGCTACTACAACTTAATGTTGGATCTTAGTACATTTTATTATATACTCCATTTTCCTCGAGCGTTATATTCATTCTAATCTTATCTCATTAATAATAACATAAACTATTTCAAAGATCGAGGAAGAATTAAGTAGATCAAGAATCCCCAATTTCTTAGTTTATTACATTGCCTATTTGGAGTCGACATTTATAGCAGAATAGGAGCAGCTCTTAAAGGACGTGATCTCGCAAGTGTAATCCCAAACTTTTCTTCCACATCCAAGTCTTCTGGCGCGGTATTACCTTCAGCTTTTCAATCAAATGAATTCAACAATGAACCCGACATTGCAGAAAGTGTCCTTGTTGCCAAAGGTAGCCCCGGACAAATTCTTCGACCAGTACCAAATGGAATGATTTCAAAATCTTGGCCACGAACGTCCATTTTCGAACCCCAAAATCTCTCTAGCTTAAATGCCCGGGGATCCTCCCATGTAGTTGGATCACGACCTATTGACCATACGTGCACTAAAACTTGAAGAGTCTTTCGGAATAAAATAGCCACACGCCTCGATGTCTTGATCGACCTTGCGAATCAAAAAGGGAACTGGTGGGTGCATTCGCAAGGTTTCTTTCACTAGGCACTGCAAATAAGGGAGGCGGGTGATGTCGTACTCTTCGATTATCTTGCCTTTGCCAATAACATCTGCAAGCTCGCTTTTAGCTTTCTTCATTATGTATGGTTTTCTCATGACCTCTACCATTGCCCATTCTAATGTACTTGAAGTTGTATCCGTTCCCGCAACGAAAAGGTCCTGCAATATAACTAACTTTAAGAGATGCCAACATTAATAAACTAGAAGGTTCATACTTACTGTTCCGTGATAAATTATCGTGACATTCTTGTGTAAATTAAATTAGGAGGATATGATTTTGATTTCATGTACTACTGAAATTATGGGTCCATAATTAACATTTGCTGATCTTTTTTACTAGTTTTGTGGGTCGAAAATAATTGTTAAAAAGCTCTATACGGCTTTGCAAATAAGGAACTTAATGAAAATAAAAAGAGGTTCAAATTACCAGGCACAAGTAATAAAAAGCGGTTCAAATTACCAGGCACAAGTGTTTTATATGATTTCTGTCGATTGCCTGTGCATCCTCTTGGCTGGTATTTAACAAAGCATCAAGAAAATCAGTGCTACTGTTATTTGCCAATTTACTCCTTTGCTGCAATCTGTCATCGATCAATTCCTCAATCAGCTGAAGCAACTTATCAGTATGCTTGCCTATTCGTCGCCTTACCCCTTGAGGATCAATCATTTTCAACAGGGGGAAATAATCAGGAAAATTGGGCCTACAGCTTCTTCCATAATTTTCCATACCACTTCCTTGAATTCTTTTCCTGAATTTGCATAAGGGTCCACTACATGCTTGGAAAAAATGGTATTAGAAACTAAATCTATCATTGCCTCGAAAGCAGCTTGGCCTATATTCACTGCCTCTTCACTTTGGCTACACTTGCTGCAGTAATCGATAAAATCTTGGATCTTTTGGGACCTGACATTAGAAGTGACAAATCAATATTTTAGTAACCGCCAAAGCCAAAAACTGTCCAAGTTTATACACATGTTGGTTATCACCACTTACTGATTTGACCCAGTTAAACACGAAATGATCCATCAATTTATTGGGTCAAAATAGTATAACATGACAGATCAAAATGCAATCTAAGTCCAAACAGATAAAATTAAATTTGGAGATATTATATTAATATGGAAGAACTTAACATGATAAAAAAGGCATTAGTTTTCATATTTTCCTTTTTATTAAAAAACATAGCAAGATACTAAAAAAGATGAAAAGTTGGGTCATATGCTGGGTTACAACAACCTATTTGACCCATCTTGATCCAACTTATGTTTACTCAAGTAAAGTTTGGATGAGTTATTGACCGGTGACGCACCACAAAAGAAAAGCATGAATTAGCTATGAAATTCATTCCTAATATGTCATTAAACTAGTTTAGCGATGGGAATATGTTGTTTAGCACAGAATCCATCACATACTAAATCCTTTTAAAAAAAAAAAAAAAAAATTGACCGTCCAAGTAGGGCTGTGCATATTAACGGTTAAACCAATAACCCGAACCAATTAATGGGTTATTGGGTTAATGGTTCGGGTTAATGGATTACTGGTTCGGGTATCGGGTGGTGCCCTGTGGTTATTGGCTTATTGGGTCGGGTCACGGTTTGATCATTTTTGTTAACGGGTGAACCGATAACCCGATAACCATTTATTAATTATAATTCTACCGTTCCATATATAAAGTCACTTGACTAAATTTTGGGTTCACTTGATTTCCACTTCATAAACTCAGTCTCTCAAGCGGCGTATCACAACAGAAACCCTTCTCCTCCAACTCGCAAGACGCAAGCCCGACTTGAAAACGTAAACTTACTAAACTATTTTTTACTTCTTCTACATTGCTTTCAATTCTCACTCTTGTTTATGTGTTTTTGTATTTCTCTGTTTTGGGGTGTTTGTTGGGGTTGGGAAATTAGGGAAATCACTTTCTAGCAGAAAAAGTTCTTCGTTCTTGAATTTTTTTTGTTCGGCATAGTCTTAGGAGATGAAGCGACTTTCAGTTTTGAAGATGGGTTCCTTGTTCTTGAATATTTTTTGTGTGAAATCTTAACGGTTAAACCGATAACTGAACCGATAACAAACAACAACCGATTAACCGATAACTTTGAAACCCGAACCGAACCGACCGATATGCAGCCCTACGTCCAAGTTTATATTACTGAACCCACCCATTTCCAACCTTTACCTGAGATGTTGACTTGCGTCAAACCTGTTGCTGGAGAAGATATGAAAATTCAAAATTTTCCTTAGGCTTCTCCACTGAGAGCAAACTGGTAGAAACACCACAGAGTATTAAGAGTGATTATGCGCATGAAGTGCATCTGGGATTGTTCGGCTGGAGCTTATTGCTACGCAACGAATGCATAGAAGCAAAGTCCAGGCAAGTAGTAATCCACCTATAATGGCTACATACTCCATTTCTCATAATTTCTAATAATCAATTCAGAGTACTATGCGCCTTACGTTAGCTACATTATCTAGTGCTTATTTACATTTACATTTACACTATATAGAAGAGCCGGTTGGGGCTCATGTTTTCGTCGGCCGTTCAAAAAAATTGTGGGCCCCATCTCTTCTATATAGTGTAAAATTAATATTTAAAAAAAATTGTGGGCTCCATAATTTTAATTCTCTTACAAAAAAATTTGTGAGCTTCATATATATTAAACAACAACTAATATTAAAAAAATAGTGCAAATTAATAATGTCAAAAAAAAGTACACCCCGTATTAAAAAATCAAACAATATTCATGTAATTTCCAAAGTATCTCATTAAGTCAATAATGATGGATTCATTGCCACGTGCGTATTCGTAGCAAACACTAATATAATAAATTTTTAAATACGGAGCACAAACTACAATGTTATATTAATCGTGTTTTGAACAGAGTATCCCGTATTGACAAAATCAAGCAATATATATATATAAAAAAAAAGTGAATCCCGTATTAAAAAAACAAACAATGTCAAAAAACATTGTGGGCCCCAACAACAACTAATATTAAAAAAAATATATTGGGCACCATATTAAATATCAACCAGTATTAAAAAAAAAAAAAAAAAAAAAAAAAAGTGGAACCCACCACATCCAAACTTACGGGAAAACAAAAACTCGATCCCATATTAACAAAATCAAGCAATATTAAAAAAAAAAAAAAAAGGTGAATCCCATATTAAAAAAAATATATTAAAAATTGTGGGCCCCCATATATATTAAACAGCAACTAATATTAAAAAAAAATATTGGGCACCATATTAAACACCAACCAGTATTAAAAAAAAGAAAAAAGAAAAAAAGTGGAATCCACCACATCCAAACTCACGGGAAAAAAAAAGTGGAATAAAATTTAATTACTTTTTCATTTTTTCCTTACTCTAATAAATGTGAAAAGATATTAATGTCATAAAAAAATATTAAATGGAGATCAAATAATTAATAAGGTACATTAGTGAAATTATAATTCTAATTGACGTTTCCTTAAAAAACCATGTAAAAAACAACATGACAACTAAAATGAGTTAAACAAATATTTATTAAAAATTAAAAAATAGAAGTTCTTCATGGCCCCATATTAAACATCAACCAGTATTAAAAAAAAATTGTGGGCCCCATATTAAACACCAACCAGTATTTAAAAAAAAAAAAAGTGGAACCCACCACGTTCAAACTCACGGGAAAAAAAAAGTGAACCCCATATTAACAAAATTAAGCAATATTAAAAAAAAAAAAAAAAAGTGAATCCCATATTCAAAAAACAAATAATGTTAAAAAAAAGTGTTTAGAAAATCAAACAATTAAATCAATAATGATGGATTCATTGCCACATGCGTATCAACTCATTAGTGGGAGCAAATGAAATTATTGTACAGCAACATACTTAAAATACTTATATATTAAAATAAGATAGAATTTAATTACTTTTTCATTTATTTCCTTACTCTAATAAATGAGAAAAGAAAAAATAAGATAGAATTTAATTACTTTTTCATTTTTTCCTTACTCTAATAAATGAGATTAATGTCTTAAAATAAAAAATAATATTAAATGGAGATCAAATAATTAATAAGGTAAATTAGTGAAATTCTAATTCTAATTAACGTTTCCTTAAAAAACTGTGTAAAAAATAACATGACAAGTAAAATGAGTTAAATAAAAAATATTTACTAAAAATTAAAAAATAGAAGTTCTTCATTTAGAAAATCAAATTTCTACTTTGTTTCATTTTAAACATGTAAAATTAATATAATAATTTTAATTAAAATTATCCAAATCAAAATTTGATAAAAAAAATTATATGTATTATTTTACTATCACTACTATATAGAAGAGCCGGTTTATAGAGACAAGATCATCGTCCGTGTTCGGTCCTACTTTTTTATTTAAGAGCAAAAACATCCTTTGTGGTCCCACCCACTTTTTTATTTAAGGGCAAAAAAATGACGGTTTATACTTTATATTACCAACTCTTCTAAAAAGTAGATAGAAATACTTTATTATACTTCTATTTTTCTACAAGTAAAATGAGCTAAACCGAGAATATTTACCAAAATTTAAAAAATAGCATTTTTTCGTTTAAATAGAAAATTAATTTATACTTTGTTTCGTTTTAAACATGTAAAATTAATTTAATAATTTGAATTAGAATATCCAAATCAAAATTTGATAAAAAATAATAAGTATTTTACACTTTTAAATTAATCGAATTAAAATTGAAAGTATCAACTGATGCTTAAATATTGCTATTATTTTATCTCAAAGAGAGGAAAATAATTTTCTTTTAAACAAGTTTTCTCTTTTAAAAAGTATTAATAAATTTTCATAGCAAACACGAATATAATAAAGTTTTAGATATGGAGCACAAACTACAATGTTGTATTAATCGTATTTTAAACATAGTATATATATATATATATATATATATATATATATATATATATATATATATATATATATTATCACTATCTAAACACAATTACATATACATAGATACACTATAATCCGAAGTGTTAGGCCCGTGCAGCCATCAAGTATTATATATATATATATTGCATCATCATCCATCCTAAATGGAGAAAGTGTTAATCAGACAAAACCTCTACAGGGTTGGGTCTTTTCCAACGTTTGATGCTGCAACACATGGTAGTAATTTTCACATGGTTGAAAATTATGGTGCAGGGAACACATGGTACTACTTTTCGCATGGTTTCAAATAGTTTTTAACAACTTTTGCTTTCTTGTTTCATTTCTGTTTAACAAATCTTTATTAAAAAAAAATAGTAATAATAATACAGATAAAAAATAAAAAAATAAAAAGCAAATAAGTGTACTTACACTTTCTCTATATTTTTTAGCAAATTTATTTATCCTTTTTGTTTTACTACATAGGCTTGTAGTTATGTACTATAAAAACAAAGATTAGTCAGATTTACTTCTCACCAATTACACGACCAATTTCATTTCCCATTCAGGCTAGCTAGCAAAACTCAATAAAAATACATAGTATAACATTTATAGATTCCTGGTTTAATGTTAACATGCAAAATATGAAATTACTTATAGACACGAGGGATTATGTCTAAATAGCTGCCATCTCGCAAAGATTCGTAAAGCAAAAAGTTAACATTAGTGATTAACTTTTTGATCAATTAATTACCGGAATTTTTAATACCTAATAATGATTATATAAATCCCCAAGGTTACGAGTTGGTTAAGCGAGTGGTTTCCCACATGGGAGACCTAGAGGCACTTTGACGAGAAATTGTAAGAATATTCATCCATTCAGTCCAGAAATGTATTGCACATTCCAACGTTGAAGTCAGAGAACTCGCCTCAAAAGTCAAGAATGCTAATACTGGATTTATATCCAAACTGCATTTTGCTATAATGAGTCCAGAGAAAACTCCCCTTTCAAGTTGCAGTCATTCATCCTTCAATTAGCTGATTCAAGTTAGCATTGAGGAGTACGATTAAACACGGATTTCAAGGCGATAGAACAACGGAGTGTTTCTATGGTTCGTCATCTCCACAGAGCTCCTGAAATTGCGTCAAACTGCAATGAAGAGAAAAAGTATCTTTTTCTTTAACCAACAACCAATAGACGAACCATGAATACTATCAAGATCATTTACACATGATCAGGAGCCAAAATGTGTTCAAACTTCAGAAAAAGCATGAATAAAGAACATCTAACGAACACAAACATGACGAATGAGCTAGTAATCCTCGTAAAATTGGCTTGAATATTAGTAGGACGGCAACACAACTTCCTGCCTCAAAGTTTAGAAATATCCTCACCATTTTTTTAAATACTTATTAAAATGCACAAAATCAAAAGACAATTAGAGTCATGAAAGAATCCCATAGTCCAATTGAGGTGATTAGTGATTGAAAAAACACAAGTCAAATAAGGTAATATGTATGAACTCTTGCAATAAAAAAAATCAAGAGAAGAAATTTATCATTTGCCTTGAGATGATGTAGAAGGGTAAAGTCCGGTAGACTAACAAAAATGTTCAAAGCAAACCATATGTTAACTAAAACATCAAAATCAATAAGAAAGTGAATGCAAAATGAATTCCTGACAATTTGGAAAGTGTTTGTTTGAAAAGTACTGAGTGTGAAAATTCTTTTCTTTGAGTTGTTCTTGGAAAAAAAAAGTTGATTCTCTTTTTCCTTTTTCATTTTTTAGTTTTTGGAAAAAAGATATCAAAAACCAAGCAAAAAAGTTGTTTTCTTTCACAAAAACAAATCAAACAAAAAGAGTTTGCAAAAACTCAAAGTTCTCTCGCAAAAGTAATTGCCAATATAAGCTTAACTATCAAGTAAGAATTGCTTAACCTAACTGTGAAGAACATCCAATGAACCACCAATCTAACAGCAAGCAAACACTTGCTTACTTTAAACAAATAGCTGTAAGAACTCCTATTACAAGGGAAACTTCGGGTAGAAATAATAAATATAATACAGAGTTCCATAGTGTGAAGATAGCAATCTCAATAATACAATAGAATCTATTGAGGAAGTCCAGAAGTGTGTCAAACAAACATACCGACGTAGTAGCACTTGTGGATTATAAGGAAACAGCTTCTTTTGGTGAAGGCTTTCAATAGATGCTTTAAGTGAAAAAAGGCAGTTCCTTGCACACTCAAATGGTGATATCTGAGTTACATAGTCCTCATCGCGACATCCATAGGCTTTCTTGCTTTTGCTTTCAAGTGGTACAATAACTCCACTAACAGAACTTGGCAAAACGGATATCTCTCCCCTAGAGTTATAATCATCCGTTGAAATCTTCTTTCTCTTTCTGCTTCGAGATTTTCCGCTCCATGAAAATTCGACAAATATGTTCCATGAATCACATACCATACGCAGACACCTATGAGGGTGCAGGTATAAATTAAATGGCAACATCAGACATGGATGAAGTCAACCTATTTTGTTTAGGAGAGGCTAATGTTGTTCCTTTTCTCTGAAACTGAATATGCTACTTAAATTTGGCACAATTATCAGAGAAATAGATATGCAGTGCTTAGTGTAGTGTAAATGGAAGAACATGTGGTTACTTTTTTGTTTTTTAGGAATATATTAGGAAAAGACAAATTAATTCACTAGAGGATTTGTGGAACTCTTGTAGGATCAAAAAGATATACCCCCTCTATCCCAATTTATGTGGCACACTTTCCTTTTTAGTCCATCCCAAAAGAATGACACCTTTCTATAAACAATTTTAACCTTAAAATTTTCATTTTACCTTCAATGAGATGAAGACTACAGAAAACAAAGTCTGGTACATACCTCAAAAGATATTCAGCAGAACTAGCTCCTGTGTCTTTTGAAATAAGATAATCAAGAAGAACTTGATGATCATAGTGTATCTGTAAGCAAGGTAACATGGCAAAACTACTCAGCATGGGTAAATATTCAGTATTTCGTCTTGACATCAGAAGGAGAGAAAACAATGAAGTGCACAAGGGAATGTTTCGTACTTACTCCAGCCAGGAAGAGGTGAAAGAAATGTATTGGGTGAAAAAGGTGTGAGATCAGAGAAAACTGTCTCAGTTCATCATCTGACAAAGTCACTTCAGCAGTAAACCTACATACAGCACGAAGCACTAAAAGAACTGCCATATAGAATTTCACATTATCCATAAAATTAACCAATATACCCGTAACTCACTTTTCAGAGTAAAATGGCAAGCAAAGCATTTGCAAGAGCATTTCAAACAGAATATCATCCTACAATTTAACTTAGGAAAAGAAAGTCAGAAAAGTGAAGACGGTTGGAACAGTAAAAATTTAGTAGTAAGACCCCATGGGTATTTCATCATAGAGGACAGCCAGCGAGTTTCGTGTCACAAACAACTTCTGAAATGCAACATATCAGACAAATCAAATCAACCGAATATGAAGCTTTACCAGAGGTCTATGTCCTGGACACCATAATATAGTAGGAAGTATACCAAAACCTAGAAACAAGCCAGAAACCATTTTTTAAGCTTTTGTAAGATATAGGCAATTCTCAATCTTCTTTCTTTATTGTTGTTGAAAAAATAATAACAATTTAATGGATAAAGCTCAGAAGCCAACCGTAGGCAATTCTCAATCATTGGAAGTCCAAAGATACAGTTGAATCTCTAATGCTTATTGCTTAGACAACAAACTATGTGAAAATGATGGATTTGGGTCAGGATAATCAACAACAACAATAACAACATACCCAGTGTGATCCCACAAGTGGGGTTTGGGAAGGGTGGGGTATATGCAGACCTTACCCCTACCTTGTGTGAGGTAGAGAAGCTGTTTCAGATAGACTTGGGTCAGGCGAATTGACAAGGAAAGAGTTAACAGAAGGGGAAGGGGGGGGGAGGGGGGGGGGGGATGCAGACTACTAAAGCAACTGCATATACAAAGTTTTGCCACGTCATTCTTGGTCAATCACAGTACCATAGGGCGAATGTATTCTATGAGTTTCTTAGTAACTAAGACTAAAATAT
Source organism: Lycium barbarum (assembly GCF_019175385.1). Classification (NCBI taxonomy): domain Eukaryota; kingdom Viridiplantae; phylum Streptophyta; class Magnoliopsida; order Solanales; family Solanaceae; genus Lycium; species Lycium barbarum. Next base: position 99,889,632 of record NC_083348.1, on the reverse strand, counting down.
TCCCGCTTCTCCTCTTACTGTTGCCCAACTTATCTCATACTGACAGTCACTTCCAAAACTTATCAAACCTTGAAGATCAGCGATTAAAAAAAAGAAGAATGAATTTATAAAAGCTAATTCAAACAATTTATTTAGAGGTCCCGAAACAAATGAACAAGTTAAAACAAAAGTCATTGTGAGCAAGAGCACAAACCTCTTGCATATAGAGCTGCAACAAGGATGAGACAAAGTCCATGCATTCCTCAGAGTTCATATCATGGTCAATAAAACTATCACCAGGGAGAAGCTCTCTGAGCCATTCGTGGAGCTCTCGCAAAGCTTTCCTTCTACTGCATAACTTAGGATTCAGGTCAAAGCTTGAGCAAGACTTAAGATCTTTACACGCATAATGTTGATCAATCGTCTCTTTCATGTTCAGCAAACTAGAGGAACATTTGAGGAAGAGGAAAATGGACAGCCTTTGTAAATGCTTTGATGAAATCCCTTTTTTCCCCATATCAAATGTCATTACACCAAATGGAGAACCTTCAAGATATTTATCTAGACCAAAGTCCTGCCTATCCATAGGTTGCAACAGTACATCTTGAAAGTACGTGTGGATAAGCCCCAACCATGAAATCACAACTGAGTAGTTCAAATGGATTTGGTTACTAAGTCGAATCATGAGTATCTGCAAAATGGACAGTTGTTGCAACCACAAGCTCACTCAGTTAAACGATCTCCACTCAGTTCAAATAAAATTTTATAAATTTACCTATCATATCACTGTAAATAACATAAGGAGCATATATCTGTGCAGAATAGAAGAGATGATTATCAGAGAAAAGGCAAAAAGCAAGAACCCTTCATCACATCCACCTAGTTGTAATACTTCAGATTGAACTGTAGCATTTAGCATATTAAACTTTTTCCATCCGACTTCTTTTTTCCTTTGATAGATCACATATTGTTGCATTCAGGGAACCAAGGGGGTGCTATGCATGTACAAATGCAACATCTAAGAAGGGTAAATACCTCATAAAACTAAATAAAGCACAAGTAGATTTGAGATTTAGAGAACCCCCTATTTATTCTTTAATTTACCTCAAAAGTCAAATTATTTAGTATTAGAAAGAAATGGACTTGAATTGAGCGGAACGGTTATATAGGATTCATATAGACCTCAATCTAACTTAAGATAGAGGAATAGTATTGATATACATAGATGCCTAATACTTTTTTACACCAAAATTGTTGTTTTTTAATTTTAGAAAAAGAGCAACTTTTTGACCTTTTTTAGTGTCCTTTCTTATCACCTTCCAACAAAAGAAGTTCAACACAGGTGCCATCGTCAACTCCCTACACTGCCAACATTAATGAAACATTGGTGAGGAAACCATCAACTCACAATATGCCTTCACTGTCCCCATAAGAACATTGAGATTCCATTGAAAGTTTGTGCTTATTGGATAAGAGTAAACCATAGTTACTATAAAGCAGAAAGAACAATAGCACAATGAAAAAGCGAAGTCAGTACCCAAACCACGTATCAACTGGTCGGAGAAAAGCAATGATAAGCTCAAACAGAAAGCATAAAAAGAAATGTGGGAGGGCAGTCGGGGATAAACGTAATGACTAACTATCCAGGCCTATGGAGGGAGCAAATTAATCTGTTTTTATGAGAAGTTCCTTTCAATTAAATGTTTGAGAGCAATATCAGACATCAAATTAGATATATTATCATGCAAAGTACCAACGAATTTCTAGTGAAAGTCCCCAGGTTTTACCTGTTTTTTCTTAGCAGCAGGAAGCATTTAATAAAAGATTCTAATTAATGAGAGTGAGCTGAAAAGAAATTCATACCAACATCTTATGTTTATGATATTGAGAGATCGCAACATTATCAGAGCGCTGTCCATTACTAAGGCATGATGACAGAAGTCTTGGAAGCAGGTTTTTTATTTCAAAAATAAATGGATGCTCCGCTGAAGAGCTGACAGCAATGTCTGTCCAACCACTTTTAACCAATGAACAGAATAATCGGAGAAGATATCCCTGAAACATTAGTATTGACTTCGGTTTTGCTTCTAGCGTTTGAAGCAAATCTGGATTGGAGACCCCTTGAGCATGGTAAACCTCTGAAAGCAAATCCCAAGGCATATTTGAGATAAAAGAAGTGGTAGCCTCCAAGAAAATGTTGAAAATTTGATCAACAACATCCCGATTCAACTGTTTCAGTATATTGTGTAGAACTCTCGTGATAACAGCTGCCGTCGACCAACTTCCACTTTTCAGACTGAGCTTCAATAAAGGAGAAGGTGTTGGATCCCCACTCAAGTCTTTGACCTCCATTGTATGTCCCATGGAAGAAGGATCATTAGAAATTGAAATTTTCACGCAAAGATACAGCAAATTGATATATTCACCCCAACAGCTTTCCTGCAAGATAGAACTAGTAAAGAAACACAAAACATCGAAACGAAAAGCTGCCTATGTAGTGATTTCGAAGTCACCGTCTTATCACATACAGATTCAAGCAAAAAATCAGAAACAGCCACCAAGATATTGCCAACTAGGTGATGGATATATGGATTCTCCTTTGCAACCACAACCATCTGCAGATAAGAAATCATAAGAGAGTTGTAAGGTTGAATAAGAAGTAATTCCAAAACAAAACAACAAATGCACCATTGTAAGAGGGTAAACTGGACTTGAAACTGATCAAAATGAGATGAAAATTTCCGTTTACTAGAACCTGAGCAACTGGGCTCCATATCATATCATTTTTCATTAGAATCGTAGCAATATTCCAGCACTGTTTAAATGAACTTAAATTCTTGATCTTAATTAGTGTCCAGAAAGTAAACTCCAAATTGGTCAGGACTCAGAAAATCTAACAACATCAGGATGCTAATTGAAAAAACATCACAATGCAGGGACCAACATGTTAACAATTCAGAGTGGTATTTGATACACATATGACATAACTGTACTACAGAATATGGTGTCGAAATGCATCCAATTACAGCTTGTGAATCAGCCAAAAAGTCATAAAAAGATTGAAACCCAATGTGCCATATCTCATAACGAGTATTCGAATTGAAAAAACTTACCAAGACCTCAATAACATTAGTTAAACAATGATGATTATCAGCATGTAACTGAGTCATTCTTCGACCTCCACCAACAGAATTTCCCGCCATATCCTGCTAATAAATTTACACCAAAAAAACAATGTACCCTAAGATAATCCCAAGCAAAACCATATTACCACAACCAAGAGATACACAACAGAAAGATTCTTACAAAGCTGTCATCAGACTCATATTCCTTAATCCACTGCTTAACTTCTGTATAAACCTAAAAGTTGGGAATTTTAAATCAATCAACTCTGCCTAAATTCAAATTAGTTGTGGTTGGCTATATGAAAAAAAAATAAAAAAATCCCAGACTTCTGAAATAGGAACAAACCTGTGAAAGAGCAATTAAAAGTTGTTTCTCCAGTTCTTTGGTTAATGAAGCAGACCCATTTTCCTGCAAAGAAGTAGAGTTTCATTTTTCTGTAAAATGAGGTGAAAAGTAAAAAAAAAAAAACACAAAGCAAGTAGGAATAAGTGGGGGCAAAAGGGTAGAGTGAGCTTACAGTATAAGGACGGAGGTAACGGTTAATTAGACAACACAAGCGTGACTGTTCCTTCGCCATAATTAACTTGCTTTTCAGCAAATGCAGATTCACCTTTTAAATTTATCAGTAAATCAAAATGAACAACCTCCCTAGTCCATGGAGGGAGAAAATGGTAAAAATGGTCTCTTATCTTTGTTAGTAGATTCAAAATAGTATTTGATCCTTTAAATCGTCATAAGTGAGCACTTTTGATCCCCATCAAATATTTACCGAACTTTAATTATTTTCTTTGTCCCGATTTATGTGATACAAGTCGAATTTTGAGAGTCAAACTTCTTTATTTTAATCGTGAATTCGGATATACAATCTTAAAATTTTTAAAATAATAATTTACGTGTTTAGAAACTAGATCAAAAATACTATAAGTCGCAATTATTAGCAATTTAAAATATTTAAAGAGCAAACTAATAAATAGCGGTCAAAGATTTTCTTGTTTGACTTTTGAAATCTGAAATGTATTACATAAATCAAGATGGAGTGTTAAATTTAACTGGAACTGTGCTAGAAAAAATTTAGGCAAAAGCACCGGAAATATCGATCAAAATTTCAAAAACCATAACATAAAAATACACTAGACATTTTAAAAAAAAAAAGTTGCACCAACTCTTGAAATAGACCAAAAATGATATAAAGTACAAAATCCCGTATAATATTTCCTATTTTCACAACAAATTAATAATCAGAGTTTGATAAATACATGAGACGATCAAAAGTGCCCACTTTTAGCGAATTTAAAGGACTAAAAATGCTCAAATAATACTTAAGGGACAATTTTTGTCATTTTTAAACAATAACGGCACCAGGAAATGTTGGATACTTGGATAGTTCAATAGAGTAAGGAGAGATACCAACTTATGCCACCATTGAATGAAGCCTCTTCCATAGCAGCACTTCTCCTCAATAAGTGCACCTCCATAACCTCAGTTTGCAAAGCACGCCAACTCCATGCCCTTATCCTCACTTCCATACCTGCCACCACAAAATCTCCTTATGTATTCAACAACATTCTCTCCATGTATGCCCGATGTGGGTCTATCCAAGACTCACATAACCTGTTTGACAAAATGCCTGACAGAAACATCGTCTCTTTCAACGCCCTCATTTCCGCCTATTCTCGACACCACCACGTTTCCCATTGGGGTTTCCATTTATTTGCTGAATTGCAAAGTGAAAGCCTAAGACCTAATGGGTTGACTTTTACTAGCCTTTTACATGCATGTTCAGGCATGAAGAATCAGGTATTAGGCTCTATGATTCATTCCCAATGTATAAAGTTTGGATTTTTGTACGATGTTTGCGTTCAAACGTCTGTTCTTGGGATGTATTCAAATTGTGGAGTCTTGGATTGTGCAGAGAAAGTTTTTTGCTCTATGCATGATAAAGATTGTGTGGCTTGGAATACTTTATTTTTCGGATATTTGGAAAATGGTAAGACCATGGAAGGGCTTCAGCTGTTTGGCACCATGTTGAGGACCGGAGTTGTTCCTACGAACTTCACTTATACAACTTTGGTGAGTGCTTGTAGCAGGATAAGAGACCATCTTGCTGGGGAATTAACTCACTCTAAAGTAATTGTTTCGGGGACTGCACTAGATTTGCCCCTTTACAATGCCCTGTTGGACATGTACTCTACTTGTGGTGATAATGTAACAGCTTTGAAAATCTTCAGAAAAATCAAGAAGCCAGATTTGGTTTCTTGGAATTCAATGATATCGGGGTATGCAAACAATGGAGATGGAGAGATGGCAATGACTATGTTTCTCCAATTCCGAAAGTCTTCTGTTCTCACTGCTGACGAATATACATTTGCAGCTGTTATTTCTGCTATAGGAGCATTTGCAGCAGCTGATTATGGGAAACCACTCCACGGTCAAGTTGAGAAGGTGGGGTTCGGCCAAAGTGTATACATTGCAAGCACATTAATGTCAATGTACTTTTGCAATGGGGAAGTTGAGTCTGCTCAAAAGATTTTCATTAGCGGCCCAGATAAAGATGTTGTCCTTTGGACTGAGATGATTGCTGGACATTGTAGGATTGGTAATGCTGCGAACTCTATAAGGTTTTTCCATGGAATGTTAAGGGAAGGCCACAAAGCTGATGAATTTACTCTTACCAGTGCCTTAAGTGTGTGCGCTGAAGTGGCAACTATGAGGCAAGGTGAGATGATTCATTCCCTGGTTGTCAAAACTGGTTATATTGCTGAGATGACCGTTTGTGGGAGTCTGGTTGATATGTATGCTAAAATTGGAAACCTTGGAGCAGCAGAGCTTACGTTTTCCAATGTAACCATGCCTAATCTAAAATGCTGGAACTCGATGCTTGGAGCATATGGTTACCACGGGAAGGCAGAAGAGGCATTTAGTGTTTTCAATGATATATTACAACATGGCCTAAAACCAGATCATGTGACATTTATCTCTCTGCTTGCGGCATGTAGCCATGGTGGTTTGGTCGACCAGGGTATGTTCTTCTGGAATTACATGAAAGAAAATGGTTTAGAACCAAGCATGAAGCATTATTCTTGCATGATCACTTTGTTGAGTCGAGCTGGATTGCTAGAGGAGGCTGAGAATTTTATAATGGAATCACCTTTTGGGGATGAATGTCTTCAACTATGGAAAATCTTACTGAGCTCCTGTGTAAGTAAAGGAAACCGCATAATAGGAATGCGTGCTGCTGAGCTGGTCTTGGGAATGGCTGCAGAAGACAGTGCAACAAATGTACTGCTTTCGAATTTTTTTGCTTCAACTGATAAGTGGGGTGGTGTTTCAGAAATTAGGAGAAAGATAAGGGGATTTAAGTTGGAAAAAGATCCTGGTTTAAGCTGGTTAGAGGTTATGAACAGTACACATGTGTTCTCTTCTAGTGATTATTCACATCCACAATCTGATGAAATAAGAGCTGAGTTGCATAGATTACAAGGAAACTTGACACAGTCAGAAGCAAATCAATTCATGCTAGACGCAGAGGCTGTAGAAGTAGGATGTGGCCTCCATTTGTTAGAATCAGCCTCCATTAAAAACTTTTATAGGCCATGGAGCTTAAGATTCAGCCAATTTCGTCTCCAACTTGATTCCTAGAATATCTCTCCGTCTAACAGCTCGTTAGCAACAACATACCCAGTATAATCCCACAAGTGAGGATCTAACAGATCGTAAGCATTTGTTTCAAATGGTAATAAGATAATTTAAACAAAGTAGGTTTTGTTACTTTTATTAACAAATACTAAATTGATGTGTATTTACTACTTAATACAGAATAGTGTTGAATATATGTAAAAGAAGGAATAATGAATTAATGTAATAACAAAAGTTTGCTTGTATATAGCGTTTTATCACGTTCTAAACTAAATCCACCATCTGCAGCCTAATAAAAACCAGTTGGATTACATATAATTTCAGTGTTTTCCAGCCTTCAGGCATCAACCACAATTTTCTACATATATTTACAAAACATGAAAAACTAATTCTTTCACGTGGTATTTATCATTTAACAGGATATTACTGCTGCCCTATTTCTTCTACTTCGTGTGTCCTGAAACATTCTTTTCTTATTTGAAACGGCAAAATAACTAATTGGAAGCCCCAAAAACATAAAGATATCCAAAGGCATGTAAAACCGTAAGAAGAGGGCTTATAAATTGAGGGGGAAATGCGTCTACCACAAATGAGATCTCAAGTGTTTACACAATCTTCCTCTGTCAAGGAAATGATGCCAGCTGGAAGTTAGATCCCGACGATTACAAATATAACCTGTTTCATTTCTACAAAGGGCAACGGAAATCTAGAAGACTAGAGTACAAAATCAAACTTGATACACTAAGTCAGGAGAATTAGGGAAATGAAAATAGTATAACATAGCCGTAACATCCCTATGATAGTACATCTCTGCAGAAATAGCGGTCCACAATAATGAAACAGGCCAATGGAACTGGAGGTAGGTAAACTGCGTCATTTCATGATTTGTCAAATTGCTTGAGCTTGCAAGGCTACTGTGACAGGTAATAAGTGTGCTGCAGCAAAGAGATTTGCATCCATTAAAAATCTCAGATTAATGACAGTCGATGTCTGAATTACCAAACATATTCTCTAGCGTCTGCCTGTACGACTTTTAGCTCTAGCCTTCTGCAAAATAGAATGACACGTAACAAAGATATCAGGTATAAGCACAGTGATGGTTTTAGGCAGCAAAGATCATCGGGTATAAGCATAGTAAGCATGGAAAGTTTGAATAGCAATAGTCATCCAAACTAGGAGCATTTTGACAACAAAGTAATAAGCAACTACCTTGTTATGGTTTTATTAAACAATACCATAATGAAGCAGGTGCTAACTGATGATTTTGTTCTACAATACTGCTACAATTTTTCTTTAAACAAAAACTGTCGTTCTTGCTATGATTCTTTTTTTCGCAAAAACTGCCATTCTTGCAATGAAATAGAAACTATAATAGACCTCAGCCACACAAACATCAAACACAAAACCAGCAGCAATCATCTGTCATGATAGAGCAGGTAGCAACCCCTTATAGGCCCGTGATAAAATAAAATAGATCTTTCTTGTCATGAAATATTATAAAAGAAACAACCTCCTATTATATTTACAGACATTATCTGAGAATATACATCTATCCTTGCCAAAGTGTTGGTGCAACATATACCAGACCAATGATGAAACAATTTGAACCAAAGGTTTGTAAACCTATATCAGCAACCATGAGGCAGTACCAAAAATATCTATGCCCATTATGACTGCATTATTTCTCTCAGAGCTGCGATGTCCTCATCAGATTAAACTTTTGTTTATTTATAGAGATCCAAACAATTTGCTGTGTATGTTTTTTCCTCCTTTTATAAAAATCAACTCAAGAGTTAATGAACCATGGATTCTGAAGGAAAAAAACTGTCAGACACTACAATATTGAAGAAGCAAATGTATCCAGTAACTAGTTCAGGACAGTATTTGGATTTTATTAGCACTTTAATTCTTTATTGAGACATTGTATTTGGGGCAAACAATGTTCATCTATATTTTTTTGTTCTTTTGTAATTAGCATCCTCTTAACTATGCATCTACTTGATGCCCTTTTTTTTCATTACCTCATCAAAAAAAGGATCGAAGCAGCAAGATTTTTTGAAAAAGCATCCTAACATTCAACAAAGTAATATTTCGGGATTGGATAGCCACAAAGCTGGTAATAAACAAGCTAGCCCAAAAACATCTATGTATATATATTTTTTTATTTATTTGTTTTGGGGGGGGGGGGGGGGGGTTAGTGTGTGCTGAGGGAGATAGGCATAGACAAGAAACAGCCCAATACAGAAGAATATGTATACTCACAGATTGTGTCCCAAAGCTTGCCCCTGATGCTAGTGCAGCACCTACAAAAACATAAGAACAACACTCAGGTACATTCATCAAACAAAATTTGAAGGAAGCCTTCTGGGGATAGAAGAAAAACAGGATGAAAAAAAAAAAAAAAAAAAAAGAATCCCTTCCATTTGGAAAATAGTGCAGTATCAAGAATATCTCATTAATCAAAATATTCAAAAGATTCTGAAAATTCTAATATCAAATAAACTAACTTCGGATAGAAGGAATTTTGAATCATATATTAACAAATTCTTTAGAAAAATATAGTATGTGTTATAACAAATCAGCAAAAGCACAAGCATGTAACATTACCATTCTCGAAAAAGAAAAAAAAAGCACAAGCATGTAATGGAAATTTTCCAAAAAGGAAAAGCTTGGCCTACTTGATGTAACTTCCTCAGGAAAAAACATTAAGCAACTTTTTCCCATGACAGTTACACTTTGAATCATTAGGCTTTTCCTCAAAAGAAAAAGAGAATCTTAAACAAACTGCATTAGCCGCAAACCTAAAATCACCAACAAAACCCATGGTTATATATCAGTATTTAGTATATCAAAATCCATCTGGTTTATCTCATATGATGGTATTTGACTAGACATTAAGTCGATATAAATTTTACTTGTGTATTATATTTTTTTTGATGAAGTAAATAAATTGCATTAGAAAGGCATCAAGAAGATGCAGAGTTACAAAACATCTAACTGTTAGCTTCAGGACATAACTACATGAAGCTGAAACTAAGCAAAAACCTGTAGAAAACAATAAAATAATGGTTCAAAAGTTAGTTTAATAAAGCAAACATTTCATCAAAGTTTACCATTTGCCTTTATGCTGCTACAATACAAAATTGTGGAGGCGTAATAATCAAAAGATATTCAGTTTTTCTTATAAAGGGGTTGAACAGAAATTTAACATTTGTAAAAACTATCTAAAAGATAAAGATATACAAAACAAATAAAGATACACAAAACAAACAGCTAACTACATGTCGTTATTGGGTTTCCAATAAACATACCTGAAGCAAAAGGTGTTGAAAAACTAGGAACTCCAGAAGCGGGGGTAGAACCAAATAATGGAGTACTAGAGGCAGGAGTTGAAGTAGACAAGGACCCAAAGAGTGAAGTTTGAGGGGAAGCACCAGATGTTCCGAACAAAGAGGAAACGGGAGCTGTTGGAGTAGTAAACAGGGAAGAAGATGAAGAAGCAACGGATGGGGTAGCAAAGAGTGAGGATCCACTTCCAGCTGAGGCAGAAGGAACTGCAGATGACGTTTGTGGTGTGCTGGATACCCCAGATGCTGCTGAGCTAGAAATCAATCCTGCTACTTGAGTTGATGGTTGTGGAATTGCAGGCAAATGCAATGTTGGATGTACCCTTTTAGCAGCTGCCTCCTGTTTAGCTGTTTCCCGCCGATCAGCCTCAAGAAAAGGATCGCTCCCATCCCCTCGACGGCGCTGATCAGCCAGGTATGCTGTTTTCATTGATTCAATGTACTGATGAATGCTCTCTACCTGATTTACCAAAAGTATACAAAATATTTTCCCTCAAAATCACATTAACCAAAAATAAAGGCATAAGCTAGAAATTATGAAGATAAGATACACAAAACATTTCACATGCAACTCTACCAAAATGCTACAACAAATGGTAATCGCATGCAGTGTTATCATTTTTCCTGCCTCAAAAGTATATCAGAATTCAACTAATACTCTGATGCTCTCTGATACTAACTATAAGTGGCACAAAACTAAATTAATGAGGAACTTCAACTGTGCCAGAATCTACAAGTCATAAATATATTATCCTGTTCTATAAAGTAATAGAAACGCCATAGTGGCTAGAAAACACACATAACAAAGAACACAAAGTAATCCTAGTCATTTTTACTCTTTTACTCCCTTCTGACTAAGCATGATACTTTCATCAATCTTAAGAAGCCCTCACCATTACAAAAAGTTCCACTTCCCATTACCTTTGCAGCAACATGAACAAAAAAGCCATGCACATCTGACATGACTTTTGGAAGAGACTGCAACAAAGACGAACTGGAGTTCGTAGAATTGCTGTCAGAATCTAAGACCATCAACTGCTCCAATTCTTCAACCCATTGCCTGCATTCTACAAGATATTTCTCAAATCTTGCTACTGTGTGCTGCAAAAAGGGAGAGGGCTTTTTTGGTATTCCACTGTAAAAATCAAAAACTGGCACACTGGGGTTAGACTGCACTTGACTAGACGCTGTTGGAGCTACAGTTGCGCCTGATGCCTGTGATGGAGCAGTAGCACTTGCAACAGCAGGTGCACTTTGATGAAGAAACCTTGGTCGTAACATCATAAAAGAACGCACCGCAACCTCTGTATTGCGCAGCATATCTTTAACAACGGTCATTAACTCTTGCAAGATAGCCTTTTGCCTTTCCATTGATGTACTAACTCCACCAAGTTCCTGAAAAAGCAAGTTAACATTAACACATGCAACAAAGTGAAACATGAAGTTTAGAAACATTAATTAGAAAGAAAAGGAAGAGAACTTGTTCAGACTCTAAAATGTTTACTATAGGTGGAAAATATTATCCTCGATTAGAATAAGAAATACAGGAACCTTCAGTCTGATCAACAGAGGATATGACGAACAGTGTTAAATGGTGTGAAAATCTAAATAATGCAGAGAACAGCTCTAGACAATACCGGTAAACCATCACTAGTCCGTGCTAAGCACAAATAGACACATGGAACTACACATAGAATGCCTGTTAGAGGAATAAATCAGCTTTACAAGAGGTACAGACATTGATAGAAAGAGAATGGTTTTCGTACACTTGCTATATTATTTTCCCACAAAGAAACAGGTCTGCAACCCAGAATGCGACTATACTAGTCCAACTCTGTGCATGGACAACATTACCATGTTCATTCTTGTGAATTAGAAAGCGCCTATAAACCCAGTACATAAGAACATCCACATGATTCAACCATGAAAAAAGCCCTTCCTTTTGGTAATTGATCCGAGATTTTTACTGAAGAGTTACATTCTAGTGGAGGAATAGTGCTTAAAAGAAAACCTGAATGCTGCGACTTGCATCCAATTCAAAACCATCATTGGAGACTGATGAATCAAAAAGTCGGCTACACTGGTCAAGCCTTTGGCTTTCATCCCTGTATTCCAGTACTCTCTCCCTACATCCACAAGAATAGAAATATCAATTAGGAAACTTCTCCAACAAAAAAGAAAGAAGAAAACTTCAATGTTGTTTATATGAAATTAACGCACTCAATTTGCAACAGGACTTTCTGTGAGTCAGGATGGAGGTCTGCCCATTTGGTACTGTAGGTGGCAGGCGTCTTATCGTTGGTGAAAAGGTACAATTGATGTTGCTGCTGTGAGTGCTGTTGCTGCAGCAATTGTTGTTGTTGCTGCTGCAATTGCAGTTGCTGTTGTTGTTGCTGCTGCTGTTGAAATTGAAATTGCTGTTGTTGTTGTTGTTGCGAAAAGGGAGTGATCTGCGAGAATGGCGACGATTGTTGCTGCCCCGGAGTTTGGAATGGCGAAGACTGTTGTTGGCCAGGAGTTTGGAATAGTGACGGCTGTTGTTGTGCCTGTGGAGTGAAAGAGAACGCCATTGGCTAATGCAATGCTTCGCTCATCTGAAATTTCCACTATATTTGAATTAGGGCAAGTCCAAGAATGCTCAAAAGCACTCAACTCCTGAAATAGTTACTATTCGAAAACCCTAGAATATGAATTGGAGGAATAATGAAAAAGGCGCCATCTAACTGTTTCGTTGTGAAAATAAAGAATGCTCCAAAAATTGTAGACCTATTTTCCGTTTGTGTCCAAATTCCAGCCCGCTACAGGCCCACCTGATTTTGCCCGACATATTCCCCCCATTTTTCTCATTAAATTATTACTCCCTAGTTTATTGATTTTTTTTTTCTTTTAGGAAGAAGACCAAAAATAGTTAAATACAAATTACGAACTCATCGGGTGCTTTTGTCAGCTTACGTTATTTGGTTTTCTTGGAGCATCTGGACCGCCTGGGAGACTAAAGCTGGGGTGGTGCTGTTTTGGCGTATCTTTACAGATGTCTGTGTCGAGCGTCTGTTGGTGTTGTCAGAGATGTGTATGGATTTTTCGCTCTTCTCCAGGTAATATTTTAAGTGTGCCTTCCTTTAATGTAGACAAACCTCTTGAAATGACGACTTAAAAATCGTATTTTCTAATATCGCTTACAGTTATGGACGTGGGAGAGGATGTTGCCTTTTCAGCCCGTACCTAGGCATCACCTCGAGATTGACATGCCTTATGCGAGGAGGTGGACAGCGGGTTTTGACCGGGATGTGGATACTCACCACAGTATTCTTCCATTCCGGGACCAACTTGATCACATGATGGACGATGCGGTAAAACTATTTAAATTTACATTAATAATTTAATTAAACGTCTTTTCTACTTGGCGATCACTGATTTGTATTTATATGTTATGCAGCTATTTATATGGATGTTGTACGCTGCTATATTAGATGGTTTGCCGCCCTTCTTTAGGGCAGGTCAGGGGGTTTGGAGGTCGCGGTGTCCATTGATACACCTGGACATCGTAGAGGATCACATGCCCGAGCGTGTCTTACGACAGTTTGGGCATACACAAAGTATACCCCCTGACGTCCGTCATGAGCTCCGACACTACCAGCGGGACGATCGGGTTGCCGTTGATGATGATTTTCTGGCTTTCATTGATGTCCAGCTCCACCGTTGGGAGAACAAGTTGGGCACTTTAGCGGTGGTCGGTCATTTGACTCTCATTGAGCATTACATGCGCTGGTATCATCAGATCACACGTCGATTGATCGGCAACCCAGCTTTGTGTCCCCCTAGGAATGTAGGATACTCAACACTCGCGGGGCAGTACGAGGCATTGGTAAGTTTATTGTATTTAGATTTATTTAATTGCATTAATTGTTACGTTTTAAAAATAAACTTTTTTTTTTTCTGTTGAACACAAATGCAGCTGGTGGTCGTACAACGTTTACGCATCTTGGGGTTAGAGCATATGCCTTACCCTGGCCTTGCGGGGCTTGCCGTGGAGATGGTACGGATATCCGAGGATGGTATCCGGTAGGCAGGCGAGATTAGGCGCAGGGAGGAGCCTGTTCCGGAGGCTGAGTATCAGGCAGCGCCATGAGGAGGACCGGGTGCTCCCATAGGAGGAGGTCGTACTGATAGAGGACGCCGTGCTGTCAGAGGACGCCGTGCGCGTAGAGGACGCGGCGCTGCTGCTAGAGGACCTGGTGGTGGAGGACACCATCTGGTAGATGAAGCGGACGAGGCCGATCCCATTCCAGAGGGCGTTCACGGTCTAGTCCATCCGCAGCCATTCCAGGCCGGTGGCAGCACACCTGGGGACTCACCTACGTTTACGCCGGCGCTCTTACTTGCTGAGATACCCGGGTCTTCATCACAGCCGAGCCAGAATGCATACATAAAGGAGCGTGATAACGTTGATTGGGCGGCGTTACGCGCTTCAATAGCCGATGAGCGGCCTGTGAGGAATTTAGAGGGAGCCAGAATTCTTGACTTCGATGAGTTTTTGATCCCGGTTAGTATTTAAAATACTTATTCGTTTCTTTAAAATTATTTATTTTAAATATATATATATATATATATATATATATATATATATATATATGTTACTCATTATTTAGTAATATTTTTTATTTTAGGATTCGGTTCCAGCGGGTCCGCCAGGGCCACCCACTCAAGCGTGTTCTCATGGGTCTGCCGAGCCAGCGGTGTCTTCCCATATGACTACCGAGCCACAGGTAAGCTTTTTATTAAAATTTGTTTTATTCAATATAAGGTCAATATTTAATATGCATATTTGATTATTTAAAGTACTTATTTTAAATATGTATGTTACTTATTATTTCGTTTTTTTCATATTTTAGGATTCGGCGCTAGTGGGTCCATAGGAGCTACCCGTTCAGGAGTATTCTCATCAGCTTGCCGAGGTAGAGGTGTCTTCTCATGAGACTACTGAGGCGCATGCAAGTTTTTTACTTAAAACTAATTTTATTCAATATAAGGTAAATATTTATTTAATTTTTATAACCTTTACTTGGACTTCGAACAGCATCTCGTCCAGGAGACTACCTCATATTCACCACCACACCCATCTGAGGAGCCTACAGACCCATCTCAGGCGCCCGTTGACACACA
This sequence comes from Lycium barbarum, assembly GCF_019175385.1. NCBI lineage: Eukaryota > Viridiplantae > Streptophyta > Magnoliopsida > Solanales > Solanaceae > Lycium > Lycium barbarum. The sequence goes on along the minus strand of NC_083348.1, from coordinate 99,874,381 downwards.
GGTTTGATTAAATAAATAACGTTAATGTATTCAATATAAATAAGAAATGGTACTAATTATTATATATTTTTTAGGTTCATCCTTCGGCGCCCGCGGTGGCGACTCCTGACGAGAAAGAGGTCAAGTTTCCAGACCTAGCTCAGCCTGAGGTTCTGAGCGTGCCAGCGGGACTAGATCCCAAGAAGAAACACATTCTAGTTTAGGGCGCAAGGGCTAGGGGAAGAGGAGATGATCATGACTTGGAGCGCCCGATTATTAAGAGGAAAAAGGGCGATGGAGACGATGGCGAGGGCGGTGGGGATGGTATGAGCCTTAGGCCTAGAGATAGTCTCCGGCATACTACATGTGGGACCCATCCTCGATAGTATATATACATTAGTGTTGTACAATTTATCGTAAATATTATATATTTTTTGCATATTTATAAATATTATCTTAGTCTTTATTATTGTTTATAGTTTCACATCCTAAATTGATAATAAAAAAAAACGTGACACATTCGAAATAAAGTTAAGCATTAATTTTAAAATAAGACGAAACCCTAAAAGATAAATAACTTAAAGCTAATGACTAAAGTCTTCAAACAAAAAAGGACTTCGAGCACTTTTCAACCACTAAAACGACAATCCAAAGTATTGCGTATTCTTGATGTGTTGAGCCTATTTTATTAATTGTACAAATATAACTAGAGTTCTATATAAAATATTGAAGTTCCGGAATCTCAAAGCATATTTAATATACGGCTAAACTACGCAGAAAAGATAAACTACATAAAAAGGAGTGAAAATGTAATGTTTTGGAAAATGGCGGAGTCCTATAGCGCAGTATTTTACTGCGTTATAGGTGAAAGAAAGATTTCTATAGCGCAGTAAAATACTGCCCTATAGTACTTAACGACTCCGTCTCCATGAAGTACTATAGCGCAGTATTTTACTGCGCTAAAGGTACTTTTGTAACATTTTTTTTGTTGGGGGTATTTTAATTCAAAATGATTTTTTTTGGGGCATTTTGATTCCGGCGTCCTTTGTGCTGCGCGATCACACATCCCCTTATATCTTACTTCTTAGATTTAATTTTAGTTGAGTAGATTTTGGATGAATTAGACTTTTGAGGTCTAGAAATCTTTGGAATTCTTGAAACACGTGGGATAATTATCGGTGTTGATTAGCTCTTATGGTAATTCTTTTTTACAGCAGTATCTTTTGTATATATGGTTTTTAGTTTGGGATAGCAGTACTAAAGATATGGTTAACCTGATATAAACCAACCGGTCAATGCTCCAAAGATTTGAATTATGAATATGCCGACTAGCCAAGCACGGGATGTACCAACGCTAGGTTGCCATAGTTACACACCTCATGTCGACCATTAGGTGCGGGGATAGAAGCTCCAATGTCGATTCGATTGAAAACAATAATTATTAAATAATATTATTGTGAAAAAACTCATTGAATATGTTCACATATTAAGGCCCCGTTTGTCCATAGATATTAAAAAAAAAAAAAAGTTCACTTTTTTTTGGATTTTGAAGTTGAAGTTGTGTTCGGCCATAATTTTTGAAATAGTAGTTTTTGGTGAAATGTAGTTGTAAAAAAGTGAAAAAAAAATTAAAAAACAAGTTTTTTGAGTTTTTGGTATGTCCGAAATTTTTATGGCCAAACGCTGATTCCGTAAAAAAGTGAAAAAAAAATTCGAAAAAAAATGAATAATTTTTATGGCCAAACGGTACCTAAATTTAAAACTCAGTTATTAATACTTGAAATGATTGATTTGAAATTAAGAATTTTTAAGATAAAAATACTAGCTCCGTCTCAACCAAACGTTAATGGGTTTTTAGTAAAATCACACTTCATTAGATAGAGCCAAAAAATGCGTGCATATTCAAATCACGATAAGTAGAAAACAAGAAGAGGCAGAACGGTAAACAGGGACATTTTTGTAGCAACAAACAAAATACAACCATTTCAAAGGCTTTCTCCATCAAATTACAACTGATGATCGAGGAACTGCTGTCCTAAATTCTAAGACCAACACTTCAGATGCCAAGAAGGTGCAAAAGGAAAACCAAAAATATACAAAAGTTTTGATTTTTTTCTGGGATTTGGCATTTTCTTTGATATAGCTAAGGTCATATAAACTCTAAAAAAACATCAAGTACCCCCTAAAGTAACAAAATCCATTTGTAATTCCCTAAACAATCTAATCACTTCATACCATTTCCATGAGCAGAAATAGCAAGATCTGGGAAATTAAAAATTTCTCCTCCAGCACCAACGAATCCTCCTTCTCCACTAGCAAGCTGCCACGTGCTTCCCAACATACTAGCTCCAGCACCATTACTGTTTCCATCAACACTGGTATGTGTAACTCCAGGAAATGGCCAAATGGGCCTTCCAAGCCCAAAGCCCATATCTTCAATTCCAGACCCAACTCCAAGCCCAAACCCACCAAGTGCTAAAAGACCACCAGGCCCTTGAGTACTGCTCAACAACGAAGTGAAACTCCCACACATGTTCACCCCGCCATGATGATCGGTTGTTAGAGGAACCAAAAACGGAGACACGTGTGATGGTGTAGGCGCGTGATGGTAGTCGCGAGGAGAGAGCGTGGATGACAAACAGCTACTGCCGTCACTGGAGTTAGTGGTGATTGTACGTGACCTTTTAGCATTTTTGCGACTACCTCCACCAACGGGGATGTCACGAAGAGTGCCGCCGTGTGTCCAATAACGGCGACAAGATTTGCAAAAGTGACGTGGCTGAGAGAAGTTGTAGTTGTTGTAGTAACAGAATTTGGTGTTGGTTGAATCGCAACGTGGGCAAGGAAGATGCTCCGGTTCGGGTGCCGGTGCACCTCCTTGTTGTTGTTTGGTAACTCTTCTTTCACTCACATCAGAAGGCATTTTCGCTTAACTGTTTTTGTTGTTGGAACTTAGAAGTGAGAAGGACAGAGTTTTCCTTTTGCTAAATAAGGTTTAATGAAGTGAAAAGAGAGATGTGGGGTTTTATGGAAACATGTGGTGGGGGTTTATATGGGAGATTTCAGGTACTTAGTAGAGAGAGAGAGAATCTGAGTTCTGGTCAGTGGAACAAGGTACTGAGGAATTCTGAGGGTTATGTGCTAAAGAACAGAGAGCAGCTTTAACAGGGGCTATTTTTTTTTTTTTTTTTTTCCTATGCTAGCTATGGATATATTCAGACGGCTCGAAAACGGCTTTTGTTTTGGGTTGGCTCATAAATGGAGGGTTTTGCTGGCCAATTCCTATACATGTACATACAAAACCATACAGGATTCTGCTTGTTAATTAAGCACGATTTTATTAGATTCAATTACAGTTATGCATTTACTTTGTTGTCTAATTATAATTACGCTGCGCTCAGTACAACTCACGAGGGAGTAATAGATACGGCTATGACATTATACTACCCACCTATTTGCTACTCTTAACTCCATTATGTGCAAGTGTAATTTTCTTTTAGAAGTATTATAACTAGAGGTGAGGCTCTTTGTAGGTTGTGACTAGCAACATTATTTTACTATTATGCCTCAACTTGCACTCCATTTTTTAATTTAGTATGGTAAAAATAAAAATGAACGTGTCTAATTCACTCAATAAATTCATTAATAAAGACCAAATCTATCATTGAGGAGGGTCGGCGCTGATAATAGTTTATTCTTCACTTCCATTAATTTAGAGATGCATTTACAACATTATTTAATTATTCGAAGTTGATGACAGTATATATTATCGACACAATTAATTGCTGGTATAATAAGTATAAGCCTCCACATAGTTACATGACAAATGATATAAAGATGTTGCAAGTGCTGAATTACTATATTGTTATTCTGACTGTTGTTTAGATAAATATATAGTATCTTCTTTCACATAATCATATCCTAGTAGTATCTTCTTTCACATAATCACATCCTAGTTAAACCAAACTAAAAAACTGAATATCTATACTTTATACCAACGAACTGTATTAATTTAACAAAATCATTGGCAAGTGCAACAGCGAACAGCATTTACTTTTTCCTTTTCATTCGGACAAAGAAGAGTGAGTTCTACAACAAGCTACAAGAATCGGATGTTCATAAATACTCCATCCGTCCCAAGTTAATCGCCATGTTGCGTTTCTCGATGGCCAAATTACGTGAACTTTGACCAACATTTTAAAATGCATTCTTTCATCATACTGACATGAGAAGAAATGCAATTTGTAGTACTTTTCATATAATTTTAAAATATTTTAATCTTAATTTAAAATAATTGAGTTAATCTAATTCAATTTAACTTGAAAATTTAGTCAAATTGACTCTCAAAAACTAAAATATAACTATGAATATGAGACAGGAATAGTATAGTAGTAATACGTTAAAAATCGGTTGAAATGTGAAAAAAAACCGAAGTATAAATTGAGTCAAAGTTGAATGAAACAAGTGAAATTTATAACAAAATTTACCAAATGAAGCAATAATGTAAATGGGGACAAAAGGGAAAAAGAAACCAAAATTTTGAAAGACCTGAGCGGGACGCTAAAAAACATTATTTTCAAAGGCAGGGAGTGTAGGAACAGGAAAAAGATTTGAGGAGAAAACGTGGACTGGTAGATGCATTGATTTAGTACCGACAATATTATGAAATGTCGGATTAGCGTGGCTATTCAATTATTGAACTGTTCCCAACTCCCCCCACCCCTCTCACTCTCAAGTCTCAAACCAAACTTTGATCTCAAGGACTCCCTCAATTCATTTCATTCACATGAATTTATTTGATTGACCAGAACGTTTATGAAATAGAATGTTATTTTTATTATTTAGTACTGTTTGTGTCTCAATTTATGTATTGTATTTTGACTAAATATCAAATTTATGGTCTAAAATAAGTTATAAATATCTCTATTATTATACTAAGATTAAGATGTAAGTTTAGAATTAGCTTTTCTAAAATATATAAAAATGTCATTACTTTTTCAAAAATATTAAGCTAGCGTTTGGCCATAGATTTTGGATGAGATTTTAAAAAATTATCTTCCAATATCTGTTTGGCCATAGATTTTGGACAGATTTTCAAAATCTGTTTTCAAAAAAAGTTCAAGATCCAAAAACTAGTCCAGACTAATTTTTGGATTTTTGGGACTTCCACTCAAAATTTCAAATTTTTTTCAAGTAAAATGTCTGTCTAAACACAATATTAAGTCCCAAAAATCACAACTTTAAAATCTCAAATTTTCAAGTTTCAACTTCAAAATCTATGGTCAAATGGGAGCTAAAAAAAAAATACATCACATAAATTGAGACAAGAAGAGCATGTAATACTAACATTTGTGTATGATCACAAAACTTCTGAAACTTTTAACCTTAAACGTGTCTTAATATTGGTATTGTTATAAAATTATCAAAGAAAAATAATAAGAACACATAATTAGTGGGAAGGGAGTATTATTTTCGATAAACCACCCTTCTTTTAGGGTGTGTTTGGTATTCAATTTTTTCTATATTTGGCTGGTCAAAATATTTTTTTTATAAAAATAATTTTTCTAATAGAAGTAGAAAAAACAAGTTTTCATCGTAAGATCATTGTCTCATCTCCATGCCTACACCCCTAAACTCCATCCCCTGACCACCCCACCCTTGCCAACGGCCCACCACCAACCCTTCCATAATTGTTTTCTAAATACATAAAATAATTTTAGAATAATATTTTTTTCACTTATTTATCCAAACACTAAATACTTAATAAGTAAGAAAGTGACTTCTTTTCCTAAAAAACGTAATCCAAAAAATATTTTTCTTCCTACCATACAGACCCTTGTCGTTTTCTTCAGATTCCCGCATCCTGCTAATAGTGTTGATTTGCTTCTCATCCGTACCCCTATATTCTCTGCCGGATTTCTCGCTCCACTGTGACTGTGTCTATTGACCACCTCTCAAATCACGCAGCATTGCATCGTGCTTTAATCCCACGGTAACTTCCATTTTCCCCTGCAACACTAGGGTTTAAAATAGGTTTGTTAGATGATATTTAGGTTTTGGACAGACTACAATAGAGATTCAATAGCCTGTCATCTTTATGTCTAAAGTTTGTTTAGGTTTAATTGTTGAAGTTGACATGACTAAACACATAGCATAATACTTCAAATTCTAAACCACTTCATTTAACTTTTTCTAAATGGAACTATACAATTGAGATTGATATATGTTTTTTCAATTATTCTCCCTCCACCTACAAAAATTATTGGCTATTCCGATTCGTCCCTTATTTTCACTACGGGTGGACAACTAGGAATATTAAAGTATTAATTAAGTACTATGTGTTAACCCAAAATTTTTTATATGGATTAATTCATATTATAGCTAAATTAATGGATAAATATAGTAGACTCCCCTCATTTAATTTTATAAGATACTATTTAATTTGTTAAAAGGGATAGATACTTATCACACGTTATTTATAGTATAAACTCGTACAAATTTATCATGGTTAAGTGATTTAACAGCTTGTTTGGCTGGTTGTTACTTATTGTATTGTATCGTATTATTACTTTAAGTATAACGTTTTCATTGTGGTGTACCGTTAAATTTATCTTTATATAACGACGAAAGTCCTAGTTTATGTAATGACCGATTTGGTGTGATCGCTTCGTTAACCTTTTTTCTCAATTTGCCTTTACTTATAATTTTATCTTTTATCCTTCCTTTTTTATAATAATTCCACCCATTTCCCTACTTTTCTTAATCATATTATAAGTTTATTCTTAAATGCCCATGTGCAACATTATATTATGCAATGATATGAAAGATGATAAAAATCTATTCAATTATTTTATTCATCAAAGCAATACGATGTACGTATTATAATACGATTCATTATGAAACGATATGTAACAATTAACGATCCAACCAAGCCGGATCAGTGATAAAAAAAAGTATGTTATATTATGTGTCATGCATTCATAGAGATGGTGTGTAAATATGGAGTACTAAGTTGGAATAATTACACCTACTGAGCTACATGTAACCACACCGCCAGATAGCAATATTCCTGATAGACTATGTAATAGTCTATGTAAATATTGTAAATATTCTCTTCCTTATGTATCGTAATTAGGTCCTATAATTTAGCCTAGTATCATTCTGATAGGGAGATACCTACTTTGTATATAATGACTTTCATACATCAATACAAATCACGGATTGATTTCCTACATGGTATCAGACTAGGCTTCTCCTAAAAACCCTAGCTTCCTAAACCCTAGCCGTCCACCTCCCTCTTCTCTCCTAACCCTAAACGTAGCCGCCACCCCTTCCTCCTCCCTCTTCTCTCTTCAATGGCTGCCAACAAAAATTTTCATTCTGCTTTAACCGTCACGAATGTGAAATCTTTAATCCCAATCACTCTAGACATGGAAACCGGCCATTATCACGAATGGGCGACACTATTCAAAGTTCTAGCCCGCGTCCACTCCGTACTTGAACACATCATACCACCAACTGACACCACTGAACTCACCGCGTACAACGCAACAAAGGCGGCTAACCTTCCGCTCTAGAAACAGTTAGATGCGGCGGTCCTTCAATGGATATACGCCACCGTATCTCATGATATTCTTAGCTCTATTCTCGTGAAGGATGATGTTGCAGAGAAGGCTTGGAATCGAGTTGCTCAACTTTTCCAAGATAACAAGCACTCAAGGGCAGCGTACCTTGAAACTGAATTCACCACCACAAAAATGGCCGACTTCGGCTCGGTTATGGCCTATTACAATAGGCTCAAGTCTCTCGCGGATCAGCTTGCCAACGTGGGGTCGCCGGTGTTCGACCAACGTATGGTCTTACGCCTCCTTGCAGGCTTACCGGAGACATATGCACACTTTGTCACCACCATCCAGCAAAATGATGTGCTGCCCTCTTTCTCTGAAGTGTGCTCCAGACTCAAGCTCGAAGACGCAGCAGCCAAGGAACGTGCCCGCGATTCCAGTCCGGCGGCTCTACTTGTTGATAATAATACTCTCTCCCCGCCACCTGGCGGCAACAATAATTCAACTAACCGTCGTGAAAATAATCGTGGCAGGAATTTTAACAGGAACAAGGGAAAGGGGAACAACAACAACAACAACAACCGCGGGAAATCCGGCCGCGGCGGACAGACCAGCAACGGCCAATGGCCGACGGGACAGCCACCGGCAGGGGGCTACTACTGGCCTGCCTGGCCGCCCCAGCAGTGGCCAACGCCCCCCTGCCCGTATCCGACGAGACAGTGGCAGCAGCGTCCCACCACACCGCGGCCCGGCAGCGGCATTCTCGGTGCGGGTCCACAACCTTAGCAGGCCTATTCCATGCATGGTCCGACCTATTCTGGGTACACTCCGACAGACGTGGAGGCAGCCATGCACACTCTGTCCATGCATCAACCGGATGATAATTGGTACATGGACACCGGAGCGACTTCCCACATGACTGCCAACTCAGGTACTCTCACGTCTTATTTTAATTTGAGCAATAATTCTGGAATCCTTGTTAGTAATGGTAGCACTATTCCAATTCGAGGCTATGGTCATACATCCCTACCCCCACCTAATCCTCAATTACGTCTCCGAATTGTCTTGCATGCTCCAAAACTCATCAAAAACCTTATTTCCGTACGTAAATCCACTAAGGACAATAATGTTTCTGTTGAGTTTGATCCTCTTGGGTTTTCTGTGAAGGATTTACCGACGGGGAGCCGCCTAATGAGATGTGAGAGCACCGGGGAATTGTATCCTATCATTGCCACAAAATGGACCACTCCACCATCCACCTTCATTGTTGCATCACCTAGCTTGTGGCATTCCCGACTCGGCCATTCGGGAAATGCTTGTTATATCCCGTACTTTTGAACGTCAGATTATTTGCTGAGGTGGGGCCCACACATCGAGATTTTTTTGGGACATCTGAAAAGTCATATGAATCACATATGTGAAGTTAAACACAACTCAAGAAGGACCCTTGGGCCAAATCAAAGTGGAAGTCTTCCAAACGAATATTTTTAAGAAAACGTTTTCGGGTGATCTGACTTCTAGGGGCAAAAACGGTATTATAAGTTTGGAATTTGGAAAAATACCAAGAAATAAAAGTTGTAGATAATTGAATTAGCTTTCCAACCATAGGTCGTGGGTTCCCAGGTGACGTCGGTTCAAGGAGATATGGAGGTTTTAAGGTCGAAATGTCAGTGGGCTAGGCCCAACTCGGAACCAACCGAGTTGGCCCAAAAAAATCAAAAAAAAAATAATAAGGCCCAAATGAGAGAGGGGTGGCCGGCCAACAATGGCCCAAGCCCATGGACTTTATTAATTTCCATGTGCTAATTAATATAAGGGTCATATATGAGTCATAAACTCATAGAACATTCAAGAAATTAGAAAGGGGAGAAAAACAAAAGAGAGGGAGAAACCTAAGGGCCATTTTCGGCCAAGCTCAAGACCAAAAAAAAAAAGAAAAAAAAAATTTCAAAAATCATTTTCTACCAATTAAAGGGTCCTTAGCAAGGTGGAGTAGTCATTGGAGCAAGAAATCACATATTTTTGTGAGTTACAAGTCCTAGCCAAGAAGGAAGAAAAGAGAGAAAGGTAAGAATTAATTCCTTTTTATTATGTTATGAAGGTTGGTTTATGTTGTAATATGTAGAAATGAGTAGAATTTATGGAAATATGGAAGTTTACAAAGTGGGTGTGCATATATGTAAGTGGACATATATGTATATTGTTGTATAAATAATATGAGTTGAATTTTATGTTGTATTCTAGTTGTGGTTATGGTGAAATTTATATTGGAAATGAAAGTTGAATAAATTTGGTGGAAGTTGGAAATATGGAATGTAGAAGATTATGTCACTTTAGAATGATTTTGTGATATTATGGAAATGAAGTTGTTAAGATGTGAATTATGATTATGGTTGATGAAATTGGAAGGTGGAAATATGTTATGAATATGTATGTTGAAGATTAGAAGTTTTGGATCGATTATGGTTTGGTGGAAAATTTGTATATTTTGTATATTTTGTGAATATTTTGTAAAATGATATGAAATGTTCCGAATTGTATTGGAGTGATCTTGATTAGTAAATGAATATGAGAATGTTGGTATTGAATTGAAAATGTGAAGTTGGAATGAAAACTATTACACTATGTTGGAAAGGAGACTAGTTATGCTATATTGTGTTTTGTGATGATTATTGATATTGTTGTTGGTATGGTTGTTGATATTTGAGCCGAGTTAAATCTAGGGGATGTTGTATGTATAGGGGAGATGCTGCCCAAAATTTTGTAGACAAGTATTGGTTAAGATTGAAATCTTAAAGCCTTACAATTAACATTTGGTAATTGTGACCAAATTGTAGATTTTGGCGAATTTGAAACTTGATTTTGGAGACGTGTATGAAGCGGAAAAGGTATGTAAGGATTCACCCTTCCTTCTTTGGCATGTCTTAGACATAATAGGGTGGATACGAGCCTCGGGGACAATCCTATTCCTAGAAATCCGAGTTTGAAGTTGACCCTTTTTCATTCAGTAGAATTGAATTAAATATTGTATGAAATGTTAAAAAATTGCCTAAACATCTAGAACTTGCACAAATAGGACCCGACTACCTTAAAACTCTCACAAGTGACGACATGAAATGTAACGTATGTAAATCGTGTACACCACCTCATTTGACTCGAGGTGGGCCCGTTATTCCCGGATTTTCTTAATTGTTTCGTTTATCGAACGATAAGTATTGTAACTATTCTAATGAGAATATTTTTGTGATGATTATGACGAACATGATTTCATAGTTGAAAATCTCGAATTATGGACTCAATATGAACATGAGAAAATAGAGTTAGTTCCTAATCCTCAATCTTATTTCTTTGAACATGATTCTACTTTCTAAAGACTTCAAGAATACAAGTTGACACCTTATGAGGTTTGTGATCTTATTATATGTCTTCTCTTAATACTACTCTTTATTTATAGTCTTGCCTAATAGTACTAGTTCCTCCAAGGCGAGACAAAGTGACCATGGTTATTCCATAAGATAATCGCAGGCTACCGACCTTATGTCACTCCGATACGGACATGATTTCCTTTGGGCTCTAATGCATGCTGCTTATATGTTATAAGTATACGTACATGTATATGGGGAAGATTGGGAAAGAGAAGGCGCTATAGACGCATAGCCACCTGATCAGTTGGAGTATGGTACATGATATCGTCCCGGACGCGGGATATATGGTTAAATGGATCGGAGCCGACGCCTCGGCAATATGATATGTTCTATGTTATATATATATATGAAAAGAAATGTTTTCCAAGAAAGCAAAGTATTATATGTATATGGATCGGGCTGCACGTGCCGCAGCAATACGTTATAGTATACGCATATATGGATCGGGCTGCACGTTCCGCAGCGCTAAGCATGCATGGTATCCGCCAACGTGCACTTATATGTACAGGTTATGTTTCTACTTCATGACATGCGCTATATCTCTTTTATGTCATTATTCATGTTCTATATTTTCTGTATGTTATTATTCATGCCTTACATACTCGGTACATTACTCGTACTGACGTCCCTTCTTGTGGACGCTGCGTTTCATGCCGCGCAGGTCAACAGGTAGACAGATTTGACTCTTAGAAGCTCCATCAGCAGTACTGTGGCAGCGCTCCAGTTGTTCCGGAGCCTCAGTTTCTTGGTACTACTTTTGTGTACATATTCGGGCACGGTAGAACCGGTCCTTCTTGTATATGTAGATGTACTTTGTTTAGAGGCTCGTAGACAGATATGTACAGTCAGATGTTTTGTACTTTTGTGGTCCTCGTCGTTGTATAATGTGCTAGCAAAGTTTATAAGTCCATGTCTACAATTATGACATTAATGTTAGCGTTAAGCAGCAGAAAAAAAAAATACGGTATAGTCTATACGGCCCACCTAGTAGTAAAAGTACGATACGAGATAAGGGGTGCTCGGTACAAGTATCGGGTACCCGTCGCGGCCCCTAGTTGGGTCGTGACAATGCTATCCTTAGTTCTCTTCGTAGTAATCCCTTAATTGAATGTAATAGGGCCCGAACTTATTTTTATACCTTTTGTCCTTTGGGGAAACATGTTAAATTGCCATTTTATAATTCATTGTCATTTACTACTATGCCGTTTGATATCATTCATAGTAATTTATGGACATCTCCTGTTTTAAGTTCTAATGGGCACCGCTATTATGTTTTATTTCTTGATGATTATAGTAATTTTCTTTGGACTTTTCCAATCTCTAACAAGTCCCAAGTCTATTCCACTTTTCTATATTTTAAGGCATTAATACGGACTCAATTCGAAAGAGACATTAAAAACATTCAATGTGATAATGGGCGGGAGTTCGCCAATGGGCATTTTCAATCTTTTTGCTCCTCAAATGGTTTAAATTTCCAATTTTCTTGCCCCCATACCTCGTCTCAAAACGGCAAAGCAGAAAGAAAAATTAAATCCATTAACAACATAGTGCGCACTCTTCTTGTCCACTCTTCCACGCCCCCTTCTTTTTGGCATCATGCTCTCCAAATGGCCACATACCTCCTTAATGTACTTCCCACCAAAGTCCTTGGGTATAAATCACCAACGCAAGTTCTCTATCAACGAACTCCCTCCTATTCTCATCTCCGGGTTTTTGGGTGTCTATGCTATCCACTTTTCCTATCTACAACTATTCATAAGTTACAAGCAAGATCCACCCCGTGTGTATTTTTGGGCTATCCGTTGAATCATAGAGGATATAAATGTTATGATTTATCCATCAACAAAATCATCATCTCAAGACATGTCAACTTTGAGGAAACTCAATTTCCCTTCTCCAAATTGCACTCACCAACCCCAACTTATTATGATTTTTTGGACCATGGAATTTCTCCATATACCCTGCATTTTCTGTCATAGCCTCCTCTACCCGTCGTTCCCTCGGTCCAGCCCCTCCCCCCCACTGCCGAGCAGCCCCTCCCCCCCGCTGCTCCACCCGTGACTGCCCATCAGCCCTCCCCCCCCCCCATTGCCCAGCAGTCCAACCCCACGGTCATTGCCCCTACCCCCCACTGCCCCACCCGTGACTGCCCAGCAGCCCACCCGCATGGTCTCTAGAAGCCAACATGGGATTTTTAAGCCCAAACAACCGTTCAACTTAAATACTTCTAGCACTCCCTCCATCTCGCCTATCCCACGAAATCCTGTCAGTGCTCTAAATGACCACAATTGGAACTCGTCGATCCACATCAGGTTACTGTGTCTTCCTTGGCGATAATCTCCTCTCATGGTCATCCAAATGACAACCTACTATGTCTAAGTCGAGTGTCGAGGTCGAATATCGTGGCGTCGCTAATGTCGTCTCTGAGTCCTGTTGGTTTCGCAACCTTCTTTTGGAGCTCCGTTGTCCCATCCGGACAACTACATTGGTTTATTGTGATAATGTTAGTGCCATATACCTATCAGGTAATCCAGTTCAGCACCAACGCACTAAATATATTGAGATGGACATACATTTCGTGCGTGAGAAAGTTGCCCGTGGAGAAGTTCGTGTTCTTCACGTCCCGTCCTGTTACCAGATCGCAGATATCTTCACTAAAGGTCTTCTGCGCGTGCTCTTTGATGATTTCAGGGATAAAGAATGTCGTCTCTGAGTCCTGTTGGTTTCGCAACCTTCTTTTTTTTTTTTAATAAAGAATAATTTATGGATGGGAAGAGTAAATTAAGAAAAGTTGAATCCTACTTATACTCTATCCATAACTAGTTTCCTAATTTTACTACTCCAGTAACCAAATTATTTCCTTCTTCAAGTTGTTTACTATTTTGACGTTATTCCTATCAAGATTATTGATGAAGTAATTCGTCAACCCTTCAAACATTGTGAAATTTGTAACAAAGTAATACTGCAAACACAATATATATTCTGAACTTTGGCGAGGTCTTGTGTAACACAGTAATTCTTTAAAGGTCTAATATATTCCATCTAAAGGATTACTGTTTCGGTTGAAGCTTTAGGTATTAAAATCTGATTAATATTGAATATTTTAGAAATGAAAAGCTTTGAATAAATATATCACTTTTCAATAGCTATTTGTAAAGCTTGCTACTTTAGTTATATATGAATTATTAAATTAGAAGAGGGTTTGAAGAAACAACAGAAGCTTATGACGGTAGAATTAGCAAATAGAAAAAACCTAAATTCTATGATTTGAGAGATGCAGACATTGGCAGATTCAGGATTTTTTTATGATAAGGGAACCCGCAACCGTTATCTTTCGGGTGCGTAGAGGGTAAACCCTGCTCTTGTGTAATAGCCCGCAAGCCACAAAGAAGAGATAACCCGCACTTGGCAAGCCTGGTGCGACGAGCTTGACCCAAAAGACAAATCCCTTTCTGCTGTAGGAGGGGGATTTGAACCTGAGAGCTCCATTATGAAAGCCTTATGCTCAACCAACTGAGCCACCCTTGCAGGTGATCCAGGATTTTTCACTCAAGGGGTTCGGAAAAAATAACAAAAGCTAATTATAAAAAATAATATTTTCCCTGAGAATCAGACCTAGGATGCTCTTTGCAATGATATGAAAGATGATAAAAATCTATTCAATTATTTTATTCATCAAAGCAACACGATGTACGTATTATAATACGATTCATTATGAAACGATATGTAACAATTAACGATCCAACCAAGCCGGACCAGTGATAAAAATGTATGTTATATTATGTGTCATGCATTCATAGAGATGGTGTGTAAATATGGAGTACTAAGTTGGAATGATTACACCTACTGAGCTACATGTAACAACACCGCCAGATAGCAATATTCCAAATCCTAGAAGATCAAAGGGTAAAGAAAGAAAGGACAAATAGGAGAAGGCAGACAAGTGTGAGGATGAGAAGAGACAATAAGGTCAGTAAGGGTCGGAGATATGTTGGGGATTCTTAAGAGGCATGCGCGCGGCGTCATTCCCTCAGCTGTAGCTATCGCCAAATGCATTCCTACGAAGACTGTTGTACTCTATGACTCATTTGTTGCACTCTTTTCATCTCTAGTCGTTTTCCACAGCAGATTAGTACACACACGCGACCCGTGTTTGTCTTCCTACTGAGTTTTGTTGATTGGGCTTTTGCCAATAATAGGTCGACCAATCTCCCACATCATGTAGATCTCTTCTGTTTTTACCCAGCCTCTTCTTTTTGGCATTTTCTTGTGAGAATATGATTCTTTTCTCATATCCTGTTTCATCAGCTTTCTTTTCAACATATTATGTACGAATATTAGTATTAAAAAAAGACTGAGGACTTAGACCAGCTCAATTCTACTCGTATTATTTATCTGTCCAACGTACTGGAGTAAATCCCTTCTAAGGAAAAGACAAAATGAAATTATCTTGGTAGTCCTCTTAAGGCAATCTGTTCATTTACTGGTGCTGTCCCATGTAGATTGAAAGAATCATAAATTCCAATGCGACGTGTAGGCCCTTGTAAAGCAATACTTTCTCCGTTTTAGTTTAATTAATTTATGTGTCTTGACTCTTTGCACAAAGTTTTAAAAAAAATTGACCTTGTTGTCTTAAGCTAAAAGTGCATGTAGTTAATTTAATCAAAATGTCATTGGAATCACGTGGCCTTAACAAATAATGTGAGATATCAAAATTACAAAGTTAGTAAAATACTAAATATAAAACATTTTTTTTTTTAAACAGACTAAAAGAATGAAGCACATAAATCAAAACAGATGGATTGATAAATAACATTGGACCAATTTCAATCACGAAAGCTAATTCGTGTTCATGTGACAATAAGACATTCAACAATTGTATGCTATTAATTCCAAGACCCTCCGTACGCCTAGATTTGGAAACTGAAGCATAGACAATATAACATGTCAATTCAAAATTTGAATAAACTAAGAATGAGTCTTCTTCTGGTATTATATTATGTAAAGAAAATTGATTCTGAACCTAATTTAGTCACAAAAACTAGGTCAAGTGAGAATTACTCTAAGATAATGTGAAAAACAACCACCTATTATTTCAATCAATGTGGAACATTCTAACCGTTCGTAAATGAATTTCTATCATGGATATTAATTTTTACAAATTGGATAGAACATTAGGGACGAAGAGCCGAAGAGGAAACGTGTGTGGGGAAAAAAGTTTGTCTATGTGGTGTGAATGGCTAGATTCCCCTCCTCTTTTTTCTTTTGGCTGTATTACAATGGGTCGGCCACAATCTGCCAATTATGTTGACTACTTGACTAGTTCATCCACAGTCATTCTAACTACCACAATAGCAGATTTTCTGTATAAACACGGAGCCTATTTTGTTGTGGGACAACGCTTAAAAAGCTTTATCTTCTAAAGAGTTTAAGTGTTCACTCTGAGTGTACAGATTTGTTTACATTAATTTTGAAGGTAAATACAGTTACTTTTTTAAGTAAATATGTTTACTTTTTTTTTTTTTAATAAAGAATAATTTATGGATGGGAAGAGTAAGAGCCCGTTTGGATGGGCTTATAAGTTGGTCAAACCAACTTATAAGCCCTTTTTAGCTTATTGTAGTGTTTGGCTACCAACTTAAAATGTCAAATTTAAGCCAAAAAGTGCTTAAAGTCACCCAAAAATAAAAAGTTGGGAATTCTAACTTTTTTTTTTGGATGGCTTAAAGCCATTTGTGTTGACCATGAAAATTACTTTTATATCCCTGATATTTTATTTTAATTCCTAAACTACCCTCTCAGCTAAAGCCCTAAAATTCACATTTCTTCTACACGCAGCCTCCACCATCGCTGTGTGCAACAACCAGCCTCCAAAACGGGCTCTTTCTTCACTCCCTCACTCACTCTCTTTCTCTCTCTAACATAAATCTACAACATTGCCGCTAAAAAAGCATCATCTGATTACTTTGCTTGGGCTGCTAAACAGACTTTCAATCTTGGTGACTGTTTGAGTAAGTTTTTTGAGCACCCTTTTTGGTCTTTGTTAGTTCTTGATTGATGGGTCTAGCCAAATCTGTATGGAACTTCCATTATTTGATGGGTCTAGCCAAATCTTGATTGATGAGCAGTTTTAGGGAGAGAGAGATAGGAGGCTGATTTTTTTTTTTTTTTTTTTTTGAATAAAGATTGCTCCTTTTTGGATTATTATGAATGGTGGAGCTGAATCTGCTTTTGATTTTTTTTTTTTTTGTTTTGAAATCAAGATTACTCCCTTTTTGATTATTATGATTGAAGGAGTTGAGTTTTGCTTGTGCATTTTGTGGAGATAGACTTGTTAATAAAACTTATAATCTTGATATAAATGTTACATGATACTTTGCTGAATTCATGTCCTTGCAATTTCAGTAGTAGAACTAGAATGTACAAAAGGGATTTCAATTCGGGAAATCCAAGCAGTTTTTGAGTAGAGACTTTTTATTAAAAGCATTATGAAACAGGGGGTTGTGAAATTATTAAAAGAAGATGCAGCTTCATATAATCTTGTGCAGGTTTAATACTCTAACTAGATTGAAGTTTCACTAGTTGGAATTTGGCAAGGCAATGAGTAATATGAAAATTCATAAGAGTTGTTTCTCTGTCATTTTGGTATGGCAGACACACGCCTGAACCCTAGCCTCTTACTAGTAATCGTAAGTGCAGTCGAAGCTCCTTCTATCCTATAATATACTGCTAAGGCTTATAATCCTGTGTATTACTTCCCTATCTTGCTATAGTTCTATGTAAAGGTTAGAAAGGAAACTGAGATTTTGCTTTTCAAACTCTGTACATATTTCAGAATCTTCTTAATACTATTCAGTAATATGTTTTACTTACTTATTGAAAGAAAAATCTGACATATCACTCCACCATCCCACAGATAATCAAGTGATTGAAGTCAGTTGATTACCAACGTTAAGCCATATACTTCCTCTTAACATTATTATTTATTATATATACTTAACATGACTACTTGCAGAGATTATAGAATTCTTGTTTCTGTTTGCTCATAAGATTAGACTTTCACCTAAATTGGAACCTGAGACCAATTCAACAATGCAAATTTTCTTCTTCTGTTCATTTAATAACTAGTAGTAATAGATGAAGGGAGTTCCCAAAATGCACTTCCTACCGTTGCTCTCAACTTATATTCCGCGGAAGCAACTGCTGGGAAGGCAACACCAGTTCCATGTGCAGACAATAGCTTCAGGAGATCTTGTTCGAGCGCACTAAGGTCAACTGATCCTGATAGACCAAACAGAACCTGTCACATAAAAAGTTGTTAAGAAACACTGATAACAAATATCTTCCTTCTCCTCCCCTACTGCTGGCCATGCCTCATCCAGTAGAGATTACTTACAATAAGGGGTTGTTTGGTATGAGGTAATAGAGAAAACAATACTGGTATTAGCTTGGTATTTTTTAATCCCTTGTTTGGTAGTGTTTTCAACCTATATATAACTAATACATTTATTCAGTACTATTCTACACAGTATCTTATCTTGGCTCTAGTGAAACTAACAACTAACAAGTGGAGTAGGCACATGACCAAAGAATATAAAATTACAAAAAACAATTAAATTTTAATATAATAAAGATGAAAGGCTTAAATCAAGAATGGCCCAAAGTTTGGAGTATGGATATAACTGCTGCGGCTGCGGCTTAGATATACTTATATACGTATACTTAATGTACATTGATAAAAATCATGTTATAAAATTTGTTTAAGATATACACAAACTGATCAATTTTTCTTACGAATCTTTTCTTTCTTTGTATGCTAGCTAGAAAAAAGAAAAAAACAACACAGTTTATACCTGCTGCTGCTGCTGCTGCGACTGCGGCTGTTGCTGCGGCTGCGGCTGCTGCTTCCACACTGGCTGCTGCTGCTGCGGCTGCTGCTTCCACACTGGCTGCTGCTGCGGCTGCTGCTTCCACACTCCCTAACTTCAGTCACTTTAGCCACACTTTTGCTTGATTTGTGTACTCAACGTACCCGAGTGTATGAAATCTCTGGCTAGGTGCACAGAGTTGCGGTTTCTTTTGGTATCCATGATTGTTGTTGTTGTGTTGTTTATTGCTCATGGAACTTGTGCAGTGACACCAGTTGGGTGATGTAAAAATTTAGCTAGGTGCACAGCTGCGGCTGCTGCTTCCACACTCCCTAACTTCAGTCACTTTAGCCACACTTTTGCTTGATTTGTGTACTCAACGTACCCGAGTGTATGAAATCTCTGGCTAGGTGCGCAGAGTTGCGGTTTCTTTTGGTATCCATGATTGCTGTTGTTGTGTTGTTGATTGCTCATGGCACTTGTGCAGTGACACCAGTTGGGTGATGTAAAAATTTAGCTAGGTGCACAGCTGCGGCTGCTGCTTCCACTTCTTCTCTTGATGTTGCAGAGTTCATGAACGCATTGAGAAATTTAACTATTTACATTCTTCTTGTAGAAATGTAGTAGAGCGCACATTTGGCGTTTGGAAAGCAAGATGGTCTATTTTGAGAGACATGTCATACTATCACATTGACACACAAAGGGACATCGTACTTGCTACTATGGCCATTCACAATTATATTAGAAAGAAATGCAATGTGGATGATGCATTCCAAACAGCCGAGAATGAGAGCTATATTCCATCGGTTGATTCTAATGATATTGGCACAACTTCAAGAGCTAACAATGTAGATGTCGAAGATGTAGGAGAACAAAATGATGTCTATTGGATGGGGTTTCGTGATATGATTGCTAGTGATATTTCTAATGCTTGATGCTTGTATTATATGAATATTTTCCACTTCTTGTATTTATAGTGGAGTGCTTTCGGTTGTATTAGCACTTTTTATTTTGTGTCAAATTCTCCATCTTTGACACCCGTGCTTTTTAAAACACTGCTTGAAACAAGGAAAACTAAGGCTCTATTTGTTTTTAAAATTGACTAATATAAAGTGCAAAGTATTAACATTTCGATGTACTCCACCACTAGAGTAAATTCCTTATTCAAGGGACTATTTGAAAAAGAAAACTCAACAATGAATGTGATAAAGAGGTTCAATTGAGTATGAAATAATTAGTTCTACAGAATTGGTAAAAGAGGTTGTGACATGTGACTCAGAAGAAGAGAACACGTAAAATAAGTTAATTAAAGTGTAAAGTATTTATTGTGTATCTCTCCAAAAAGTCACGTCTATATTTAAAATATAATAATGATTATTAAGATGTTGTACAATGAAGGTTGGTGATCGATGTATGGTGATTAGTTGTGGATATGATTGGCAGTGGATGTGAATAAGTGTTGGTAGAGGCCAACTTACGGTGGTGGCAGTGGTGGAAATGCCAAGTAGTGGGGGTAATTGGTAGTTGTGTGGTGATAGTGAATAACATAGTGGTAAAAATTTGCCTTCACAAGAATTTATATATGAACATTTTTTAAAGACTATACACGAGAAGGACTTTCCAGGAACAATATAGTAGCCAAAAACACGCTCTATAGAGAAGAACTCAACATTTATTATTAGTGCCAAAGCGTATCATTAAATCTTGTAAAATCCACTCTTCACCGTTAACATAGGATATATCTGTTGGAGGAAGAAGAATGGTTTAATTAATATTCTCATAATTAATACACAACTCTTCATTCCAAAATAAGTGTCTCTTTTAGCTCATGCACCCCCTTAAGTAACATGTATTTATAAAAAATTAACTTTTAAATAAACATTTTATAGTGGAAGTGATTTTACAATATAAATTACTTTTGATTTGAATCAACTTTAGAGTTTAAAAATCTTTTAAATCAACTTATTATAGTGTTAACAGCTTTAAGGGTATTTCAGTCATTTTGACAGAAAATAAGTGCTTAAAAGCACTTATTTGCCAAACACATCAACAACTTATTTTCAGCATAAGCACTTTTATCCAAACACTCAACTGCTTATTTATAAAAATAACTTTCAGCACTTAAAAGTTCTAAAAACACTTCTTACATAAAAGTCACTTTTTTTAAGCCCATCCAAACGGGCTCTAAATTAAGAAAAGTTGAATCCTACTTATACTCTATCCATAACTAGTTTCCTAATTTTACTACTCCAGTAACCAAATTATTTCCTTCTTCAAGTTGTTTACTATTTTGACGTTATTCCTATCAAGATTATTGATGAAGTAATTCGTCAACCCTTCAAACATTGTGAAATTTGTAACAAAGTAATACTGCAAACACAATATATATTCTGAACTTTGGCGAGGTCTTGTTTAACAAAGTAATTCTTTAAAGGTCTAATATATTCCATCTAAAGGATTACTGTTTCGGTTGAAGCTTTAGGTATTAAAATCTGATTAATATTGAATATTTTAGAAATGAAAAGCTCTGAATAAATATATCACTTTTCAATAACTATTTGTAAAGCTTCCTACTTTAGTTATATATGAATTATTAAATTAGAAGAGGGTTTGAAGAAACAACAGAAGCTTATGGCGGTAGAATTAGCAAATAGAAAAAACCTAAAGCTTATGATTTGAGAGATGCAAACATTGGCAGATCCAGGTTTTTTTTATGATAAGGGAACCCACAACCTTTATCTTTCAGGTGCGCAGAGGGTAAATCCTGCTCTTGTGTAATAGCCCGCAAGCCACAAAGAAGAGATAACCGCACTTGGCAAGCCTGGTGCGACGAGCTTGACCCAAAAGACAAATCCCTTTCTGCTGTAGGAGGGGGATTTGAAACTGAGAGCTCCATTATGAAAGCCTCATGCTCAACCAACTGAGCCACCCTTGCAGGTGATCCAGGATTTTCACTCAAAGGATTCGGAAAAAATAACAAAAGCTAAATATAAAAAATAATATTGTCCTTGAGAATCAGACCTAGGACGCTAGTGACAATTTTGAATACCCTGAACTACTTGAGCTAACCTTTAGCATTTGTTCAAGGTATTCAAAGGTTAATATATGTACATAACATAGAAAATCTACCCTATATATACACTGTAATGTTTTACCGAGGGTATACCAAGCGAACGCCCTCGGCACCCTCTAATCCACCCCTGAATGCATGCGGAAGTTTTGAAAGAGCAGAGAGATAAAAGGGATAAAGAAAAAACCAGATGGAGGATTTGAAGGGAAAGTAAGAGAGATAATAAAGTAAAATATAAGTGTGTAAATTTTAGAAGAAAAAATTTTTAGAAAAAAAATAATAATTAAGAGTTTGTAACCTAATCTAGCAAATTAATAGTACTTGATGGTGTAAAAAAAATGATAAATTGAAAAACTTAAACTCTTAGCTAAATATCTGGCAACTTTAATTTTGTCTACACTAAATCTTTGGGCACTTTAGCAGTCACCTACTTTATTCCTTCTAATTGGAAATTTACGCTATATACACGGTTTAAAGCGTCTGAATTAGTTAATTTTTCTTTGTCGGACTCTTAAGAGGAAATATGGGTAGACATGGGTTAATACATTAATCCCTGTTTAGTTAACCACATGCACGAATTTTGAGTGCCACGTCACATTTCAGGCAGTAATTTTAAAAAATTCGACCAGACTTACTTTTATGTTAACTGGAACATCGTATGATGACTTTTATAACACAAAAAATAAAATAACTTTTGTGTAGTAACATCAATTTGAATGACCACATATGAAAAGTTTCCCACTTATGACTCAATCTTAAGTAAATTGGAGTTGGTCATGCATAATTGATTTACATAATTAACTCGTTTGAGGTAACAATTCGCTATAAGTGTTACAAATAATTTCTTTTTAAAAGAGAAAAATGTTTGTTGTGATTAAAATTCCAATCCATGCTTCATCTTCTGAATTTATTGGAGTAGTGTTTCGTGGTTAGGAGTTTGCGCCAACTCAAATTCTAAGTTGTTGTTTGGTAGTTAAGAGTTTACGCCGACTCAAATTCTAAGTTGTTAACCTAAAAACTTACTTGTTAGATCAAGGTCAAACCTAGTTAACAATAATTTTCCTTCTTTGTCACATTCAAAATTCCACAAGCCCAAATACTGGAGTTTAGAGTATGAGAGTTCAATTCAATATTTTTTTCATACGTATACAATTGGAAGACAGAAATTTTCCGTCACTTCTCTTTCACAATACATTTAGTTAATCAAAGAAACTTGTTACAGTAAAACAATCATGTAAACAAAAGAAACAAGGATAATTTGACACAATACAAGACATTAATGTGTGATAGGAAAAAAAAACATTTAGAGATCTCGAAGTTGTTTAAGATTCATGGGAGAGATATATTTGGGGTCACCCTCCACCAATTGTTTGGCAATTATAATGTTAGCAGCTTCACTTGGATGATAAGGATCCCAGAATACATGTTTGTCACGATCTGAGCACATACTAGACGTTGGCCCACATGGAATTATCCCAGCAAATTGCCCTCCATTTCCACAACAAGCTTTTGTCGCTGTTACAAATCCTAAACATATGAAAAGTATTAGATTTTTTTTTTTATTATTATTTTTTTAAAAAAAAGATAAGATCTTAAGTTGAAACAATATGTGCGTTAGTATTCACTTACCATATTTGTCATAATTGGTGATGACTTCCATGACAAGATCGTAGACATTTGCATGTACAAAAGTTGCTCCCTCTAGATTTTTGTTCATTTCAGCCAGCATATCTTTCAATCGAGCGTTGTATTGAAGTGCTAACTTGTTTGCTAGTTCCACACATTCGTTCTCCTTCAACTGGTTAATTGTCTTTTGGTAAGGGATGCAGCCAATTGGTCCAACATTACCAATTATAAATTTCCTCGCATCCAGTTTGTACAATCTCTGCCATACAACAATTCAATCAGTCACCAAAAATGGTCAAAATATTCAATTTTTGTCATGCTCAGTGCGGGTATAGATTTTTTATACTATCAGATTAAGTTAGATCTAAAATAACGTGCAAGTGTTATTACCGTAAGTTGTTCCTTTAAATGACTGAGAAGATCATCAATGAAGGCATCAGGGGATTCGTTTATTCTTGTACCGATAGAGAGTACGGGAAGAAGGTAATTGTTGAGAAAATCGTTGGACCCGACCGTGATTGAGAAAATGGACTTTTTACTGATATAATCCCTGGCTTTAGATTCACCCAACAATTTGTCGATCTCTTTTCTTGTAATGTTGAAATAATCAACTTGGATGTCCATTGAAAGCCTGTTTACCTGCACGGTAATACCAAATGTGACACGTGAATTGTTACTCTAGGACTATGTTTTATATATACTGTTACTCTAGGACTATGTTTTATATACTTGTCCTAATCTGGTCTATCAATTTATGTATACTTTAAAAGGTTAAAGTGGTGACTTACAAATATTCGTCCCGTGCCATTCATAATTCCACCTCCTCCTGACGCATAATTTACTCCGTATAATATAGTTCTTCCTGTGCAATTTGGAGCTAGATATGGTGTCGCATAACGGGTTTGTCCCAATTCCTCTCCTGATTAATTCATAAGAATAAATTGAATAATCAATGCTAAGAACACCAAAATTTTAAAAATTGATGAATGTAAAAGTATTAACGTAAATAAATTCAAAAATATTGAGAAAATTGTAATTAATTCGTCTTACCGACAATGTCGCCTATGGTTCTTCCATTAGTGTAGCGGCCAGTAGGGTTGCCTCCAGAAGCTTTAAAATCTATGCCATTAGGTACAATGTCAGCCTTTGATAAGGTCCGTAAATAGTTATTATTTCCCGCATCTACTAAAGAATCTCCAAAAATATAGGACGCCCCAAATTCCAAATCATCATCAATAGCACAATTTGATAAAGCCATAAGGTTAATGACCAAAAGTAGCACGGCCAAAACATAATAAGTTGTCATGGCCATGGCTTTGAGTTACTACAATCAAATATTTCCTGTTAGCTTGAGAAATGAATGAATGGAAGGAGGCTATAAGAAGCACAAAGATGAAGTGCTGAGATTAAAAATGGCGTAGAAAAAGAAGAACTAGTTAGGAAACTTGTTATGGAATTATCCAAATGGAGACGTGAGTTGGTATGACTCTATTGATTTGTGAAAGATGGAAAGACGAAATGTATATAAATGGTGATGGTAGCTAAAATTTTCAAGAATTAGGTGGACTACATATAACATATGTATGCAATCTCAAAACCGTGCATGGACCTCATGCAATTACTTTTATTTCAAGCAAGACAGTCAAATATTGGCAATAAACTTAGGTACGTGTGTTTATTTTTAAGGGGGCAGCAGAATTTTCTGGCTGCTATAAACTTAGGTGTGTGTTTGGTTAGGGGTTGAAACCCACCCCAGAAAGTTGTGCACCATGGCGCTCAATTCTACGGGGCTCTGTTTGGTGTTAAGGTATAGGAGAGAATAATTTATGTATAAAACTTTGGTCACTAGTCTGACGTTATTGGTCACCATCTAAAAGTGGAATTCAAGATATAATTATTTTGTTTCCTACTTAGAATCCTTTATAATTTTAAAGGGATCGGAGTGACGATTGAATATGAAAATAAACAACCATTGCATATGCATATGAAATAAACTATCCATTCATATTAAGAATAAAATGTGACTATATATTAATACGATCATAGTATTAAAAATTATTTGGATCTTTATATAACCATCTAAATAATATCTTCAAGTATTTAGAAAAGAATATAATCGAAATGTATGAAACATAGAAAATGTTTCGAGAAAATTAGAAATATATATGATTCAGAAATGAAATTACTTTCTGAGATATATATTAGTGATGAACATTCATCATACATACTAATATTATTACTTATATTATTCAGTGATATCAAATGTAACTTTAAGGAATCGTTTGGTATGTGAGATGGGATAAACGAGAATATCTCATGGATTGGTAATCCCACAATATTAGTACAAATGGTAGGTTAAAATAATCCCGGGACTGATTAATACTCATTACCGCACGGGGGATAAAATGATCCCGCAACTTATCTAGGGATTATTATTTTTATCCCATCAACCAAATGACCCGTTAGCCTTTAAGTAATTTTTAAAATTTGATTTCCCAAAATAGACCCAAGAAAATACCAGTCCTACTTATCGCACGAACTTATACCAGTAGCCCACTGGGCTTAAGAATGGACATATGGTGGAAATTTTTGAATTGAAAAGGGGTTCTTCCTTTAGAGTCAGATTTAGAAATTTCGGCCCGTCTATCAAAAAAAAAAAAAAAAGGGCAATTTGCAGGATTGCCATTCGCTGGGGGTGGTCTTTAATTTTTGTCCCTCAAAATGGTATTCTTTAACTTTTGCCCTTCAGGCAGAATTTCACATGGCCAGAAAAGGCAAAATTTGGGCCTTAGAATTTGGGTCTTAAAAGCAGAATTTTGCAAATCTGTCCATGCAGGCAGAATTTGGGCCTTAAGGCATAATTTTGCAAATGGCCAGAAAAGGCAGAATTTGAGCCTTAAAGACAGAATTTTGCCTTACGGCCCAAATTCTGCCTGCATGGACAGAGTTGCAAAATTCTGCCTCGTGGTTTTCTTTTTTTTCATTAAGCTGGAGTTCGAACCCACAACCTCGGGGTATTAGGTGAAGGGCAAAACTTAAAGACTGCCAATTTGAAGGACAAAATTAAAGACCACCCCAAATGAAGGGCAATCCCCGCAAAAAAAAAAAAAAAAGACCTGCTTGGCCTAATGAAACCAAACTTCATTACCATTTTTTTGCGCGGATTGTCCTTCTTTTGGGGTGGTCTTTAATTTTTGTCCCTCAAATTGTTGGTCTTTAATTATTATCCTCCGCTTAAAAAGGTGGCTGAAAACACTTTGAGGTTTTGGGTTCGAACCCCCGCTCAGTAAAAAAAAAAAAAAAAAAAAAAAAAACAAGGTAAGGCTTTTGCATAAAGTCTGCCTTAAGGCATAATAAAAGTCTATCTTATAATGCAAAGTTTGCCTTACAAGGTAAAGTCTGTCGTCTCCGGTAGGGGCGGACCCACGTACTGATTTTCGATGCTCGAGCACCCATCGACCCGGACAGAAACTATATTTATTTATGTAGAAACTTCTTGAAAAATGGATATATAAATTGAGTAGCACCCATAAACCAAAAGTTGTAGTGGGTGCTTTGGTTGAGAGCATGAATTAGAAAGGCATGACGGGTTTGGCAGTGGATCGCGACTCCCAGGTGACGCAATATTTTAGAGTTTTCCGTCTTTTCTTTTTACTTGACTTTTCCTTCTTTTTCTCCCATCCAGCTTGTCCTTCCTTTATTGGTTTTTAGTTTACTGAGTTTTTCTTTTACTCTGTTTTCTAACTTAGAAATCCTTTAAGTTTCTTAGTTGTACCCCTGACTTCTTATTTTTCTCCAATAGATCCTTCTTCTTTTACCCCTTTTTTTTACTTTCTTTGTTCACCTTTTCATCCATATTTTTTTGACGTTTTTCATTATTGTAATCAAATAATTCTGTGTTTATACTTTACCATCGATAGCAACTTACACTTTACTTTAAAGGGAGGTCAACACCGATGAACTTAAAATCCTAGGTCCACCACTGGTCTCGGGCATAGGTTCTATGTAACTTCACCCCAATAGGCATAGGTTTGCGAAATTATTATTATTATTTTCAGCTTTCTAGGTTTTGAACCCACAAGGCCAGAATCCCCAGGTATTTTCGGCCACCTTTGTAAGTGACGGGCAAAAATTAAAGACCAGCGAATTGAAGGGCAAAAATTAAAGACCAGTTCATATGAAGGGCAGTCGTTCAAATTGACCCTTCATTTCTATGAAAGACTAGACTCAGGGGTCGTTTGGTACACGTACTAATTATCCCCGGATTATAATTCCGGGACTAATTTATCCCATTTAGGAGATCATGATAAAATAATCCCAAGGTTATTGGGATAAGGTAGGATATCCCATCATTAAGATTATACTTCATTTTATACTTTGTTCGGTAGAAGTATAAATTTTATCCTAGGATAATTTTATACCTTCTACCAAACATGGTGCAAATTTAATACCAAAATTAGTGATGGGATGTCCCGGCTTATACCATGTACCAAATGATCCATCACAATATAGTACTCTGGCCTAAGTTTTTAGGCATGCTATTAGTTTTTGGGGAAAGAGCGTAGATGGCCCCAAAAACAAAATAATTATCAGCCATACTCATTTATTTTCATGGCCCCAAAACTATTTACTCGAAATGCCTCCAAAATTATGATACTAATATGGTATCACCCTGTCTCTTATATATCATGGTGATATCACAGAAGACTCTTTTCATTTCTTCAAAACCACTCATCAAACCTTTTTGAAACTCATATGGTATATATAATATACTGACATAGTATCATAGAGGATCGTGTTTATTTATTCAAAAAACACATTCTCTTCAAACAAACTCTATAACATCATCATCTTATATGCATATATTGAGATGGTATCATGGAGGATTGCTTCAACCCTTCAATGAGACACTCCTTAATCTTCCGTGATACCATCATAATTTATGCCATATACTGAGATGGTATCTTGGAGAATTTCTTCAGTCTTTCAATGAGACACTCTCTTAGTCCTCCATGATACCATCATGGTATATAAATATACTGAGATGGTATCATGGAGGACTGCTTCAATCCTTCTTTTAGTTCTTCGTGATACCATGTGATGGTATCATGGAGGAAGGATTTTGGGCAAGAGGGTATTCTGGTAAATATTTTCGGTTTGGGATGGGTAAAAGCGAAATTAGTTTAGGAGGGGCATGAAAGGGGTAAATATTTTGCATTTTAGAGGTATTTTGTGTTGTTTTTCCTAAATTTTTAGTCACTATTGGAAAAGTAATAATGAAATATTAATTCAAAAATAAAATTTTAACAAAAATACTCTTACTTAAAATACGGAAGAACTTATAAAGGTTTGAACCCCATAAATTATTTCTTTGATCTGAACGTATAAAGGTTTGAACTTCATGAATGGTTCATTGGGTTTAAAACTCCAAAAAATAAAAATAAAAATGAACTCCATGAAGCGTTCTATGAGTTTTAACTTATAAATTTTGAAGTTTTGAACCAAATGAATTGTTCCTTGGTTTTGAAAGTCCAGCAAATGCTTGAACCTTATGAATTATTATTACGTGGGTCTGAACTTATAAAAATGTTAATCTCGTGGATCCTTTCTTATGTTTGAACCCATGATTCGTTTCTCTAATTTGAAACTCTAAATTTTTTTTGACCCCCATGAATCGTTTATTGGATTTGAACTTACAAAGGTCTGAACCCCATAATTCATTTATTAGGTTTGAAAGTCTAGCAAATTTTTGAAGTCCATGAACCGGTCATTGGAGTTGTTCAGCTTTGTAATTGGAAGTATTTTTGTCCAAAAAAATTTCCATGTCAAAGAAGTGGTAAATGTTTTTTTTTTTTGTTGGTTAAATGTTAGTAATAAAAGTGGTAAATGTTAGTGATAGCTTTTGAAATAACAGTTAATATTTGATGTCAGGCGTTTAAAATGGCTAGTTACCAATTCTTTCCCATAATCAAGTGCGTCTAGCTAAATAAGTCGGGAAAACTAAACGTCCTCTATTCTATTTTTGGGTATTATCATCATTATTATTAGAAAAGTTAAATAAATTTACTCTGATCACTCAAGCTAAAGCTCAGCTAGCATAAATCGCGGGTCAATCAATGTCAATCCAATGAGTCCACAAAGGGAAGTTAGATCATGATACAAAAGAGAAATTGAAAACTTCCAACTTTGTAAGTTTCGTGTGATTTTTTCATACATTTTTGTCTTTTAACTGTATAATAATAAGGCTTAATTAATGCATATGCAACCCCTCAACTTGTTACTTTTATTTTTTTATTTTGGCACCTCAACTAAGTGTTGTTCCTATTGAACTCCTGAAATCGTCTTCAAGTCTATTTATCAAATACAATCTGACTTACATAGTATTCTATTTTCAATATAGCAACATGCTAATATATATTCTAATTTAATTATGTCATTTTTTAGCTAAGATTAACAGTAATTGAGAGGGAAAAAAAAAAGTAAGCTCTTAATTAAGCTGACAGTGAAAGAACAGAATCAGCAGAAAATAACACATCCATGACCTAAAGAATAGCTTACCACACGTCTAAAATATTACTTTACCTTTATTACCCCAATTTATTTTTTGCTTCTAATAAAAATCAGATTAGAGGGTTTGATAAATACACTTGATGACGAGTTTAGAGATTTAATAAAAATAACACTTAATTAAAGTGTCAAAATGAAAAAAAAAAGATAAATTTAGGAGACTTCATGTGCATTAAGCCTAATAATAATAATAATAATGATAACATTGCTACATGGAGTACATAAAATAATTAAAAGCGAATTAAATAGTTAGTGAGTGCGCTGGTGCTGGCGTCCACTAAACAAGGAGAAAACGGTAATTTAGTAGCAGCAGAGCTTGAATTTCCCTCCCTACTTATTGCCATTGGGTGCATAACACGACAGTGTACGGCCTTGTTATCTCTCTCTACAATACATTTTTTTTGACCGTTGGAAGCTGCAAAAATGGGTATACTTGGCAGGAAGAGAGCTGCTCCGATGAACATTGACAATGTGGACGACGGCAACACCCAGAAAAACTCCGAGTATGAACAGTTGAGGGAAAAAAGAATCAAAGAAAATCTAGAAAGAATGGAAAAGTTAGGGATTTTTGACATATCACTCAAACTTAAGTCTACTAGGAAACCCACTGTTAGGAAAACCCCTCAGCGTATCTCTCCTTTGCAGCCTTCTTCTGGACCATCTCGTCGCTCTTCTAGGTATACTCCACTATTTCTTTTATACTGATGTGGGCATACCCACTGCTTTTTGATAGAATGTTCGAGATAATGGTCCACAACACACCTGAACTATTTGCTATTTTGCGAGTTTCACGCTCTAACTATCAGATGTTCCTTTTTTCCATCTGGCCATATATGTATTAAAACACACCTCAACTATTAGTTAGGAAAAAATCCTAAACCTTATCTGGTAGGAAAAAACTCTTTAACCTTATCAGGTGGTAAAAGGGAACAACTGATAGTTGATGTGTGTTTTAATACATATCAGGTAGGAAAAAAGAACATCTGATAATTGGGGTTTGAAACTAGAAAAAAAGTGGTACTTCGGGTGTGTTTTTGACCATTATGTGTGGTAGGTACACGTCACAGTGTTCGAGTCATGTTGTGAATTAATTTTGGTGTTTAAGTTGACAAGGGTTGAAAGGGTGCCCTAGTATCCATCAAGTTTGAAGCTTAAAACAGGAATTTTTCCATTGTAAAAAAATGATCTCATTTAATTGACATATTGTTTCAGAGGTGTAATGGTAGACAAGAAAAATGATTTAGATTTAGGGTGTGTTTGGTATGGTGGAAAATGCTCTCTTTGAAAACAAGTAGGTTTCTTACTTGTTTTCTAGTGTTTGGTAACGAAGCAAAAAAGTATTATCCCAAGAGCATTTATATGTAATCTAGCAAAATAATATGGGGTAGGATAGGTGGGGAGTTGGGGGGGGGGGTGGCGGGGTTGGGGTGGGATGGTCAAGGAGTGGTGAGGAGACAATGAACTTGGTATGTCACTTATGAAACTTGTTTTCCCTACTTCCATTAAGGAAGTCATTTTCCTCATTTTTAAGGAACTTAAGAAAATTGAAAACTATTTTTCCATAAAATGTTTTCCTCCTCTCTGCATTTACTGACTTGAGATCAGTTGTTCTTCTCCGAGGTTTACTGGATGTAAGGGGAGCATGTTCAACTATTTGCTCCTATTTTCTTGTTTTCTAGGTTTTCATTTCTGCTCTGCACTTAAATGAAGAAGAAGATGGACATGTTGGAATTCTAATGCCTTATTCTTGTTTGCTTGGGAATTTAGGCTGCAGAATGGGACACCAGTTAGCTATTCAGAGGTGCATCTGTCAAAGATTGATAAATCTTTGGAAGGTGGGCATCATTTGTTGAGGGAGGAAGGGTCAAAGCCAGAGATTTACACAGAAGAACATGAGAAATTGTTGGGTAACACTGATTTGAGCTGGACTTTTTTTGTGGATGGATATGGAAATGATGGGAAGCGAATCTATGATCCGATCAATGGAAAAACTTGTCATCAATGTCGGTAAGAAGATATTTTTGTTATAAATTTGCTTGCTTTATATAAACTGATTTTCATCAGCCTGGCTGCAGACATTACCTTCAGTAGGGGAACCTAGTAACTTCAGTAAATTCTTGCTTCATGTTGTACCTATAAGCTAGCTGTTAGTTACACTGGCCCACATTGACTTAGTTCACTGGACCTACATCTGATCCCTTGGAAAACACTACATTGAGTTTTACACTTGAAAACGCAAATATCTAACTTTTTACTTGTTTCGGTTAATTCTTTGATGCTGCCAATTCTGCATGATGTCGGAGTTAATTATGTAAACAAGTTGAAATTTCCCGCTAGAAAAATAATAAACAATTAGGGAAAGCAAACTGGGTAAATGAATTGCGTTGTGTAGCTGTCTATTAATTTCTTCAGTTGCTGTCAGATTGCCTACTTGCTAGACACTAAGGTAGTACTTGATATCTTTGCAAACTATAGGTGACATTGGCAAAATAATGAAAAATGAGGAGATAAATATGAATGGACTTGAAATGATCTATGAAATTACCTCAATCAAATTTCTCATTGTCTTAACATTGGAAACTGCGTAAATTTTTATTTTGAGGGGTACATTATTGGATTTATTAGCCTATCTCAATTATTTTATTGAGCCGTGATATTTTCAAATACGCAAGGAGTCAGTACTGCTTTCTCTATTCTGATGAATCAAGTGATGTTTGCAACAAATCCTTTCTTTGAAGGAGGAACAAAATCATGACACATTTTCGTTCATTTCTCATGTATGTCTTCATTCAGTACAGTTTCCCTGGATGAATATACCAAGTTAACCATGTGGTTCTTCACCTTCTTTCTGCAGACAGAAAACTCTTGGTCAGCGTACTCATTGCAGCAAATGCCAAATGGTTCAAGGACAATTTTGTGGAGATTGCTTGTATATGAGGTAGAATATCATGTATATCAAAATTTAGATATCTTCTAATGTTAACCATTTTTATGCTCTCAATATGCCAAACTTCTCAAATAAACAAAAACGTCTATAACCAATACAATTTCATCGAGTAATGTATTTTATCTATATGTCCATGTTTGTCTTTCTATGCCACTTGATGATGAAACTACTATCTCACTCAATTGGCTGTATATTTGGTCCTGCTGAGCTTTATCAATCTGCTTTGAGAATATGCATTTATTGACCTCTCATTTAACCAGTTGTACTGATCTCCCGTCTCCGTGCACCATATATATCTATGTTGTGAAGTTGTATGTGTTCAAGCCAATAAGAATTAGTTAAGAAATTTCTTCCTTAAACACGCAGCTTGGAGTTCTCTAAGACGGAATTACAAGATCAACTTTCACTCTTCGTACTTTTGAATTCCCTTATAATGCAGCTCCTGGTGTGCATCTGGATGCAAATATCCTACTGTGACCAGCTTTTATTTTAGTCGTGTAATTAGAAAAATTGCAAGATAGATTCTCAGATACTGGTTGGAGGCTTGGAGCATCTCCCTTTATACAAGATCTGCAGATTATAATAAGACCTACAGGATGATGCATATGTAATCTAATTAGAAGAGAACTTCAGAACTTTTTAGTTGTTTTATCATATAGTTCTGTATATCTCCATTTACAAGATTTGCAGGACTATGCATCTGTATTTTTTTCATTAGAGGGGAACTTCAGAACTTGTTAGTTTGTTTTAGAAATGTTGGTCGGGATAATCCCCCTTTACCCAGCCCAGCGGTGTAGCAGGGTGGAACAAACGGCTTCAAGTCACTTTCTTCTTTCAATTTGAATATCTGCAGCCTCTTGCTCATTGTGTTATTGAATTACGCGATGCAGATATGGAGAACATGTACTTGAAGCGAAAAGGAATCCAGACTGGATTTGTCCACCTTGTCGAGGAATTTGCAACTGCAGCTTGTGCCGGCAAGCAAAAGGTTGGGCACCTACTGGCGCTCTTTATAGGAAGGTAATAGTTATAAGAATTTCATGCTACCAAATATTTTTCTGTTCTTTCAATCTCTTTATCATGTCGTTTCCTTTTTTCCCTTCTCTTCCATTCTCAAACTCTTGATTGTTCAACTAATCCAGATAGCAAGACTGGGTTATAAGTCTGTTGCACATTATCTTATTCAAACCCATCGAGCTAGTGTCAGTTCTGAGAACAACTCAGCACCACCAGTGTCTGCAAAAAGATCGCTACCTTTCTCAGATATGGAAAGTACAACGAAAGACGAGGAACTTTGCAAGTATAACAGCGACTCTCAGGGACTGGTTATGACTACTCAAACCGAGGTGAAAACAGTGGAGTATGATCCCAATGAGCAAAATATAGCACTAGAAAGTAGCACAGAGCCCTCACTGAAGCCTGCTTTTGCTGCGGAGTCAAGTGTTGAACCTTTATTACTACTGAAACATGACACTGAAAACAGTGGTACAAATCCTGTGCTCTCATGCAACAAAGTAGGGAACTTCTCAGCAGACAACAAACCAGGAAATGAAAATGCTGAGCTGGTAGGCAGTGCATTGACTTCAAGTGCAGCTGTGCTTGCTGAAGTGAATGATGGCTACAAAGGCGAGTCACAACTTGGTTATGAGTTTGATGTTGGGAAAATGCAATCAAAAGAAGAAAAAGAGGACAGCACTTATGTCTCAGATGACAAAAACTGTGATGGTATGATCGCGCCAGAAGGAAATACCGAGCTGGTTGGCAGTGCATTGACTTCAAGTGCAGCTGTGCTTACTGAGATGAATGATGGCGACAAAGGCGAGTCACAACTTGGTTATGAGTTTGATGCTGGGAAAATGCAATCAAAAGAAGAAAAAGAGGACGGCACTTGTGTCTCATTTGACAAAAACTGTGATGGTATGGTTGCGCCAGAAAAAAATACCGTGCTGGTTGGCAGTGCATTGACTTCAAGTGCAGCTGTGCTTACTGAATTGAATGATGTTTACAAAGGCGAGTCAGAACTTGGTAATGAATTTGATATTGGAAAAATGCAATCAAAAGAAGAAAAGGAGGAAGGCACTTGTGTCTCGGGTGACAAAAACTGTGATGGTATGGTTGCACCACAAGCAAGTTCAAAGTCGAAGAAGAAGCCTTGTCAAGTTGCTGCACAAGTTGTTGATAGCATAGCTGGAAGACTAAGGCAGAGACGTGGAAGAAGCAATGTGGAAGCATAACAACTTCGTGGATGACAAATGCTGGGATACTCTTTTGCACCTGAAACAGGTTACGGCGTTCAATGGTAAAGCATATTCATTGTGAACACATTGTGACAGTGAACAATGGTCTAGGTGGCTGGTGGTTTTTGCTAAATGTGATATATAACCCTCTGTAAGGGTTTCTTTTTGCAGAACTTTTTAACTGAAGTAATGGAACCAATATGAAATCTGCTTTTGAGGTGGATCAAAGTCATAGTACTCTTCTACCAGAACTTTTACGGTTGATAGAAAATTTAAAAGGAGCTTGTAGAAGCACTAAATCGAGGCAATATTTAGTTAGTCAGCTCTTTGTTCAGTGCTTTACGTGATGATTAAACAACTTTTTATACAATAAATCATATGAGGCAAAACATGAGACTATAATTTGTTCAACTCCAAGTAGTTAGTAGCCCAGCTTAAGTGACCAAGACAAAGTTTTTGGCTAAGCCCAGAACGTGGGCTACTCCAGGAACAGGTCCGCTTAACCAAAAGGGCAATTTGCACGATTGTCCTTATTTGGGGGTGGTCTTAAGGCAAAACTTTTGTAGAATTCCAACAGAATAAAAAAATAAAAAAAATCTGTCTTGCAGCTTTTGCCTCAAGGCATACTTTAAAGGCAACCTTGCCTTGCGATTTTTTTTTTTTTTGGACTGAGCGGAGATTCGAACCCAAAATTTTGAGATATTTTCGGCCATTTTTTTAAGCGAATGACAAAAATTAAAGACCAGCGCCTTTGAAGAACAATGCGTGCAAAAAAATGATAACGTGGCATATCAACTTATTCATCACTTCCCTCCACAAGTCTCAAGTAAATTGCGAAATTGGTTTTCTAAAATAATTAAACATTTATACACGGAAATTTTTCTTTACACTATCACATTAACAAAATGATAAATAAAGGTAATTGTCCATAAAAAATTGGGTTAGTAACTTGAAAATGAGATAGGTTACCCTGCTATTACTTGTTGAATTCACTGATAATGTAACAAAAAAATTTATTGTCATGGTATATTAGGTAAATCCTTTCTAAATAGGATAAGTTGCGACCATATCTCTATTCTAAACTGTTCATGTTTGATTTCAGATCTATGACATTATTTGTTCAATTCATTGAGAACATGTGACTTACATAGGCCTTAATTCAAGGGCCTTTTATGAATTTCAAACACAATATTTACTCAGTTCATGTGACAAGAGGCAATTACCTTATTGATATGTTTTTCAAACTCCATAAATATGTGAAGTGTCAAAATTTCCCCTTCTAAAACGTCTGCAAATTTACTCCGTCCGTCTCCATAAATTCTCAATAAATTATGTGAGTTTACAAAACAAAACACAGTAGAATTGATATTTAGAAGTCAAAAGACTTAAGGGATTAAAGAAATACCCCAAAGGAGTTGCTTTCATAAAGTATCATCCTATCTACTCATGCATTGTGAATTTGTGACTAATCCTTCTTTATAAGAAGTTTGAGTGTTCTTTCAATTGATGATTACTTACGTAACCCCTACTATTAGGAGTAATTCATGCAAAAAGCTTCTTATTGAATAATTTTCGTATAACCTATGCACATTATTATGTTAGCTAAAGATAACTGCAATAGTTGTTCATACAACAACAACAACAAACCCAGTTTAATATATAGTTGTCCATAATATTAGAATTAATTAACTGTACAATAAGAATACATAACCTGCACAATATATTAACCTTTATTTTCGGTTTACATAGGCTTAAATCCTTGTCCTAAAGTTTAAACCCTTTGTGCGTGTTGGGTTGTTTTAAAACCATATTGCTTTAATTTTCTTGCTAGAACTTTCAAAATTGGTCAGTTTTTCACATTAGTACTAAAAGATATTTCATGAATAACTTCACATAAATACAAAGTTAGTTTGAATGATTATTTTATTGATTGATCTAATTAAATGACCAGATAATAAACCCACAAGCTCAAAATCCTTATTTATCAAGTAGAGTATATTACCATTTTCTATTCACTTTTCCGCATTATGGTTTGAGGAATGCGTTATTGATTTATGGCCCTTAGTTAATAAAAAAAGTAACCCCATATTTAACTCTTCAATCAATGTGTTTGACTCTTTGTTGACTCGTTGATCAGTTAGTTAACATGTTTAAGTTTCTTATTAGACTTAGCTTATTGCTTTAATATGATTAATAACTCTTAGTCTAACAAAGAATTGAGAATTCTAAGGTTGTGAGTTGTGACTTGTGAAGCTTTTCAAATGCAGGACTAGCTCACAACTCATATTTCAATCTATAGCTGTGAAGATTTTCAAATGTAGGACTCACAGTAAGCTTGTATTTCCCCAAGAAATAAAGTAAAAGAAAAAAGGGGAAAAGAAAAAGTTTGGGGGGGAAAAGAATATAAAAGGCTAGAATTTGTTGTTGGTGGAAATTAAATTGGCAAAGCAATGTGAGGAAGTTGCGGGAAAGAAAAGCTCTTGATAATAATAATAATATCACTTTAAAGAGCGCACTATCACTTTTTAAAGGGCAAAATTAGGAATTGAAAGAGACATAAGCTACGTCCTCTCCCCAGAACGAGAAAGGAAATCATCATATTTTCCTTTCAAACATAGCTTTTCAAATGTAATTATGCATACGAAAATTATTGTTTTCTCGATTGAAAATAATGTTTAGAGTTCCTTGGGAGTAGCTTTAAGATGACTTCGATCAGAGGGTTTTGAAGTTAGAATAGTTTTATTTTTTTATTTTAATTTAGAATAGTTTATACTAAAGTCGACATTTAATTATTTTTTTATGTACCTAACAAACTTTACTTTTTATCTCCTCACATTTGTCTAAGAATAATCAATATTCCCCTCTCCAGTTGAAGGGGTGTGGAAAGGAGAAATAGAATATGGCCAATGACAAAATGCAAAGAGACTAGAATTTTCGATTATTTTTACTTTTAAATACGCGATAAAACATATTTGTAAAAGTGGGTTCATTTATAGATATTTAATTTGGCCTGAACTTCTCTTTTTTTTCCATGAGAGATTGAGTGAGGAAATAAGAAAAGAGTCTAAAAAATTGGAAAATTTGATGTTTGGAGATATGTAGAAAATCAAAGTGTTTTACGATTAGTTTACTCTTTACGTAACATTGTTTTGCAGTTGCACTCACAAATGAAAATTCCACTTTATTACTATATTAATGAAGATAAAAAATTGCATGCGCATAATATAGTCAACTGCATCACGTTTAGTAAAAAGTTAATTAATTTATACAGAAAGGGACTGCATCATCAATAGACAAAGATACATTATTTGCCTAAAAATGGGTCTGTCCCGCTCCCATTGTTTAGACAAAACATAGTTCTAATTTCACGGTGGTGCGGTCCAGTCTCTTTCTTGGAAAAATTACTTTCGAGCTCTCATTAATTATATGTAACCTCAATTACTAAAATTTCTAATTTGACAAGAAAAAATATATATTTCATTCAATCATAGTTTCATATTGAGCTATTAATATGTGTGTCTAAATACTTGCATTCAATATTTACACCAAGCTTTTGGTCGTGAAATATATAATAGGTGAAAAGGTTACTGAGTGCTTTATTTCCTTCGTTAGGGTAAGCTAATAAAATTGCTAAGAAGAATATTTCGTTTATATTGCGACATTCCAAACTAAGAAGGATTGAAGGGATTGATCCCATAACCTTTCATGAGGAGAAAGATCAATTCTTTATAGTCAATTGATATAAATTTTCAAAGAGCAAGTGGTATTTGGTGTTTGACTGCGTGGATCAGGTTAAGATTTTGCATTTGATATATCTGTTGTTGGCAGCGCATTAATTACTTTATTATTTGCACAAGATATTTACACCAAACAAATAAAGAATTTAATTTAACATAAAAATGAAAATATATATTCATTGATTTGATAGAAACATGCGTGCATATAATTATTTTTTTCTTTCCATTGTCATAGTTTTGATACACAACACTAACTATGATTTCAAAAAAAAAAAGAGGTTCGTGACTTTCGATATGTCAACATGGTTTCATCTTGTTTTCGAAAACCAAACATTTGCATTAAATGTTTGCCCTCTACGAAGACTACAATAACGATGTAACTTCAAAGAAAGAGAATTACAATCCCCTTGTTTATTCAAAATAGAGAAGATAAAACACCATATCGAAGAAAAAAGGTATATGAAAAAAGAAAAAAACAGAGAGACGAGCACTACTCTTTTTGAATGACCGTAAAAAAAGAAAAAGAAAAAAAGACATGCCAAGTGTAGATCGTACCACATAAAGATAGTTCATGCATTTCAAGAAAATGGGATTCACTTTTAAAAAAAGCTTGATGGCTTTTTTCTTGAACTAATTTGACTTGGGAACTTTTAGAACGAAGTGGAGATTCCACACAAGGTGAAAAAAGAGAAACAACAAATTTAATTTAGAGCCTGTTTGGAGGACTTATGCCTATAAGCTGCAAACAGCTTATAAGCTAAAAAAAATAAGTTGGGTAGTCTAACTTATTTTTTTTGGCTTATAAGCTGTTTTCAGCTTATAAGCTGCTTTAGATAAGCTAAGTCAAATGAGCCCAATTATTTTTTTGAGCTTATTTTAAGCACAAAATGACTTTAAGATGGTCAGTCAAACACTCAAAAAAACTGAAAACAGCTTATAAGCAACTTATTAGCAACTTATAAGCCAATCCAAACGGGCTCTTAGTCATTCCAACAACTCCAACAACTAAGAAGGACAGCTTGGAAAAAAGATTGCGTTTGCATTAAATGTGTCTGTCATAGTGTAATCAGTCCAAAAAATTTTGTAGCCTACCCCCTTGGCCCTAGTTATTGCCATTGCCCATTTGTTAGTTGGAGCACACATTCCTCCATCCCACATTCATTTTTTCCTCCTAAATTTGAGCCAAGAGAATCACTTTATTTCAAATGTTAAGCTGGAAAAATTAAGGGTTACAAACAAAATAAAGTATAAGTATTGGCCCCAAAAAAAATGAAACAGAAGGAGTGAGGTGAATTTGGAATGGTCAAGTCAAATTCAAAGGCATGTAAAGACATATAGGAAGTTTCAAGGGAGCCAAAGGCAAATAACTAACAACATGTGCAGCATTTTGTTTGATGTTGTACCTAGTAATTGACTGTGTTGAAAAAGTCAAAAGAAAGAAATGTCAATTATGGTCCACAATATAATGGAGTAAAAATTGTAGTCAATTTGGTCCTTTTAATCTTATTAGTGCCAAATTTTGGGTATCGTGCACTGCACCCAAACTCCGACTATCCAGGACAAGAGAATCCAAAGTGCACGCAGTTAAATTGTATACCATCTGTTAAACTGTTATTATTTTAATCTCCTTCAGATAAATAATGGCATCTTTTTGTGCTGTGCCTATATTAATTCTCAGCGTTAATGAAGATATATATCCAATTCAATCGTTCTGTCACAATTTAAAGATTAAAAGAGTTGGACCAGCTTAATTAACAGGATTAAACTCTTTCAGATGATATGTTGTAAGTCACTTAAATGTGATAGCCAAGAAAAAATATACGATCCGTGCAATATAAAAACAAAGAACGGGAGGAAAATAAAGGAAGCAAAGTGTTTTGTTTTTCACTAAGTTATTATTAACATGGTAGCTGAGATAAATGGGAAAAAATTGTCAAAAACACCCCTAAATCATTCGAAATAGATCAATTTTACCATCTGTTATGTTTTTGGCTAAAAATATGTCTTCTTCGTTATGTTTTTTCTTGCTCAAAAATGCTCTTCAACTAGCCAAATAGTTTAAAAATACCCTTCCTACTTACAGATACTCCAAAACAAAGGAAAATTATTTTTTCCGTTGGACTATTCTAAGTTGGGTAATTTATCCCTTCTTCTTTTAATTTTTGTTTGTATAATAACAGTATAAGAAAATAAGTAGTATAAAACGCTTCCTATTTTAACAAATAAAAAACAAATATATATAATAATTTAAAATTTTATTTTTCTACATCAGTAATAATGAATTAATTTTACTCACGCTAAAAACGATGTGATAAAAGAAATCAAATTCATTTATACCTTGGTATGATATGTTACTTGTTGTAAGTTTAAGTCATCCCAAGTTTCAATCGAGCGTCGGCATAATAGATAGGGTAAATATTTAGTTGAAAAATTAATGCTAATAATGAAAATTTATATAAAACATAAAATTGGCATTGTATATAAATTATAATTTAAAATAGTCAAAGCATTTTCATAATCTCCAATATAAGATTTTTGCTCAGGTCTTTACAATCAAGACACTTGTCCCGAACTTTAAATAAAAGACGAAATTACCCCGTTCGAATAGTTCAAAGGCAAAATTGACTCATTCTCCCTTGTTTTTGGAGTAACAGTTAGTAGGAAAGATATTTTTTAGCTATTTGGCTAGTTGGGAGGCATTTTTGAGCCAAAACTGTAACGGCGAGGCCATTTTGAGTAAAAACCATAAAGAAAGCTAA
This sequence comes from Lycium barbarum, assembly GCF_019175385.1. Lineage (NCBI taxonomy): Eukaryota > Viridiplantae > Streptophyta > Magnoliopsida > Solanales > Solanaceae > Lycium > Lycium barbarum. The sequence continues at coordinate 99,832,601 of NC_083348.1, read as the reverse complement.
AATTGATCTACAGTCAAACCTCTCAATAACAGCATCTTCGATTTTTTTGATGTTACAGAGAATGACTGTTATACAACTATTACAACATTTGACATTTAGATAATAGTTGGCTGTTATAGGCAAAAACGATTCATAAAATCTAATTTTTAATTTTGAACGCTATAAAAAATAACAAATTATTTAAATTTTGTATCTCAAAGATATACATACCTCACTAACTAAACATTAAAAAAGTTAATGCAATTTTAATAAATTCATAACTGAATGAATAAAGTTTTAAGTTCTAAGCCATACACTTTAAAACTACTTGAAAATTAAATTCTTTCAAGATTGATGGAAGAAATTTATAATTATAGCTTGTTTCGTATTCAAATCTTTTACTGATGATATAACACTTGAATTGACGAAGATTTGCGCCTAAACTTACAACAAACGGGTATCCAATTGCTTTCTCATGAGGAGAATCTAAGAGTTAACCCGTTGAATCTTCTATATATCCCACTCCAAGTAACAATAGATGTTCTATTTTGATAAAGATATTTAATTATTATATTACCAAAAATGGAAGATAGTTGTTATATGAGGGGTAGTTTTACAAAGAGCATACTGTTATAAAGTTGATCGTTACTATTAAAGGTAAAGTGCTAATATAGAGAAGTAAAATATAACATAAAAAATTGGTTTCGAAAAAACTTGATTGTTATAGAGAGGTGATGTCATATGCAAATGCTGTTATAGAGGTGTGACTGTATTTCAAATAGTTCAGACGTAGTTTTTCATCATTTTCCCTTCAAGAATTCAGACTAAAGCACTAGTAATAATAAGAAGCCGTTATTTCAAAAAAGAATAGATATAAAAGGCATAATACATAAACAGGAACTCAAACTTGGCCTCAGCTAGCAAGTACACCTCCAACTTTTGGTGCGCACAAGTAGGTACCTCAATTTGTTGAACACTTAAACATAAATGCTGACGTGACACATCGATTTTGGAGTGTCTAGATGATCATTTTTTAAGTTGAAATGTTCAACTGACAAAGTGGAGACAAATTGAGGTGCCTACTAATGCACACCAAAAGTTGAAGGGCATACTTGCCGGCGGAGGCCACGTTTAACTGCTTATTTATGCATTATGCCAATATAAAATGCAAAAATCTTGTTTGACCAAGTCCTCGCCCTTCTTTTTTCAATTAATTTTGGCTGTTTGGCATACCTCAAACATCAAATTGAGCATCCTCCAAATGATTAAAAGGTAAAAGTATCTACATTACATTGCCGCAGTAGTTTGTCTTAATTATTTGAAGATTCTATCTAATTAATGTTACCTCCAGCAGTTAATTTTTTCTTTTTCACTAGTCTATCTTAACTTTCACTACGAACTGTTTGTTTGTCAGCTTTTGCCAACAGGAATCGTATATCCACCAGCTCCTCAATTAAAGAAGCATATGAATATTGACTGATAACTGTACTAAGTAATTTTTAAAGGTTCCACGTGATTTTTGTTCACCTTTCTTTTTGGAAATAAATTTATTAACAAGAAATCCAATAAAATCAGTACTTCCAATAAAGCTAAAGGATCCTCTTGTATTTAGCTTTATTTTAGTTCGACATGCTAATCAACACTTGGAAAGCCTGCAGCAGCTACTTGTAATATAGTATTCCCTCCGTCTCATAATAAGTGTCACCTTAACTAAATATTTTTGTCTCATAAAATGTGTCACCTTAGGATATCAATGCATATATTGACTAGTTTTTTCCATCTCTGTCCTTTGACAAAAAATGACAAGTTTCTTTATTCAAGGCCAAAAGTTGGATTCACAATGTCAAATTTGGATTTCATGTGAAAATGAAAATTTTGGCATGTGGAAGATAAAATTAGTAAGAGGCAAAAAAAGTAGTAGTACTCTAAATGATGATGGTTGGATTCCCAATGTCAAAAGATGAACTACTTGTGCATGATCTAATCATCAAGAGTGGAAAAAGTAAAATTTTTATATAAGGGTAATTTGGTAAACTTTACACTTCATCTATGGTTTCTTAATATGCGTGTTTTTGGCTAATATAACACTTATTATGGGATGGAGGGAGTAATATTGAAACTAATGAATTATTGCTTTCAGTAACTAAAGATTGTCCCTTGAGATACCATACTTGTCAAAGTCTTTTTATTAAAGTGAAAGATGGTGAGACAACATTTGAACCGAAAGAACCAAAATTATGATTTGATTTCATAATGGTAAAAACAAACAAACACCTTATCTTTTGCTTTTATCAGTCTAACGTTGAATGGCGCTGCTAATATATATCTGATTCCTTTTTCAGTAACAGTAATATTTGGATCAATTCGTATACGGTAACAATATTTTATTAGATATCTGCTATTTTTACTAGCACAAACATAAATCTGTCAATTGTTGCTATTTGGTTCTTCAACCATAAAAGACAAGCATTGGAAGATGCACAAACCAACACCAACACAAAAAAATGAATTATATCAGCATCTAAACTGTCTGTATTTGCATCAGGAACAACAATTTTCTGAGTTGAAAAAACCAAAACAAGGATGCTTGAAGGGTTGACCAAAATGCTGATTCGATTCGATTCAATTAGATTTATAGTTTTCTTAAAAAAATTGGATTAGATATATATAAACTAAACAAAAAGGTGGAACAATCCAGCACTCCACTTGGCGCTCCCCAAATATTTATACTGATTTTGTACGATATCATTTTGTTTTTTTCTTGTTAAAAATGTACATAATTTCAGTCTCCTATTTTATTCGTTCTTATCATTGTGCTTTGAAGCTGTCACGTCTTACAGATGCATTTTTTTCCCTCTCTAACTGTGGATGTTGTAAAACTATATGTCCTGCGAAAAATTGAAACACGTGATTATAACTATAAGCTGTCGATTTAAAGAAAAACTATCCTAAATGATTTTACGATGTAAACAAACAATATTATGTCGCAGGAAAAATTAATGGAGTATATAGCACGAGCGCTTTATTTTTGTTTTCCCTTTTTACATTGCGTTGCACTGTTGCAGTTATGGTCAAATTTCCACTTTTTAACCTTAAGAAGCAACTTTAGTGGTCAGACGAAAAGAAAAGTAAAACTTACTCAATGGAAACCAGAAGAACAAAAAGAAAAAACTTATTCAATGGAAACCAGAAGAACAAAAAGAAAATTCCAACCTTTCTTTTTATTATTTGTTTAATACAAAGGGAAGAATAAAACGTTAACAGAAATGACTCACAGTTCCTGAATTTTTCCTTTTTCTCTTACCAAGAATCAATCTTGAGCCGTTAAACCCCCCACCCCTTCAACGCTTTTAAAAATAGTTAATATATATATATTTATAGAATTAAAATTAAATTTAATAATTTACTTTTTTTTTTCAAAATATTTATTCAGAATTTTATTTTTTTATAATTAGTCGATACTCAAAAGTCAAAACTCAATAACTCGATTAATTTCAAATTCTGAATTCGTGTTATGTAGGACGCAATAACTAGTTCAACACATGTCTGTCTAATAGTACATGACAAGAATGACCAGTTTAGTTAAACTCATATTTATCACTATAAATTCCATTGATATATTGATAGTGTAAAATTAAAAGTTACTCTATTCGTCTCAGTTTACATAGCACTATTTGATTGTGCAAAGTTTTAGAAATAAAAAAGAATTTTAAAACTTGCTTTAAAACGAGTTTTGGATATTTGTGTAACTATGAATTATTTCATAAAATTAAAATGTGAATTTAAAATTAAATTATTTTTAAATATAGAAAAATTATCCCTAAATTGCTAAATAAATTACTCCATCCGTTTGCGTTTACTTGTCCACTATATTAAAAATATATTTTCGCTGTTACTTGTCACTTTTAGCATATCAAGAGAAAAACATAATTTGTTTTGATGTTTGACTCTTAGTATTAATTACCTATTTCTCAAATCATTTTTCAAGACCTAATACTAAACATCAACTAATATAGGTATTGTGGTAAAATATCCATAGTAAAATTTATATGATATAGCTAACTCTAAGAGGTATTTATTGTTAATAACTACTCACTCCCTCCCATAATAAGTGTCACTTTAGCCAAAAAAAATTGTCCCATAATAAGTGTCATCTTAGGAAACCAAGACATAAATTGATTAGTTTTTTTTTCTCAATTTTACCCTTAGACAAAAAGACAAATTAAAGTAACATTTAAATGATGATTGGAAAAGACACATAGTAATTTGGTATTGTTGGATTCCCAATGTCAAAACGTTCACTACTTGTGCATGATCTAATCAAGAGGAAAAGTAATTTATTTTTATTATATAGAAGTAATTTGGTAAACTTCACATAGCATTATTGGTTTCTTAATATGCGTGTTTTTTGCTAAGGTGACACTTATTATGGGACAGAGAGAGTACTATTTAAGATAACATTTCGTAGCTACAATTTTAATTCCGTACCTATATACAGTTGTATATATGTATTTGAGTTACGTACTACAAAAGCTGAATACAATTGTATCTGTATTTATATACATATGTATAGGACTAAATACATCTTTTGATTGTATTATGACTGCATGTTTGCCAAATGAATTGAATTTTTGATTTTATGTGTTTTTTGTTTCATTTATATACATATGTATATGGCTAAGCAGTGTATTCAAATACACGTTTGGGATATCTAAAATCTAGCTATGAATATAACTAAAAACTGTATTCTAATACACCTCAAAATCAGCTACGAAATGTAAATACACAAAACATAGCTACGGGTTGTTAACATCTCTAATTATATAGTCATTTCTGTAAGTTTTCAAATCAATATCAATTATTGTTTCTTAAAGGGAGCGAGTAGAACGCAATGAATATGTGCTTTAATTTAATGCAACTCATTGCTCAACTTATTTTTCAGATAACCGATAAATACTTATACATTTAGAGGTCGTTTGGTTCAAAAACAAATTACGCTGGGATAAGTTATGTTGGGATTAATTACGTTGGGGTAAGTTATGCTGAGATTAATTATTTTGGAGTTATTTTTTATTGATTGTTTGGTATGTTGGACTAAAAGTATTATACATTAGATAATTTAAAAAAAAAAAGAGATTTCTTCCTTATCTCGAGATAACTTATCCCATGATTACTAACCAAAACAGGGAAAAGAAATTGTTAAATTCTTATCCCAAAATTATTTATGTTTATCGTTCGTACCAAACGACCCCTAATGGAATTTTAAGTAGCATAATGGAATAAATATATATCTACGCTTAAAATTGTAAGTTGAGAAAATTTTAACTCTTTATTCTTACGCCTAACTTAGTATTCAAAAAGGAAGATTTGGTGGATTGTGAAAACAGTGGAGTAGACAGAAAACAGCTTTTACAAGCTAAGCTGATTGTTTGACTTCAGCCATCACCGTTAAAAGGCAAATGTCTATTGGGTGGACCCTACGTTACCACCACATCAAAACCAAACATTTTATATTATCCCATTTCATTTAACTTAATTAATTATTAATTCAGTAAAAATAATAAATAAAAGAGGAGGGAAGCACCAACTTATCTCTGTATGTGGGGCTGTGTGTATATGAAAGTCAATATCATTTCACACTTTTTGGTTAGGGGAAAGTTGTAAATTACAACATGCAAATGTGTAGATACAGCCATATTATAGAGTCAATCAAGGAGAGAGAAAACAGAGAGCATTGGTGTAATCAATAGAGGTATGCTTTTGGGCTCAGAACTGCAATCAATGCACCTTTCATTTTGAGATTGTTTGCTTTTAATTGGCTTTAACCCCCAAAGAAAAAAAAGGAAAAAAAATAAGCCTAGTGAGAGATAATAATAATAATATGGGAGTGATTTTTTTTTTTTCTCAACTCTACTTTCAGGTGTCTTTGATTGAGTACTAGCTGAAGTTCTTTTTTTTTTTAGAGGTGTAGATTCTTCTTGTTCAATCTTTCTTTGGCATAATTTCTACATCTCTTCTCTTTGGTTTCTTTTTTTTTTTTTAGTGTCCATTTCTTGGGGATCTGCTTTGTTGCTTGCTTTTGGGACTTGGGGTTTCTTCCAATTTCATTCAACTGGTTGACTTTCGATTTGGACGTTGTGGGGTTTTACAAAAGTCCAATCTTTAAGTCTTGGATCTTAACTTCCTTTCTTGGTTTTCTTAATCTTGTGTTCTGCTTTTCTCTCTTCCATCCCTAAAATGTCAACACGAATTTCTTATATTCTTGTTCTTTGACTTTCTCAAATCAAGAACCTGAAAATTGATTGATTGAGTGTTTCAGTCAAAGATTATTTGGGTTGTCTCAATTTTTTAAAGTGAATCTTCTAGAAAGGGGAAAAAAAAAATTAGGGTTTCTTTCAGCTGGTCCATACTGTATATTTTTAATCAATTCTTTTGGATACCGGTATCTGGTCTTTGTGTTTGAATGTTTTTTGTTAAAGCAAATGCTTTGAGACTTTCCCTCCTTAAGTTAAGGCCATTTGATTTTTGAAAGCAAAGTGTTTTGATTCTAAGGGATGCTTTTAGCTTGATTCCCTTTGCTTTTCCAGAAGTTAGGGTTTGTGACTTAAGCCTTTCTTTTTCTGGGGTTTAGTGTTAGATTAGATGGGCTAAAAACTATTTCTTTGTCTTTCTTGAATCTTTGTTCAGTCACTCTTTTTTGAACAAGGGGGGGAAAAACACTCAAAGAAAAAAGCTCTAATGCATCTTTCACTATGGAAGCCAATATCTCACTGTGCTTCACTGATCTTGGACAAAAAGAGCAGAAAAAGAAATGGTTCTAACTCTAACCATACCAATGAAGAGATCAAGAAAAACCCATCTGTTTTGAAAAAATTGCAAGAGCATAAGCTTAGGGAGGCTCTTGAAGAAGCATCTGAAAATGGGTCACTTGTTAAATCCCAAGATGTGGATTCCCTTTCAGCACAGAACCAAGATGAGGGGTTGGGCCGATCCCGGTCCCTCGCTAGGCTACATGCTCAAAAAGAATTCCTTAAAGCCACTGCTCTTGCTGCTGAGAGAACTTTCGAATCTGAGGATTCGATACCTGAGCTTGATGAAGCTTATTCCAAGTTCTTGACCATGTATCCTAAGTACAACAGCTCTGAGAAGATTGATGAGTTGAGGTCAGATGAGTACTCTCACCTTACTGGTTCTGCACCCAAGGTATGTCTTGACTATTGTGGATTTGGGTTGTTTTCATTTCTTCAGAGTGTTCATTATTGGGAGTCATCTACATTTAGCTTGTCTGAGATTACTGCCAATTTGAGTAATCATGCTTTGTATGGTTGTGCTGAGAAAGGGACGGTTGAACACGATATTAAGGCCCGAATAATGGATTACTTGAACATCCCTGAGAATGAATATGGTCTTGTTTTTACTGTTAGTAGGGGCTCAGCTTTTAAGTTGTTAGCTGAATCATACCCTTTCCAGACTAACAAGAAGTTGTTGACTATGTTTGATCACGAGAGTCAGTCGGTTAACTGGATGGGTCAGTGTGCTAGGGAGAAAGGTGCCAAGGTTTACAGTGCGTGGTTCAAATGGCCTACCCTCAAATTATGTTCGACTGATTTGAGAAAGCAAATTTCGAACAAAAAGAGGAGAAAGAAAGATTCAGCTACTGGTCTATTTGTTTTTCCAGTCCAATCTAGAGTTACTGGTGCTAAGTATTCTTACCAGTGGATGGCACTGGCACAACAGAATAATTGGCATGTGTTGCTTGATGCTGGTGCTTTGGGTCCAAAAGACATGGATTCTCTAGGGTTGTCTTTATTTCGACCGGACTTTATAATTACTTCATTCTACAGGGTGTTTGGTTATGACCCAACTGGATTTGGATGTCTACTCATCAAAAAATCTGTGATGGGAAGCCTTCAAAATCAGTCTGGGCATGCTGGGTCTGGTATAGTGAAAATTACTCCCGTTTTCCCATTGTATTTGAGTGATTCAATTGATGGTTTCCCTGGATTGGCCGAGGATGATGAAGCCGGAGAGAACAGTGAAGTTAATGCTGAAACTCGGCCAGGATCTCAGTTGCCAGCCTTTTCTGGTGCATTCACTTCTGCTCAGGTTAGGGATGTATTTGACACGGAGATGGAACATGACAACAGCTCTGATAGGGATGGAGCAAGCACGATATTTGAAGAGACTGAAAGCATTTCTATTGGGGAGGTAATGAGAAGTCCAGTCTTCAGCGAAGATGAGTCATCTGATAACTCGTTGTGGATTGACTTGGGCCAGAGTCCTTTGGGGTCTGATGGTGCTGGCCAATCTAACAAACAAAAGATTGCCTCTCCAGCACCCCCGTTTTGGTTTGCTGGCAGGAAGAATAATAAAAGGCTATCTCCCAAGCCTTCAAAGATGTCAAGCAGCCCATTGTATGACAGAGAGTTGAATCCAGATCGTCATGAAGACAACCATGTCCTATCATTTGATGCTGCTGTTCGGTCAGTGTCTCAAGAATTTGATCACTTCAAGGAGATTCCTGAAGAAGACCAGTTTGCTTCAAGAGAATTTAGAGAGATCGAGGAAGAACCAGAGACCAGCAAGGGTTCTGGTCTGGACAACTCAATTCCAATTTCTCGGCATCAAACCCTTGGTAATGGATCAGCTTCTGAGATATGCCCGGAAATTAAAGAGAGTGCTATAAGAAGAGAAACTGAAGGCGAATTCAGGTTATTGGAAAGGAGAGAAGGAAACAGATATGCAGGTGGTAGATTTTTCGGTATAGAAGATGCTGATCAGCCTGGAAGCAGGGGAAGGCGTGTTTCCTTCAGCATGGAAGACAACAACCGTAAAGCTCGTCTGAGCCATACACTTGAGCCTGGGGAATTGTTAGCAACGACAAGTCTGGATGATGACGATTACATTAGTGATGGAGACTATGATGATGGACAAGACTCAGACAGGAGAGAGCCGGAGATAGCATGCCGGCATCTTGATCACATCAACATGTTGGGTCTCAATAAAACTACTCTCCGGCTAAGATATCTCATCAATTGGTTAGTTACCTCGATGCTTCAGATAAGATTTCCTGGGTCAAATGGGGAAGACAGTTCACGACTTGTTCGCATCTATGGTCCGAAAATCAAATATGAGAGGGGTGCAGCTGTTGCATTCAATGTGCGAGACAGAAACAGGGGTCTTGTGAGTCCTGAAATAGTTCAGAAACTGGCTGAGTCACATGGTATCTCTCTGGGCATTGGTATCCTAAGTCACATTCGGATCTTAGATAACCCAAAACAGCAGCAACGGTCTCTGAGTCTTGATGACACTACCCTTTGCAAACCAATGGAGAATGGCAAGTATGATGGTAGAAGTGGGTTTGTCAGAGTCGAAGTTGTCACTGCTTCACTTGGCTTCCTCACTAATTTCGATGATGTCTATAAGTTGTGGGCTTTTGTGGCTAAGTTTCTTGACCCTGCCTTTATTAAAGAAGCTGGACTCCCGTCTGTTGCAGAAGACGCCGAGGCATGAAGCTGGAGGAGGCTGATTTAGTAGCTTTTTGCTCCTTCTGCTTCTAGTCTAAGATGCAGGAATCTTAGATTAATGAAAAGGTCTGAGTTGTATTCTTTTGGGCCCTATGTTTCTTCAATGCATGCGGGAGAAATTTTTTTATTCTTGTCTTTTAATTGCTTGAATGTTTCTTCTTTGCCTTTTTGGAGTTTCCTGTAGAGTTGGGAGTTAGAAATTTGTATTTTCTCAGGTAGTCATGAATCATGATGAACCAAAGCAGTTATAAGCAGCAGGGATTTAATGATCCCCTTCCACCATTTGCCCTCTTGCTTCTCAGCTTTGTACAATGACCATTCATGCTTTTGTTCAGGCTATTATAGAGTGCCTTTTCCCTTTTCCTGCATCAAGTTCTTGTTATCAGCATAATTTTGTGGAAAAAGAATATTCATACTGCCCGGTCATTGAATGATTTTGACACCCTTTGGATTTACAAGTTCATGGTCACCTGACCAAGTTTCCAAGTTGTTTAATGAGTTAAATGCCTTTTGGACGACTAATATTGGAGAGGGTTGTGCTACTCATTTTGATTTATTCTGCTGTCATATTTTCCTCTGAATAAATCCTATGCTGTTACTTTGACTTAGTATAAGGTATCTCTCTAAATTATCTCAATAATCGTCTCGAAAACATCTGCCGTAGACATGATTATATTAGAGCCCGTTTGGATTGGCTTATAAGTTGCTTATAAGCTGTTTTCAGCTTTTTTGAGTGTTTGGCTGGTCAGCTTAAAGTCATTTTGTGCTTAAAATAAGTCTAAAAAATTAATTGGGCCCGTTTAGCTTAGTTTATCTAAAGCAGCTTATAAGCTGAAAATAATATAAGCTGCTTTTTTTAAGCCCATCCAAACAGGCTCTTAGGCTGCTTGCTTCTGGTTATACATAAGGTTGTTTTTTTTTTTGCCCTTTTCAGTGAAGAATCACTATTATATTGAATTATGTAAATTTTAAGATTTCCATCAGAGTTGAAAATGATTGCTATTTTGGACAAGATCATTTTGTGTACATTGTTTGACTCGAATGTCCTGAAGTGTTTTATATGGATATGATTGGCATCTAACGTAAGTATGCTACTATGCTTCTGCTCCTTGTATCCATTCTTTACACCTCAATGCCCCTGTTCTCCCACAAAAGAAACCAAAGAGAAAAGCAGTGGATGATTTGAAGTAATGGGACCTTCAATTATCAGTAATGCTAATCATTGTAGCTGGGCCCCCACCCATTGAGTTTTGTTTGCCACAGAGATAATAGTGAGTGAGGTCTTATATCATTGTCCTAATCTTTTGTCCATCTATCTTTGGGTTTTGTAGATTCTGTTTTCCCTTAGGAGGTCCCAAAATTGAATGGGACCTTGCAAAAACATGCACCTTTCTTTGATGGAATAATTGTGTTTGATTGACTGAAACGTCTCCTCTTCATCGTCATTGATAAAAACTAAACTTGCCCAACAGTATGTGCAATCCATTTTTCCTATCTTACTACAATATCTGTCAATCAATCATAAAGTCTCGTCTCAAATTTGTTCTGCTCAAGTAACGAAATTTTCATATTTATATTGCTCTATTCGGGTTCATTTTTATTCCAATACTAAAGAGCTTGTCTTTTAATAATAAGATAAAATAAACTAGTTGAAGTCAGTTATATGAATTATGAGTAGTCATTTTGTTCTTAACAGGTTCATTTCATTCAAATACTAAACAATTGTAATTATTTAAGACAAATTAAAGATCCTTTCAACTAGTTCTTTAATTGTCATACTCATAGTTATTATATACATACAGGTCTCTGACTAAACTAAAAGAGTAGTTGTCAGTTGTCTGGAGAGTTCATAAATTATGACTATTTTTATGTTCACCAACAAATGGCAATCATAATTTATTTGAACTTGAATCTGACTAGGAGCGTTTAGAAAAACAAAGAAGAAAAAATCAGATCAAACCAAAAACATATACTTTGGTTTGATTAGATCTGGTGTTAAACCAAAAAGAATACAACAATTATTTGATTTGTTTTGGTATTAAAAAAGGATATCTAATCAAAACCAATAATGTGTGTGCATATACATCCTTCCTAATACGATGTATTCATTTTAGTTTTTTCCTTATTCGGGTGGTTGTTTATCATCTCAAAATAAAGACGCAACGATAGTGAAAGCCACGTCAGACAAACTGGTTGACAGTTGGTAGCTATCTCGTTGTAAAGAACATTTTCATATTTGGGGGTTAGTTGGGTGACAACGAAGCGTTGACAAATTTAGACACAATAACAAATCCAAGTGGCGCCAGCAATGTCTTTGAGACTCAGTACTCACCATATCTTAACGAACTAGATTATTACATCTTGGGACATAATTTTCATCTTAATCTCTTCAACAACATAATCACGCCATATCATTAACTTGTTATCACCAGCTTGCGTGCACCGATAACTCTACTGAATACCTGCTATCTTCTATCGACACATGCACTAGATAACTCTGTCCACTGATATTTGGACAATTGAATGGAAATAACCAACCATTTTTTTTTTTTTAAAACCTTTTTTGTTTCCAAAGGATTCAATCTTGGTCTCCCATAATTTTAACTAATTTCATTGGCCAGCTCTTGGATGAACCACACCAAACCACTTTTTGATTAGTCTGGTCATTCATCTCTGCACGTTTCAACAACAGCTCTAATAAGTTGGACAAGAATGTGGCAACTAAAGACTAAAGGAGATTCCTCCTGGAGAACACCTTTGCTGTAAAGGACAAGATTAGTCGGAATATACGATCCCCGGCTTAAAAGTGTGTTACAATCTGGCTTCATATGAAAAGTGAAAAAAATAAGTTAAGATCCTATGGTATAAGCTTTTTTATCCTTACATGAAATTAATATACAAAGCAAAAGTAGCTATGATACCATCATCTTAATAAGGAAAGCTGTCTCCAGCGCTGACTCCTTGCATTGTAAGTATCGATTTTCTTCAACTATATCAGCTGTCAAATTAAGCAATACTGGATGTTTAGGATCATAAACGGAATATTCACGCACCCGAGCAACATATTTTGCAGCTTCCCACACTCCAAACCTGAAAAATCATGCAAGATTATGGGCAGGAACTTACAACACAATGAGCTGCAATTATTCCTAAATCGGCAGAAACCTATGCAAAAGGATGACATTTCACTTAATTAATGACCTCAGAACAAATTCTTGGTAACCCATGTAAAAGGATAACAGTTTCAGTTAATTTACACCTTGAAACAATTCTTGGCGGATCAGGTTCATTACACCTGGTCGATCCTAGTCATAGATCATAGCACTGTAGCACATGAGGGATGCTACATATGGGTGGATAATAATGGAGTTGGTTTGACACCTGTTCCACCTAAGAATTATCATACCGATGCAGAGAAATCACATGAACAGCGAGAAAATAAACAGCAAGGGGACAAACACCCATGCTGGTAAGCAAATGATTTTCCAGCGATGACCGCAAAGAGGCTGCTATATGGGCTTTAGATCTCCAAGTAAAAAGTAAACTAAAAGCAAAGTCCCATTTATAAGATGGAGCGACTCCTATATAGGTAGTTGTAAATCAAACTTAGAAGTAATAGTGTAAAAGACATGGCTTTAGACAATGTCCACATATTAGTCATTTTGACAAGAAGGGACTGTACCATTTAACAAGCCAGAGGAAGTCAATCAGTCAGCAAAAGATTTAAGAAAAACTTTGGACCTTACCGCGTGTTGAATGAAGACGTCACCAGCATAGCTGGATATAAAATATCTTTTTGAATGTTATCATATGGTGAATATTTACGTATTGCCTGAAAGTCATCAATGTCCCCGGGGTACCCAAACTCTTCGCAGTCAGCAGGTGTAAGCGGTAAGATTGGATTGAGGAGAGTGTTTGTTGGATCCAAAAATGGTACCTGTAAAAAGAGGTACTCAATTTTTTCAATAACGTCAAAAGATAGAATAAAATAAAAGAGGAGGATTTAGTAACATAATTTCCCCACCCTTTTCCTCTCCTTGTTGGGGTGGGGGTGGGGACATTAGAAAGATTAACGAAAAGAATGAATTTAAGGATGCATAAATGCAAAATAGTGCATTCAGAGTGTGTGGCAGACCTCCAAAACTGCTGCCCGCAATAGACCTGGACAAGAATTTATAGCAGAAGCCACCAATAGCCCCCCAGCACTATAACCCCACCCAGCGAGCTTGTTGTCTTGCACAATTTCCCTCTCAATTAGGAATTTACCACAGGATATGTAATCATAGATGGAATTGATCTTCTTTGTGCGCCTGCCATCATGGTGCCACCGTTTCCCCCCACCACCTCCACCTCTGAGAATGAACACGATAAAAAGGTCATGTCAAGCACTTAGTCACTTACATAACAATATAACCTGTCTTAACTTCATAGGAATAGGACATCTGTAACTGTAAGATATAGGCTAGCATTATTATAGAAAAAAAAAGTAATTTTAGAGCTACATTACTAAATTGAACGCAGAAAGAAAGCACCTGACATCAGCATATGCAATGACCCAGCCACGATCGAGAAGGCTTTTTAACTCACTGCGCCATCGTTTGTCTAATATCTCTCCATAAGCTCCATGTACATGAAGTAATCCAGGATTCTCAGCTGGCTTCTTCCTCTTTGGCGAATAGACAACAGTCAGAGGAACAATAATCCCATCATAAGAAGTCACATCGTGAACCTCACAGGCATAGAATTCAGAAAGATCATTCCATGTAGAATGATTTTCAGGATTGACTTCGTTATTAGAGCCTAAATTCCTTGGACTCTGAATAAAACTAGCTGAGGATGATGATCCATACAACACTTTTGTTCTTTCATGAAGCAAGTTTTGCTGCTGAACTATATTCCATTTTCCACTTGATAAATCATAATCGACAACTGCATCAGGCATCTATAAACAGTGTGAATTTCAGTCAAAGTTTGCTATTTGGAGTGCAAGGTGACCTTGATACTTCTAACACCAAAAAGATTTGATCAATGAAATCAAACAGACTCAACAGAAACTATGACTAGTCAAACATAGAGTTGAAGGGATGTAATAGCATTATATCAAACTCTCCTTAGAATTCAAATAGGATACTCCATTGACGTAGGGTAATAAGACGATCAAAGTTTTCCTAGGTTATTTCATGTGCAACTTAGTATCGTAAATTTACAAGTTTTCATTTCTTAGACAAACAGATCGCCACCCAGGAGACAATCTTCACTTAGTTGTCGTAACTTAAACCCAAAAAGCCACCTTTATCCCTATCATAGATCATGCTAAAAACTAAGAACTTAATAAACCTGTAAAAAATATGAGTCTATAGCCTGTTGACGCACAGCTCACAGATTTAATCACTGTGCTAGCCATGCATAATAACATGCGTATTCAGAGAACATGGATTAGTCCTCTGTGGAGATAAAAACAGTAGAAATTTGAGAATGGAAGTTATGATTATCTATGCAAGCATTCAATTTACTTGCGATCGGTACAATTGTCAGTGGTACGGGAGGCAAAATCTTTAAACCACCGCACTAAATTTTGAGATATGTCATAGAAAGACCATGAGGTTTCAGCTAAAACTATAAGATCTCATTCTGTAAAAAGAGAGTGAGGGAGATGCATCATAAGAGAGTACAATGAAGTTATTTTCTTTGGTTTATACAAGACTATTCTACAGTAAAATATATGGCATAGGTTAATAAAAGGTGACAAGTACCTACCAAAGGGGATGATATTGTGAATCGCATTGTTGAGGAGTAGTAGTCATAATTTGTTCCAGGCATAATTTGAGAGACATTCTTTGGAAGAGGCAAAAACTGTGGACTGAGCTCTTTGAGCTTAATTTCTTCCTGTCCAGCGAAAATTGTAGAAGATAACAGGAAGGAGGAGCATAACAGTGGTAAGTAATTCAAGAGAAACACACACTGCTGCTCAAAGACAATAAGTAAGAAGGAAAAAGAGAAAAACAGGCAAAATATCCATTTCAAGCAATAAATGCACATCAGGTCGCAAATCTTAGAGTAAGAAGCTACAATGTAAAACGTGTCTCGAACTTATTTCATGACGCAGTAGATTGGGTGTGCTCTTATAGCTTTGCACATGCCTCAACCCTTGTTCATTAATTTTGGCTCAAAGCCACTAGAGGGAAAATAAATATCTCAAAACAAACGTTGCACTTTTTTTTTTTTTTTTTGATAAAGGTAACATAACAAACGTTGCACTTATAAATAGCAAAATTTTCTCAAAAGGAGAACTTTCTAGAACCTGGAGTATAAAGTTAGTTAGTGAGAGCCTATAAGCAACTGTTGGGAGTCCAGGAAACAAGAAAAAGGAAAGAAAGCAATTGCACTTGCACGGACAAAAGAATCAATAAGGGGCTGTTTACTTCTTTATTAGGATAAGGGGGGTGGGGGGTTGATCATCAAGGTTTTGCTTGTTTAAGATTTCTGCAGCAACTATAAGCTATAATAAGATTAATTCTACACTAAAATTTATAGAGCGGACAAAATCTTAAACAAGCAAAGTTAATGACTTCAGATTGGAAGAAACGGGAGGAGTTATCAGAAGTACAAACCAGGACCAAAATAAGTTATTACCTTGACACTTGGCAGAGGCAGAGAAATGGCACAAAGTCTAATATTTCGGCCATCCCGCACAATGAGCACCAAGTGCTTGTCACAGAAATCAACGTCTTCAATTATGAACTCCGAGTCATCACTGAATATATTCTGCATTCTTAATGAGAAAGCTATGAGCCAAAAGTCCAATCATGAATGAATATTATGCTTTTCAGATGAAAGGTTATTTGACGAGCAGAAGGGTAGATCTCACCTCCCACTTCCTTCCATTCCGTGAGCAGTTAACTGGACTGCGTAAAAGATAATGGTGATCAACTGATTGTCCTTCTTTAGCAGCATCTGTAAAGAGATAAAGATACCCTTGGTGATGCTCGACAACACAGTGGGCTTGAGCCTCACATTCCCACACAGGTATCATGCCAGACAAAGGATCAGCAGCATCTATCAGAAAGATCTAAAAACTAGTCATTAACATAAAATTTGTCTAATAGCAAGTGATAAAAGAAATTAGATAATGCTGATAAAGTATCACCTTTGATGATGTAGTTGAGAATATATGTACTGTCACAAACTGGAAATCCTTAGTATGTCGTATGCTTACATAGCCATTCTCGCTAGGCTCTTCTAAAAGCAACACATCGTCTTGTTCAGACCCAATCATACTACAGTAGATCCTGAAAAAACAATTGGAAACAACTGAGATATCGGCCGTACGTAATAAACAGTCTTTTAACCAAATAAGTAAATTACCAACCTATAAGGCCTCTTACAGTGATCAGTGACAACATAAAGCAATGCTTGTCCATCTTTCCCCCAAGCTATGTTTGAAACCCAATCTGCTTGGGGCTTACTACATAGTGAACCGAAATTTAAGTCTCGCACAGACAATTTAAAGTAATCGTTATCCTTATCATACATTGTGTATGCTAGATATCGATGATCAGGGGACACTTCTGATAATTCTTCATATGCATAACCTTTAATTTAACAAAGGAAAAAGGGTTATACACCATGAGTAAAACGAACCATAAAATCCTTCTACGTAAGTAGCTATATAAATCCTCAACAAACATTCTACTCCATTTGGAAAATCAACATAAAAACAAAGTAGTAAAAAAAGCAAAACCTCCAAATCTTTCAGCTTCTTCATTGTAGTCAAGAAGCTTCTGCTCAATTCTCTTCCCCGAAGTAAAATCGAAACCTGCTGAAGGAGATTTATTGGAAATGAAATCTTCATTTGCCCGTGCTAACCTTCTACATAGCACTGGATACTGCTTCCCTTCTTCCACTCGCCTATAGTACAACCTGCGGCGACCAATATTCACCTCCATAGAGTAAACACAAATATTACATTTCAGAATCCAAACAACAATAATACAGCAAGAAAAGTTAAGGGGATAAATATTTCAATTACATAACAATAACAACTATTCACTTTGTTTGTCTTACTTTCCTTTTTAATCTGTTTAAAAAAAACAGAAAAGGCTCAAATATACCCCTGTACTATCAAAAAAGGGCCAAATATACCCCTCATTATACTTTGGGTCCAAATATACCCCTACCGTTAAACTATTGAATCCCCCTCCACCACTGCTACACCATTTCGGTATATTTGGCCCTTTTCGGCAACTTTTTAATTTCAACTTTTCACGTGTCTATGTTTAAGACCACAAGACTAAAGGGTATTTTGGAACATTATACATAACAAGCTTCAAAAGTCTTTTATTTTCTTAAACTTGTGCCAAGTCAAAAGCCAGACAAACAAATTGAAACGAAGGGGTATATGAATTCTGCTCGATTCTAACAAGAAAATGAAGGGGAAGAATATGTACCAAGGACCCCAACGAAGGGGAGGGGTAGAGAGGTCATTTGACAAGCGAGACCCCATTTCTGACTGAAGTTTGGACTGGAGGCGTTCTGTATCAGACATAACGGCTTCAGTGTATTTCTCCTCTTGTTCCATGTACACATCCATATGTCGCATGGCTACTTTGTCATTAAGCTGTGACATCCAGTTGTAACAGTCTTCCCATGACTCGCCCTGATGAGTGAAACTCACAGGCTTTTTAGGAGGTTTTGGAGGAGAAGGTGGAGCTGGTGGTGGTTGAGGCTTCTGTGGTTTGTAGTTTGCACAGAAAATGAAATGGATATGTGGAGTTATACGGCGGTGGTTGTGGTGGTGGAGAGAGCGAAGGAAGTGGCGCATGGTGACGGAGATATTGGGTTCAGGGTTTAAGCACTGTGAAAACGTTTGGATTTGGCATAAAATATGGTCAAATCAGTTCGGAAGTACTTTCTAGTTTATTTGTGTGTTGTGTTTGAAGTGATTACTTACAAAAGTACTTTCAAGTCAAATGTTTTAACAAAAGTCATAAGTCAGTATAACTCAACTTATTGCTTTCTTGATTTTAAATCAAAAAGTGTTTGGATTGACTTTTTTAAAATAGATTATTAGCTAGAAGTCATAAGTTGCTATCCAATTTTTAGCTTTTAATTTACGGAAAAAGGCCAAAATTATCCCGAAACTTTGAAAAATAGTTCATTCATACCCTTCGTTATACTTTAGGGCTAATTATACCCTTACAATTATACTATGGGGTCAATTATACCCTTATGTCTAACTGCTGTCACGTGGCATCATCCCAGCCCTTCAAAATTATTTTACCTTCATATAATTTTTTACCCACTAAAATAACTCAACCCGATCCGAATTTTTTTTTCCAGCAACTTCTTTTGAATTCCCTTCAAGTAACTAGTCATGCTTGCAAAGTTTTTTTTTTTTCATAGTTAGTTAGTCAAAAAATTTGAAAAATATTTCTTCTAGGAAAAAAAGTTCTTTAAAATTTAGGAAAATGATTTTCCTAATAAAAGTAGGGAAAATGAATTTGTATTAATTGCCTCCTCCTAACCGTCCAAGATATTTTAGTAATTTATTCCATTTAGTCAAAAATATAAATAAAACGTTATAATTAATACGACTTCTGAAACTCATTTACTTTTAAATTCAAATAATATTTCACTCAAAACTCAAAACTTCTGTGGCATTTGGATTTTGGACAATATCTGAGCTGAAGACATTAAAAGTCTATGAGTCAAAGTTGAAAAAAAAATGTGAAAATTTAGTTGTGTTTAGATGTGAACTTCAATTGAAAAAACTTGGAAAAAAAAAAAATTGACAATGCTAATCATTTGTGAGAATATATAGTATTCCACTAGAAATACACTTTCAAACAACTACTACTCAATATTTCAGTCGAAGTTATATATTTACAAATACTCTTACTATTCATGGCCAAAAGTTAACTTGACAACTTAGTTTTACCAAGTTTATTTAATTAAGATAGTTTTCACAACTCCTAAAGTAATAAGTGTTGGGTTTAAATGATAGATTGAATGGGAAACGGAGGGAAAAGAAGTGGAGGGAAAATGAGTTGTTCCTCTTGCTTTATAAAATGAGCATTTGTCTCTCATTGGTAGTGGAAAGAAAAGTTCTACTACTTAAAAGTAGAAGTACTCTTTCTCGTTGCTAAAGGGTTAAGAAGAGGGTCTCCCCTCGTGCCGTCGTTGTCGCTCGGCTTCGGATTCAGATTCGGTCAAATGATTTGATTGATTGATAATCTTTTTGGACCAAATTTTCTTTAATTTTAATTATTTAATTTTAATTAAGAAGTGGAGGGAAAATGAGTTGTTCCTCTTGCTTTATAAAATGAGTATTTGTCCCTCATTGGTAGTGGAAAGAAAAGTTCTCCTACTTAAAAGTAGAAGTACTCCTTCTTGTTGCTAAAGGGTTAAGAAGAGGGTCTCCCCTCGCGTCGTCGTCGTCGCTCGGCTTCAGCTTCGGCCAAGGCCAAATGATCTGATTGCTTGATAATCTTTTTAGACCAAATTTTAATTAATTAATTAATTAACTTATCCAATCCTACCCGTTAGTGACCCGGATCCGCGTGTCTGACCCGCGACCCGGTTCTTTCCCATTTGCAAACCTTCAGAAACAGTACTTCCATGGCTATAAATTCGTTTGATTCCTCAGAATTTTCCTTACGAAATTTCTGAACTTCAAAGCTTCTTCTTCTTTTGCACAAATAAATTCCAGTGTAGTTTACTGCCGTTGAGTGGTTCGTTGACACCGTTTTTTTAGGTACCGATACATCGGTGAGTAAGATCGTTCTATCCTGCGAGGATATATTCCATTAACCTCGGGTACTTGAGGGGAATAATTTCCTTAAGGACACACTGTGCATTCAGTGGGCTCGATTTTAATTCTTACAAATTTTTCAGAGACTGTTCTTATTTTTCCAGTTTCTGTTTTCGTTTTCTATTTGTTTTTCCAGAATCTGTTCAATTTCTGTTTTCTGGTTTCAGAAATTATTTTTACTGTTTCAACGTTTTTGCAATACAGTTTGATAACAATAAAGACTTGAAAAAGCACAAAAAATAAATGCAATAGAATAATACTGAATTGAGATCTTAGAGATTAACATTCACGAAACAAGACAACATAACAATTAGGTACTTCTAGTTTGTCCTTGATTGAAGCACATAACAAATATAAATCTCTAAGGCAAATCAAACTTCTCAAAGTAAATAAACATAGTAGTAGTAGTAGCAAATTAGCAAATCCAGATTTCAAGATGTGCTGTTGGAGTATGGTAGCATGATCTCATTCTTAACACGATATATGTAAACATCTAAAACAACTGGCTGTAAGTTGTGTTTTCCTCCTTGAGCAAGCTCAAACACGCAAGTATCAATCTCGTCCAGTTCATTATCCCTCACAAAATCTTCCCAGCCTGACTGAATCACCAGTCCTTCCTTTCTGCAACTGATCGTGGCCGCCCACCTTCTTCCACTCGAAGGGATTCTCAGAGTGATTGCCTCAGATTTCTGCCTCATATACTTTTGGTGCCATGCTTTGGGGAGCTTCTGGTGTGGACATACATTCAAAAAACAATATTAGCCAAAAAACAGCTTAAAGCGCACACACTACTATCAACTAAGGATTTGGCTAGACTGATGGTGAGTTGCTGCTAGTATCTGGTACTAATAACGTGAATATGTAGAGATAAATCAACAGTCAAGACATACACATTACATAGTATTTATCAGTTTGGCTAAATCAAGAGTCGCGACATACACATTACATAGTATCATTTTGACATCTGTGTCACTGTGTGGAACAAATCCATGCAACTTCCAATACAAAGACTTCAGAGCTAATAATAAAATATCAATCGAAAGGAGGAAACTATAAAGTTGAACCGCGTCCTTCAATGGGCTCATTCAGTCGTCATTGAAGAAACCATGAAATTGGAAGAACTTTTGAGGATCGTCATCAACTTTATAAGACAACCAAAGTTAAACATTAGCAGAATCTCAATGACGGATCCAATTTTAGACAGACAATTAAGTGGAAAACTAGAAAAGGCATCTCCAATCATAAAAAATATACTTAGAACATTATACCATGTGTCCATTTGCTAAGAGATGAGCACGGTTCTCTAATTCAGGATCTCAGATGTTTGATGTACTTAAGATTGACTGCTTTTAGTTTGAAGGAAACTTTAGGACTTAAATACTATTAACTGTATTAAGACTACTAAGAAAATTCAGTTTGGATTTTTAAAGGGTTAGAAACATTTTAACTAAGTGGAAAAAAAGAAACAATTTAACAAACACCGCCCTCCCTCCACATGGATTAGCTGTGGTGTGCATGGTCAGATCTATCTACATACAGAGAAACATGAACTCGACAGCCACAATCACAAAAAGTTGTGAGACCCTTTCATGGGCATGCCACAATTTTATTTTAGCTTGACATATAATGTTTTAAGTTTTTTTCCTGCAGCTTGTAGCAAATTCATAAATGGGTAAATCATTTCAGTTAGAAATATAGAGCTTAAAATCGTTTTGTTCCTCCAATAGTAGCGGCAATTTTACAATCTAGCAATTCATGTGCTTTTTCCAGCCTTACTTATTGGAAACAACTATCAGTTATAAAGATATTGCCTATTGAAGAAGAGCTTTATTTAATTATTGAGACAACTTGCTAGACTAAAGCCTTCCACCATGTTATAGCACTATTTAAACTTCTACCAAATGAACTATATCAGTTATAAACAAAGGATTTAACTTGTATACAATGATACCACAATCCGTAACTAGTTTCACTTTAATAGACAAGATGGTAGAATCTTATGGGAAAAAAAAAAGAAGTACCAGTTGGCCCATGTTGACATGGGTAGGCTGCATTGTCATCAGAACAGAAGGAACAGAAGATGTGTGCCTTGAGGCCAGTTGATGAACTCTAATCTTCTCTTTCTCTGGAACTTGGCGTCTGTTTGATAAAATAGGCACTTTTTCCTCTGAACTAACAATTTTTCCAAATCAAAATCCAACAATGTAAGGGGAGAAAAGGGGAAAGAATAGATAAATTTCAAAGATTAAAAATGCAATTGAAACAAGACTTAACCAGGTTCAACATTCATCTTGCGCAATAACGAAGGTGTACACTTCCTTGTCCTATTGTCCTGCTTGGCTACCAGGATTTTCTTCATCTTTTTCCCTTTGCTAGGCTGAGCTGAATGGAACTGATTCTGTTTTCCACGTGAAGATTCGCTTCCTTTGCGCCTTATCGGCTCTCGTATGTTATCCTCCTCATCTGTATCATCATCTCCATAACCATATTCCTCATTGGAATGTTCATCCGTTACTTCGTCCGGATGTTTGCAGGGGTTCCTATGTTTTTTAACAAAGAAAGTGTCCTCTTTCTCACACGCAGTTGAGTCAAAGATCATTACATCAAAAGATGTAAAATTATTCATCTTGAACACCAACAGATCTGTATCTTCCAAGCAATGGTCTTTAACAAATGTCTCCCAGCCATCATTGCAAAAAACATAATCATCCTCATCTCTTCTCTTAACCTCAACTACCCATGAATTTCCACTTGGACCTGTTAGAATCTTATGGCCCAACAGTTTGTGACTGTCTTTTAAATTTTTCACAAACTTGACTGGAATGCGCTGCAGTTAAAACTCAAATTAGTCAGCTAAAAAGGACATAAATCTGAAGAGAGAACTCTGTATTTTTATGTTCATAAAAAAAGTGTACAAAGAAAGAAAGCATGGAAGAGGTTTACTCACCAACCTACGCCTGAAATCATTCATCATCACTTTGAAGAACTGATGTTTGTCGAAATCATCCCAATACTTTTGTTTCTCAACCACTTTGCACCTCTCACAAATTGTAGCCATTTCTTTAACTAGAGCTACAGAAACTATAACAGAGGAAAAACTTAGTCGAGTGAAGGAAGAAAAAACCGAGTGAAAACTAGTAGAAGGAAGTTTAATAAATATTGGTTCTCTCGTGAAGAGACCTTCTTGATTTACTCAGCTGAGACTGATTATTGTTTGGACCACAACTTTGGGGGGGTCTTTGTTGGCAAAATCTTTTGACGTGTTGAACACATTTTTATCTTCATGCAAATAAGCTTACTGTTTATAGTTTTAGTTCGAATATCTTTACAACTTTCTGCAGAGCTCAGTTGAGGAAATGTGGAAAACTTGACCCCTTGTGTCATGATCACAGACATTTAGGAGCCGGACATGATTTGAAATCATGTTTGGACATGCAATTTGAATTTCTTAAGTTATATTTTTTTTATAGACATAAAAATTCACAAGTTGTGAAAACTATCAAAATATTCTTATACAATCTTACCAAATGAGCAAGTCACAGTTCATAACAAAATTAATACGCTGCTAGAAAACCTTTCTAAAAAATACAACATCAATTAATCAAACTTTAGTTCAATAAAAAATAAAATTTAACATGAATAGTAATGTAACTATTCTTTAATATAATTCTTCCACATGATAGACATAAATAAAGGTTGGTAAATGGTTGGTGGGAGTAGTTGTTAAAAATATCTACCAACTTATGGGTCTTTTTTTTTACAAAATATAAACTTATGGTCAAGTTTTATATTTAGAAATTTTGAAACCATGGTTTGAAACCCCAAATCATGCTTTTTTGGATGATTTAGGATTTCAAACCATGGTTTGAAACCATGAGATGAAGTACACGTCCAAACACTGATTTCATCTCATAGTCTCAAATCGCATGCCCAAACGCCTACTTATTATTTCCTCAGTAGGCAATTTGACCCATTTGTATCATATGCCAATTTTTTAAATGATGTTGGTGAAAGTACTTGTAATTCGACCACCCCTTATAAGATAGGAACAAAATAAATTCCTTCAATACGAAATATCAGTTTCTAATTCTGGCAATCTTCGAGTCTTTGTACCTTTAATGCTACACGTCAGGCTTTACTTTTAATGCCAATAGTTCTGATTTTAATATAAAGAAGACAGAGACGTTTTAAGCAATTAGCTGGTTAATGGAGGGAAATAGTGCAATGAGCCTAGCAAGTCTTGCCTATAATAGTTGATGTGATAATGTATGATTCTGTCTGTTCTGATAAGAAATACTTACTATAGTTGGATTAAATTACAAATAACATTTCAAAATGCAATTTATAAATTTAATTTTTAAATGCAATTTAAGTTAACGTCGTTTTCCAAACAGTCTGTCATCTCAATTAGTAGCTCAGAACACATGTAAATCACATTTTTACATATTTTCAGAATCCTCACAAAAATTACACATAATTAGAATTTTCCAGCCAAAATTGCAAACTTTACGTCAAAAATAAATAAATAATCATATTTGGTACCTAGAAATGCAAAGAGTTCTGATGTAGTATTTGCAGTTACTGGGCAGTCAATTTCGTTTTGGTTACTTACCATTTCATATTCATTCTCTCTATGAAGTTGGATTGTGATTCAAATATTCCCATATAGTTTGAGCGGATTCCTTACGTGTACAATAAAAACACACACATATACACACACAGCATTTAATTAGCGAGCATCTTTCACTCTAATTTGGCTAAAATACTATATTCTACTAAAATATTATATTCTACAATTTGATTACATCACCGAGGGATACATACAATATACAAAAATTGTCATAGCAAAAGCTATATCTTTCTTGTTCTCTGATTATACAAAAGATCCCCACCAAAGTTAGCCATTTACAAGCCTATTCTGTAAAAGGAAGTGATTTTGCTAATTCATTGGCAAACATCTTTCAGTCCTGAAGGATCCACTTTTCAGTTCACTTGCGTGGGATTTGAACCAACTGAAGTCTAGTATATATGCCAATCATCCGGCCATTGACTCTGCATTGTTTTCTTCATTTACCATCTCAATATCTACAGTAACACCTCTTATGGACAAAACTTTTCTTTCAAAAAGAATTCTTTGAAGCTCTCATGGGTTCAAGGTGAGAAAGAACTTGCATCAGTGCTATAAAACGAGTACTCACTCAAGCTGAAGTTTAACCGCTCTTCATCCCACTTGATTATCTCCCTTGCATGCTTGAGCAATTCATCCACCGTTTTTGGCTCTAAACCTTTTACTAGTGAAACATACAGCTTCCTGTTAGTGAGAGTAGAAAATAGCCTCTTGAATTTTACTGCAAAATGATGAAACGCCAACTGGCCCACGGAGGGGCTATGGTTGATGCTGCTGGAGCTGATGTTGGACCGATGACGACTTACGATCGGATGAAAATCGTCAAACCATTCACATTTCGTCAAAGGAACACGTTCTAACTTCTCCTCAAACGAATCAAACTTGTTTAATAAGACGAGAAAGTCCATATGATCAAAGGTTGGATGAGTCACGAGGCTCTCAAAAAGTTTCTTGGTTAATAACATCTTGTTCACTTTCTCCGCAGTTTCATCAACAACATATTCATCATAATCACTTAAGGCAACACAGAAAATAACCACTCGAACGTCTTCAAACATCCCAATCCACTTGCAATCTTGGAAAAAAAAAGTTTGACAATAATAATAGCTTGTGAGAATATATAGTATTCCACTAGAAATACACTTTCAAACAACTACTAACTATTTCAGTTGGAAGTTAAATATTTACAACTACTCTTACTATTTATGGCCAAATGTTAACTTGACAACTTAGTTTTACCAAATTTATTTAATTAAGATAGTTTTCAAAACTGCTGAAGTACTAAGGACTTGAAAGTAAGCAAATTAGCAAATCCAGATTTCAAGATGTGCTGTTGGAGTATGGTAGCATGATCTCATTCTCAACACGATATATGTAAACATCTAAAACAACTGGCTGTAAGTTGTGTTTTCCTCCTTGAGCAAGCTCAAACACGCAAATATCAATCTCCTCCAGTCCATTATCCCTCACAAAATCTTCCCAGCCTGACTGAATCACCAGTCCTTCCTTTCTGCAATTGATTGTGGCCGTCCACCTTCTTCCACTCGAAGGGATTCTCAGAGTGATTGCCTCAGGTTTCTGCCTCATATACTTCTGGTGCCATGCTTTGGGGAGCTTCTGGTTCCACATACATTCAAGAAACAATATTAGCCAAAAACAGCTTAAAGTACACACACTACTATCAACTAAGGATTTGGTTAGACTGATGGTGAGTTGCTGCTAGTATATGGTACTAATAACGTGAATATGTAGAGATAAATCAACAGTCAAGACATACACATTACATAGTATTTATAAGTTTGGCTAAATCAAGAGTCGCGACATACACATTACATAGTATCATTTTGACAACTGTGTCACTATGCGGAACAAATCCATGCAACTTCCAATACAAAGACTTTAGAGCTAACAATAAAATATCAATCGAAAGGAGGAAACTATAAAGTTGAACCATGTCCATCAATGGGCTTGTTCAGTCGTCATTGAAGAAACCATGGAATTGGAAGAACTTTTGAGGATCGTCATCAACTTTACAAGACAACCAAAGTTAAACATTAGCAGAATCTCAATGACTGGTCCAATTTTAGACAGACAATTAAGCGGAAAACTAAAAAAGGCATCTCCAATCATAAAAAATATACTTAAAACATTATACCATGTGTCCATTCTAAGAGATAAGCACGGTTCTCTAATTCAGGATCTCAGATGTTTGAGGTACTTAAGATTGACTCCTTTTAGTTTGAAGGAAACTTTAGGACTTAAATACTATTAAAACTACTAAGAAAATTCAGTTTGGATTTTGAAAGGGTTAGAAACATTTTAACAAAACCGCCCTCCGCATGGATTAGCTGTGGCGCGCATGGGCAGATCTATCTATGAAGGTTTACACATAACACATTAATCTAAACTAATTAGATAGCGCGTAAACCATAAAAGGAGAACTTACATGTTCTTCGTGTAGCGGAAGCGGAAGTCGAAGCGCGGCTGGAATTAGCCGATGGTGGTTGTCACGATATATTGGAGCAACACTCTAAATCACAGTCTAAATCCTAATATATTGTAGAGAAGAGAAGAGCAGAAAAATACTGCAGAAGTATGTTTTATTTTACACCGTAAGTGTTATTATATAGGAAATATTAGGGCTGAGTTTAATTATCCTAATGGGCCTTAAGCACCCCTTATGGGTGGACCCAAATTTCCTACATCTCCCACTCACACATAATGTGAGTGCTCATCTAATATGAGAAACATGTTCTCAACTCATCTCCGCAATCATTCATACGGGGAAGTAGACCGTGCGACCAGCATACTTTGAGAGCTAAGTGCTATACATATGTTAGGAGTATATAGCCTCTCGTCGAGTGCAAACCTGCAAGTAGATCATAAAGTATGCAGTACCCCAGATCATATGAATCACATTTGATATAATCTCCAAAATCTCATATATCATTATTTCTTGTATTCACAATTGTAACTCATAAGTTATAATTGGTGCACCAGTGAATACAAATTAATGAGATTCCATCAATGATTTTCCTCTTCTCATGATCCTCTTAATATTAGGTTAACTGTTTTTCTAGATATACTCCGCCAAACCGAATATGTGTTCATGGTCTTTTGGAAGCACACTAAGATAGCCAACATCAAACTAAGTCTCAAGTATCTGATCCGAGTCACAAAGGGTACAAATCTTGAGCCCCCATAAAGGCTCTGGGTCTCACACAACAATAAGTTAAGAATGGACTTATGTTAGCCCAATTGGTCGACATTAGCACACATGCTACAACATTTTCTCCTTTCCCAGGGAGTGTATGTCTTTATCTCGTAAAGAATGTTGTACAGATGATATTTAGACACCATAAGTATCTAAATTTGAGTTCCTTGATCTACTATATCATTTTTAACTCACATCTGGCTGACTAAGTAGACTAGGTGAACGTTTTTCACCTTAACGACCTTATGTCATTATTTATGCGACATTCATGATTTTAAGTTGATAGCTCTCAAATTATCCATTTGATAATTTTTCTTAAAATCCAATCTCGTCTCCACTCATCACTAAGATAAGGAGGCAGTTACCTGTCTACCCGACATACTTATAAAAAAGATATGCAATGAACGAACATAACATTCAACAATCAAAATATGTAGATAGGTAAATCAACTTTATTGATAATTAAAGAACATCAGTCTTGTGAACATGGGGAAATAAAAGAACAAAATGAAGTATCTTAGAATTTACGCAATCCTTGAGACCTAGTGTGTGTCACAAATGCATCTCTAGACAAAGGCTTGGTCAATGGATCTACTAACATATCTTTTGTAGAAACATACTTCACGTTCACTACCTTGCGTTTAACTATGTCTCTCGCATAGTTATACTTGATATCTATGTGTTTGGTTTTGCAATTAAACTTAGGGTCCTTGGTAGAGAAAATTGCAACCACACTGTCACAGTAGACTAACACTAGTTCAACTTCTTCTGTGATATCCAATAAGTGTTCCAAGAACCTTTTCAACCAAACAGCCTCTTGTGTTGCTGATGCGAGAGCCACATATTCGGCTTCCATAGTAGATAGTGATATACATGATAGTTTCTTACTACTCTATGATATGGCGCCATCACCGGGTAAGAAAACATATCCTGAGGTAGACTTTCTCTCGTCTAGATCTCCTCCATGATCAGCATCATTGTATCCAACTAATCGCAGATATTTGTCGCCTTGGTAACAAAATGCATAATCAACAGTTCCCTTCAGATATCTCATGATTCTCTTTACTGCTTGCCAATGTGCTAAACCTGGGTCGGTTTGATATCTACTTACCAAGCCAACTGCTTGACAGATATCAGGCCTAGTACACACCATAGCCTACATTATACTTCCGACTGTGCTCCTATAAGGAACTCGGCTCATTCTTTCTTTCTCTTCAGGAGTCTTAGGACACATTTGACTACCCAAGGCATGGCCTTTACTGATAGGAGTATCAACAGTGCTACTATTTTGCATATTGAATCGTTCAAGAACTTTTCTAATGTAATTCTCTTGGGAGAGATACAATAGTTTCTTTGGACGATCTCTTGAAATCTTAACTCCAAGAATATATGTAGCTTCACCCATATCTTTCATCTCAAATTGGGATCATAACCAAGACTTTATCTCAGTAATGAACTCCTTATCATTTCCAGCTATAAGTATGTCATCTACATACAATGTTAAAATCACAAACTTGTTTCTTGATCTTTTGGTATAAACGCAATGGTCTTCATCCATCATGGTAAAATCATTGGATACGACAACATTTTGAAAACGTATATACCACTGCCTTAAAGATTGTTTGAGGCCATAAATAGACTTCAAAAGTCTACAAACCTTTTGTTCGTGGCCCTTTTCAATGAAACATTCCGGCTGTTCCATATAAATTTCTTCATCTAATTCTCCATTGAGAAAGACAGTCTTTACATCCATTTGATGTAACTCAAGATCCAAGCTTGCAACTATAGCAAGAACAAGACGAACAGAGGTAAACTTAACAGCGGGCGAGAAAGTCTCGTCGTAGTCTATTCCTTTCTGGTATGTATACCCTTTTGCCACCAGTCGAGCCTTATATCTTTTAACTGTGCCATCAGCTTTGAGCTTTATTTTGAGAACCCATTTGCTCCCAATAGTTTTGCGTCCCTGAGGGAGGTCAACTAGTTCCCAAACTTTGTTGACTTTCATATACTCCAACTCATCTTCCATTACTTTTGTCCACTTGTCCTTAGAAGGGCATGAGAGAGTCTCTTTTACATTTTTAGGCTCATTTTCATCTTGCAAGAGCATCATAAATAATTCACCGCCTTTAATATCAAATCGTTGGCGGGGAGTCTTGTTACCAGAACCACGTCTAGTTTGTGATTCATCATTGTTCCCATTTGGATCAACGTTGCTCCCACTCAGATCAAGAACACTTAATCTGCTCCCACTCGGAACAAGAACGGTGACCATCTCACTCTCACTTGGAACAAGATCTATTTGGTCACTTTCATTAAGTGTAGAAGGATTACTTTCATTCGCACCTGATGATGGAAGAGGTTGCTGATGAGAAACTAATTCATCATCTGCTAAAATATTCCCACTCGGATGAAGAGATCCTTGTACGTCTTGATCCCCTAGCTCAAACAATGATAGGTCTTGACCTACCTCTCCCTTGTTAGGAAACTCATTCTCTAAGAATGTGACATCTCGTGATTCAAATTCAGTTACACTCTCACTGTTTTGCTGACCTATAAACACATAACCTTTTGAGGTTTCAGAGTACCTTATAAAGATACTTTTCTTTCCTCTCCGGCCCAATTTTCCAATTTTGTGAGAGGAATCATGTGTATGTGCAGCACAATCCCAAGGTGTTAATACACTCAGGTCAGGGTGTCTTCCAGTCCATAACTCATATGGAGTGGTTGCAACTGATTTTGTAGGCACTCGGTTAAGTACATAGGTGGCAGTTGGCAAAGCATCACCCTAAAAATTAATTGGGAGGTTGGCTTGTGCCATCATTGACCTAACCATTTCTAGGAGCGTTCTGTTTCTTCTCTCTGCAACACCATTTTGTTGTGGAGTATTTGGGATAGTCAACTGATTAACTATTCCCTTTTCATCACATAACCCATTAAATTGAGTCGATAAATATTCCCGGCCACGATCAGTTCGAAGAGCTTTTATCTTCTTGTCTAATTGATTTTCCACTAAGCTCATATAGCGTTTGAAATAACTTATTGCTTCAGATTTGTGGGAAATTAAATAGACATAATTGAAACGGGTAAAATCATCAATAAATGTAATGAAATAACTTGCTCGATGCCTAGCTCTAATATTCATAGGCTCACAGATATCAGAATGGACTAATTGCAAAGGATATTCAGCTCTAGTCGCTTTACCGAAAGGTTTTCGTGCAGATTTTCCCGCTAGACAATTTTCACAAGTGGACAATTCCACATGTTCAATGCCGGCAAACAAACCTTGTTTTGCTAGCCTTTGCATTCTTTGTTGGCCAATATGACCAAGTCTGGCATGCCATATGTTTACATCACTATCATATTTATTTGTAGAAGCAAACATAGAAAAACTAGCATTATTATTGAATGAACCATAATCTAAATCCATAATAAATAAACCTCCGATCACATGACCAAAACCAAATAATAATGAATCATAAGTCAACTTGAGATAAGTGTCATGAAAAAACAAGTTAAATCCTAGCCTAAGCAAAACAGAGACTGAAATAACATTCCGACGAATTGTTGGTGCATAAAGGACATCATGTAGAATTAGGTCTCGACCGCCACGCAGGACTAACTTGCATGTACCGATCTCTTCAATAGCAACTTTATGGTTGTTTCCCACATATATCCACTTTGCTCCACGTGAAACTCGCCGAAATTCAACAAAGGCATTGCGCTCCCAAGCTATGTGGTTCATTGCTCCTGAGTCTACACAAAGTTCACTAATTCGAATTTTATGAAATACCTTTCTAGGAGGCTCAGAGCAATCCTTAACATAGTGACCCTTCTTGTCACAATTATAGCACTTCACTTTAGCAACATTGACACGTTTGGGACGTCTATTCTTTCCTTTTTCAGTCTTTGCTCGTTTAGGAGGCTGAGTCTGAGGTGGCCCTCTCTTCTTTCCCCAGTTCTTTCGCTTTGGATCACCTTTGTTTTTGGAGGTTGTTGCCATGTACAACTCAGCTATTGGCTTCGCAGCCTCAAGTCGTTGCTTCTCTAACTCAAGATGCCTCCGGACATCTTTCAGAGTTGTGATTCTTTCATTATGAGTCAAGTGCATCTTCATATGATCCCACGAACTAGGCAAAGAGCGTATGACAGCTTGAATTTGTTGTTCATTGGTCAACACATGACCAGCATCTTTTAACTCCCCGATCATGTTTGTCATTTGCCTTAGATGCATTTCATTGCATGCTCTGGGCGTTTCTTGTATGAGTCAAACTTGATCGTCAAGGATCTTAGCCTTACAGTAGAATAGGTACCAAACCTATTCTTCAAAGCAATCCAAAGTTCCATAGCCCTTTGGTGATCCTTGAACTCCCTTAGGATGTCATCATCCAAGGTGCTTAGGAACGTAATGCGAGCAGCGGAGTCCTTTTTCTTCCAAGCATAATATGTTTCACGGTCACGCCTATGCTGAACCGTGTTGCCATCCTCAGGCTCATTCATGACATTGTTAATGGCCTCCAGAGCCTCTTGCTCTTCTAGCACATATTGAACTTTCAAACTCCAAGTTTCATAGTTGTCACCATTGAGTTTCAACCCTTTGTTAAGCTCAGCAACAATGTATTTCGAAGCAGTAGTCATTCTTTAACACAAAAAAATAATGAGAACCATTAAAATAATCAAACGCAAGGCACTATGGTCAACACACATACATATTATGAAACTAAGCATCAATTGACTAAGGTAATAAACACATATATTAATCATGGAGTCGAGAGTTCACTATGTTCCCAGTCATCATCCAGAAATTAAAATATTATGAAAATTAGCAGCATCTTAATCATATTTAGGCAACATAATTGTCTATCGTGATTTTATAATCCCATATGAATTATCAGTTAAATAAATTAACTTTTATACGCATGCAAATAAATTCACATGAAAATCTTAATGTCAAACTAATTAACATAGTACACATGTTAAACAAATTAACTAGCAAGATTAATGTTAAACCAAGTAACATATATTTCATGCTAAATTAACATAAAATGTGTTAAACTAATTAACATATTATACATGCTAAAAATATTAACATAGACTTTACCATAATGATGTTAAAATAATTAGCATTTAGCACACATCAAACAAATTAAAATGAACTTAACGTTAAACTAATTAGCATTTCCAAGCATGAAAAGAATAACAAATAACTTTATTGTCAAGCTAATTAATATTTCAAGCATGTTGAGCACATCAACAACAAAAAAATCTAATGTTAAATAAATTAACATTTTAAGCATGCTAAACAAAATAATCAAATAAATCTAATGTTAAAATAATTAACATTTTAAACTTGCTAAATAAATTAGCAAATAAATCTCGTGTTAAACAAATTTGACAAATACATCTAATGTTAAACTAATTAACATTTTTTTAAAAAGCAATTGGGATAATAATTTAATGTCATTAAAAAATATAAATACTAAATTTTTATTCTGAATATTAGGTCCATATGACCAAATTTCTTAATCTGGATATTAATTGAAAAAATAAAAGTTTTTAAATCAGGCCATTAGCCCAAAAAAATCAGCCATGATTAAACTGGGCCTTTAGCCCATTAACTAGTTTTGTAGCCAAAAGAAAAAAGGGAAAAGAACATAACTAGGCAATAGTTAGAGAATAATTGCATAATCGTAAGCAAGGTTATTTAGTTTTCATTTCATAGCAACTAAATATTAAACTTCCAAAGGAAAATCCCTATAATGCAGTTGAACGTGAATCAATCCCAAACTAACTCTTCCTATTTTTTTGGGCAGAATATTTATCTTCCGTATACAATTGATACAATCATTCAAAAAATAGTTTTGTTCCTTTTCTTTTTAAACCTTTTTTCCTATTTTCTTAATATATGTAAAATTTCTATCATAATTAAACGTGGTATTTTCGAAATTATCTATTTATACCATAAATATACTTCGTATTTTCACGAAAATATATTTATAGCATATACATGGTATTTTCGAAAATATGTATTTATACCATAAATATACATGGTATTTTAGCAAAAATATATTTACAGCATAAATATACATGGTATATATATATATATATATATAGTATTTTTGCAAAAATATATTTATACCATAAATAAACATGGTAATTTTTCAACTGGAAAATGAAGGAATGGAGGGATGAGTAATAGGAGATGGAGGATATATATGTTGGAGAAGATTGATATGTAGTAGATGTTTATCTTAAATCAGAGAATAAATGATGTGTTTATCTCGTAAATGATGGATAACTGAAAATAAAGACTAAGGGCCTGTTTGGCCATAACTACCGAAAACTTTTTCACTTTTTTAGGAATTTTTGAAGTTGGAGTTGGAGTTGTGTTTGGCCATAGTTTTTGAAATTGTAGTTTTTGGTGAAATGTAGTGTAAAAAAGTGAAACTTTTTTGAAAAATAAGTTTTTCTTGTTTTTAGTATTTCGGAATACAACTCCAGAAAAAAGTGAATAATTTTTATGGCCGAACACTAAAAGTAAAAAAAGTGGGGAAAAAATCCGGAAAAAAGTGAATAATTATTATGGCCAAACGCCCACTAAAAGATATGATTGAATCCCTGATTTTGGGGATATTCCCATTCTTCATATACTTCTTTTAATGTGTTATATATGTAATAAATAGTATTATTTTTGTAAAATATAAAAAGTTCTGCTATTTATATTCTTATTTATGGTATCGTGACTTCTCACGTAATTTTTCTAAGAAAAAACAACCAGAACATTGATATGGGCTCTAAGCCCAAGAGGTCTTATTCTGCATCAACAAAAACAAACTACTCAAGCCCATTAAAAGAATATATCTTCTCCAAGGTAATGCTAGGTTAAACTAGTCCCTTTATTATTATTTTTTTATTATTATTATTATCTTGCTTCTGCCATTGGAGAAGAGGGAAGGAAGAAGCCGTTGCATCTTTTACCTTCTTATCTTTGGCAAAGCCATCGTCCGTTTGACAGTGGTAGGCAGCGATCTCAGGCGGTGACAGAGCGGGTACTGATTGAGAAAACAACTAAATTTTTTTTTTTCTTCTGAAAACTAATTTCAGAAACAATTATCGGTTAAAAAATAAATATTTAACAGATTTCAAAACTTTATTTTATATCAATAGAGAAAAAAATTGATAAGGGTTCTGAGTCGAAACATATCCAGATATAAGAAAACATTAACCTAACTTAAAACGTAATTTTAAATCAGTATACTACAA
Organism: Lycium barbarum; assembly: GCF_019175385.1. Lineage (NCBI taxonomy): Eukaryota > Viridiplantae > Streptophyta > Magnoliopsida > Solanales > Solanaceae > Lycium > Lycium barbarum. The sequence goes on along the minus strand of NC_083348.1, from coordinate 99,797,184 downwards.
AGTTTTATTATTTCCAATTGCACACTGCAAAAAAAAAAAAAAAAAACTCAATTCTAAATACACACAGTAAATCAGAACAGTTCTATAATTATTTTTCACACCAGAAAACCAACCCTATGGCTCTTGATACCAATGAAGGTTTACACATAACACATTAATCTAAACTAATTAGATAGCGCGTAAATCATTAGGGTAATTAAACTTAATCCTAATATTTCCTATAATCTACATACAGAGGAACATGAACTCTACAGCCACAATCACAAAAAGTTGTGAGACCCTTTCATGGACATGGCACAATTTTATCTTAGCTTAACATATAATGCTTTAAGTATTTTTCCTGCAACTTGTAGCAAATTTATAACTTGGTAAATCATTTCAGTTAGAAATATAGAGCTTAAAATCGTTTTGTTCCTCCAATAGTGGAGACAATTTTACAATCTGGCAATTCATGTGCTTTTTCCAGCCTTACTTATTGGAAACAACTATCAGTTATAAAGATATTGCCTATTGAAGAAGAGCTTTATTTAGTTATTGAGACAACTTCCTGGACTAAAGACTTCCACCATGTTACAGCAATATTTAAACTACTACCAAATGAACCATATCAGTTATAAACAAAGGATTTAACTTATATACACCGATAACACACTCTGTAACTAGTTTCACTTTAATAGACAAGATGGTAGAATCTTATGAAAAAAAAAGTACCAGTTGACCCATGTTGACATGGGTAGGCTGCATTGTCATCAGAACAGAAGGAACAGAATATGTGTGCCTTGGCGCCAGTTGATGAACTCTAATCTTTTCTTTCTCTGGAACCTGGTATCTGTTTGATAAAACAGGCACTTTTTCCTCTGAACAAACAATTTTTCCAAATCAGAATCCAACAATGTAAGGGGAAAAAAGGGGAAAGAATAGATAAATTTCAAAGATTAAAAATGCAATTGAAACAAGACTTAACCAGGTTCAACATTCATCTTGCGCAATGACGAAGGTGTACACTTCCTTGTCCTATTGTCCTGCTTGGCTACTGGGATTTGCTTCATGTTCTTCCCTTTTCTAGGCTGAGGTAAATGGAACTGATTCTGTTTACCGCGTGAAGATTCGCTTCCTTTGCGCCTTATCGGCTCTCGTATGTTATCCTCCTCATCTGTATCATCATCTCCATAACCATATTCCTCATTGGAATGTTCATCCGTTACTTCGTCCGGATGTTTGCCGGGGTTCCTATGTTTTTTAACAAAGAAAGTGTCCTCTTTCTCACACGCAGTTGAGTCAAAGATCATTACATCAAAAGATGTAAAATCATTCATCTTGAACACCAGCAGATCTGTATCTTCCAAGCAATGGTCTTTAACAAATGTCTCCCAGCCATCATTGCAAAAAACATACTCATCATCCTCTGTTCTCTTAACCTCAACTACCCATGAATTTCCACTTGGACCTGTTAGAATCTTATGGCCCAACAGTTTGTGACTGTCCTTTAAATTAGTCACAAACCTGAATGGAATGCGCTGCAGTTAAAACACAAATTAGTCAGCTAAAAAGTTCATAAATCTGAAGAGAGAGCTCTGTATTTTCATGTTCATAAAAAAGTGTACAGAGAAAGAAAGCATGGAAGAAGTTTACTCACCAACCTACGCCCGAAATCATGCATCATCACTTTGAAGAACTGATGTTTGTCGAAATCTTCCCAATACTTTTGTTTCTCAACCACTTTGCACCTCTCACAATTTGTAGCCATTTTCTTTAACTAGAGCTGCAGAAACTATAAAGAGGAAAAACTTACTGAAAACTAGTAGAAGGAAGTTTAATAAATATTGGTTCTCTCGTGAAGAAACTTTCTTGATTTACTCAGCTAAGACTGATTATTGTTTGGACCACAACTTTTGGGGGGTGTCTTTGTTGGTAAAATCTTTTGACGTGTTGAACACATTTTTATCTTCATGCAAATAAGCTTGCTGTTTATAGTTTAAGTTCAAATATCTTTACAACTTTCTGCAGAACTCAGTTGTGGAAATGTGGAAAACTTGACCCCTTGTGTTATGATCACAGACATTTATTATTTCCTCAGTAGGCAAAAGATTATTCAGAGATGAAAACTTTGAATTTCCATTTGTATCATATGCCAAATTTTTAAATGATGTTGGTGAAAGTACTTTTAATTCGACCACTCCTCATGAGATAGGAACAAAATAAGTTCCTTTCATACGAAATATCAGTTTCTAATTCCAGCAATCTTCGAGTCTTTGTACCTTTAATGCTACACGTCAGGCTTTACTTTTAATGCCCATAGTTCTGATTTTATTATAATATAAAGAAGACAGAGACGTTTTAAGCAATTAGCTGGTTAAGGGAGGGAAATAGTGCAGTGAGCCTAGCAAGTCTTGCCTATAATAGTTGATGTCATAATGTATGATTCAGTCTGCTCTGATAAGAAATACTATAATTGGATCGAATCAAAGTAAAATTACATTTCAAAATGCAATTTAAGCTAACATCGTTTTCCAAACAGTCTGTCATCTCAATTAGTTGCTTAGAACACTTGTAAATCACCTTTTTACATATTTTCAGAATCCTCACAAAAATTACACATTATTAGAATTTTCCAGCCAATATTGCCAACTTTGCGCCAAAAAAAAAAAAAATCATATTTGGTACCTAGAAATGGAAAGAGTTCTGATGTGGTATTTGCAGTTTACTGGGCAGTCAATTTCGTTTTGGTTACTTAGTCATTTTCATGTTCATTCTCTCTATAAAGTTGGATTGTGATTCAACTATTTATTGTTGCATATAGTTTGAGCGGATTCCTTACGTGTACAATAAAAACACACACATATACACACACAGCATTTAATTAGCGAGCATCTTTCACTCTAATTTGGCTAAAATACTATATTCTACTAAAATATTATATTCTACAATTTGATTACATCACCGAGGGATACATACAATATACAAAAAATTGTCAAAGCAAAAGCTATATCTTTCTTGTTCTCTGATTGTACAAAAGATCCCCACCAAAGTTAGCCATTTACAAGCCTATTCTGTAAGATAAGTGATTTTGCTCATTCATTGGCAGACGTCTTTCAGTCCTTAAGGATACACTTTTCCGTTCACTTGCGTGGGATTTGAACCAACTGAAGTCTAGTATATATACCAATCATCCGGCCATTGACCCTGCATTGTTTTCTTCTTTTACCATCTCAATATCTACAGTAACAACTCTTATGGACATAACTTTTCTTTCAAAAAGAATTCTTTGATGCTCTCATGGGTTCAAGGTGAGAAAGAACTTGCATCAGTGCTATAAAATGAGTACTCACTCAAGCTGAAGTTTAACCGCTCTTCATCCCATTTGATTATCTCCCTTGCGTACTTGAGCGATTCATCCACCGTTTTTGGCTCTAAACCTTTTACTAGTGAAACATACAGCTTCCTGTTAGTGAGAGCAGAAAATAGCCTCTTGAATTTTACTGCAACATGATGAAACGCCAACTGGCCCACGGAGGGGCTATGGTTGATGCTGCTGGAGTTGCTGTTGGACCGATGACGACTTACGATCGGATGAAAATCGTCAAACCATTCACATTTCGTCAAAGGAACACGTTCTAACTTCTCCTCAAACGAATCAAACTTGTTTAATAAGACGAGAAAGTCCATCTGATCAAAGGTTGGATGAGTCACGATGCTCTCAAAAAGTTTCTTGGTTAATAACATCTTGTTCACTTTCTCCCCAGTTTCATCAACAACATATTCATCAAAATCACTTAAGGCAACACAGAAAATAACCACTCGAACGTCTTCAAACATCTCAATCCACTTGCAATTTTCAATGAACCCCCTTGCCTGTACTCTAATCAGCTGAAATCTGAGTACCAGAAAAAGTTCTGTTAACAACGCATCTCAAGTCCATAAATTAAGGGCTGTAATAACTTCATTTCACACCCTATATTCATTTAGGAGATCCTAAAATCAATTATAAGAACATTTTATCTGCATAGAAGGGTTCTCAAACACAGGTGCACCGATATTTAGAAATAGAAAAATCATAAAAACTCATTTGCCGATTTGATAAGCAACTTATTTGCCTATTTGATAAGCTATGTGAGAATACCAGCACAATGGTTCGTTTTCAGTTCTCATATCAAGTACTTATAACGGACCCGGGCTTGTTGCACCAGCCATGAGACGAGTCTCTTTTCCAGTGTACTAACATCACAAATGAAAGTTTTTACTCCCGTTGCACTACATTCTAGGCTATACTGCTTGGATCCTTCAAAATGCCGCCGGGTGCATGTCGGATGCTCTAAAAGTTATGCATTTTTTGGAGGATCCGAACAACCTAGATTCTAAGTCAATCCACATTAGTGAGAGTAGTTAAGTCAACGAGGCAAAAGTGCTTTCCCATTAAAGGCATATCAGCGCAAGGGTGAGTAAACCAAATGTTAAGTTCTAATTTTCAAAATTCTTCCACTTCTCTGTCAACTAGAAGAGTATGTGTAATTAGCGTTCACGAACCTGAGCACAGAATTAGTGTGATCACTGCTGTCAAGATTATCATGATCTTCTGAATCTGGGAATGAGAAGTCCACGCATGAAAGTCCATTGGAAGAAGTAACACCCTCAGCATATAAGATATCCACGTCTGAAGGTTCATAGTCTGTCTTTAAAATATCAACTGCCTGAAATAGGAAAACAGTAGATGCGGAGATATTTAGCAACATAATGAAAGATCCTTACGTCATCGGTAGGAATCAACAAGGAGCTCACAGTTACATAACCCAGCCAAATGCTACTATGTGATCACAAGGTCTATTCAAAACTTGGAACAAACAAACCAATTTATTCAAAGTCAACCCAATTGAGTTCACCGAAGTACCATAAAAGATTGTTATAAAATATAGTAAGAGGCTATACTGCCAGAGAAGTGAAGAAACACACCAATTTCAGTTGTTATCAGGTGTCTTTAGGTCTAGAGCACTCAGGTGTATCTTTTTTATTAATCCAAAACAGAGAAGCTTCACTCTTTTAGGGTACTTGGCGCCTTATCAAATTTAACATATATCTCCCTCTGCAGAAATAAATTCTGCTCGCTCGACCTTCACCTATCATTATATGGCATTTAGGTATGTACATTCCAACTAACCCAATTATCTCAAATTTTATATATCTAAAACAAATGAATTGTCATCTTCATCTTTGCATCAGTCTACTTTTTTTAAAATTTTCATCAAATTTATATTCAACATATTTTTTCCTTCTCGAGGCACATCTCCAAAAACAATAACCTTCATCAAGATGTAAACCTCCAAATGCTCCATTGCTAGATTCAGTTTTATTTTAATTCTTGGGCAGTGTTGCATTACAGTTTGAGGATATTTTATTTTATGCACATTCTTATAATACCAAACGGAAGAATAATCATTTCCCACAAAACAAAACAAAAACATTTTGAAAGGGGGCCTTGGAGCAACGGTAAAGTTGTCTCCACGTGACCTATAGGTCACGGGTTCGAGAGTGGAATTAGCCACTGATACTTGTCAAAGGTAGGGTGCAGCCCTTCCTCGGACCCTCGTGAACGCGGGACGTATCATGCACCAGGCTGCCCTTTACTCTGACTATGTTGCATAGTCCATAGACACCACAGTTTCACATATTCTGACATACTTCATTTTGAATAGTTTACTCAAGAAACTTTTTGCCCCATATTTTATGTTTTAATCATTTTTTATTTAAAAAAGAACTTGGATAGGAAGTTTTCACGATATCGTCTAGATGCCTTGGCTTTGATCTCTCTACTCTCTAGTTGTAAAAGGTGGATATAGTACCGCCATTATTAACTGCCCTGCTAGTATACTGATGTACTCTTAACCATTTCATCAAGGTAATGAATCAACACTGTGGACACCCTGTATTTTTTATCTTCTTTGTGTTGTCTTAATGATATAGTGATTCTTTGGAAGAATTTCATCTAAGACTCATACAAGTCTATCCTCGTACAATTTGCAACTTCAATTTTATCTCAAGTATATAACTTCTAGCCCCTTTGATAATGGTGAAAGAATGAAAAGAACTGATAGTATTATCAAGAAACAAAAAGCACACTAGCTACCACTGACAGTAACATTTACCATCAGGTGATGAGCTTTGTCATAAGAAAGGATCCCATGCATCAGATTGGCTTACAACTAGTATTCAAATGTAATCACATGGGCAAGGATAGACGACTTGATACAATATGCAATTACAAAATCCTGATGTAACATATACAAAGTAACATTCTCAGCTTCGCTTCTCCTACTCGCTGTCTCTCTCTCTCTCTCTCTCTCAGCAGTCAACACAAAGTCATAAGGACATCTTGCACTAACAATAGCCCGCCCTAAGACAGAACCGGTTTAAATCGTCCTTTTTCCATTTTAAAGACAAAATGTCATAAAGCTAACAAGATAGTATCACCAAAGTGCAAATTAGCATACAACATATACGATGGATAGAGCTCATTCTTGGGCCAGACCCCGTTTGTCTATATAATTTGGACAGCATAGGTGGAGCGCAATGTGAAATTAAGGAGTTGAAATAGCTGTAGACTTTGACCCACAAAACGAAGAATCTAAGACACAACTCACAAGTTCTTCAAACATCAATTATCGATTGCAAGCAATTATGCATAAATGTGACATCATCAAATTGAGCAAGTTGTCCACGTGACATTTTCTTACCCGCTCTAAGAAGTAACAAGACATGTCATGAAGCATTTCCAGTTCACTTCTTCGCTTATAAGTTGCCTGGATGGCTGTATCATTCCACAACTCCTCAATTAATGGAGCATATTCCCGTGTTGCAGCTGGGAAAACGGCTTCTAGATTACCCGTGGCCATTATTTTGAGAATCCAATCTGAGAATGCTTTCAGTCTCGGAGGTATGGAATATAATGTTTTCTTTTCAATCCCAGTGCTATTGCCTGATGCCGTACGCAACAATTGTTACTTCAGAAGTATAAATTCAGGTTCACCAAGTAGGCTGAGGGGAAATAAACATGATGGCATGCACATGATTGTGTTTTTTTTTTTTTGATAAAGGTAATGCACATGATTGTGTTTATGGAACCAATTCAAATGAGGAGCACAAAGTTTGCAACACCACATGATTATGCTTATGGAACCAATCAAAATGAGGAGCCCAAAGTTTGTAACACCACATGATTATGTTTATGGAACCAATTAAAATGAGGATCCCAACGTGTTTGTAATACCTGTCATCCCAGAGTCACAAGACGAAGAACCCTCGCACACTTCATTCAAACTCTCTTCCTCAAAGCGCTCGCGGCCCTCAAGCAGCACACCAAGGTATCCATATACATTACTTTGGATCAACAATTTGATATGTTCTCTCTCATCCTCCGAGAAAGGAACATCCTTGTAAAGAATTTTTGCCTAATTTACCAGTGAATGATAGAAGCCAAATTAAACAAAGACAATCTGATAGGGAAAAAAAATCAAGGGGCATAATAACAAGGCTAAATGGGAATCAAGAAGTCGATGTTCCCAAATAGAAACATTTCCTGATACAAAACCTACCTTCGAAGGAACAAAAGCAAGTAATGCTACCGCCATTAAGATAAAATCAGTGACATGTGTGAAGTAGACAGGAGCCTTGATCAAGTATAATTGTCAGATTGTTTCAATGTTTGCATTTCTATTTTTATCGGTATTTAGAAAGCAAAAAAACTGAAGAGAAACTATTACTAGATCGAGCAAAAACCCACAAAACAAATAGGCTTCACTTTAGCAAATCGAGGTACCATTACAAAACTCACTGGCCCACAAACATAAAATTTTAACTTCACCTCTGCGGCTCTACCTCTCTGTAGTATATATGTTTCAACATCCTTTTAACATCCTACTACATCATCCTTCCATTCTCTCCAGAAAAACATTTTTGAGATCGTAATAAAGGCAAGTCAAGTTAGCAGCTGCAATGATTCTTCTTATCAGTCAGGTTAACAACATAGAAGAAGCATCAACATAAGTCTTTGGGAAGAGAAAATCTACGTAAGACAACATTACAATAGGCCACACAATTATCTAACTTATACATTAAAAGAAAGTCCAATAGAATCTAATTGCTCTCACATAGAATACAAGACATGCAACAATTTATAAACAACAATAAGTTAAAAACAGTTCTTCTCTAAGAAGTAAGCATAGGTGCCTGCATTCCTTTTCCTTTCTTTTTTGTTCATTTTTTCTTATCTAGGAAAGCAACTATAGGATAGGGAGATTACCGCATGTCCGCTATACTTTTTTGTTGATAAAGGTAACATCTCGTATTCATGTCCAAAAGCAGCACCTGGAAGTGCTGAAGGGGTAATTACAAGCTCATAAAAAGAGCCATGGTGAAGCTGTCAAAAGCTAGTCTAAAACTAGTCTGCTATATCATTACAATTTGCCTATAAAATCCCCTATATCCCACAATAAGTTCTGTTTACACCAAAAATATAAAACACTAAGACAATTCATCCTAAATTTATGGATGGAATTGCTTGTCTTCAAAAAGTCTTAAATTTCTCTCTTTCCAAGTCCGCTATACTTGGAACAAGAATACCAAGGGAGGAGAAGGAAATTTTCAACTTTACAACCTAACTAAAGAAGGATGAATCTCTAAATAGCTTACTCGGAACATCATGGAGGATAACTAATGCTTTTTAAAAGAGAAGACAGTCCCTAATCTAACATAAATCAGGTGAATATAGGATGTTGTGAACAAGATAATAGAAAGCAAACAAGCTGGTCATCAGAGCATTATTCACGTGGAGAGATATCAGATAAATTATATTTAGCTAAAACAGCAAAGAGCAAGGGCTCAAGGAGTCATTTCTAACAGTAGAAAATCATTCTGGTATACCTCTTGTATACGGGCATGTTTTTTGCCCAAACATTAATAAAATTTTATTACTTTATTAAAAAAAAAGGTAGAAAATCACCTGTTTATATATGGTGCTTGTACCAGATCCACTATATCCAATCAAAAGTAGTTTGTTAAGTGCCCTCTGCTCAAGATAATCAGGTATCACTTGACTAAGCACACTATTAACTTGCTCTCCACAAGTATTAGATGATTTTGAAGGAACTGGAAGAGAGAGTACAGCACAAACCAGCTTCATTCCAGCCTGAAAAGATAAAATACTTTCACTGAGCACCAGACATGGCTGTATGTTTGAGTATGTGAAATGGATAAGTCGAGAAGGAACTGAATCATGGAACATAAATAAGGACGATTTACATTTCCTAGCCATGATCCCCAAAAGGGAAAAACCTCACTAAACCAAGGCCCATTGCTATGGGGACTACACTAAATAGAGGCAAAGGAAAATTCTGAAAAATGGATACAAACTCAAATCGCGCATACAAATCTAACCTTGCCCCATATATATCCTTTGGTATTTTTTTGTCCCTCTTCCTGATATGAACCATCCTCATTCACCCAAAAATGTGGGTTGCCAGCACATTGTACTCCTGCTAACTGTATAAATAATCATAATGTCAGTCTAAAACAAAAAAAGTGAATTATTACTGGACCCTTGTTTTGCAGGTATAAAAACTTAACCTGTAACATGCGTAGCTCGGATTTGGTGATCTCACGACCATTTATATAGACCTGAGTGTTTCCATTGCTAGCATTTGGCTTGATGGAACCTCCAGCATTTAAATGAGGAGTGATAATTTGTGAAGGTTTTTGTCCTTCCTGTTATAATCAACTATCGGTTAAACTTCCAGATTAATGCTCAATGTACAAAACATATCATGAGGAAAAAGAATAAAATGATGTCCAGAATGAAATTCTACTCACCTTTCCCCAGAGACCAGAAACTTTGTCATACCAGTAATTCCCAGGTTTCAGCTTCTTTGGTGGATTTATGCAGCTCTGCAATATAACAAGCTCTTCAGGAGAAAGAGGCCTTCCATTCACACATAAATATTCAGATGGCAACTGATTCACTTCACACATTTTCTCCGCCTTCATGATCTGCCTAATCTCCAAATCATTTAGCAGTCGCCTGAGCATCCTAGAGCATTTGCCTAAGTTGCCTCGCTTTGGTTCATCAATCGGATAACCGATGCAACTGACACACTTTCTTCCCTCTGGCATAGACCCCATTGCTCTAAGCACACAATTACTGCAATATTTGGCATCACAAACAATACATACCTCCTTTTCAGTAAACCTATTTCCTTTACAACAACGATAACATACCCCTTTTTTCACCTTAACTGCAGGTTCTTTCTTTGGTCGGACGACCTCAGGCTCGGCACCACTAACATCTTCATTAATATCTTCATCCTCTGACTCAATATCACAGAAAGTCACAACAGGTGCTCGTTTAACATCACAACTAGTTTCATTAAAGCTATCCCCATATTTATGTGAAGAAACACGAGAAGACGGATAATCAAGACTCAAAATTGACTCATTCGACGCCCAATCTGGTTGGCTTAAATCATTGAGCTCCAAGCTTCTGTCTTTACGACCAGTTGAAGCCCTCAAATTGTGACTACTCCTTGACAAGTCTCTTGATTTCTCAAAACTACTCGAAAATCTAAAAGTACCAGAACTACTCCCCACCCTTCCCAGCAATTCGTGTGAATGATCACGACTAATGGAGGTAGATGCCAAGTCAGTGGATTCATTGATTAAACCAGAAAATTCACGTACACTCTCATCACCATTACACCTCTCCAATGGGCTAGAACTACTGGACTGACCACCATTACACCTATTACTATGGACTCTGTCATCAAGTGCAGTAACAGAACTTGGGGACAATGTAGTTTCTGAGCCTAAAGCTAGTTCTTTACTAGCGGAATCGTCTTCATCCACCCTCTGAAAAGATATAACAGATGTGGGAGACACAGTTGATTCCAAACTATGCTTCAAATCTTTAGAAAATCTCTTAGTTATATCTGTAGCTGATATAGGTTGAACAACTGGTAAAGCTAACTTATGGGATAATGGCACCTGTGAAACTACAGTAGCCACCGGAATCCTATCAACATTGATAGGTACTGCCCGTGGAAGATCATGGGTTATAGGTGGACCATCATACTCCATAGCAAAACAGTATTCTACTCCATCATCAACCACCATCTTTGAGAGGAAAATCAGAACAGCCTCAACAACTATAAAGATTATTACTCACACAACAAATACAAGTGAAATCCAACTGTGATGTATTAACTACACACGTCTTTAAAGATTCCAAAAGTAACCAAACCCTAGAAAAGTGAAACCCCTTAACAACTATCACTGACTATTATTTACAGAACAAATACAGTAGTAGAACAGAGAGAACTGAGATGGGTTAGCAGATAAAGAACTAAAAGTGCAATCTTGATGAATTAGGCAAATGCCCCTTTGAGATTTCAAAATTAACCTGACCAAGAAACACTATGCAAGAAACTGAAACTGGCAAAGAAAAGTGAAATCCCTCCCTCAACAACTATGACTAATCTTTATTTACAGACCCAAATACAACACTAGAAAAAAGACAGAAACTGAGATGGGCAAGAAGATAAAAATGCAATCTTGATGTATCCTCTACCATGCCCTTTCAAGATTTCAAAAGCAACCAAATCCAGGGAAGAATAACTGTGCAAGAAACTGAAACTGGCAAGGAAAAAGTGGAATAAAAGAATGAATTTTGAAGGAAAAAGAATGAGAAGGAGAAGAAGACAATGGGAATGGTATCAGGGAAAATCCAAAGCTTGGGATGGAGGAACAAAAAAAATGTGTTGGGAAAGTAGAAAAGGTGAGGGGGGTAAGTGGGGGAAAATAGACAACAAAGGAGGGGAATCCAATAGTAGTGGACACTGTTCTGTAGTGGCATCTTTTTTTTCTTTTACTTTACTCCTTTTTTATTTTCTCTTTGTTTGATGTTGCCTTTGTTGAAATTTGGAAGAAAGGTTGCGTCTGTGGCTGCGTTTGTCGACATAGAGTAGAGTGCGTGGAGAGAGAAGGGAAGAGTAGAGTACATTGTTTTTGGATTTTTTGATGGAATTAGGCCCCTTGTCTTGTACCACGTCATTGTCATATCAACATGTTTTGCTTTTAACGATAAAATGGACTCATCCTCCCACAATTTTTTTTTTTATTCAAATATTTAGCTTGTTTACACTTCAAACTTCTTTCTTAACCTTCAAATTTCTGCTTCCAGCCAAACCTTTGCATCTGCTTTGGAAAAATGAATTTACTTTTTTATAAGTTTAGCAATACTTATTTCTATTACTGTTATTTGATGTGCACCATATTGTGTAGGCTCTTAATGGGGATGATTTTATACAAGGAATCTAATATTTTGTTGACTAAAATATTTAGTTTCTTAGTTGTAGTTAGAGTATAATACTTCAGTTATAAACTAGTACTTTGTTTTGTGGTTATTTAGCTTCATTATGAGACGAATTTCCATTCATATTTTTACTCTTATTGCTTGGATCTCTCAAAAAATAAAATCATAACAGAATTTCGATTAATCAGTACCGAGCAAAAAAAAAATTATTCAAAGTGAGATGAAAAAAATAGGGGCCTCTTCCCTTTCCCTTTTATATTAGTATTGATTACTTTTAGTGTTTAGTCATTAATGGGATTAGCCAGCTTGACACACTTTTGTTTATGGTGGAAGGATGAGATAATGAGATACTACAAAATAACTGATCATCATAAGGGGACCTCAATAATTTTATGATTAACACAGGTTAATTAGAAAAAAAATGTAGCAAGGATTAAAGCCAATTTTTTCATTTATTTGAATTAGAGAATGAGTGGGATAAAGCAGCTGTTTCATGCTTTCTTACTATTTTCGCCAATCATTTATGGTTTGTTTGGCTAAAGTTTTAAAATTTGCATATTTTAAAAAGTAATTTTCGTTAGAAGTGTTTTTTTAAAACATAATTTCGCAACTACTCAAAAATATTGATCTTTTTCTTATAAGCTTGATCAAACACATGCATTTTTTACTCCATAAACATGGCCTAACAGGCTATTAATCGCACACCATGCCTGCACATATTTTTTTACATATCCATAAAGAAGAAACACTAGATGACAACTTAACAATTTGAAAATACTGGCATAAATTTTACTCATTGAATAATATTCAACTTTTACTTTGCAAAAATTGGTATACAAAAGTGGGGTAAATTTAAGTTTCTACAAACTGTTTGGGGGCACAAAGTCATACTTTCATAAAGGAAAAGTTGATAAAACTTGCGGACACAAAAAATTAGTCCACATGGAATTCAATTTCGTGTTCATCTCCTAAGGCAATAGCATTAGATTCAAATATGTGGTTCTAAGAAAAGTTTATCCAAAATATGTCTCACTCAAACTCCCACCAAGGTTGAGCTATCCACTTAAGTATTTTCCCTTTTTAGTTTTCCCCCTCTAATAAATTATACTCATAAGTCACAATTGACGCAGGTGATCTAACCTTAAGAGCGGAAGCCAAATGAAAAAATATATATAAATAAAAAAGTAAAAGCTTGCATTAGGCGAGTCAAATATACAAGAAGAATTTCATCTCCTTTCACCGAATTAAAGAAGACCCTTTTGCAACATAGACAATCAAACTTTTGTTTCCGTTTCACATTTATCAGCTTTATATTATTATTATTATTATTATTATTATTATTATTATTATTATTATATACTCTCTCTATCAAAAAGAGAGTCCACTTAGCCATTTGCACACTCCTTAAGAAAATATAACTAAACTATTCTTAATTAAATATGAATTGGAATTTGATTACTTAACACTTAATAAGAATAAATTTGAAAAATTAAGGTTAATTCTTTCTTAATTTGGTAAATGAACACTCTTTTTGAACCAAATAAAAGCTAAATGGACACTCTTTTTTATTTAGAGGGGGAGCACATTATATTGTAAAACCCTGTCACGTACGTTTACTTTTCAATTAGGAGTATCCAGATAAAGGACTCCAGATTTCTTTCCTTTTCCAGAGAAAATTCCAATTAGTATTTGTAGTTTGTGAACCTGCTAACCGTGTTTAGAATGGTCCTACCACAACTTATAGGAATATCCTTACGGTTTAAAGAATTTTTATTATTAGATGTGCAATTTAATAAATATATCAGTTTGTCTTTAATATGTCAGTTTGTCTTGCCTTATGTTACAGGTTGTTAATTCCACTAAAACAACCTTATTACGGGCAATTACTAAGTCATTTTTAGGTGGTCTAGTGTTATCGCATTAAGTTTTTTGTTGTATTTAGGGTTTATCTACACTTTCGTAAGAACAAAAGACTATTTTTTCTACCTGTATAAGTTTGTCATTATTTACAATCATCATCACCAATCACAATTACTACAACAACCACCAAACTAACGATTATCACAACAACCACCACTATATATATCGGCAACCACTATTATCGATCATTCGACACCATCATTGGCTATCAATATTCACTATCATCTACCAAAACTATCAATGACCACCGCCAATTACCACTATCGACCTCTACTGTCAGCTACCGTTACCACGTTTTTTTTTTTTTTTTACCGTTACCACTAGCTAGCTACTACCCACAACAACACCATTAGCCAACATTACCCCCAGTCGTCACTCACAACCACCACCGCTAGTCATACCACCACCAACCGCCATAATTTTCTTTGTTGATATATTATTAGATTAATTTAGTATTTTATTGATTTTTTTTTATTAATTTAAATAAAGACAATTGTTATAATTCAGATATTGAAAAAATAAACACTCTAAATTATTTAGTATTCAGATCTTAATACAACATATTATTAGGGGGCATGTGGCATGGTACGGTAGATACCGATTACCATACCGAAATCAAAATGTTTGATGCCGCGGTTTTGATATTATGGTATTTGGTACAATATTTAGTATGCATTTTAAAAAATATTCGGTACTTATAAAAGAAATATCGTACCGAAGTATATAGTTATTTATACAATTCATATATATTATTATAATACGGACAAATATATAAATTAATATTAGTACAAAAATAATTGTTTAGATGTTGGAACCTTGACTATCCTCTCTTGATTGAAATGTCATTTTTGTGGAATTGATTAATGGACGGAAATGCTTGTATTTTTTTTTTTTTGAATATTTTTACATGCATGAGGCGTAAGTATGATATAATTGAGACATATTTTGAATAGTCGAAACCATAATCCTCTATTGTATTATTGTATTAGTATATGTAACTCAAAGTCGAATAGACTATCGTTATCTATTTATCGTACCACAAAATATCAAAATCGAACTTAAAATATCGAACCATACCGAATTAATTTTGACCCACATAATATCTAGCTAAGCACAATGGACATTCAATTAATTGAAGTAAAGCACAATGGACATTCAATTAATTGAAGTATTCATTTTCTGTTTGTGATTCTTCAGAATTTTATGTTATATATCGTCACATCCTATGTATTATGTTTGTATTGTTAATCCATATTTAAAGTATATTTCTCAAGATAATTTAAATGTAATCTATTTCCAGTATAAAAGGATAAAAACGCATATTTTAATAAATTAAAATTAAATATGTTTAATCTTATACCTAATAAGCATTTACAAATAATTGAGTGACATAAAAACACATATTTTAATAAATAAAAATTAAATATGTTAATCCATATTTAAGGTATATTAAATCAAATAAAAAAGCGGGAAAAAAAAGGAAAAATAAATAATCTGAAGGTCAAACCGGCAACGACTAGCTTAAACAGTAAGCTACACGCTTATTACGGTTTAAAGTCTGCTTAGAAAATATGCAACCAACGTCTCTTCTTCTCTATTTATACCCCCCATGTTTCCTCATTCCAATACATTGCCATTTATTTACACGTTGGAGAACAATAATATTCTTGCTCTTTGCTTTCTCTGTTTCAAAACATGTCGATATTTTCCTTGAAAAATACCGGTCCATGTAAGTAAAAAGTTCATTCTTTATGTTGCTCTCCTCCCTGTTTTTGTGCATGGGTTTTCTCCACTTTCATGCATTATGCTTCTCTGGGGTATTGCATGTTTGTTCTAATTACTTGATAAGTTAAGTGGTTACTCCTAATTCTCCATATCCCTGATTCTTGAGAACAAGAATTTTTTCTTATATTAAGAACACCTTTTAATTTCTCTACATTCATGCATTCTTGATAACTGAACCTGATCATGTTATACTTGTCTGGGGTCTTGCATGTTGGTTCTAACTTCTAATTACTTGATAGTTTATGAGGTTTCTCCTAATTCTCCATATCCCTTATTCTTGAGAATACGAATTTGTTCTTGTATATTAAGAACACCTTTTACTTGCATTCTTGATAACTGAATCTGGGCATGTTATGCTTGCCCGGGGTCTTGCATGTTGGTTCTAACTTCTAATTACTTGATAGTTTATGTGCCTTCTCCTAATTCTCCATATCCCTTATTCTTGAGATTACGAATTTGTTCTTGTATTATTAAGAACATCTTTTAATTTTTCCTGTGTTATGCTTCTCTGTGGGTCTTGCATGTTGGTTCGAGCTTAGTTGATAGTTTAGTGGTTTAAAATTTATCCTCCTCTATATCAATGATACGTGAGAACACGAATCTGTTTTTATATATTGAGAACAACTTTTTACTTTCAGGCTGAATTATTACCTAGAAAGTTTTTACTTTCGATAATAAACACGGGAAAGTATTACCAAGAATTTTTTACTTTTAGGCTGAATTAAAATCTTGGATCCGCCTCTGCTTTCAACAATTTCCCATGTTTATTATCGTGAAGAATTCTTGTTAATAATTTCTACATAGACTAATATACAGGGCCAGGTGGATAGATTATAATGGGTGCCGCGTTGTGTGCGGGGATTACGCTGGAATACTAGTAATTCTTTATTAAACTGTCCATAGATTATACTAAGAATAAAAGATCTAAGGCTTCGTGCAATCTTTCGAATTTCTGCTGATTTAATTGAAAAAATTGACAACCTATTGTGACGGTAATGCATTATTTATTCATCTTATGTGGATTCAAATTCTGCTTCTCCAGGTATGTACTTAATTGCTAGTATATCACAATATGTGCATAGTATGATTTCCCATAGTTGTCTTCTTCCTGTAAGTTTTATGCTTTTCCTCCTAGGTTGATTAAAATTTTAGTAGAACAAATTCTTTGCTATTATATAAGCTAGTGATTGACTGTTTTCTCTCTTTCTCTAATGATCTTTTGACAGCTTCAAGCCCGTCATTTAGCAGCATCAACCTATTTGGTTGTACATCCAGAATTCAACAGACTAGTAACTCCAGCGGTAATCCTTCTGTGCCACAAGTGTTTGGAACAACAACCTCATCAGCATCACCACTTGCTCCTCCTTTTGGAAGTTCAACGCCTTTTGGCGGTAAAGACTTGATTTTAACTCTGATTATTTCTTTTTTCCTTTTAGCACATGGTGATTTTGGAATTGCCAATTGATTTCTCCAAGGAACCCCACAGTCTATTTTTAAATCTTCCAGCTTGCATGATCACATCCAAACCAAAAAGAATAGGGTTTATACAGTTTTCTCAGAGAAAGTAAAAAGTCACTTATCGCTGTATCATCAACATGTTTTCTTTGTGCAACTTTTTGCAGTTAAAATTGTTTCTCTTTCTAGCTTGATTTTGGTGCATTATTATGTCTGATCAACTGAATATTCCATAGAATGTTCTCCCATCTCTGTCCAAGTATGCACAGAAGAAAGACCACTTAGGCTATCCATGGGAATGAACTATAGACACTCTTTGAGTATATATGTCTTTTCCATGGTTTCTCTGCCAAATGATTTGAGTACAGCTTCTTTCTCACCTGTGGTCCAGGTGAGGATTGGCATAGATGCTACACTTAGTACTGCCAATTTCATGAAAGCAGAGATACCATATTTCTTTACTAGAGCAGTGAGGCGGCTATGGAATTGGTTGAAAAGCTAATTCTGCTCCTTGTGAAAGTAGCTATGCAATGAAGTGTCATCGGGCTGTACTTTTTTCCAAATGTTAGTACTAACTGCAATATCTCAGTGGAATTTCTTATTTTGGGTAATGTTATTACTTACTATTTCTGGAGAACTTATTCAACCAATCTTGTGACTGCTGTTGGCACTTGTAGTTGTGTCTTTATCGATTAGCAAATTAATTCAATCTGCTTTCCGAACTACAGGAACGTTTGGCTTTAATGCAGCAAAGAATTCTACATCTGGTCAAACACAAAACATATCTCCAGGCTCGTCCACTTTACCAACATTTGGAAAGACATATGAAGGTAATAGTGTGGCCAATGAGCCTCTGTTGTGGTCCAGGGATGCCAATGTCTCAAACTCCTCCATATTTGGATCTACAAAAGCTCCAGCATTTGGTGTTGCAAGCAACTCACACTTTGGCACCCCGAGATTTGATTCCTACTCCTTTGGCCAACCAGCAGTATCCACTTCAGGGAGCAAAGGTTTACTTTATTGTCCATTTTCTCATGTATTGGAGAAGATTATTCAACATTTTGAGGGAGAATAATGTTTTGTAATCTAGCTGATGTTTTTGAATTAAGATTATATACTGTTCAATGTGCATTACTATATGCTCTATATTGATCTGAAATCCATGTTGAGTTTTTATTAAATACACTATTTATTCCTTAACTTTATATTTTTGGATATCTTATGTGTTCAAACTTGATCCAATTTGCAAACCAGGAAAAGAAAGTACAACACCTTTGTTCAAGAGCTCGGGTTTTGGAAAGTCGGCATTTGGTATTAATCAGAAAGGAAGTAGAATAGCATCATACATTGCAACTCCAGAGAAGGACAGTGGTGCAAAAATTCAGTCCATTTGTGGAATGCACACTTATAAAGATAAAAGCCAGGAGAAGTTGAGGTTTGAGGACTACCAGTTAGGTGATAAAGGTATCCTTAACTTGTTTTCCTCATCTTTATTTTTTTTTTCCTTGTCTTTGATAGCAAGGAAATCTATATTGTATTTCATTAACTTTCTTATACTTCATGGGTGAATTTGCATGTCAGAATTGTGGTTCTTCATTTGGTTTTCCCGGCACACAGGGATTTGGTGTTGAATCACCAGTATTTAACCAATCCACTGTTGATCAACCTTTTTATTCCATAAGTATGTCCTGCATAAAATCCATGTTGAGTTTTTATTAAATACACTATTTATTCCTTAACTTTATATTTTTGGATATCTTATGTGTTCAATCTCGATCAAATTTGCAAACCAGGAAAAGAAAATACAACACCTTTGTTCAAGAGCTCTGGTTTTGGAAAGTCGGCATTTGGTATTAATCAGAAAGGAAGTAGAATAGCATCATACATTGTAACTCCAGAGAAGGACAGTGGTGCAAAAATTCAGTCCATTTGTGGAATGCACACTTATAAAGATAAAAGCCAGGAGGAGTTGAGGTTTGAGGACTACCAGTTAGGTGATAAAGGTATCCTTAACTTATTTTCCTTATCTTTTTTTTTTCCTTATATTTGATAGCAAGGAAATATATATTGTATTTAATTAATTTTCTTATACTTCATGGGTGAGTTTGCAGGTCAGAATTGTGGTTCTTCATTTGGTGTTCCCGGCACACAGGGATTTGGTGTCATCGACAACACGAGGCCTTTCACATCACCAGTATTTAACCAATCCACTGTTGATCAACCTTTTTATTCCCATTTTCCAAGTCCATTTGCAGTGCAAAGAGCAGGGGTTGACTCTCTATCAAATGAAAACTCTACAACAACTGCATCTACCCCATTTCCAAAGCCACAGCAGTCTCCCCATATATTCCCCCGCAAAACATCATTGTTTAACTCTTCTGACACTGGAAGTAGAGTGGAATCTACTGCCTCAGATGTTCCCTTTTCTCCATGGAACCATTCAAATGCGTTTGCACCTTTAAAACCAGCTTCCAGTTCTTCCACCTTTCCTCCAATAAGGAATCCAGGGGCTATATCAATGTCTTCCACTCCCTCACTTACCCAATCTCCGCTGTTTCCATGTTCGGTCTCACCTTCAATATATCCTTCGCTAGCAAAACCATCAGGCCATGATTCTGATCAAAAGAACTATTTCTTTCCCACTCCTGCTTTAACTACAGGAGCAGCTCCACAATCCACATTATGCTTGAATTGCCTAAAGCAGTCGCAGCCTACTCCACCAGGTTTTTGTAATGTTTCGAACACACAATCTATTGGGTTGAAAAACTTAAGTACATTCTCTCAGCTTTCCACAGGCTATCCACTTACTTCGAGTCAAAATAATGTAAGTCATTCTGAACCTATATGTAATTACAATCTCATTTATATGCACCTTATTGTGGTTTATATAATTGGTGAAGCACTTGTATTGTGGTGTTGTACATCTAAATTTGGAGCCTCTATTCTTTGGTGCTGTGCAGCGAGAAATGACTCCCAGCATTGGAGCAACACTTCCAACAACCATTGCTTCTCACCCATCAACAGGTACTTCATGCAGTATGTCTTGCTCTTCTTGAAGTTGATAGTATGTTACATATTAATTGTAACTAATCCCTGGCACCTGTTTCCTTTAAGAAGTTACTAGTTGCTCAGAAATTGGAAAAAGAGTTGGTCAGCTGAGTATCAATAGGCAACAGTGAGTATCAAACTTGACTATCCATTGTTTTGCTTTACTGCGTATGTTATGAAATGCCTAATTTTGACTTCTAGACTTTCCTGTCATTCTTTTTATTTATGCTGCCTCAGTCATTACTCCACAGTCCTGTTTTAACCTGATCTTTGTATTTGTCATAGTCTTCTTCTGTGTCTTCTTTTTCTTTTTTCGTGATCCTTCTATTAGTACTTTCTTATGCACCAGCTATACCTTAACATATTTTCAGGTCATACTTTCCGAGAATCATGGAAGTGAAACATCACCAATCATGCTTCCTGCTGAAACACAACCTTCAGTCCAGATATCGGTTAAGCACCCAAATTTGGCAATATCCATCCAGTATGGAATTTCTAGTTTACCTGTAAGTTTCACATTTCTGAACAGCTAACTATAATTAATGTTGCTCCTGGATGTGTTTGTTTGTCCCAAAACAAATATCATACTTCTTAGTAACTGTTACATGATGTACTAGTATGCCTCATTATTGTTGCTATAGATTTTATGCACTTCTAAAGACAGAATTATTTACTACCTTTAATATGTTGTAATTATTTATGCTTTCGTGTCAAGGTAGGTGTAACTTGCTAAAGCATGATGCGGCATCTAGTTGCTGGGCTTTGGTTTTTCATTTCCTTATGCATCAAATAGGTTTATATAATTATATTCCAGTGTTTCTCCAATAAGATAAATGCCAATATAGTTGTCCAAGTTCCAAACAAACTCTTCAAAGTATCATGAATTATTATGTTTTTATAGCTTCACTATGATTTTTAAACTCATATTGTTTATGTTTAAGGTGAAAACAAAAGTTGTAGGTTATTAAGAACAATTCTCTTCTGTTTTTGGTTGCAGGTTTCTAACAACCCTGCTCCAGTTAGACGAAAATCCTCGTTGATAATTCGACATTCATCTCTAAGTCAACATAGGTTGCCACCTCAGAAATACAAACCTACAAGTGATAAACCAAAGGTGAGAATTATGATTTTATGAGACTTATTTAGTAGCTTGTGGCATGCTTTGATTGATGGACCAAAAGGTAAAGTTAAAAAAAAACACAAAGAGGGAGAGAGAGAATTGGACATCAAATGTCAATTGCTTAGTAGCTGAGGCCTCTTATATGAGTCTTATTTAGTAGCCCGTGGCATGTTTTGATTGATGGACCAAAAGGTAAATTTTGAGAAAAACATACTTGTGAAGGAAGCACAATTTATACGCTAAGATGCAGAGAGAGAGTGAGAGGGAGGATTGGGCATTACATTCAATTGATCCAAAAGACTATAGAAGAGTACAGTGAGAGATACTTGTGTAGGGAAAGAAACCCAGATCATATGCAAAGATTGCAAGTATTGGTATCCTCTGTGTTAAAAAATACAGGACAAAGTCCATACTTTCAAGTTTCATGTAACCACGTAAAACACTGGAAAATGGTACAGGACGATAATATTTGTTTATGCAGGTCCCCTTTTTCATGGATAAAGAGAACGCTTCTGGCTTACCAACGACAGAAGTCATCATCATTCCAAGGGAAAATCCAAGGGATTGGGTTCGTCCTACCGCTAAAGAATTTTCACTGGGGGCTGATTCATGTAGATTGTCTCAACTGAAGCATACTTCTATGGACAGTAAGCTTTATTTTTTAATGAACTTATGCATTCATGCCTTCTTTTTGTCTTGAGGAATAAGACATAGTTAGGGAAGGAGAAGATCACATGTAATGTTTGGTGGATTACTTAATATGGCTGATCCATTAAGATCCATAAGTTCAAAGCCTGGAATCTATAATAGTTCAAATTAAAACCGAGCGACTTCAGAGATTAGTGATTCTTTACAAGACTTTGGACACTAGAAAGGTTATCATTTGTTATCTATTTGTATTATCTAAGATATAAAAGTTGACTTGCTATTTTACAAGTTCCAAGAACTAAGAGCCAAACCAAGTTTGCTATTTAATTGCCTATAATTCCCTTTTCTGTTAACTTGATAAAAATGTAGGTATGCATGACGGAGACAAAGTTCGTGATAAGCCCAACTTAGAGCTTGAAGAGATGCATTATGATAATTGCGGACAGCTGAAACATTGTTTTCAAGTTTCACTTGGAAGTGCTGATGAAGCTGGAACGGATGATAGGGATGTCGATGGCGTAATGCCAAAGCTCCAACGTGCTGATTACTACACAGTTCCTCCTATCAAGGAGTTAATATCAAAGGAGAAGGAAGAAGATGGTTTCTGTTGCCACGTGAAGGAGTTTGTGGTAGGAAGACATGGCTATGGAAGCATCAAGTTCTTGGTGTTGACACCCAATTTTGTCCCTCTCCTATTTAATTTACCCGGGTTTCTAAATTTACCGACGAGCTAAATACTTTATTTTCACTACTATTATTTTCGCTACTTTTATTTTTTAACATTATAAGTATTACTTTATCACAGATTTTAAACGGTTAGTCATAGTTTCATTCTCGGGTTTGGAATCGTTAAATTAATTACAAGACAACACTTTGCAAAATTTTTTTTTTTCTACATATTAATTATTTATTATATTTACATAATATATATTATACCAGTTATTAAACTAGAAGCCCAAAAATAATTAAATAGCGGAGGAAGGATCAACAATTTTCAGCCAAACTCATGACCCGAAATACGAATACAATATTATTTCCCTACCCAAATAAATAACCCACATTTTTATACCCAACCCATATTTTTTTTCTACCCAGACCAGCTCACATCTTACCCGGTCCAGCCCAAATGAAATTGATCAGACCCGGCCCAATATTTTTACCCTAAAACCTATTCTCTTTCTCTTTCTCTTACTCTTTTCTCCGCCTCCTCTCTCTCTCTATACTCTCCCTCTCTCCCTTTCACCGCCGCTCCCCTCTCCCACCATTTCCGCTCCTCTCACGCTCCTCGTCCCCACCTCGCCGACGACCCCATCACCGTTCCCCACACCACTACCCCACTCCGCTCCCCTCTACCCTACTTCCCTTTCTTTTTTCTCCTTTCATCATCATCATCGCCGCACCCCGCTTCCCCACTCTCCACCCACAGCCGACACACGCTCCTCTCCAACACCGTCGCCTACCCTACACCGCTACCCCACACCGCTCCTCTCTCTCCCCACTCTATAAAGACAGAGGAAAGGAGATCGAAGAAACCGAGTTTTGGGAACGATAAAAACCCCCTACAAAACACAAGTTTTAATGATAAAAGAGGGTCTTACCCAAAAAAATAACAGCTAATGTATCATTCTATTTTTATTTTTTGGTCTGAAGCCTTAATTACTTTAATCGGTTTCGAGTTCGTCGTGTTCGAGTAGATTCGTGACCGTCGACACCCACTTCACTGCACCCACGAAAGGTAATCCTCTTTCTTTCGCCTTTATTTATAGCATTTAATGATGTTTAAGTGTCTTTTGTGTTAATTATGTGTTTTAGTTTCCTGTTCGCATTTGATTATGAGATTAAATTTGTTATTAGGGTGATAAGTAGTATAATTGGCGGATATGCTTCCTGTTGGTTTATAATTATGTATTTAGTGCAAGATTTTGTTAAGCATGTGGTTAGTTTATAATCATGTTTTAGTTAGTTAATCCTGTCTTAATCAAAATCATGCCACTTTTGTTCGTCATGCTTAGTTAGCATCTCAGATCTGTCTGCATTTTAGACCTGTTAAACATACTCAGTGTGATTAGCTATGACTGCTATTGTGAAATGTTGGGTCTGAGTATTTGCTTAACTATACATATGCTATCCTAAATCTGAAATGGAGGTTGTTTGTTTGAATCCTTTTTTTTCTGCAAAATGCTTAGCTACATGTTTAGGCCATTTGTTTGTAAATGTTATCTTTATTTATGGTTATTCGAGTCCATACTAGCTTGTGAGGGTCTCTTGTCATTAAAATATATCTAGGCTGCTTAAGAGTAAAATGTATGTTGTATATGTGTAATGTCTGACCAGGCCTATTTAAGGACTACAACTAGGTTAGCTATGTGGATTATTCGTTCTCGGGGTAAAATATGAACTATCTACTTACGCTGTTTGAGAAAGATTTGAGTTTGTCACAGAAGGATATCACATTAGTGTGGTTTCTGTCCATCTCACTCTCCTTAAAGCTGTTGGTTTCTATGCTTGTATTATTAGTAGTATGTTTTTGTAATCTGATAGGATTGTGCATGCTCTAATATGTCTGTTTTGGTTAAAGTCCTTTGTTGTAGTGGCTTAGCAATATCGTATATGTTCTGTTTGAAGTGCCGTTGTGGATAAGAATTTAAGATGTGCTTTACCTGCCACCTGAACTATATTAAGAATGGTATCTGATCATACTATTTGACTAAGGGCATGTTAGTTTATGGGTTCTAGGCTATGTAAACAAAGACTGCTGAGGTAAAAGAGGCTCAATACTTGTTTGTCTACTGTGAAGAACACTTATAAACACCAATAAGGCCCAGGTCAACCTGCATTCTTAACATGAACTTAGCTTTGCGTTATTTTTAGTTTGGTTTGCCACTGGGTTGTATTCTTGTTCAGTTACAGAGTGAGTTTTTTTTTGTGTTCTATGTCTACTTTAACTACCTAATAGCCTTCTTCTTCGTAAACTGTAAATCTTTGTTTAACTCCTGTGTTGGGATTGTCTACTTTAAGGTTGGAATTCATTTAAATATGATCTTGTTTGATTGACTAAGCTTGAGCTCACACTGAACCTAAAATGTTCATTCTTGGCATCTTCACAGCATGAAAACCCATCCCATTTAATGTTGCCTTGCATGATTGAGTTAATTACCAACTTGATTTGCTTTTGACTATCCCTGAGATGCCATATTATAGCCATCATCCTATTGCATCCATTTGCCTGCTAACTGGACTGTTTTAGAAAGCATGTTGACACTTCTACTGTCTTGAGCTCGACCTTTGTTAGTACCTGCATATATTGATACACCTATCTGGATTTAGCTACCTTTTGCTTAATAATTAAGGTTATTGTATCAGTGATAAATGAGATGTTCCATTTGAACATGAACCAGAGTATTGAAGCCTTTTTCATTGTCCATTATGCTTGCTGATTGCCCATGTGCATCCCACATCCATGCCTCATTCTTTCCATTTACCATTACTTTGCCTAATATGCTTCCATTATGGCTTTCACTCTACTTGGCATAGTGAGTATTTGAACTGCATCTGATCTGTCTCTTGTGCTGATAAGCAGTCCACATCCTCGTTTCCTTCTTCACTTGCAGCCACTGCTATGCAGATGTTGTTCGCCTTAGTATCTTATATAATTTCTTCTTGCAATATGCATTGCTGCTACTGGGCAGATGGTGTTCCTTAAATGTTATAAATGCTCTAATGTTGTTAAGGTACTGAGGTTGTATACCTACGTATACATAAGGTATATTTCAAATATACCAAGATATACACAGTATGTATACAATCTGTTGATTTGTTTGAATTTATACCTCACATGTTTAACGTTATCCATTGATCGTATACTAATCCTTTCTTTTCATTTTTATGCATGACTATCGCATACGAGTCCCTCGGACCCGTCATCTCCCGCATTCGGTGTTGGGCTCAAACCCAACGCAATTTCTCTTCCAAGTCAGCCAATCTACAGTCAAACAAGGAAATAAAATTTGGGCCAAAAGCCCAATCAATGTCAACAGCAGACAGAAGGTCACAGCAGTCTAAAATGGGCTGAGCCCATTCACATCATACCTATTCCTCTATTTTTATTTTTTGTGTGCATATGATGTGTATTGTATGACTAACATTTTTTCTTGTTTGTTAATTTAGATGAACCTTAGTGAAGTTAAGGGTTTTAGTTTAGTAATGGGTAGTTAAATCCACAAATTACATTCACTTCTATTTTCTAAACTATTTATAGTACCTATAACATTTATTCGAGTAATTGATTTTCAAATAATATGACTATATATTTTGAGTTAAATAAATCATCTTTCATTCTTACTATCTCATGAATTTCAAAACGTCGTTAAATAGGAATCCAATTATATTTTATAAACATTTTCAAGATTTATCCAAATTATACATATTTTTAGCCGAAATTGGTTAAATAAAGAGTGATCAAAATAGAAAAAAAACTTATGGACTTTTCATCATATTTAAGAACATAAGTCTAGGCATTTCTATACCACCATATTCATATAACATCATTTTTTATCTAAAGATAACATTTGACAAATTATCTTTTAAAAGGCTATTATTCATAGGCAAATTACTCTATCTTCTACAAAATCTTATTTTTCGAATAACATTACTATATTTTTATTTAAGGCCTTAGCAATATTTTGAGTCTCATTTAACATTTAGAATCTTCTTTTACGCAAATTATTACATTTTCTACAAGTATTATTTTAAACAACACTATTACACTTTCGTTTTAAAACCTTGACGACATTTATAAGCCGTGTTTACAAAATAACATTAGAAATACTCTTTTATACAAATCATTATTTTTATACAAGTTTTATTTTAAACAGCATTCTCACATGATTATCTACAACTTTAGTCATGTTTACAAAGCTATTTCCTTTCCTATAATACTATATTTACACTTAGCTTAACTAATCATAAGTCCGGTCGGTTAACCATTGTTAATGGGTCTTAAAGGATGCCTAATACCTTCCCTTTAGACTAATTGAACCCTTACCTAGAATCTTAAGTTTTGCAGACCTTAAACAGAGTTAACTTTAAACATAACTTTAATAAACTTTAGGTGTCCTAATTCACCATAAATAATTAGGTGGCGACTCCTAACAAACAAACAAAAAACAAAAACAGGAATCTCCAATACGTCATACTTTTAATTTAACTCTCGGGTTAAAATGGGGTGTGACACTTGGGAGAAACAGATGTCCGGAAGCTTGATCTTGATTCTGCTGTCCATTTCAATTGCCGTGAAGTGATCATCTATATGGATGAGAGCAAGAAACCTCCAGTTGGACAAGGCCTCAACAAGCCAGCTGAGATAACTCTCCTTAATGTCAGATGCATCAACAAATCGATAGGGAAGGAGTACAAAGATGGACCAGTGGTCAACAAGTACAAGGACATGCTTATTAAGAAAGCAGTAGAGCAAGGTGCAGAATTTGTTTCTTATGATCCAGTGGAAGGGCAGTGGAAATTTAGGGTATCACATTTCTAAGATTACATCTCTGTACGTAGTTGCTTGCACTAAAAAATGGGAGTTCAAATTTTCTTGGTTGATGTTGTCGCATAACCAAATGTTTGGGTGGTTGAAATGGATTTGACGACAAATTATAGTCTTAAAACATCTATGCATTCTGTTTATTTGACCAACCAGATTGGCTTCCGTTATTAGTTTGCAGCTTTGCTATAGTACAATGTTAATTCTACTAAAGGTATATCAGTTGAATTGTAAGGTGTCATCCAACTGATATGTTATATAATTTCTTACTTTGTTTGACGATTCTGTTCATTTAATTTTGCCAGTGATATCAATT
The DNA here is from genome assembly GCF_019175385.1 of Lycium barbarum. NCBI lineage: Eukaryota > Viridiplantae > Streptophyta > Magnoliopsida > Solanales > Solanaceae > Lycium > Lycium barbarum. The sequence goes on along the minus strand of NC_083348.1, from coordinate 99,769,001 downwards.
TGAAGAAGTCCAGTTGAACTTTTCGAATTAGTACTTTAAACACGGGAAACCAAAAAAATATGAATGGTGATGGTGTTCAAACATCCACAATTGGGTCCATTTTAACTTTATCCTCTAGCTCATTTAACATTAACCCGGTGAAATGTCATCCATAACTCTCTTTGAAATATTTGTATTGCTACTATTTACTGTTAGCCGTGCAATTTAACTTGTTATATTAGCAGGTTCTCTACCTTATGTTACGTACAGGTTGTTGATTCCGCTAAAACAACCTTATTATGGAAATTACTCAATCATTTTTTAGGTGATATAGTGTAAAATGTATTCCATTGTTATTGTATCAAGTTCTTTGTTTGTATTTTTTTCATTTATCTACACTTTAATAAGGAGAAGAGATGATTTCTTCCCACCTACCTAAGTTTTGGTGGTCAAAGTTATCTAATACTATTAATTTATGCTGGTGGGAGATATTAAGTACCTAATAAGCTATACGCGCAAGTTGGCCGAACATCACTATCAGAAAAAGAAAAAAAAAGTGAATAAAGGCTTAATGCCATGGAAGCATGCATCTAGTTGAAAAGCCCTCAGTAGTTTGTTCAAATTTCAGAGATTTCACTTCGAAAGGCCAAATAACATATGAGAAGAGAAATGAAGATTATCGTATTACTACATAAACAATGTAGATAATTCATCGCATGTTACGTTGTTGTCAATGTAGATAAGAAACAAACAACAACAATTCAAATACATCAACCGCCCTCGACATTTATGTCGAACTCCAAAAGGTGAACAAGTAAATGAAGGTTCATTTAATATTTCTCAGCAAAGCTAGCAAAAGATAGATGAGAACTTGGTCAATTTCCAAAGCTAACTGCGTCTACACAATTATCAAAAGAAATACTCCCTCCGTCCCAAAAAGATTATCCTCTTTTGACTTGGCACAAAGTTTAAGAAATAAAGGAGGACTTTTGAAACGTGTGGTCCAAAATAAGCCTTAGATATTTGTGTGGTTGTAAATCATCTCATAAAGTTAAATTGTTTCTAAATATAAAAAGGAAACAATCTTTTTGGGACAAAATAAAAAGGAAAGGATGATAATCTTTTTGGAACAGGGGGAGTATGTCTTTTCCCGTTTGTGTTTCCCAGTTTCCACCATTATTATTTTCTCCTTTGGCTAACTCTGCAGCTACCTTGTGTCCCAAAGCTACAAGCTGAAGGAACATTTTGCGGCGGACTCATCCCCACCTCGGCCTGGTTTGGTACCAACTTCGATGAGACTCTCCAAATCTTCACCGATTTATCGAGGCTGCCACTGTAAACAATAAACTGTTTATCACCACCTGTTTTTTCTTGGTCCTCTTCAACAGCCAAGCATTTAACAGGACCAGAATGGCCGCTCAACAATGATAAACATGTATGTTCCCCTCCATCCCTTTTCCATACACAAATATTATTATCAGCTGATCCACTGAAAATTAAATTTCCCGCGGCTGCTAAACATAGTGTTGCAAGCTTATGACCACGTAAAACTCCTCCATGGGAAAGAAGTTTGTCGCGTTGCCAATAATTAACTAGCCCATCAGAGGAGCCACAATAGAGGAAACTCGATGAAGGGTCAACAGCTAATGCTGTTACCGCGCATTCTTGCTTCAACAATGTTTGTGAAAAGAAGTGTTTTGTTCCTTTCCCTTGTGATTCTTTTCTCCATATTTTTACTGTTCCATCAGCAGAACCTGAAAAAAGTAGCCCATTAAAACCTACGACGATTGAATTTACAGCATCGTCGTGGGCTTTTATCGATTCCAAGCATTTCGAATCTGATGCTCTCCAAACTTTTATGGTTTTATCCCAAGATGCTGAATACAAATGCTTTTGGTCCTCGCTCATGGTAAGGCATGAAATAGCATCAAAATGCTTTATCCACACATTCTTGCTAGGTTTCAGTGAACTTTTTATACAAGCCGTTAAAGTTGGCAAAGTTCCAATTCGTTTGTAAATGCTTGGATCCTTGCCAGAGACCTTCCAGACTCGAATCTTTCCGTCTTGATGACCCGTGAATATTCTTTCTCCAGCAATTATAATTGCTTTCACCAATCCACTATTTGATTTGAAACCGGAAAATTCTTTGTGATTCTTCCACACCCTAATATTCTTACTATCAGACCCCGTGTATAACAAATCCCCTGAAGCTGCCAAAGAATATATATGGCCTTCTTCGCGAACGAGGGACCCCATGAGCCCTGTATATGAATAATTAGTACTACTATTTTCGACGTGAGATGTCCATGGAGATCTTGATAATGGCGATGTTTGGTGACTCTGGTCCCAAGAAGAATCTAAACATGGAGATGATGATGGGTCCCATGTCGGAGATGCAGCGAGAGTAGGGCTATAATCGGAACTTAATCGAGGAGGAGGATGATCATAATTTGTATGGCTAGTTTCTGATGTGTGGCTTATTCGAAAAGAATATTCATGTTCATTTGGATCAGATTGTTGCACTCTCCCATATGCTTGTTTGTGGTGGTTGTTTTCTTCTGTCACCATTTTGCTTTTTCTTGAATTCCTCATCTGCTATATTATCATTAAGAAAATGATCACGAATTAACTAAATTAAGGTTGATGATTAGAAATCAAATGAAAAATAAAAGAAACCAGGGAATAAAGATTCAGGAAAGTTGGATTCTAAGAAAATCAGAAAATGAAAATGCAAGAATAGAGAAATGAAAGTTGGACATATACATATATGTTTTGCGAAACATTAATAGCAGAGAGAAAATACGGCTATGAAGATCTTGGGTACAAGACTTTTGGGAGGGGAAAAGACGACGCTTTCACGTTATTTTGAGGCACAATTTGTCAAATTAATGTCAAATTAAACAATATATGCTGAAATATCCTAACCAGTAATAATGGTATGTTATTTTGAAGAAAATTTCTTATACTGATTACATGCACCAACTAACTCTCTTGAATACTGGTGCAAAATCTCAGTGCTATGGACAATTCTTTTAGGATCAATTAGCCTTTCTCCTGATCAATAAAAAATCGTCAATTTATTTTTAGGATATGTCTAAATATGAGAGTTGACACAATAGCACCAAATATTATTTGATCCATATTGAGGAATAAGCTGTTTTACTAATTAAAACTACATTTATGATACAATAACGGATATGGAAACACAAGAAAAAGTAAACGATAAATAGAATGACACAAAGAAAGACACTAATTGACAACTAAAACACTATAATTGCTAAAACCTCCAAATTAGCATACAATCTAGCACCAGTTCTCTTAGGATGACCTCAAAAGAATTGTATTCCCAAGCAACCAATCCTCTCAACAAAACAATATTCAACAAGAGTCTTCCATAGGCCTCTCATAAGTTTCTCTCTCTAGAGACAACAACAATATTCACAATTCATCAAAAAGCTCCATCGTTAAATAAACTAAAGTAGTATATATACTAAGTAAAGAAGACTAATATAGCTATTACAATAATACCCTTAATGAAACAAGGGCCTTGTTTGGTGGTCTTCTCAAGGTATGGAAGTCTTGAATTTATGGCATAGCCCCCTTTTGACATAAATAGCCCATGTGCACGATATCTTCCATATCTTGAATGTGATGGTCTTAAAGCCTTCTATCTAAGCTATCTCCCATATCTTGAAGGCCATTCTATGTTGACCTTCCATGATCTTCAAAGACTCCATCTTCATGATAATGCTCTGTGAATTATGATCCTATGCACCCTCCAAGCATCCAAAGTAGTGACTTGATGAAAAGTCCATGAACTCCCTAGCTTGGCTTTGTGTGCAAGTTCTTGATGGAGCTTGGCTTGCATCAATTTGCCTCATTGACCAGTCAATATGAATCCGACTCCCTAAAAGTTCCATTTCCTCAAACATATCTCATGTTACATTGTCATCACATTAGCCATTAACAACTTTTGAAACTGTCGCATTCAAAAGTAGATTATTATGAGTAAGAGAAAGAAACTACTTACATAATACATACACACACATACGTATATAAAAGGGATAACTACATGACATAACAAACATATAGTGGGTATTGACATTTAGTAGCTATAGTTTAACTTAATTACTTCTCATAACAAACATTTGTGTATTAATGACATTTAGTAACTATATATATATATATATATATATATATATATATACACACACAAAATAGAGTATCCATCAAACTATTCACTTCTAACCCAACCCTCCCCCATTTCTCCCCCCTCTTCTCCCCACTGCTCTGCCTCTGACCACCACGACCGCCGGAGCTCCGGCGAAATGCCGTGCCCCTTCACCACCGTCACTGCCAGCCCCTTCCTCTTTTCCCTTTCTTCTCCTGCCGTACCCCTTTCTTCTCCGGGGCCAAAAAGGAAAAAAAACTAATATCTACGCCGGAAAAGAGCTAATACCGACGGATCTGAGCATTGTTGGAAGCAAGAAGGAAAAAAAACTCAGATCTATGATGGAGAAGAAGAAAAAAACTCAGATCTACATCGGAAAAAAGATGTCGTCGTTGTATTCGCCGGATTTTTTTCCGGTCAGATCCTGAAAAAGTCCAGATTTTCGTTGTATTTGTTGTATATGTACCGTGTATACAATGTTTTTCGCTTGTATTTGTTGTATACATACTGGAAAATATGGCGTATTTGTAAACTTTTTGATGTATCATGTTGTATACAATATTTTTCGCCTGTATTTGTTGTATACATATCGGAAAATATGGCATATTTGTTAATTTTTTAGTGTATGAATGTTTGATACTGTATTTTTCGCCTATAGTTGTTGTATACATACCGAAAAATACGATGTATTTGTGTAATTATTGGTGTATATGTATTCAGTTTTTACTCGTTGTATGCATGAATACAACAAGCCAATTTATGAATACAGATAGTTATTTCATGAATACAGTGGAAAAAAAATTGTTGTATTCATGAATAGAGCTAAAAAAAATAAATTGAATACACATGTGGGAGCTAGGCTGATTTGCTACAGAATGTAAATATTGAAACGTTAGCAATGCAGCTTGATTAAACCCCAAATATTTGCTATTTATGTAAAATGCCCATAAAAATCATTGTGAAGATGCGGACTAATAATCCTATGAAGCTTCACTGACCCATGGTTTGGCGTTGAGCCTTTCATGCGCAAAAATATACTATATAGCTAATCTGGTAAATTTTGATTCAAACTTCCTTCATATATCAAATCACATCAAATATTATTGCTTCTTAAGAAACGTAACACAAAACTATATATAGACATTTAAGTCGATTTAATTCAATTTAAGCTAGATTTAATCCAATGTTTAAATAAATCAATTCACATTGATCTCCATTTTTTTTTTTATAAATTGAACACCCTTAGAAATGAATATAAGTACTTTTATTCCCTAACCATTTGTTTGTTGTTAGCACTCTTTTTAAAATTCCACTATACTGGGAAATCAAGAAAAGAATAAAGGAAGTAGTAACGAAAATCGAATGTACTAGTAGTACTTTTGTTGCCCCTCCCACGGCAGGAATATAAAAATGAGTTAAGAGATGTTAAAGCATTTGTTTGACAAAGAAGCGACACCGTATCGCTTGGGTTAAGTTGCACTCCAATTGTAATTATCGGGTCGCCCAGGTCCAGGCTAAATAAACGGTCCAAAGTTCCGCGACTTATTTTTCTCTTCTCAACCGTCACAAAACAAGCGTCGAACTGTTCTCATTGCCTAATTGATATTTGTATCACTGTCACATTATGCAGTCAATAAGATCAAATTGGAACCACGTTATCAATGGTGAATTTTGTTAACTTGAACTGTGTAAGTAAATCAATCGGATAAGAATAGGAAGAGGACAATGTTCTTCAACGATTTGATCCAACGGAGACTGGTGTCTCTGTTACAGCCATGGTTAAACGATGAAGTTGAGTTAGATGTTCAGTTAGGGTTTCTTCGTTCTCACGCAAAGTTAGAGAACCTTACCTTCAACACGTCAGCACTCAACGAGTTGCTAGATGATCCTACTCGCTTGTGTTTCAAACAAGTCACTGTCCAACAGTTGAGCCTTCATGTATCCAACTGGTCAGCACCTGCATTCGATTTCCAAATCCATGGACTTAACGTCGTCTTATCTGTCGGGTAACTCCACTCTCCTCACATCTCAGCTAATGGTTGTGTTTTGGCTGGTAACCACTGCTTTTTGATAAACAAATACTAATAGTAGTTTAATTTTTTTTTTTTAAACGAGTTAATGGTCAAAAACACACCTGAACTACCAACATCTATGGATTAAAGCGTGCCGCAACTATCAGCTGTTACCTTTTCTTACCTGAACTATATTTCGGGTAGGAAAAGGGAACAACCTATAGTTGCGGCGTGTTTTAATACATAGATTGCGGTAGTTCAGGTAGGAAAAGGGAATACCTAGAATAGTTGGGGTGTGAAATTCGCGGAAAAGCAATAGCTCAAATGTGTTTTTGACCATTATCTCTTTTTAAAACGTACATATACATATCAGTGCCGGCTGAAGGGCAAGGCAGCCAAAGCAATGGCTAATTTTGGGGGGGCCATTTTCACTAATAATAGGTTTATGAATATTATTTTTTAAATACAAATTACTTCCTCTGTCCTAATGTATGTGATACTTTTTTCATCCCGAAATTCAAATTGCATGGACTTTGACTAACATTTTAAAATGTTTTTTTTTTCACCAAATTTATATGAAAAAAGTTGTAACTTATAGTACTTTTCATGTAGTTTTCAAATATATAAATTTTAATCTTAAAATATTGAGTTAATCTAATCAAATTTAGTCAAGTTGACTCTTGAAAAGTGAAAAGTATCACATAAATGAGAATGGAGAGAGTAGTATTTAAAAGTAAAAAGGTATGATTTTAATTAAAAAGGGGAAGAAAAACTAATATATTTGTTACACTTGTTGATTGCACCGGTTAGAAATATAGACTTCATAATAAAAATATGTAAGAAGTTTTTTTAAAAGAAAAGTTAGGGCCTCTCATCTAGATTTGGCTTTAGGCCACCCAGGACGTTGAGACAGCCCTGATTCATATTAAGTTTGCACCTATTGTCATGAAATACTAGTATATTAGTGGGTGCAGTGAAATTCAGCGTCCAGTGCAGCCTTCTATGGGTTCAGTCCACTTGTATACTTGTTAGTGACATTTTCTTTTTCCTACTTCCTAGAGAAGAGGAGGAGGACGGTGTTAGGCGGAGGCCAAAGCCCAGAGACTCGTCCATTGAGGAGCGGGAAAAGATTCTAGCGGAGCTTGATCCAGAGGTATTTGACTACTTGTTTGATTATTTTGGTTGGGGAAAAAGGTTTTTATTCAAAATTTCTGTTAACTCATGCTATCATTCAATGCTGAGAGATATTGTGGAAAATGGCCAATGGCCATGAACTATGAAATGGAGAACTAAAGCACCAATTAGAGTAGCTTGTGGACAGGATTGTGATAAACACGATTAACACAGGACAATCTCTTAAGAAGATTTAGTCTGCAGTAGATGTTATTTTTATGAGGAATCTGCAGAATTACTAAGGCACATTCTTTTACATTGCAAGTATATCTGATTTGGTGCATGTTCCTGGAAATATATGGGATAACAGTAGATAATACCTGGCTACTTGGGACAAGGAATGACCAGTGGACGGGACAGAGGTGGAAGTAGGAACAAAGACAAATTTAAAAGATAATTCCTTGATGTCCTGCTGTAGAAAAGACATTTTTCATGTATATTCTGGAGAGTATGTTGAGAGATATATACAAACAACAACATACCCAGTGTAGTCCCACATAGTGGGGTCTGGGGAGGGTAAGATGTACGCAGACCTTACCTCTACCTTTATAGGGTAGAGAGGTTGTTTCTGATAGACCCTCGGCTAAATAGAACATAGTCCAATGCAGAAATGTAAGAAATAAGACAGCAAAATATGAAGATAACAAACAAATAAGGTAACACAGTCATACACACATAAGGATAATGATCTATGCGGAACCAAAATAAAAATATAACTACTAAGAAAGAGAAGAAGAAGAGATGGAAAGGCTCAGCGCGACGAAAATCAACTACCTACTAACCTTCTATCCTAATCCTCGACCTCCAAATCTTCCTATCTAAGGTCATGTCCTCCGTCAACGGAAGTTGTGCCATGTCCTGTCTAATCACCTCCCCCCAGTTCTTCTTCGGTCTACCTCTACCTCTCCTAACTCCTGCGACCGCCAATCTCTCGTACTTCCTAACTGGTGCATCATCACTCCTCCTCTTTACATGCCCGAACCATCTCAGTCTCGCTTCCCTCATCTTGTCCGCCACGGACGCCACCCCAACCTTGTCCCGTATATCTTCATTCCTAATCATATCTCTCCTAGTATGATCACACATCTATCTGAACATCCGCATCTCCGCTACCTTTATCTTCTGGGCGTGAACGTACTTGATATTCCAACATTCTGCTCCATACAATAAAGCTGGTCTAACCACCACTTTGTAGAACTTACCTTTCAGCCTAGGCGATAACTTCTTATCGCAAAGCACCCCAGAGGCGAGCCTCCATTTCATCCACCCTGCACCAATCCGATGTGCGACATCCTCGTCAATCTCCCCGTCCCCTTGTATTACGGACCCAAGATACTTGAAACTTTCTCTTTTGGGTATAGCTTGCCCCTCGATCTTTACTTCCACATCTGTCTCTTGCGTTACGCCACTGAACTTGCACTCCATGTACTCCGTCTTAGTTCTGCTCAACCTGAAGCCTTTCGATTCTAAAGTCGTTCTCCAAACTTCCAGCTTACCATTAACTCCACTACGCGTCTCGTCAATCAAAACGACGTTGAGAGATATATCCTGATTAAAAAAAAAAAAAAGAAAAAGCTGATCAAAAGTATGTTGAGAGATATACCGTAGACATTTTGAGGGGAAAACAGAACATTATCTTCTGTAAAAAAAAATACAGGTGTCTCCAACATTTAAGATTTTAGTGGACGATGATTGTTGTAAAGATCTAAATTATTTCTGGACTTCAAAGACTCCTCATGTACAAACATAGAGGAGATAAGTCCCGTGGTATTTTTATACTCCCAGAACCTTCTTGGTGCTGTTGTTTTGTGAATAGAACTACCTGACAATTTTTTTCCATGTGTCTGATCTGTAAACTTCTGAATTTTAGTTTCTTTGACTTTGATATATTCCAGGGTAGTGTTTTGCACAATACCATGAAGATGATTTCAGAAGTTACTGCAGGAAGTTGGACCACTCATTTATTTGATTGGATATTACAACAATGTCGGTTGCAAGTGTTTGATGCTCATTTCTTTGTGCAGTCTCCTTTATCAAATGATTTATGGTCGCTGTCATTTGAGATGAAGGAAGTTGGGGTACAATGTAAACACATCAAGGGCTGTCTCCTAACTGGACTGGTTAATTCAGTTTTTCTGCCTTCTGGAGAGAACACTTTAGATCTCAATGTTCAGCAAGTGGATATCAGCTTGAGGAGAGGAAATTACATTAGCTGCATTTTTCCTTCAACTGATTTGCTAGCTTCCGCGAAAGTAAAACATCTTCAGTTCAGAGAATTGAACTTTTATGCTGCCGCATTGAATTTTTCTTTATCTCCATCAGACATTTCCATCATACTTGTACTTTTTGCATTGTGGTCGAAAGAATCCAACCGTGCCAGAACTGGTAAGCAACTATGGGAAATAGCAGCAACAAAAAGTAGTTCTCTGACTTCAACTCCAAAGTTTGCATTCCATAAAATTGCTAGCACTATGTGCCTATGGTTGCGTTATGTACATGCTTATGAGAAAATGCTTTTACTGGTTGGATATCCGGCGGATGATGCGATAAAGAAATTCACTACTGTTGTTGTTCAGAGTGAAGCATATTCAAGAACTCTCAAGCAACAGTGGGAGGTGATTTCTCAAATTGAGAAGGAACTACCGGTAGAGGCCATTGTGCAGGCACGAAGGATTATCCGTTATAAAGCATCATCATCTGGTCAACAGTCCAAGGATGGTGGTCATGGATCTACATTGAGCAGGATTTGTTGGAAAATCTGTCAATCACTTTCCCTTATTTGGATGGTCGTTTGCAGTGTGCTCCATTCTGTTAAAGGCTTTCTCCTCTTGAAGAAAAAGCTGGTCAGGAACCAAGATATCTGTCACAAGCTTGGAGTTATAAATGAAGATCACATCCTAGGAAGTCACATTTGCCTATATATCGGAGACTTTTGTATTTCAGTTTCACCAGATAATGAAGTTCCGCCATCTTTCAATAGGAAGTTGGTATCAGATGTTGGGCATTCATACCCTGGTTTACTCACATTCTGTCTCTCTATTGATTTCTTCTGCTTAAGGTACTCTGAAGATGTTTCTGAACATTCCTTTTCCTTTGCATGTGGATCCTTGAAGGTCGTCTCTTCTTCTCTTACGGATGATAAGGCCAATAAGTTCAATAATAACTTCAAAGGACGTCCGAGAAAAAATGTTCACAATCTGCAACCTACTTTATGGGGGGAACCTAACCAAATTCTCCATTCCACCGAAACTGGTGGGGCTAATCCCCCTCATGATAGTGGTGGAGATTGTGTAAATACGCGGAACTCTCTTATAGAGCAAGCATGCCTGAATTGGAGAAAGTTTTCGTCAAGGTTTAGAGAAAATGAGATCCAGAATATGGAGAATCCTTTTCTTCTTTGTGAGATTAAGGGATTTTTGACTGATCAAAGTCTCAAGAACCTTACTGCTGGATACACTACTTGTTACATGGTAATGGGGAAATTGAATTTGGTTCTGGAGTATACTGTAATAGTGTCACTTACAGTTATTTGCAGACAGATAAATGCAATATCCTGGACTACTAGCCGCATAGGGACCACTGTCGTAGAGGGTGGTTCTAGATTAGATGAGGATCCACCAGTTGCAGATTGGAATAGCAAATACAAATCATATTCTGCTGAAATTAAGGTTATGATGCCTAGACTGCTTCCGGAGAAACATATGCAAATAGCGATACACATTGCTGGTCCGCGAATCAAGCTGACATTGAGAAAGGAGGATTTTCATGGTGTGGATATGGATCTGTATCATAAGCTTGGGAATGATGAAGTGAGACTTTCTTTTGATGCTGACGACATTGAACTGGGTGCCTCACCAAATTTGGAGTCTGATTTGACTTCCTCAAGTGGAGATACTGCAGTTTTTGATGCAGAACTGTTGAAGGACCTTGAGCAGATTGATATTGCTAAACCAAATGGTGAAGTTAATAGCAGTCGAGGGTGCACTTCACTTTCTGCCTACTTGATACTTAAAGGTCTGAAAGTTTCCCTCGACACGTCATGGGATAATCAAGGCTTTCAAATTGTCGAGTTAAATCCTTTAACTATCCGACTATTATCTTTAAGGTATCTGTTCCATTCTCATGGTTCTCTTTTCTTTGCTTTCAAGCACGTGCATGTTATACTTGAGTCTGCAAGCAATTAAGTGTCCTCGTTTTCAAAATATTACATGGTGATTTTTGTTCATGAATAGTTTTTCAACAGCTTTGCTCATCCTGATTGGGATATCCATTGTTGTTTTAAGAGAACTCTGAGGTATGCCCCCTAGGTGTGTGCTGAAGAAATGAATGTGGTTGTAGATTTAGGAAATTGCTTTTATTCCCTCTCAGTTTAAGGTATCCCATTTTCAGCCTGGTCATTGTAAGACAGCAAAACATCCATCAGAGAACAAGCAACAGAGGAAGTTTAAGTTTCTTTTTGTCGTCTAGTGTTACTGTTGTATTTTGCTACTTTGGAGTCAACTTCTGTTTTCAAACTTGTAAAAACTGTACCTGATAAAGTTCCAATCCATTACTTGTCTTACCTTTGTGTGCTTCAGCATAACACTGATGACCGTCTCAAATAGAAATTTCCCTCAGTTTCCTTTATCGGAGAAGCATTTCCTGAATATATCTAAATTATGTGGACAAAAGCTAAAGCTAATATATTTCAACGATGCTTTGGCAGGAAGGATCTGCATTCTTTGGGCTCAATAGATATTTCTCTCTCTATAGTAATGCATTGCATGAGTAGTGGATTGAAGACTCTGGTATTAATGGATGAATTTGCAGTTTTGCTAAAGGTTATTCTCTTCTCTTGGTGCCTTGTAATTGCATTGTTTGGTAGTTTTCTCCTTTAGCATATGACTGAATTTTTTCATTATCTCTGGGTAGTTGACTCGTTGACATCATTCTACTGTGTATTTCTTTAATCTTTATTCTCTCTCTCGTGCTACTCTGGTATTCTTTAGGATTGTGGTTGCGGTATATCTTTTAACTGACCTTGAACATACAATCCGAACGTGGAATTCTATCTGTAGTCCTTCTGTACCATCTCCACGTTTGTGAGGTAGCTTTCAGGGATTGCCATTGTGGTCTTTATGTTTCCGACCTCCTACATAGTACTCATTGGCCTTGTTCAGCGTTGATATACACTTAATTGATATTAACTCCTCAAATCCAAATTGAAGTCTTCCCCTGTCATCCAAACAGTTAGATTAATTGAAATCGAAAAGACTATGTTCCTTCGCTGTTTTCTCCAATTAAGTACTCTCTCTGCCCCAGTTTATGTGATACACTTTCCTCTTTAGTCCGTTCCAAAAAGAATGATACATTTCCATAGTTGGGAACAATTTAACTCTAAACTTTACCTTTTACGCTTAACGAGATGATCTATAACCACACAAATATCTTTGGCTTGTTTTAGACCACAAGATTCAAAGTCTTCCTTTTTTTCTTAAACTCCGTGCCCAGTCAAACTATATCAATAAATTGGGACGGAGGGAGTATTGGATACTATCCCCTTAGCATCGCAGATGATGTTCCATCCTTCCATGAGTCACTTGGTGGTTCATACATGAAGGGTTCCAGGAAACCGAGCGTAGAAAAACAGGCACTTCAGCCTGAAATTGATGTGTAGCTAGCTGTTGTAAGGACTAACACATTGACAAGGCATGCAGTCCTAAATGAACTGTGCCTCATGGAGCTAGTCTTTTATTCGCAATCTTTGCTGCCATTACAATTTCATTCTTCCAGTTGTGAACAAGTGAGAGCTCAAGGCTCATTTTAGTCCCTGCTAGCTGTTCTGTTCCCCGAATTTTGCTTCCATAACAATTCCACTCTTCTAGTTGTGAACAAGTGAGAACTCAAAGATCATTTTTAGGCCTTGTTAAGTGCTAACAACTGAGGCTTCACAAACAACCTCCTTACCATAACTAGAATCAGTTTTGCTTCCAGCCGATCTACTTTGGTGCTTCCGACCTTGTTTATGACACCTCTTCTGTAGGGTCTAGAGAGAGTGTATCTGTGGGACCACCAACCTCCCTGATGTGTTTGGTTCTGTGGTTGGTCGTTTTTAGGACCTTGAATGACTAGACCGCCATCATATTTTGCTATTTTATAACACAGGCCAGTCTTATCATTGCTTCAAAGTCCTCTTGGGCACATCCATATCATGGCCTGTTCCTCAGAGTAGCTTCCCCTGCATCCAAATAGCCGTATATTCTCCTTGCGCACCTTGTGTGAGCTAACTACTCTAGATATGCTAGTTTCCTCTTCAAATGATGGACACTTCCACATCCTGAGAAACCCTATTGTTCTTACCTCCTCAGTACTCCTTGCTCTTTCCATCGATAGTACTCCAAGTGAAGTGTCAATATTCCTTCTTTAAGCTGCTATCTCAGTTCTGTGCTTACCTGGATTGCCTTACAAATTCCTTAAACAGGTCTTCATTCCTTATTTTTATAACAATGCAACTGCTGTTCACAGTACAGCTATCAGAATATATGATACTTCACATTTACAGGTTGACTTGACCATCACGCAGATCACTGTAACAAGTGACTTTCAGCGCTCACTAGAATTGTATAAGCTATTCTTCTGTAATAAAAGTTGTGTGGAGTTTATACAGACGTTTGACTTTGCAATTTCTTATGGCAGGTAATATCTGGTTTGCTGTGTACAGTTTTTCAAGTTTTCAGTACGTCAAGTTTAGACCTTAGCCAAAGTGATGAAGACTTATTAAGGCGAGAGTTTACAGATTCTGAAAGTGAAAGAGCACCCAAAAATAGAATCACACAAGTAGCTTCAGTTCTTACTGATACTACATTCAATGTCAGTACGAAATGTGAACTTAGATCAGTGAATATGAGCCTTTATGACTCCAGGAAAGGATATAATGCACATAATAGTGTGGCAGATGCTAATACTATAGCTGACAGGAAGTCGACAGTGCAACCAATCCGTAGTTGTGGAATTAACATATCTCTTGCACGTTCATATATCAGGTTCTCTTTTGAAGAGGAAAAAGCCGACGTTCTCATTGGTTTTTCCAAGTTTGAATCTGATATATCTCGATATCAGGATGAGATTGTGGATACTTCTGATCAAGTGGAACCACAGTTGCCTGTTTTGTCTCTCAATTCCTTATATCAAGCTTCAGTTCCTCATTGTGAAATTAGTTTAAGTGTAGTCTTAGGTAACAATATTCTGCAGGCCAGTCAGAGAAATGTAGTGGGTGGTTCTGACTCCAGACATGATGCTTCAATGTCGTCGAATCATTCACCGTCATTAGTAAATGATGTAAATCCTTCTTTTGATTGGTTAACTATAAACATTTCTTTAGCTGAAGTTTATCTAGCCAGATGTGCGGTAAAGAACTTATTCCTCAGAGATGACGAACCAAATACGCTTAAAGCATCTCTTTCTGTTGGTGGACACTTTCAGAAAATCTCCTGTCAGTCCCAGGTTTCTATTCTGTTCTTGTAGCTTCAGATTATTGCCTGCCTGTGCATTAACTTCTGTATCCCTTTTGCAAGATCCTAATTTGGACATAAGTTGCTTATTTAGTCTGGGAGGATCTTATGATTTCTAAGGGTTAAACGGACACCAATTTGACAGGGGGGTTCAATTATTGTTGAGATAGCTGCTTTGGTGACAATGGTAGAATGCTATGGATTCTACTGTAATCAGTTGGGAGGTCTTTGGCCAGCGATGACAGAACATCTGGTTGCTCAGAATGATGTGGATTCTAGTCTACGCAGGAGTTCATCCAACCAACAGTTGGAGCAACATAAACTAGTTAATTGGGACCCGGTGGAAGAATTTGCCGTGAATCTTTCACGTGTTTCTCTGGCATTGGTGGATGGAGATAAATCTGGTATCATCTTTTTCTTTTGTCTTCACTTGTTATCAATAGATATCAGGATTCTGAGGTAGTTCCCTCATGCAGATATATACTTTTTTTTTTTTTTTAGAATTACTACCCCATTGCATTTGAGTTCACCCAAGATTGAGGAGTTATTTTGATACATATAACATTATAAGGAGTATTAAGAAGCGATATAAGATTATATTGCTCTAAGAGCAGCAAGTTTCTACCTGAGTTTGTTTGCCGTATTGAAATTCTTTAGAATCTAGAGTAACATACAGTGTTATGAAAGCTGAAAAGAAAAATAAAGTGCTGAGGCCTGTTGGGACTTTAAACGCAAAGTGAAAGTAAAGCACGGGTCTTACCCCTACTGATTAGATAGTGTGCAATGACGATGGGGACTTTTGCTTGCTATCCATGGAGCTTTTGGCATAATAGGTTTCATCTTAGGTCAATTCTAGCTGCTCGGTCTGTTTAATTGAGAACTTCTAATGCAACCGACAACATTTAAGTGCAAGGTACAAAGGTAAAAAATGTATTTGTAATTAAAGAGTAATTAATTTAAATACAAGCAACAATTATATGGACAAAGAAATTGGAAAAAATACAATTAGGTGAAATAATTATTGTTTAACACTGTATCTTCAAGATGGAGCCTATGGGTGATGAAACACACGCCTTAGCACATTGGTGCCTGATTTGTGGCGCTGCCTAAGCAAGTAAAATATTTAGCATGTTTTTGCATCTAGCCTCAGGGCTTAAGTGCTAATTCTGGCTAATATTTGGTATGCCAAAATAAACAGTTTGTTCTAAACAATGTAAACAAAGCTCAACTTAAATAATGAATTTTCTGCCTTGCAGATGAACTTCAGAAGCTTCAGCTTGAAGGTAACGGTAAACTTGAGCTTGAACTACCAAGGAAATTCTCATTTCACATAACGAACTTGTCAATTCTTTCTCAGTTACTCCATATATCTACTGAACAGCAAAGCCAAGAAACGGAACTCCATATATCTACTGAACAGCAAAGCCAAGAAACGGAAACTCCTTTCCTTTCTTCTTTCATATCTAATGATCAATCTTCCATCATTGTACATGACGATACATTAGTTGCTCCCAATTATTTGGGTGAAGTTAATTCTATCACGAATGAAGCAAGTAGCTCAAGCCCCCCAGAACTGGGAAATCAATACCATGCAGATGATTCAAGAAAACCTTGGAGGGGTGGTACAAGTTCTCAAATTTCACTTGCCACTCCCCAGAACTATGTTTTAAAAGACTTAAATGCTAATCTGATGGCTGAGCCTCCTTTAAAAAGCAGTGGGAGTATTTCTTTGAAGTCAAATGACTTTTGGGTCGGCAGTGGTTCTATATCTCATTTCGACATGACTCTCTCGCTGCGTGAAATACAGGTGAGGAGAAGCATCTTTGTTTAGTTATTTGTTTCTTGAGTAGAATAGTCTTTACTTCCATTATTTCCTTCTTCGAACTGCTTTTATTTGCGTGCCTTGAGTCGAGGGTCTATCGTGAACAACACTGGGTATGCTGTTGTCGTTGTTGTTGAGTAGAACAGTACTCATCAGCACAAAGATGGTTCTGGCAGCCATATTTACATCGTTTAGTTATTTGTTTTCTTGTGCACTTCTGTAATTTGTACCTTCTATAGTTATTATTCCCGAAAATATTATATAGAAACAGTGTGCATTGGGTAAATAATTTTACTAATAACGCGTAGAGGGGCCGCCCATTAGCTGGTGAATGGTTGCAGATCACAGTGACCATCTTTTGTGGTCTTGGGTTGTGGAATTACTGGAAGTAGGTATCAATGGTAGAGGTTAATTTTTTTCCTTGATAAGTAGGTAGAGGCTAATCAATATTCTATTTTTTCTTGTTTTGTCTTCATTTTCGTTTTTCTTTTTGGTGTTTACCTATGGTGTTTTCCTGGGCGAGACAAAGGGGATACTAATCCAGGTTCAAAGGTTAGATCAAATGAAGTGTTTGTTGTGACTTCCTACTAGACTCACTACAACAACAACATAACTAGTGTAATCCCACAAGTGGGGTCTGGGGAGGGTAAGATGTACGCAGAGCTTACCTCTACCTTTGCGGGGTAGAGAGACTGTTTCCGAATAGACCCTTGGCTCAAAAAAAAAGTAGTAGGATTGCAAGAAAAATAAGTCAGCAAAATATTCAGATACAGAACAAATGGAGTTAACACAGCGCGACAAAACTCAACTACCTACTCACCTTCTATCCTAATCCTCGACCTCCAAATCTTCCTATCTAAGGTCATGTCCTCAGTCTGCTGAAGTTGTGCCATATCCTGTCTAATCTCCTCCCCCAAGTTCTTCTTCGGCCTACCTCTACCTCTGCTAACTCCTACGACCGCCGATCTCTCACACCTCCTAACTGGCGTATCCTCACACCTCCTCTTCACATGCCCGGACTATCGCAGTCTCGCTTCCCTCATCTTTTCCGCCATGGAGGCCTCTCCGACCTTGTCCCGTATATCTTCATTCCTAATCATATCTCTCCTAGTATTACCACACATCCATCTGAGCATCCGCATCTCCACTACCTTCATCTTTTGAACGTGAACTTTCTTGACTGGTCAGCATTCTGCCCCTCCTACTAGACTCGCTAAAAAGCAAAAAACAAACTGTGTGATTAAGAAAGGTAACACTAGAACAAGTGGTCAAAAGATTTGACCCCCCCAGAACTGACCCAAGTACGGACATTGCGGAAGTTTGTAGGTCATTGAGTGTGCTGTGTCAGTGGCTTAGGCTGGTTCTTGGATTCTTTTGCTTTTGGTATAGTCAATGGGTTTAGGCTGGTAGAGAGTTCAAACACATTAGCCATGTTTTCGAAAAGTGACAAAAATCATCAGGCAGTCCGTCACTCATTTATGAACAAGACTCCTTTAGTGTATGCAGGGTAAGTTTTATCCTTCAGACCTGGAGTAAATGAAATATTTCCTTCTGTGTCTAAAAAACATATCTTAGTATGGCCTATAGACTTGGGTCTGGTTCTTGTTGGCAATATGTGACCTTATGTGTCTTCTAAAGGTGCCAGATCCAAAAAATTGGAATTAGCTTACAACATTCTCCAAGTAAATCTTAAACATAGCGAGAAAGAGTTAGGATTTGGGGAATCAGTGATCTGGGACTGCTCTCCATGTTTATATGTACCTCTTTAGCTTTGATGCCAACGTCCATAAGGTTTCACTAGTAATGCTTGACTTACTACACTAGTAATGCTTGACTTACTCTTAACTCTTATGATAAAGGAATGATTTCTTTTATGTAATGAGCCCGACATACAAGTGGTATACATAGAATTGCTCTAAAGTTCTTATTCTTAAATCAGATTATACTTTTTGCTGGGGAATCCTTATCTGCAATCTTTTGCGTGGAAGCAACCAAAAGCATAGAGCAAACACATCAAAAGAACAGCGGAGAATATTCTCGAAGTCTGGATGAAAGAAGTCTGGATGAAATGGTTCCTGATGGTAATGTTCTTTCGGCCCAGGTTGCAGAATCCATCTTTTAGTTATGAGCATATAACATTATAAGTATCTTTCTTGCAGGAACAATTGTTTCTATTAAAGATATCGACCAACATATGTATGTTGCAGTTGATAATGCAGAAAGTGGCTACAATTTAGTTGGGGCAATCCACTATTCGCTTGTGGGAGAGAAGGCATTGTTCAGGGTATGTTCAGCTCTTATTCATTATGCGTGCCTTGCCATGTTGAAGTGACTAGAGCTTTGTGAGGTGTTTAGTTGAATCCCCAAAGGTATTGATGGAATTTGGGTTAGTTTTCGAGACTAATCCCTTCTGGATCTTTTTCCCTGCTCAGCTAAAAGCTGTTCTTTCACTACTATGTATTTCTCTATATTTACAGATTTATTTTTCTTTGAAGATGGCCATAAAGCTATTATTGCTTACTCCAGTCCAAAGGATTCTTCAGCTGATTTTGTAGTTGGTTATGTCTTTATCTCTAATCTCTTTTTCTTATATGTTACCCACTCAACCGATAATGGCCATCGGGACGACCTTGAGTTTTAGTCTTTTTCCATAGCTTCAACTTTATAGCTTGCCAACAAATTTCATTTCTCTATAGCTGTGTCCTCCATCACTCTCTTTTATCTCAATAGTACAAATCATATGCTTATGGATGTTCTTGTACAAACATTTTAACACCTAAAATATATACAGTGATACCTATAAAGAGACAGTAAATACTCCCTCCTTCCCTACTTACTAATCACTTCTCATTTATCAGGGTTTGTATAAAGATATGTACACATATACTGGTTGGTAGCCTAAATTAACTCCACTACTGTTTTGAAGTTTTGGAGTGAAGAAATAACTGGTTGGCATCCTCATTCTCCCTTTCACAAAGGACACTCATGTGCATGACCCTTAACATGTTCTGTTGTGTCACAATCTTCTCTTGTCACTAACCAGCTGAAGCAGCTTACTTATTTTACAAGGTGCCTTGCACTTCCAACTCCGTTTTCAATGCCAATTTCTTTGAGAATTGCATCCTCCAGACAACTTTGTAGCCAAATTTTACAGATTAAAGCCCACCCTTCTTTCATTGCCACAGATTTCATCAGATTTATGAGATAGGAGTTCTTCCTGATAGACACTTCCCATCCCGGTTCAGACACATTCTGGTAAAAGGCTTTTTTCCTGCAACACTATGCAGACCATGAAGCCGGTCTTTGTCGTGGTCCATGTCCAATCCAGTCATTTTGTCAGAGGAAATTGTCCTTCCGTCTCCTAGTCTGAAGTTGTCGTGTTCTTAAGGCATCCTAAAGTTCTCTGATGAACTTCCACAGACCAGTCCCATGAGGTATAACGTAAAGTTTATGGTCCAGATCCCATCCTCCCCCCAACCAAACTTTTCTCTTAGACCTTTCTCCATGGGGCCTTCACTTCATGATTAAACTTCCCTGGCCACCTAAAGATAAAGCTTCTGTTATGCAATATCAGGTTTCTAGTCCCAAAACTCCCTCCTTTTCTGTAATTACAGAGTTCTATTTCACCTGTATTGAGGGATACACATTGACAAACTAAAATCTGAACGGCTGAATTTCGTTATTTGTACAAAGAAGAGTGTGGTGAAGGGACAAGTAGTTTTTGTGGTTCATTAATTCTTTTGGTTTGAAGCTTTTATTGTCCGTATATATTTTAAAATCTTTTCACATATTTGTCCTAATCCTTTAAGTTTTTTATATACTTGGTGTTGTTCATCATCATTAAAATAATCACCCAATTGATGAAGATTAAGAAGCCCATTGTGGGTTGCAAGATCCCACCTCATCACTTTTGAATGATGAGTTTTTTGTGTGAATACAAAGTTACCTTTACCTCAAAAAAAATTGATGAAGATTAACGTAACTTTGTATTCACAGTTATCTTATTTGAGGAAACTTTTCCTTGTGCACAAAGAATGATGAGTATTCACAGTTATCTTTTTTGAGGAAACTTTTCCTTGTGCACAAAAAAAGATGAGTATTCACAAAGTTACCTTTACCTCAAAAAACGATTTGTGCATTTGTGACTAGGCTCAGTGCTTTTCCCTCTGTTATTTTCTCCTTTCATTTTTACCTTGACAGCTTTCTCACAAATCTTTTTGGCATATATGGGTATTATTCATTTTTGGAATACCATTTATTACTTGGTGGACGTGGTGATTTAACCCTTTCTCTATCATCAGGTGAAGCATCACCATGTGAGAAGCTGGAATTCACAAGTTCAGTATTTGTCCTTCATCTCGTTATATGCTAAAGATGAATCAGGAGAACCATTGCGGTTGAATTGCCATCGACGATCTGATTTTGTTGAAATTTCCAGTTCTAGTGCTACTGCCTGGGCACTTTGGAGAGCGCTTCCATACAAACATGACATTTATGACGGTGATGTTGACTTGGAGACATATCTTCCACAAACTAAAAATAAATTTTATCTTGTGAACAAGAAGAATGATTGTGCTGCAGCTTTTGTTAATGGGGTCCTGGAAGTTGTCAGCAAACCTGGACACTCGTTTAAGTTTAAAGTATTTCGTGATCCTTCTCCATACGTTAACAATATTTTTTTGGATGGTTGTCTCGAGAAGAAGCCTGGAGCAGTCAAGCTACATGATTCATGTATAAGTGAGGGAAAAGATCTGAGTCAGCTAGGAAATTCTTTTGGTATTACTGTGTCAGTGGACAAGGTTTCTTTGACCATTGTTCATGAACTTTCTGACTCCAAGGAGAGGACTCCCCTCCTCCAGGGTTCTATTAGTCCCACTGAAGTTGTTATACAGATATCGAATACTAAAGTTCGGGTTATGAGCGGGCTGGAGGTTTTGCTGTATTATTTTGATTCCCAGAAAGATATTCGGTGAGTCTCTTTAGTAAAATAATGCAATGCTACTTCATCTTTCTCTTTGATATTGTATTCTAGCAGAGATGGTATAATATGTTGTAATTCGTATTACTCACTTGTTTGCATGATACCAGGAGAGAACTCATGCATCCATTAGAAATTGATGTTTTCTACCGCTATAGATTTCAGAACCAGGCATTAGAAAATAATATCCTCTGGGTGCCTGGCCATTTCTATGCTAGAATTAAAGAGGTCAGATTAATATCTCTGTTTTCATGTGATTTTCTCTTCTTATTGTGCCTTTTAATGAATATTTCTGGCTTGGCAGTTGAGTATGACAATTACTGAGCTTTCGATGGACATTATTCTCTTTGTCGTTGGGGAGTTGAATTTGGCTGGTCCATACTCCGTAAGGATCTCGACAATTTTGGCCAATTGCTGCAAGGTTCGTCTCTGACATAGCTACTCATTAAATTGTGCTTGAGATGTTTTATTTTCAATCTCCATAAGAGAATCCCCTCTTCTTAGAACCAAAATGTAGGCTAGCATAGCTATGTCAGCTGCATGTCTAAAGATTCTGTGATCATATATTGATTACAAAGTCCTTACTGAACTTCGATGTGGAGTTCTGCTGCAAGAGAAATCAGATTCCTCAATGGAAATAGTGAGTAAAAGTTTCCTGCCAAGATTCCAGATATGAATTTACTGGGTAAGATGTTGTTGTTGTTTGATTCCAGAATGAATGATAAGATGGTAGTTGAAGTACCTGGATGCGCTCTTTCTGAAAATAGCGGCATTGTCTACCCCCTTGTAAAATGTTTCCACAGTTAATTGGTGGTTGGACCAGTAATGCACATAACTATGTGGACCCACTTTAGCAGGAAAGACTGCATCTGGCTTGATTTACGGGCTCTAAATATGCCCAGTATGATTCATCTCAATTTAAATGCTTAAATGATAGGTTGACAACAATTTGAGACTTAAATTTTACCTGTGGAATATGACTCAAGACTTATCAACTAACCTAAATATGTGAGTCGGAGATTTGTGATTCACATATGCATCTTTACATTGGTTAGGATAAGCATTACTTTTGGGTCCCATGTTATGGATGATGTCTTGCTATGAAACATCTCGGTAACTTTCTCTATCGGTAATATGTCGTCCTTCGGGTATTTTGATTTGCAACAATTGCCTTATGTTTTCTTTTCTTGTTTTATCAATTGTCATCTTCGCAATCAAGGATGTGAAAAATCAGTGGGGATGTGAATAGACGCTTCTTGGGGAATAGAAAATGATGTTTTAGAAATTAGAATGTTCTGTTAGAATCATCATCACAAACTTAATAACCAGCCAATCTTGACTTTGCATGATTGCAAAAAATGTAATGCCCACGTGCACCTTGCGGGCTCTGTTGGCCGTTGCATGAAATCTTGCTGTTAGTTTTCTGAGGAAATCAAAGACCTAGAATTAGACGCGAGTCCATATTCATGGCTAGTCTACATTCTCTTTGAGACTGAATGTTAGACAAAGCTTGTATTTGTCCATTCATGAGAAAAGTCATGCAGAGACTATAAATCTTCTAGTGTTTCATGTGTGATGTGACGTTTTTTAACATTTTCAGGTTGAAAACCAGTCAGGCTTATCCCTTAGTTGTCAGTTCTACGATAATCAAGATGTATCAGTTGCAGGAAGGCACTCCACTACCATTTTCTTGAGGTGCTTATCGTAGTTTACAATGTTCTGCTTGTTTACTTGAAACATCTGCTGCTATGATTCAGCAGAACCTACCTTGGAGACAGTCAACAACCTTTAAAGAAACTACAGAACTTGACCTACTGTTTATTTTTCGAACTGGTACAGTTTATTCCATACAGAACAAAGATAGAACATGACCTCCTGATCATTGAAAAGAAAAAAGAAAAAAAAAAATTAAACTACAAAACATGACCTGTCACAGCAGAATCAGATGGTAGTTTAATTTTCATATGTCATATGTCACGCAAATGATTGAGAATGTACTGGTTGCCCTTTGTGCAATTTTAGGATAAACAAAGTTATTTGTCATTAGAGTTCCTTCTCTTTATTTTACCTCGATATGACCTTTTAGATCAGCGAGACATTCTATTTACTCAGCTTCTCCCCTGGAATATGTGCAATCAGTGTTTTTCTAGGGGCATGTGGCCAACTGGCTATTGTGCTTCTGCTATGCTTGATAGTCATGCACCTGTTTCCAATCTTGAGTCTACCTTCGCAACTCGCAGCCCTATTTCACCCTTGTTCAGTGCATGATAACACCAGATTAACAGATTATGAAACAGAAAGTGCATGATGTATATGTATGTCTGGAATATGTTTTTTAAATCTCGCTGCTGACATTTTCAATTGTGTGCCACATTTGTACCGAGTAAGCTCCACTGTCCTCGGCTTGCATGTACAGAATATCCTTCCACAATTTTCCTTCTTATGATCTGAAAAGTTAATCACGGGGTTCTCATTGGTATAGTATTTGCTTTGTGCAATTTGGATTTTAACTTGTGTGCTCATCATGTGAGGAGCCTAACTTCTTGTCTGTAAGGCACATGGCTTGGGCAAATCGACCTCCGGAAGCATCATTTTTCTCTATCCAGCTTATGGAGCGAGGATTGCTCTCTACTTCTGTACTTCATCTTTCGCTCTTGGAAACCCAGTCATTTGCATGGAGACCACGTATAGTATCTCTGCAAGGTGCTTCAGGCTGCTCTTCCTCAACTTGTTCATTTTTGTTAATATAAATTTTGCACTAGCAGATATCATGAATTGTTAAGACTTAGATTTTGGACTAGCTGACATGACCAAGTTGAGATAAACTATACTAGTTCTTTGTGCATATTCAATGATTTCAAACTTGAGCTTACTAAAGTTATTTGCTTTTTCCGCTATTGATCAGAGTCAAAAACTTTCCCTGGTCCATTTCTTGTGGCTGAAGTTTCACCCAGGACTGAGGTACCTCAGCTGATTCTTCTTAAGATGGATATCCACGCTTGTCTAATTCACTGTTCATATGGGTTTTCATTCCTCTTTCTCGATGTTTCTAGGATTGCTTGTCAATTGTCGTCTCTCCATTACTTCGGATACATAATGACACCGATTTCTCCATGGAACTGCGTTTTCAACGTCCTCAGCATAAGGAAATTGATTACGCTTCTGTGAGGCTGAAGGCTGGGGACACGATTGACGATTCTAAGGCAGCCTTTGATGCCATAAATTTCTCTGGTGAAAGAAAGAAGACGCTAAATTCTTTGAGTGTTGGTATGTTTCAAGGATATTTCTCCTTTTCAAGTTTAGATATAGAAATTGCCTGCCTTCGAGAAAAGAACTCTACAGAATTGATTCTGATGTCAAGAATGTTAGCTTTCTAGACGAAGTCGAACTACTAACTCCTATTTTGACTCTCAGATAAGAGAAGGGATGTCTTGTCTAGACTCCTCAATGGGGCTAAAATCTGCTATCTTTAATAATTTTCTGCAAACTGTAAATTCTGAAAAAGTGTCCAAAAAAAAGTTCTTAACTGGAAATTTAGAAACGCTTGTAATTGAATGAGGAACAATAAAGACTTTAAATAAGTAACAATGACCAAAGTTTTTACTGCAAACAAAGATACACAAGCCTCAAAAGGTTGCTTGTTATCTGAATTTTTTTTTCCTTCGAGTAGTCAAGATGAACCTGGGCTATAGGCTCTGCATAGCACTTTTGTAGAACAACATGAGACTAAGAATGATATTTTGTATCTACTTATCACTTTCTAGAAGCTGTTCAAGGCATATAGACTGGTAGTAGGAACTAGAATTCAGTTGCTCAATACTAGACTTCTTATATTAGCTCATAATGTTTCTTGAATTTATTCTTGTAACAAATTCAGTATGTGGACAATGACCTTTGCTTAATTATGCATCTCTTTGACAGGGAACACTAGCTCTAGCCTCTTTGGTATGTGACACTTTGGCCCAAAAAAAAAAAAAAAAAATTTACTTAAGTTTCAGTAAATTCATGCTGTCTTATTACAAGAATATAAATTGTGCTCCGTTCAGATATAAGAAAATTTTGAAACTTTAAAATGCAGAAACGGTAAGTCTGAGCAAAAATTGCTGACTGGTACCTAAGAGGAACTGAGAACATTATTTCCGTCTCTTCTAAAGTAAAAAGTGCAAAAAAGCCCATAGGGCTTGAAGCGAACAGTGATGTAAAGCGCACGGCTCTTTGAAGTGAAGCACATACTTTACTAAAAATAAAAAAAATACCAAACATATGGAATTTGTACCATAATAATCAAAGTTCAATCAAAATAACTATTTTCAACATCTAAGTAGGATAAGGCAAATTATACGCAACTGCTCAAAGTTGAGAATCAAAGGAACAAACGCATCTCTTTTGTATCACTTTGCGCATCATTGTTTGGAGCACACACTTCTCTGAAGCACATGGCTTCACTCATGAAGTGATAACTCCTCGCTTAGCATGGCTTCATTGCTTTATGCAACAAAGGAATGGCTTTTCATAACACTGGTTATTGCAAATTACTCCTATTCTCTTTTGTACTTGATCAGCTAATTACCTAAAATTTTGTCAAATTTAATGGCTAAATTGCTTCTGGAAACCATGATATATCTGATGGTTCTTTAGATAAAGACTGAAGGTACTTCGGGTGTTATGATGTTAAGAACTCAGTTTCTCATAAAAAAAAAAGAATACAGAAATATACTAAGGCTCAGTCAATCCCATCGTGAAAGTACTATATTCTGTCTTACCCTATAGTAAATGTGCAACGTCAACATTCTTACCATATTTACGTAGTTTGGACATAGTTGATGTTCTATTACAGCTAATAAGCACTTGTTTATTCACAATTACCAGTTTCAAAAAAAAAATAAGCACTTGTTTACTCAAGCCATATATTGATACCCCTTGACTGAATATGCTCCTATCAAGGAAATCCATGATATTGGAAATTAATTTGCAGGTAACTTCCTATTTTCTTTTAGACCTGAAGTTACAGACAACTTAACAAGTTTTGAGAATCCATCCGCTTGCTGGTCGGATGATCTTAGAGGTGGAAAGCCTGTTCGACTCTCTGGGATATTTGATAAACTAACTTACCAAGTGCGGAAAGCATTTTCTTTTCAATCAATGAAATATTCCTTAAGTACGGCACATTGTGATATTAAGTCAGAGGATGGACAAGTAGCAAAGATTCATTTTCTGATTGAAAGCATTGGGAAAGATGTGCCTATCATACAACCAGATAACTTCGGATATGCGCGTGTAGATAAAAGTTCACCTGTTGCCTTGCAAGAGCAGAAAGAAATCTTTCTGCTTCCTACTGTTAGCTTCTCCAACTTCTTAGATATGGAGATTCATGTGAAACTCAATGATACAGGTAATAGCAAATTAAGTCTGGTTCAAGTGTTAGTTGATGTATTGTATTACTGACTTTTCTTTAGTACAGGTCTGCCATCTACTAATGGTGTTGACTGCATATGCAATGAGGCAACTATTCCCTCTGGGTCGTCTGTAAACTTATATGCAAATCCTGCTGCAATTTATTTCATTGTCACCTTAACGTCATTTGATACAAGCTGCAAACCAATCAATAGTGGTGACAGTGCGAAAAGGCTGCAGAAGCGCAAAAGTAAAGTTCAGTTTTTGGATATTGAATTAGATTTTGGCAATGGGAAGTATTTTGCATTACTAAGATTATCTCGTGGACTGAGAGGGATTTTGGAGGTAATTTTCCTGCTTAGCTGCTTATTACCTAAATGTTAGGTGTTAAATTCGTCTGTTTGTGCAGGCTGCTGTATTTACTTCTTACACGCTGGAGAACAATACTGAATTTTCTTTGTTTTGTTTTCCTGCAAATCATAAGCCTTTTTCCAGGTAATCTTCGATTGAAGATGATTTGTTATTTTTCATTTGGCTCTCTTTTTTCCTTTGCTGAGTGATACTATTATATCCAGGCATGAGGTGGAAAATATTGTATCCCCGGTGTCTCCAGAATTAGGATATTATCTTCCTCCCAGATCAATAAAACCATGGTTCAGCAAGTAAATTCTTTCTACTTCGATTCGCTAGTTCTAGTTTTGTTGAGTCCTTCATATTGTCTCTCCTTGTTCCAACTGTCAGCGGTTATGAACTCTAGGCATAACGTTTTTTGACCCTGCATAATTTTTGCTTACCATTGCTAGATGCCACAAGGTGCAGATCACACTCTTAGACGAGAGAGCTTCTGAAGCACCCTTGGACTTGGATGCTTTATCAGGCCTTACGGGGCTGAACCTTGAAGTGGAAGGAAAATCTGGTTCCAAAACTGTTACGAAGTTGGGAGTCTCTTTGAAACCATCTGTTAGCAAAGTAGTTCCGCTGCAGGTTGTGTCAATGTATCCCAGATATGTCATACTAAATGAGTCAGACGAAGACATCACTGTCCGTCAATGTTTTTTGGAGGTTTGTATTTGTTCTAGTTTTCAGATGCTCGCTTTCACTACTGTGTTAAACTGATAGAGTTGAGGACTAAATCCATTTTCGTCTTAGGAGGATGGCACTGACACAATTGTTACACTGAACAGTAAACAGAGAGCACCATTAACTTTGAGGAGTAGAAATGAGATGACAACAATGAAAAGAAACACCTTCTTAGAAAATCTCATCAAAAAACATGCAAAGTCCCAGAATGATTCATCATTTTTTGTTCAATTTCAACCAAATAAGGCCAGTTACTCATGGTCAGGACCAGTTTGTATTGCTTCACTTGGACGATTTTTTCTTAAATTCAAGAAGTCTGAGTATTCTGTTCAACAATCAGATCTTGCAACTCAGCGTAACTCAGACATGTATGAATTTGCCACTGTTCATGTGGTTGAAGATGGTCCTACAGTTGTATTACGCTTCCGTTGGCCAGCAAATATGGACCTGCCTTACCGCATTGAGAACCGCTTGGAAAATACTTCTATTACATATTATCAGAAGGTTTTGCATCTCTTTCATTGTTTTCAATGCTTTGACCTTACAAGTTGCAACATATCATTATCGTGAAATTGAATCTTATTGCGTTCCTTTATCTTGGAGAACCTTCAGGGTTTAATAGAGCCGGAGGTTTTGGCATCTGGAAGTAATGTTGGCTATGTCTGGGATGACCTGATACTTGCTCATAAGCTTGTTGTCCAGATTGATGGTAGCTGTTGACCTCTTAAAACTTTCACTAGAACAGATTCTACAGAAGTTTAATTGCATATATTAATGATGCGCGCTCCTTATTTTAGTCTCTATTTTTCAGTTAAGATTAGTCTGTTGTATTTTTATACGTTGATGTTGTATAGGGTGAACCATCTCATCAAAAGTCTTAGCTGTTGGAAGGGAAAAGCTTTTTTATTTGCTCTTGAATTATTTGATTAGTCTAGTTATAAAGCAGTGTCTTCACAGATATGCATTAACTATTGAATTTCAAAGTTTTGTTAAAAGATGATACAATTCTGCAGAAAAGCATGGTAATTTATCAATACCGATCAACTAATACGTCTCAGTCCCAAGCTAGTTAGGGTCTCCTATATATGAAACCTCTATATTCATTCTCAGGCTCATTTTGTTGATGCTTTTAAAGGCATATTAGGGGTTTTCTATAACTAGAGGTTCTCTAATGCTCACACTTAACCCTACACTAATATTTAAGTCTCCAACCAGATCAAAAGGACTCTTAATGCAACTGTTGCAACAACAACTAAGCCTTAATCCTCATAAGTTGGTCTCATCTATATGGACCATTTCCTTGCATTAAAAATTATAACTAGGAAAATGAAGAATCAGACGTGCTCTCTGTTTGATTGGAGGTACTGCTTTTACCTTTTGTGATGGGAAGTACTTGTCTTGTTCACTTGCATATGTATTTCTTTTTCTTCAAATTAATATGACTGTATTATCTTATTTTTGGTAATTTTTATCTTGCAGCTGTACATCTACTACGTGAAATAAACTTGGATAAAGTGCGTGAATGGAAACCATTTTACAGAACTAAGCAACAGCGAGGTTTAGGGTTTCATTTACCTCTGGAAAAGAAGCCAGAAGATCCAAAGAAAAATAACTATGGGCAATTAACTGGCATGGATATCACTAAGCTGGGTTATGAAGTATATGCAGAGGGCTTGACTAGGGTTCTCAGAATTTGCGAGTATTCTGATAGACGAAGAGGGGAAACTTCATTCCATTCTTGCACAAAGATGCAGCTAAGAATCTCCTATTTTGCGATTCAATTACTGGAACGTGCAAATCAAGTAAGTATATGATTATTTTTAATTTTTGCCATTGTTTCTTTAAGCGTCTTTCATATAGTTGTTTGATTCTTCCAAACTAACAGTTTGAATGTGCTTGAGTGAATTGGTTTTTTCTGAAAATAAATAATCCTTTTTATATGCATCTCATCTGGATTTAGTTATAACAACGAAAACAGTATGTTCCTTCTGCTAGAAATTTTCCTTGAGAATAAGTCATCTGCATAGCCATCCAGCCTGACTTTCTTACTGAGGAGGTTTGGCACTTTTGAGGAAATGGAATTTTATATAGTAATACCACAGTCTACTGGTTATTCATCTTCTGTTTCTTGAGATCAGTCTTATTCATTTTCTATCCTATGACGAAATGTAATGGTGTATCATCTTCCACAGGATGTTCTCATCCCCCTCTAAGTCACATAATCTCTCCTTCCGTAGCTTTTCTTGAAATGGTAGCTGGTTAGCACTTTAATGCCCGCCACTGAATTCTCGATTGCTTTCAAGTTCTCTTCTTTCTTACTCTACCCTTACGCTTTACACCCAAGACCACCAACCTATGTTGGGTTTGTCAACGCTTCTCCTGGTATAACCTTAAGTCCTTACATGAGTTTCTATCCTGTCTTACTCACGATAAAGTCTATTTGACTACGGTTAACCCCACTCTTAAATTTGAGGGATATTTTCATAACGTGGACTATGATTCCAGTTTTGTGATCTAGTAAGCAGGGATGGAAGAGAGGAATTTAACACCAGAAATGTATTATTCAATATCCAATAACAAACCCATCTTGGCTTCCATGTGCCATTTTATGTGCAACCTGGTTAATTGTGCTCAATTGCTTAAAAGATAGTTCATTTACTTGATGTCCATATTGTCTTTCAACCTACTGAAGGATGTAGTTGACAAGGATAATGGCAATGGATTGATGTACAATCCAATCATTATGGCAAGACTAAATAGGATAGACTTTGATGCCATGTTTGCTGAAAAGCACAAGCTCAACCATCTCAGTGTACAGGTAATCTTCTTTTTCTGGTGCTTTATATTCATTTCTGTGGTGGATCTCGTTTACCCCCCGAGTCTGGTTTTGATGACTTGGTTGATGGTATTCTTAACCTCAAGCTGCTGATCTCTGTAATCATGGTGCAGTCACTGAGTGTGGAGCCTAAGTGGGTTGGAGCTCCTTTTGCATCAATACTTCGGAGGCACCAAATAGAAAATTGTGACACAAATGACTGTGTCCTCCGTGTTGGACTTGTTCTAGCTTCATCAAGTTCTAGTGTCAAACATGTCCGACACTTATCAATTGTTCTTCAGGTAATACTGTACTGTACATAAATACCGCATGAATCTCTTCTTCTTTGGAACTATTATATTCTTGTACAAGTTCAACTGTTTTGGCAGGGACATGTTCCAAGATCAATAGGGAATTGATGTGTGATTGGCTCATTATCATATTTTTGTTATACTTACATATCCCGTTTGTCCCATCTTTATATCGCTGAATTTTGTTTGCAGCCCCTTGATTTCAACCTCGATGAAGAGACATTAATGAGAATCGTTCCTTTCTGGAGAACGTCCCTCAGCGATACAAATACTCCAAGTCAGAAGCATTACATTGATCATTTTGAGATCCATCCTGTTAAGGTGTCTACAGAACTTTGGTTTCACTATGCCCCCCTCCCCTGGGAAGTTGTTTTTACGCCAGGAGGAAAACTAAGTCACAGATTTAACTCAGTTTTTTCTTTCCTGTTAATGTTGCTGAAGGTTGTGGCAAGCTTTCTTCCAGGGGAATCTTATGCTAGCTATAGCTCCAAGCAGGAGACACTAAGATCCTTACTTCACAGTGTTATAAAGGTCTGATACATAGTACTTCCTTCTGTCCTATTTACGTGACACCATTCAAGTGGAATTGAGTTTAATATGTTAAAATAGCTTGTTTATCACATTAAGATAGTAGTTGAAAAGTTAATTCCAGAGCGAACACACCACGTTAAAGTTTAATTTTGATAAATAAATTAGGATTGTTGAAACTTGTGAAAGTTGTAAACAATATTACTACTAGGATGATGTCACATTGTGCCAGTATAGAAGAGTATAATGTCAATTGAGGAGGGAATATTCAAAGTCTGTACAGTTGTTCACTTACTATTCGAGCAAAGGTCTGTTCTTGATTTTACCTGATGTGTAAGATTCTGTCTCTGATATCTTCATTTTTAGATACCTCCGATAAAAAATATGACTGTAGAGCTCAATGGCATCCTTGTAACTCATGCATTGGTCACTTTGCGGGAGTTGTCAATTAAATGTGCCCAACATTATTCCTGGTAAGCCTGTGCTTACTTCTGCCTATGTTCTCAATAATTATTGTTCAATAGTAGCTGAAAATTGCCATTCACTCTAGGTATGCAATGAGAGCAGTCTACATTGCAAAGGGAAGTCCCTTGCTGCCACCAGCTTTTGCTTCTATTTTTGATGACTTAGCTTCATCATCTCTCGATGTATTCTTTGATCCCTCTACTGGTCTTGTTAATCTTCCTGGCCTCACCATAGGTATGCCCGTGAAGACTCTGAAATCCTCTGGTTACTGCTCGGTGCATCCATGTTTAGACTTTAGATGAGTATTGCTGAGTTACATGACCTGTGTTTTCATGGACAAGTATATGTGTGGCTAATCTCGTTTGACGCATTGATGTTTTTTGGGGTCTCTTGTGGCAGCTACTCAAATACTTGTTCATGAAAGCACAGGTCAAATTTGCCTGTGCATCAGAGTACCGAGAAATAAATACTTCATGTGGACTTTAATGGAGACTATTTGAATATTACAGTGTTCTTATTTTGGGGAATATGCCTTAGCAAGATATGCTTCTTACCAGAAATGATCTTCTTGTGTTGGGTGCTGTTTCTGTACATCGTATATCTTGTCAGAAAGTGAAACTTGTTTAGCAAAATTATCTTGCTAAAGTGGCATATTAGGCACAGGCGAATTGAAGTAGCTTGTCTATCAAGGCAAAATTAGGACGTACTAATGAGATAATTTGTAACTTAATCCAACCTGATAACTAGAACAAATTTAAATCG
This sequence comes from Lycium barbarum, assembly GCF_019175385.1. NCBI lineage: Eukaryota > Viridiplantae > Streptophyta > Magnoliopsida > Solanales > Solanaceae > Lycium > Lycium barbarum. Next base: position 99,736,021 of record NC_083348.1, on the reverse strand, counting down.
AGGAGAGTTTCCAAACCATAAAACTGTTCAGATATTTGAATTCCAGTGCGAACAGATTGAATAGGATGTCAGGACTTTACACACTACTTTATACCCAACTCTCATGAGAGTAATGATATCTGCTTTTCTGGTCCAATTTTGCTTTATAATGAAGAATTAGCATGACAATATATGCTGCTGATCTCTTGGAATTTAGCCGAGGATCTACCGGAAACAGCCTCTCTACCCTCACAAAGGTAGGGGTAAGGTTTGCGTACATCCTACCCCCCCCCCCCCCCCCCCCCAAAGACCCCACTTGTGGGACTACACTGGGTATGTTGTTGGTCTCTTGGAATTTACTGGCAAGTATGACTTTTCCCATCTATTTGTGTATGCTGCCTTATTGAAGTCCGTGCTTGCGTTTGGATGAAGGTACTTTCAAACTCATTAGTAAGTGTATTGACGATAAAGGGTTTTCTGGATCAAAAAGATACTTCGGTGATCTAGGGAAAACTGTAAGTTCTATATTTTAGTTAATTTTGTTGTCATAGTTGATTTGCCATTGTCAATGACGCTGCAGAGGCTGTTTCTTATGCAGTTAAAGTCAGGAGGATCAAATATCCTGTTTGCTGCTGTCACTGAAATATCAGACTCGGTTCTGAAAGGAGCAGAAGCTAGTGGTTTGAATGGAATGGTAAGAACATCTGGTCTGATGGCATTCCAAATACTGTAACTACTAAGTTTCAAACTTGAAACGTTCAATTAACCTTGATCTAGTTCTGAGTTAGGCACTATTTCAGGTTGTAGTTTGGCTCTGCCATCCAAATTAATTTCATGTGTTCTTTCCAGGTGAATGGTTTTCATCAGGGAATACTTAAATTGGCAATGGAACCTATGCTACTGGGGAGTGCTTTCATGGAAGGTGGCCCTGATCGAAAAATTAGGCTTGATCGAAGTCCTGGGGTTGATGAGGTATGATGCATTTGTGGTGATGATTGCTTATCCATCTCAACTTCTTTTTGTAGAGAGATAACAGCTAGCTCTAACTCATGTCTAGCTGGCCACTCGCCCTGGATCTTTATGACTCTTCTATCTTGTAAAAGGGCAAAAGGATGAATTTTACTATGGAAAGAATCAGTTTGCAAGACATCGAATAACCACACATTAAACTGCATAACACCTGTATATTGGTGAACCAAATAACTGTTGATGGAGTAAAAATCATCAGCTATAGACTACATGACATTAACCTCAGGTGCAACTACTTAGTTAATTGAAGTTCCTCCTTGCAAATTGTGGAATTTCTGCTAGTCATGTCGTCAGATTATGTGGAGGATTCGACTCATCATGTCTATGGACCTAAAAGTTGTAATATGGCCTACAAGAATCTAATTTGATCAACAATAATCTATTTCTTATCAAAGAAAATGGCCTACAGGAGTCCAAATTCTTTTGATGGAAGAATCTGGCGAGATGGCTCTGAAGAGCTTGAAATTTTAAAAATAGTTGTTGAGGAAGTTGCATCTGATTTCTAACTGCGGATCTGTTTAATCTAACTGAATGAATATCTCCCGCTAGTTCTGTTACTTTATCTGCTGTTATTGCTCTTGTTGCCAGTGTGACAGTTTAGGCGCGCTCTCTCCTATTGTTTTTTGGGGTTATACAAACACTCCTGGTGCTGAATATTCAATGCACTGCAGTTACTGTCAACTCATATCTAGTGGGTGTTTCTGATGTTATAGTTATTCTAGCATATTAAAGCATCAAATTAGTGACTCTTTTTGGTTGTGATGCAGCTTTACATTGAAGGATATCTGCAAGCCATGTTAGATACATTGTATAAGCAAGAATACCTGAGAGTCAAAGTCATTGACGACCAGGTAACTAAACTATGTTCTCAGTGTGTGTGAGTAGTTTGCCCTTTCATAAAATATTTTAAACTTCGAAACATGTAATACTGTTTTTTGTTTAATATGCCACCACCAAAAACTTCTAGCACTGTAGTTACCTTCTTCATGAGACTAAACTTTCTTGTCAGAACTAGTAAATTGGTAATACATGAGGGCATTGATAGCTCGCTCAGCTCTAATTCTCGTTTCATAGCAAGTTAAGTGCACAATTAGTGATGCCAATCTCAAGGTGCAACATAAATTGCAAGTGTTTTTTAATGTTTTTTATATTCTGAAGGTTATCCTGAAGAACCTACCACCAAGCAGTTCTCTTATAGAGGAGATTGTGGAACGTGTAAAGGGATTTCTTGTTAGCAAAGCATTGTTGAAAGGAGATTCTTCAACAGCTTCTCGCTCCTTGCGTCACATTAGGGGGGAACGTGTGAGTATTACTATCTTTGGATGTTGATTATGTAGTATGATGATACTGTATTGTCATCTCCGTGCTCCATTACTGAGTTACTTCAATTTATCGGCGCTCTTTGCATAAAGCACATTCTACTTGGTAAATTGAGGAATTTCGTCCTGTCTTCTATATTCTCATATTGAAGTTCTTTTTTTGTTTTAAAACGATTGCCCCAAAAAGAGATTATTTGTGGTTCTATTCTGTTAGTTTGACACTGCTGTTAATGTTTTGTTTCTTTAGGAATGGAGAGTAGTACCAACAGTTCTGACCTTGGTTGAACACCTTTTTGTGAGTTTTGCGATTCGAGTGCTACGGAAGCAAGCTAGTAAAGCAGTTGGGAAAATGAATTGGAAGCAGAAAGTGGAAGCTGATGACCAGAAAGCCATTGTACCTGCATCTGGCCAAAAGCTCAACTTTGTGTGGAAATGGGGAATTGGAAAGTTTGTTCTGTCAGGGATACTAGCATATGTGGATGGACGATTATGTCGCTATATATCTAATCCTATAGCTAGAAGGATTGTTAGTGGCTTCCTATTAAGTTTGCTGGAGAGAAATGACGAATAACATATCTTTCTCTCAGGCTTTTTCGAGGAAAAATAAATGGCCAGTGCGTTATCCCTATGTAAGAATAAACGATAGTCCTTCCCTTTCATTTTCATTAGTGTGTTCTATAGTTTATGGAATTTAAGAGAGGAAGAAATAATTTTGACACGGTTAAATGTAAATAACAGAGCAAAAAAAGTATGTAGAGTTTTATTCAGAGGTTTCCATGTGAATAATAAATGGCAAGTGCCCCTTCATTTTTTATATCAGTGTTGCTATTTGCTACGTAATTTAAAAGGGGAAGAAATATCTGCCACACGAGTTAAATATTTGTAAGAAATCAAATATATTTTTAAAAATTTATTGGTCTTTACCATGTAATGTCATTTTTCACGTGAGCGTGTCATTAATGATAAAAGTATAGAAATTTCAAATATGGGAACATGTTGAATTGTTCTATATTTAAAACTAAAATGAATGGAATAATAAACAGAACATCAAATCGATGCGCTTGATTTGGAAGAATAGTGTCACATATTTACGATAAACGGTGTATTTCAGTTGGCAAAAGAAATAATCTCGTATTCTTATCGTACGTTGGGGACGAATATTAACAAGATATAACAATAATAACATACATAGTGTAACGTATAAGTGGGGTTTTGAAGGGCGGTATGTATGCAGATTTTAGCCCTACTTTTGTGGGGTTGAGAGGTTTTTTTCGATAGAATATCATCATAAATGGAGTTTTGGGAGGGTGGTATGTATGTAGATTTTATTTCTACTTTTCTAGGGTTGGGAGGCCGTTTTTGATAGAATGGCGGCTTAAAAGAAATATAAGCCAGAATTGTAAGAAAAAGAATAAGTGCAATAGTTACGCTTACGCACTCGGTTTGTAAAGAAAACTAGTGACGCAGCCCATTGTTTCCATAATCCTTCAGTCTCCTCCTTTCCCTTTCAAGTTTCAAAAGATTTGGTCCCCCCTCTTTCTCTTCAGGATAACCATTACACCTCTTATTATAATGTGCTGCCGCTCTATTTGTTACTCCTTGATAAGTTAAATAAAAGGACAGGCACATTACATTACTATACTTATATACTACTCCTATGTATCTATATCTTCAATCCGTTTGCTACTACCTGACTAAATTCAGCAAAGAGTCTGAATATTCAGAATAAAGAAACCACTTGCTTAAAATAAAACCAGAGGAAGCCAAATATGCGTTACTATTTAGAAGAAGACAAGAGATTCGCCAATAAAGAAACCACTTGCTTAAAATAAAACCAGAGGAAGCCAAATATGCGTTACTACAATGCTATATATACCTTTAGTCCCAAATCACCATTTGTAAGTTGTGAGAGAATTATTGGTATTCCAATCTTTCAAAGATTATGGCTTTCGCGATATCTAAAGAGCAGCAACCTTGTTTCTCAGAGCCCCAGAATGTGATTGTGTCACATCAAGATAGTGAGAATGGAAGTTCAGTAATAAGTAGCCAACTCTATTTAAAGTCATCTAGTCAAACTCTTGACAAAAATGTTGTACTCAGGAGACTTCGTCACCACAAGTTCTTGCAAAAAGCTCGTGCAATTATGCAGGCTCAATTGAACACTTCTTCTACAAAGAATTATGATTATGAGCACAAGTGGTTAGAACAGGGCGACGTTTTCTGCTCCCCCTAGCATATGGTTTTTAGTATTGAACACATTGTACTTTTAAAATTATAAGCGCAAAGTTTTATATTTATCTAAATTTTATTGGTTAACATGTATATTTATGTTCTATATCGGAAATACTAAAATCAGTTGAACCCAGTAAATATAGCTTCATAGGCCACTGCTTGGACAAATCTTAGTTCTCGTACTTGTTTACATGAACAGAGAATATATGTTCAGTATTATTTCTGATGAGAGATGTCACAAATACTAGTTATCCCCTCTCTCTCTCTCTCTCATTTTTTTTTTTTTTTTTCGGGCCACACCAATATTTGATGATTCAACTATTTTCCAGTTTAAGGGCCTGATTGCACATGATTGATTTGAAATCATGTTAGATCTGAAATTGAAATTTTGTTTAGACATGCAATTTGAATTTCTTATATTGTATTATTTTTCAAAGACATGAAAATCCTATAATTTGTGAAAACTATAAAAAAAAATAAAAAATCAACTCTTATATGATCTTACCAAATAAACATGTTCATAAGTAAGGTATCGAAATATCCTAAGGCGCCACATTAATAAATCGCATATCTCCGACATGTTCCTTCTATGAACAAATGCTTGCAATTACATGTTATTACAAACTTTCAAACACACATACTTTGATAAAGATTCATTGGTCCAAAAAATCAATATTAGTAGTAACTAACTTTTCCGTCGTCCCAATTTATGTGATATAGTTTGATTGGACACGGAGTTTAAGAAATAAAAGAAGACTTTTGAATCATGTGGTCTAAAATAAGCCAAAGATATTTGTGTAATTATAGATAATCTCGTTAAGCGTAAAAGACAAAGTTTAAAATTAAATTGTTGTCAAATAAAAAATGTATCATTCTTTTTTAAACAGACTAAACAGAAAAGTGTATCACATAAATTGGAACAGAGGAAGTATAACTTTTTTTTTAAAAATCAATTATGCCCATCCGGGCTTCTTATTAATGTGCAAAAAGTAAATGAAGTTCAAACGGCCCAACCCAAAATCGAGTCAGGCCCAAAAAAAAGAAAAAAAAATGAAAACACAAAAAACACCAAAACAAATAACATTTGCACTACTTTCCTAATTGAAACCCTAAATGCTCGGTGTCTTCTCTCTCTCTTCATCCACGCTTCTCTCTGTATTTTCTTGCCGCTGGTGGTGTGAAGGTGATGAAGAGACCAAATGATGTTGCTTTGATGGTTCGTCTCTGATTCACACCTCCAGGTGTGAAAGTGCTGTTCGTCAAAAACTCCAGGTAAAGCTTCAACTTCGAAAATCTGTTCATTTTTTCCCAAAATCTACCTGAGATTTCTGCCTTTGTTGTTCTTAACAATCTTCCACTCCGATCCTCAAGCTCTATTGTTGATTCGTCGAGTCTAGCTGAGAAAACTTATCATGTAGTCTCCTGAAGCTAATCTGAAGAAGGCCCTTCTCCTCTTCTTCTTTCCTTTTCTGGTAAGTGTTCCGAATGAATTACGGTCTTTTTGCTCCATTGTTGTCTGTTGTTCCCTTAGTTGCATGTTGTTGAAACTGACGTACTCCCCCTCTTTCTCTGTTGGATCGTTTGATATGAATTGAGGATTCGACTTGATTCGTGTTTTTGATGACTCCATGCTCCCTCAACCAGCTGAATCTGAGCTTCCGCTAGCTGCTGGATCTGAACTTCATCTCACCTGTAAGCTTTGTAGAATCTATTTGGTTCCCTACTTGATTTGTCCTATGTATTTGAATCTGTTGTAAATCTCCTTCTAGCCATGGCTTATACTTGTATAGATTTAATTTCTGCCCACTTGACTGAGCATCATAAGATGCTAATACCACAAATAAGGCATCCATCAAATCTATTTGGTATAGGTCATGACTTAGAATTTGATTGTGTACTCTCCCCCTCCGTTGAACCTGCTGTATCTGAATGACACTAGCTTTGCCTTGTATATATGTGTTTGTCCTGTATTGTGACTTTTCTGATTGTTGTGGCCTGTGGATCTCATTGCATGATATGCCTTCCCTTGACATTGATACAAATAGATGTAGTGTGCATCCCTTTGATTGAGTACCATTTGGTACTAATACCACAAAGTAGACCCACACCATCTCTATTTGTTCCCTGTCATTGGTGTACCTTTTGTGTTTGTATTGATGTCCAGTAACTGACTTGTTGTTGCTAAGATGTAGTACACAACAGTTTCCACTTCCTCTGTATTGTTTAGTCCTGTAACATAAACCTGCAAAAATAAACAAACAGTTAGTTAAGAAAACGGCTTCATTCTCCTCCTCTAGGATTTGAATGAGATGTTCCCCTAGTGTCCATTCTCCTTTTTCCTCCACCCCCTTCAGTATCTCCTAATTCTTAGATAAGGAATTTGACTCTTATCACTATTTAAGATCCTTCTCATCTGCAAATTCAACTCCTCAAACAAGTAGTACTGTAAAGGACCTTCATCTAAGGCAAAGTTGGCTAAAGCATCAGCCAACTTATTTGCTTCCCTTAGGGTATGATTGAATATGACATCCAAATCCCTCTTATATTCCTCCACCTCTTCCACCCAACCTGCAATATTCCATGGAGGTTTCCATTCTTCAGACAAAATTTTCTGAACAGTTTAAGAATCTGTCTGAAAAATGATGTTATGAAGCCCCTGTTGCTTACAGTACTTCAAGGCTTCCAAAAGAGCCACAATTTCTGCTTCTACATTTGTGGCATAACCAATTTCCTCAGTTTGTGCATATATTAAATTCCCTTCAGCATCTCTCAAACAAAAATCATAGGCACTCCTCTCTGGGTTACCTCTAGAAGCACCATCTGTGTTGCAAGCACACCACCCAAGTGGAGGTAAATTCCATCTAACTTGTGTTACCTTCACTCTTGCCTTGCCTCCCTCCAACATTTGAATCAGATCCTTCCATCCAGCAGGAATATTTCTAATAGAGGGATTCCTGCATAATAGTAGTCTTTGAATAGAGATTAAGACTAGATAGATAACTGAACTATTAACCTTCCGATGCCCATGTTTAATACCATTTCTTCTCTTCCAAAGTTCCCACATTATAATTGATGGCACTGCAGCATATATTTGTTTCAATCTGTTAGTTACTGGTGCCTTCCACCAGTTCACAATTAATTGTTGCAGTTGCATTCCTTCCATACTTATTCCTGCAGCATTGCAGAAAAAGGACCATGTCCTTTTAGATGTATCTGATGTTAGAAACAAATGGTGCATAGTCTCCTCCCTAGGACTTATACAACACCAACACTTAGACACCAAATTGATATTCATCTTCTTTAACACATCATCTGTAGGGATTTTGTATTTCCAGCATCTCCACAGAAAAAAAGAAATTTCAAAAGGCAACCCCTTTATCCACATGAACCTGTAACTGTCCAGTTGTGGTCCCCTTAACCTAATAAAATCCCAAGTTGATTTAATTGTAAATTCCCCACTTGTGTCTAGTATCCACCATGGTCTATCAAACTCTCTTTCTTCCCTGGGTGGAGTTATATTCTCCATTATATGATCAACAATGTCTTCAAAGAGTACTTCCATCAATTTTCCTCTATTCCACCTCCCCTGTACTACCATTTCTTTGACATTCTGAATTCTCTCATCATAAGTATTCCCTGGATTTACATAGTATAAAGCTCCCAATCCAATCCAATTGTCAAACCAGAACTGTGAATCCCCTTTCCTAACTTGCCACCAAATTTGATGTTCTATTAAGTCCCTGGCTTCTAACATTCTTTTCCAGGTCTGTGACCCCTGTTTCCATTGTACCACTATAGCATGATCTTTCCTACAATATTTGTTGGTCATATAAGCACTCCACAAGGTAGTTTTTGTCCTGAAATTCCACCAGAGTTTACAAAAAAGTGCCAAAGACACATCATGAAATGATCTAAAACCTAGGCTCCCCTCTGTAGTTGGAACACACAAATTATTCCAAGCCACCCAATGTCTGCTCTTACACCCAATAGTATTGCTCCAAAAAAACTGAGCAAACATCTTGTGAATTTGCCTGATGATCCCACTAGGAGGGTTAAAAGCTGATAACATGTGTATTGGCATGCTTTGAAGCACATGTTTAATAAAAATTGCCCTTCCTCCAAAAGATAACATTTTACCCTTCCATCCTTGTAATCTATTCATGATTTTAAGGATCAAAGAATTAAAGAATTCCTTCTTCCTCCTACAATGATAAATAGGGCAGCCCAAATACATAAAAGGAAATTCTTTTCTATTAATGCCAGTTACAATCTCAACTGTTATACTAATGTCCCCTGGGACATTATTATGCATACAAACAACACTTTTGTCCATATTAATCTTTTGACCAGAAGTCTGCTCATAATTCTTCAAAATCCCCATTATCTTTTGCAAAGATACCACATCTGCTGAAGTAAAGATGATCATGTCATCAGCATAGGCAAGATGATTTACTTTTGGACTCCATTTAGGCATGCCAAAACCCTTAAATTGAATATTCTGATGAAGTGCATTCAAACTCCTAGTTAAAACCTCACCTGCTAGGATAAATAAAGTAGGGGAAAGAGGGTCCCCTTTCTTTACTCCTCTGGTAGATTGAAAGAAACCTTGTTGCTGCCCATTTACCAACACAGAGTACCAGTTATTGTTAACAATCCTATAGACCATGTCTATCATCTTCTCTGAGAATCCCATCTGCCTAAGTACCTTAGTTAAGAACAACCAAGATACCCTGTCATAGGCCTTTTCCATATCCAGCTTAATTATAACATTTGCATCTTTTGTCCTCAGCCTTATATCAGAAACAATTTCTTGAGTCAACAGTATATTCTCCACAATACTTCTATCTTTAACAAACCCAGATTGATTGAGTGATATAATATCAGATAGTTTGGAAACCAATCTCTCATGAATCAGTCTAGAAAAGATTTTGTTCACAAAGTTGCTCAAACTAATTGGTCGCATATCAGAGAAGGTGTTAACCATCTCTTTCTTTGGTAATAAGACCAAATTAGTATGAGTAACAAACTTGGGAAGTTCAACTCCACAAAAGAAAGCCTTCACCATATTGGTAACATCCTCTCCAATGATTTCCCAGCAAGCTTGATAAAATACACCAGTAAAACCATCCGATCCTCCTGCACTTTCACCATTTAGTTGAAAAACCACTGCCTTCACCTCTTCTTTAGTTGGTTCTGCTTCAAACCACAAATTATCTTCCTCAAAAACCATTCTGGGCAAATGATTTAGAATTTCAAAATCTTTTGGATCTTCTTCCTTTGTAAACTGAGCAGTGTAGAATCTTATGGCTTCAACAATGATTCCCCCTTCTTCTTCTATCCAGTTTCCATCTTCTCTTTGGATTCTTCTTATTTGCATCCTTTTCCTTCTCCCCTGAACATAGGCATGAATTTTTTTTGTATTTCTATCCCCATCCTGAAACCACTGCACCCCAGCTTTCTGTTTCCAAAATTCTTCCTCTAGATGTAAATATCTGTTTAATTCTGCCTGCACTTTATGCAATTCCTGTCTGTTAGTAGGAGTTGGAAGATTCTGAAATTAATTTTCCTTCACCTTAATGATCTCTTCAAGAGCTTCAATTTCTTGAAATATATTCCCAAAAGTTGCTTTACTCCATTGTGATAAAGCTGCTTTCACCTTTTGCAGTTTATGATGAAAAAGTATGAAAGGATTTGCCAGAAAATCAGCTGTCCAATTTTGTTTAATCAACTCTATAAAACCTTCCTGCTTTACCCAAAAGTTCAAAAACTTAAAAGGTTTTTTGATGCTTCTATTGTCTCCTGTGTAGGAAATTAACATAGGAGCATGATCTGACCCACTCCTGATCAAATGTTTGATACCTACACTAGAATACTTTGCTTGTAGTAGCTGATTACCCATACATCTATCCAATCTCTCAAAAATACAATCATCACCACTTTGGCCATTCCACCAAGTAAATTTACTGCCACTAAATCCCAAATCTGATATTCCACAGTTGTGGATGCAACTTCTGAAATCCTGAATTTCATTGATGGTTACTGGAAGACCACCAAAATTCTCATGCTCTGAAGTTATTGCATTAAAATCACCCCCAATCATCCAAGGAATATCAACTGAGGTAGATAAATCCTTCAGAGAGTCCCACAACTCCAATCTTTCAGCTTGAGTACACTTTGCATACAATAGTGACACTAGCATATCCTCCTGACTTCCTCTAACCCTTAATTTAATGGTTAAATGCTGCTGATGATCCACCATTATGTAATAGTCAAAAATGTCTTCCACAAAAGCCCAAATCTTACCAGATATATTAGCTATTGCATGCTCCATTCCAAGTCTTCTTCTATATTCCTCTATCTTGTCTGAATCTTGAAAAGGTTCCATTAATCCTATAAAACCAAAATGGTATCTTTGATTCAGTTTTATCAACCTTGTAAAAGCTTCCATGGTATTAACAGACCTAATATTCCATATAAGAGCATTCATCATGGTTTATTAAGTTTATTAATCTGCCTTCTAGAATGAACTCCACTCCCAGGTGGAACACTTGTCTCCCTTGATGTCTTTTTTCTAGCTTTTCCTCCTCCTTTTTGAAGATACTTTGGTGAAATATCTCCTGCTCTAACAGCTGCTTCCAAATTATGCTCTAAGGTATGCACATCTAGATCTCTGCTTCCCCCATCAATATTAATTTTTGATTTTGGCATCTCCCCCCCACACTGTTATCTGCCCTGATACTGTTGATATGCCTTGTTCATGCTGCCCCATATTAAGCTCATGATTTTCCTTATCCCATTTTGTCCTTTCTATATTTCCCTGACTGATTGCCTCATTTCCATATTGTTAGTACTACTATCTCCTGCTTGTTCATTTTCCTCCCGTCTCTTCAAATCCCACCTGCTATGATTTCCTTGTAATGCCAATTCTTTGCTTTGACTATCACTCTCCCTTCCCTGCACTATTTGATTTAGATCTGGAGTCTGAAATTTCACCATGTTATCATGTGCATCAGATATTATTTTTTCCCCTCTGCTTGTGGCTGTTGTCTTTATGCTGTTCACACTGGATTGATTTGTACTCTTGTTCTTCTGCTCATCCTCCTGCCCTTGATGACTTGTTGTTGCATGTTTTGTTTGAATACTTTTGCCTGGTGTCTGCATTTGGGACTCATCAAGTAAAATACCCTCCACATAATCATTTACTATGTGCTGCTCCCTTGATGTTTGTATGTGTTTGTTGTGATTTTCATCCCTAGATATGCTGCTGTCCCCTTGTGGTTGTTCTGTTTCATCTGTCTTTTTGTCTGTGTCCTTTACCTGACTTTTGTGGATGTAGAAGCTCTTCTCAATCCATGTTCTAGTATCTTCTTGTGGCACCTGTTCTTTATTCACCTTGTCATGATTGTCTGAGACCTCTTCCAGTGCTACAAATGCATTGGTAGTTACCATGATTCCCTCCTTATTCTTTTGTACTGGACTGACTTCCCCAATTATAACACATGATTTATCCTTCTTGTATTTGCTCCTTCTTTGCATCCATTCTTGTTTACCAGTATTGCACCATCCCCTTCTCCCTTGAATGCCTTCTTTATTTTGTGTTTCTGTAGAAACAATTTCTGCATTTTCTTTCCTTAATTCTTCTCTGAATTGCTTTTCCAGTTCAGGATTAAGTACTCTACATTCCTTCTCCTCATGACCTTGGAGTTTGCAGTGTTTGCAATATTTTGGTAAGTAATCATAATTGATCCTTACCCATTTTGATTTTAGTATTCCTAATTCATCCTCTTCAGCAATGTTTATCCTCTTTGGTAGTGTTGCTAATAAATCAACCTTAACTTTGATTTTTACGCAGCTTGGCCTTGTTTTGTTTGTTGTGGCCAGATCTACAGTTAAAGGTTTTCCAACTGCAGTTGCCATGGAAAACACAGCCTCTTTAGCAAAGAAATTTGGAGGCAGTTCAGGGAAGCTTATCCAAGCTACAGCCCTAGAAGTCTCTTCCTTTGGATTGAACCATGGATCCCATATGAGAGGTCTCATTTGGCAATATCTGTCATGCACTTTTAGGTAGTATGCAGGGGTAGACATCATTCTATTATCATTTGGCAATATCTGTCATGCACTCGGATCAGGATATGTCTTTCATCAAGCAATCCTATGATTGGCACACCTTTAATTCCACATTGTATTGGAATTACCTTCCTGAGTTCTTTAATATCTATATTATCGTATGAAAACTTACCAATCACTGCATATTGTAATTTCTCCTTCACTATCATCTGTTGTATCTCCTTGGATTTCCAAGCAATGAATGGTTCTGTCACGACCCAGCTAGGGGCCGTGACGGGTACCCAGGGCTAACCGCCGAGCACCACTCGCACTACTACTCCCTTAACCTATTTAACCATCATTCATCGATTTCCTGTCAACTCTAAGAAGTATCGAATTTTGCGTTACAAAAATATACTGCTTTAATACAAGAACATGTTTCAATAAACTTATACACATACATACTATCCATATCGTGGAACCACATAACCCACACCTAGCATCTACGAGCCTCTAGTAAATGACATATACAATGTACACAAAAAGAGCAACCAATTAGCACCTCCGGAAAAAAAATGGAGTGCTCCTGTAATCTGCGGATGGCTCCTACGGATCTGCGACGTCTCCCTGTCTGCCTGTGGGCATGAGCACAGCATCCAAAGAAAAGGATGTCAGTACGAACATTGTACTGAGTATGTAAGACATGCATCAATAGATATGGTGAGAGTAATAAGGTAAAGTAGAACAAGAAAATAACTGATATCTGCTTGCCTCTTAAGGCGGATCCATGCATGCTTAATAATACTTTGCTGCGGAACGTGCAGCCCGATCCTCATATCATTACAATATGTTAGTGCCGAGGAACGTACGGCTCGATCCATAATTATAATATGTTAGTGCCGAGGAACGTACGGCCCGATCCATAATTATAATATGTTAGTGCCGAGGAACGTACGGCCCGATCCATAATTATAATATGTTAGTGCCGAGGAACGTACGGCCCGATCCATAACCCATATACCCCGCGTCCGGGCACCCCGCGTCCGGGATGAAATCATGATATGCCAGCTGATCAGGTGGCTATGCGTCTATAGCGCCTCACCTTTCCCCATATCCCCTGTGTACATATACGTATCATATACTTATATCATATACATAGCATGCATGAGAACCCAAGGAAAAGCTATAACTCCATCGGAGTGACGTAAGGTCGGTAACCTCCGATTATAAATTATGGACTACTCGTCATAACTTTGTCTCGCCTTGAAGGAACAACTATTATAAGGCGGGACTATCAATGAAGAGTGACATTAGGAGAACATAGAATTAAATCATAAATCTCGCAAGGTGTCAGCTCATGTACTTTGGAGTCTTAAATTAGTCATCTATCTATGAATAAAATTGAGGAATTAAGAAGCAGCTCAACATTCTTATATCATCATTGGAATCATGATTTGGAACCTTTAGCGTGAAATCATTCTCATCGTAGTCATCATAGAAAAATACTTTCCTATCGGCATCATTGCCGTTGTGATGAAATATTTTTAGCATTGTCGTCATAAGAGCTTACAAAATCGCAAACTATTGCTTGGAAGGTTACGGGTATTTGAAAGACATTTACGGGTTATCAAGAAAGGAATTAAGCATTGGAATCGTAGAACTATAACTTTATTGAAAACAAGGAGATCATGAAAGAGTTTATGAAATCGTAACATAAGATTCATGCCTTTGAAAGAAGGAGACGAGCCTCAACATACCTTCGTCGTTTATCTGAGCTATCGTCCACTTGTCCCCTTTTGATATCGCGTCGTTACCTTCACGAGATAATTTTGGACTAATGTTAGTTAATCGATTATGAAAACGCATCGTTACCTATAGAGAAAATTGGGCGGCGTTCCCTTTGTTTTTACCACTTTTCCCCCGTTCTATCTCAACTCCCAAACATTTACAACAATACTCATAATATCACAAGCAACATTCATCATTTATGTACCTTACACAAATCCACCATTTTCCTCCAATTTCCCCACATTTTTATGGTTTTAGCTAATCGTCACATTTCTCGCACATCACACTTAGTTCGTAGTCTGAACATCATTTATAATGTATTCATAATCATATCATATCAACTTTCATGATTTCCATCCAACTACCACTCAATTGTGACACTTCACATTCTTTAAAAACCCATTTTCCATGTTATTTCTATATCTCAAGCATCTTAGCCTTCCAACACCTTAAACAACATACCAAAGTCATGAAACTTACCTTAGTTGATGGTTGAATAAGCCTTGAGTAGTAATACCTTCTTTGCACCAAAACCCTACTTCACCTTTCTTGAGATTTCTTGAGGTAGATAGCCTTTACTAGCATTTCATACTCTTGTTGCATAGATTTGGTGTTGATGGTCTTAGGTTTCCTTTGATTCTCCTTGAATTTCTATGGATGAAGTGTTTGAAGAATGTTCTAGGGTGTTCTTAAGTTGTGTGGGTGAGAAATGAGATGAAATGAAGCCTTGGCCCCTTTTATTAATTCAAAATCTGGTCTTTCATGAAAAATTGTCGGGATGAACAGTGGTCGTATATCGCAGTTTACGGACCGTATTGTGGTTTACGGTCCGTCCTCCGCGATCGTTTTTAAACTTTTCAAAAACAGAAAGTTTGGCTAAGGGACATGGCACTTTACGACCGAGGTTTACGGTCCGTAAACTAGTTTACGGGCCGTCCTCCAAGTCGTATTTAACCATTTTCACAACTTACAGAAGGTTGAGATTTTTGACAAGCTGGGGGACGATCGCACTATACGGTCCGTAAATCACTTTACGGGCCGTATTGTGCTATACGACCACTGAGCTGAATGATTTTCTGCAACTTCCCATATTGCTTAGACTTCTCATTTTAATCATCCTCGTCCATGCACATGCATTGCCCACCTTTTATCTCATCTTAACTTAGCCAACTTTCTCGTCTCCCATCGGACACTTTCGAAATCTCGCCTAAGGTCATCAAACGCCGTTTCTTGCTCATGGACATCATGCACTCATATTCATCACTAGTTCCTTCTCTTGCGTACTAACGGAAAATTTTCCGAGGTGTAACATTCTTCCCCATTGATGTATGTAATTTGCTTTGATGGAATATCGACAGTAGCTGTATCCATAATTGCAGGCTTGAAAAAATTGGCATAGGTTTGATTCTGAGTGTTGGGCTTTGTATTTTCAGTATGTAATAATGTAGGCTGTGGAATGATCGTGTTGGTTGTATTCTGGGTTACCGGTGGAGGTTGTCCACCGGTTGGTTCGGCCATTCCGGCCAGTACTGGTGGCAGCTAAGGTTTAGAGGAAGTATAACTTTCCTCTTGGTATGGACAAGTTTTTCACATTGAGCATGAGTCCTTTTTTTTTTTTTTTTGAATCTTTTCTTACAAAATATAAATTTATGGGTCAAGTTTTACATTTAAAAAAAAATTAAATCATAATTTGGAATCCCAAATTTTACTTTTTTTGAAGAATTTGGAATTTGAAATCATGATTCTATCGTATGATCAAATGTATACTGATAGATATGAAAACATGATATGTCCATCGAGACAAGATCAATTCACCTATACCAAAACAAAAAGGATCTACTAAATGTGTATATATACAAATAGGAAAGTTAGAGCGATGTATTACAAAGATATTTTGGAATCAAATCCTAGCTCTTCTTCTAAAAATCTCTCAAATGATTCATGTGGCCTATTTTGCATTCAAAAGTCAATAGTTTTGATTCCTCTATTGTAATTTGTAACCATAGCTAGAGCCTAGCTATTCGGTCTCTATTTTCAAAAATCATTTATCAAGAAAATAATAGCTGAAATAATTAATTTGACTTAACTTAATTGGTTACTGGTTCTAGAAATTAAATGTTGTTTTTAGAAATCAATTTGAATTGTGTCTATAGCAGATTGCTCCTTTTCATTCTTATTTTTTATTTTATTTTTTAACTTATAACCTGTTTGGCCAAGCTAATTTTTCTCCAAAAGTACTTTTTTTTTTTTTTAAAAGTGCTTATTTAAAAAAAAAAAAGTGAGGTGTTTGATCAAGCTTTTGAGAGAAAATAAGTACTTTCGAGGAGTAGCAGAAGATAGAAAAAATAGTTTTTTCTCCAAAGCACTTTTGAGAAAAATACGCTTAAAAACATTTTTTAAAAGCTTGGCTAAACACAAATTGTTTCTCACAAAAAATACTTTTTAAAAAATGCATTTTTCAAAAAAAAATACTTTTCAAAATAAGCTAATTTTAAAAGCTTGGTCAAATAAGCTATTAGCCTAATGTTCGCCGTGATTTCGTTCATAAATATACATAAAGACTTCTAGTGAGCTAAAAAAGTCTTGAATAATTCAAAGATCTTCTGAATTGAATGTTCAAATTACTTTACATCTATAGCCAATTTCAACCTTTAATAAGTCTTTCTTTTTACAATATAAGTTTGAATTTTGAATTTTTGACTTCACCACTACTATATTAATATACCTAATCCTCGCACCGCTACTACATACCTTATCCTTGCGCCACTACTATATTAATGACTTCCTGTTAAGTTTTTCAAAGAGATGACAAATAACTACCGTTTCTATTAAACAAGCGCATTTTATTCAGAGACTTCCGTACGGAAGGATAAACTTCGTCCCTCCCTTTTCAATCATATGACGACATTTGATTGTCTACCAAATGTACGAAAGAAATATTTTCAAGACAAAAGTTAAATGTATACATGACATATCATAAATATTTAGAGTTAAATGGTCTAAAATATGTCATGTCATTTTTAGTGGCGGAACTAGAGCATAATTTGTGAGGTCACGGGAATCTAATTGTTTCTCTCTCTCTATATAAGAGATTAACTAAGTATCTATAATTATTTAATTATACACTCACTTATTAATGTACATATTAACTTAAAATCGATGTAGAAACTCATAAACTTTAAATCATGATTTATTTATTTTTTGGTCATTTCAACCTTATCTGACTTCTTTTTATGCTTTTATTGAGCCGGGGGTCTTTCGGAAACAACCGTCCTACCTTGGTAGGAGTCAGGTCTGCGTACACTCTACCCTCCCCAGACCCCACGATGTGAGATTTCACTGAGTTGTTGTTGTTGTTCAATACGTCATTACTTGTAAAATATGAATGGTATAGTCAAAGGAAGCAACGCATTTTCACACAAATAGCTGGAATTCTGGAAATTCCAAAATAGTGCTACGTAACTATTTGGAGGCTCAAAACTGGTTATTGGTGAAACTTTACCCATCTTTAAGAGGACAAAAAGAGCCCAGCAATTTGCAGGGACCGTGGCCCCTGGCCGTAAAATGTCCACAGTTAAGCTTACGCACTCGGTTTGGATATAAAACCAGTGGCGCAGCCCACTGTTTCCACCATTTGCATTTTCATTCACTTTCAACTTTTCTAAGTTTCAAATAGATAAGCATCACACTTGTTATTACATGGTGCTGACACTTCATTTGTTACTCCATAAGTTAAATGTTTATAGTCCACTCTTCCTATGTTTTGTTTATCAATTGACAAGCACATTTACTAATACTAAATTCAGCCAAAATTCTGAATATTCATAATAGAAGAAACCACTTGCTTAAATTAAAACATGCTTTACTATTTAGAAGAAGACAAAAGAGTTGCCAATATACCCACAGAAATATTTGCATCCCGAATGCTATTTATAGATTTGTAACAACTCACCATTCTTCCACGAATTATTGCTATACTACAATCATCGAAATAAATATGGCTTTTGTGGTATCTAACGAGCAACAACCTTCTTTGTCAGAGCCCGGCAAGAATGTGATTGTCTCACATGAAGATAATGAGAGCAGTGGAAGCTCATTAATAAGTAGCCAACTATATTTGAAGTCCTCTCCATCTCTTGATAAAAATGTTGTACTCAGGAGGCTTCGTCACCACAAGTCCTCCCAAAAAATTCGTGCAAGTTTGAAGGCTCTAATAGGCACTTCTTCGACAAGGGATTATGAGCACAAGTTGTTGGAACACGGCGACGTTTTCTGCTCCCCCTAGCATATAAATACATTGTCCTTAAATATTTGTGGGTTCAAAATTCCATATGTGGTGAAATCTCTCACATGTATATTTATGTTCTATGTCAAGAATACTAAAATCAGTTGAACCCAGTAAATATGGCTTTTCCCGGTTTCTGCTTGGAGATATTCTCTGTTTTAATTTCTACTTGTTTACATGAATAGAGAATATATGTTGAGGATTATTTCTGGTGAGAGATGTCATAAACGCTAGCGTGCACATTTATCCTCTCTTTTGTCTTTTGGGCGACACTGATATTTGTTAGAGCGATAGTATTACAGTGATCTATATTCATTTCAACTCTAGAGCAAAAATAAATGAGAATGATGCTCACCCAGATCTCTTGGGCCTTCTCTGTTTAGAGATGCACTTTTCTCGTGTTTCTGCTGAATCCGGAGCCTAAAAGGCACTAAAATGCACAAAATAAATTAAAATGGGTGCTCCATTTCACAATATACTAAAAGGGTATAACGTGGAGGGGCCAACATTATACCTCAAAAAAAAATTCCCCTGTCAGACAAAGAAAAAAAAATTAATTTAAAAGTATAACTTGGACTGATCCACGTTATACAAAATTATGGATCATTCAAATTTTGTATAACGTGGATCATTCCACTTTATGCAACTGTTGAACGCTCTACCAATGTTGAAGCACCCACTAACGATGAGTTTGATATTCGAGGTACTACGTATCTTCCCGCTATGAATATTGGGCTTGAAAGAGATTTGATATTGGCCACCTTCTCCCTTCAATTTAATTGCAAATACTGAATACGAGCGAACTTCAGGAGCGCGGAGTACAACTAGAAGGAGGAATGAAATGGATACAACTCCTGCTCGCATGGCTAGGAAGTGTAGTACGTGCAAGCAAACAGGTCATAACAAAAATCGTTGCCCCGACAAAAATCAGTAGTTGTTGTTGCTTGTTGGTTCTTATGTTTTTTCCTAAATTGTACGATCGTTGTTTCCTTATGTAATCTTTCAAGAATATATAATATGTCTTCTGTCATTTAATAACGTATGTAATTTAACATTTACTACTTAGTTAATGTGTGACATTTATTTAACTTATATTTTAGTTTTTTTTTTAATGTTCGCATATATAACACATATTTAATTATTGTATGAGTTAAAATATTTGTTTGAGTTAATTATTATATGACTTGTGGCATATGTTTGAGTTAAAAATTAAAAAATCACTATTTTTTTTTTATTAAAAAAATAACCGGATATAATTTAAATCTGGCCAACGTCTTACAAACTATTTTTGTAAAACGTTGGGGGGTGGGGGAAGGGGGTAAATATATATGACTTTAGAATGAAATGGGAAGAGTCATCTTTGTCGTGTATTAATGAATGAAATGGGAAGATGAAAACATTGTATAACGTGGATCAGTCCACGTTATACTTTTAAATTAATTTTTTTTTTGTCTGATAGGGGAAAAGTTTTTGGAGGTATAACGTTGGCCCCTCCACGTTATACCCCTTTTGATATATTGTGGAATGGAGCACCCTTTTTAATTTATTTTATGCATTTTAGTGCCTTTAGGCTCCAGACTCTTCATCAAACAATTTTAAACTGAGCTGAAGAGAGTGACGGCACGTACAACTCTGGACGTGCAAAACAATTAGACACTGTCCGTGACGATTTAATAGTCAACAATAACAATGACGTACGAAAACTTTACTCCTATATAAGATAATAAAATTAACCAAAAAAAGAGAAAGAAAGGCCTCTCAGTTCTATATTCAAGTTAACTTGTTTATGCGCATAAGAAAATAACAATATAGATTAATAGTCTTTGATAGGAGTAATTTAAATAATTTTTTAACGTGAATTCAAATTAATTGAGCTTAAAATAGATATTTATCAAACATTTAGTGGGAAACTTCTTAATTAAAAGCGTATCACAAGTGTCAAGTGAAACAAGAAAGTCACGACAAGATTGCAATCTATATATAATATAAAGCTAGGCATAAACAAGGTTATGTGACACCTCTCTATGATCACCATTCCTATTTATCTTTTTTCTCAATTTTTTGCATTTCTTTGCATTTACTAACTAATTGGATTTAAAAAAAAAAAAAGGCATGCATTAAATATTCCTTTGCAAGGTTTACCCACATACATGCAGTAAATCCTAATTCTCATTTCTTAATTGTTGCATCCCAATGGTAGTTTTGTATGCTTCTCTCATACTGAAACGTTACTTTAAAATTAGATTTTAAAGGCACTCTTAATAACTTGTAAATGGGTCCTTAAATAATCTGTAAATAGGGTCTTTATTTCCCCTCCACTATGCACGTATGCACATTAACTATTAGCGCTTTAACTAATGAGTAATTACGTGGTTTATTTCCCCTCTTCTATGTAATCTGCTAAGAATATATTCAGACATCATTTTTGCATTTAGCATTTTCTATTTATGCCATAATCATTTACCCATTTATCTTTTTTGCTTTCTCAATTTCAACTTTCTTTTTATATTTTCTTCTTCGAATATTTTATTTCCTTGATCTTAAATTCTTTATCTTCCTCAATTTTCTACCTTATTGTTTGATTTTTCATGTTTTCTTGGTAATTGTATTGTAGATTTGTAAAGCCATTTTTCCTCCATGCATACTTATCATCGAAAATTACAGAGGCAAGTTCATTCATCTGCTTATTGATACTCTATTGTTGGCCCTATACTGTATATCTTTTTTTCTTTTAATTGGGTATGCTATTCTTCATGTATTATGCCTTCGTATATGTTTTATTATGCACTAAAAAATTTACTAACAAATATATCGTGTATGATCTTACTTTCTAAGATTTTCATCCAGTAAATTAGTTTTTTTGTATCCTATATTGATCCTAACTCCTAAAACAAGAACATAATTTGTTTTATGACAATTTTCATTGGTAGTGCATCATTTTTTGTGATGCATTATTTCTCGCAGGATAAGGAGAAGACCAAATGGTGGATTGATGAAAATAAGACTAAAAGATGACTATGGGGAGATTTTAGGAGAATGACAAAGGCATTATAACCACTTGACATGAATATCTTTTTTGGTAATGCTTTTCTATTTGCTTTCTCTAAATAATTTAAAATTAGTATTCTTTAAATTTGACTTCAAAAAAAAAAATCATTTGATAATCTCTCTTTCATCCAATGTATCTAATTTTCTTATAATTGAGATATTTTAGATGGCCTAATTTTATTTATACTAACTATTTAATTATTTGCTTTTTCTACTTTTTCTTGGCTTGATATCCTCTTTGTTAAAATTATTTTAGCTAGGTAACTAATTATTTTTCATTATTTTAGTAGAAGATTATTAGAGATTTAATAAACTGTCGAAGACCGGGAACATTGAAAAAGAATTGTCTCAAACAATTAGCCAATTATTTATTTCATTGCCATATTTTTGCATGCTAGCTAGAAGGTTTGGTTTAGTTTAACAAATTATGTCGGTAAAATTAAATTCTATTTCTCAATATACTACTAAAAAGCGAATTGAGTTTTGTAATTTGTATGGTAATTAATAATAATATATAAGATGAAATCTACAAAATAGACCGGGAATATTGAAAAAGAATTGTCTCAAAAAATTAGCTAATTATTTATTTCATCACCATTTTTTTTGCATGCTAGCGAGAAGGATCTTGATGTCTCATATATTCTTTCAGTCAAAAGATTCTGTATAAATTATCTAAAGAATTATAAATTAGAAAATGGTAGAATAATGAAAGATGTTTGATTAATAAATATTGTTTCTTTTATAAAAATTCAACATTAATATATGTTCAATTTTAATATTTAAAAGTCTAATCCGCGCGAAGCGCGGGTGGATTCACTAGTTTCATTAGAAAATGGTGATTTACGCAAGCCATTAGCGACAGAAGTGAGTAATTAATAGGTGACCAATCAGCTTGACCTTTGGTTTAATCCTTCAAGCATCAATAGTTCAACTACAATTAAGAAATGGGTCCTCATTAATTCATGATCCGACACGAATTTCTAACATTTATATTTTACGTAAACTATGTAGCTAAAGAATGCTTAAATGGTAGATGTTTAACCACTGCAAAATGGAACATGTGCACTTCTTTTGTGGAAAGACCTACCTCCATTGACATCTTTTAGTGAAGTTGGAATTTTTTCATTTGTCTATTGGACGGTTAACAACTTTTCTAATTACAGAACAAAATGAGTATATATTTATGTTGGGATCAAGAATTATGATTATATCAAAACAAATCAAGAGTACGTACACAACAAATGTGGAGGCTGCTCATTTTGGAAGGTCTTGATTTTGCAAGCCGTATTAATAAAAAAATTTTGTTGCTACAAAATGGGTCAATTGAGTTTGTGGCCCATTGTTGTCGTCGTCGTCGTCGTCCATTACAAAATAATAAATATGCTAAATCTCCCAATACAGTTTTAGATCTTTATTTTTATATTATATATACAAGAGTTCTGAAAATACATAAGGAATATTTACATGATCATTTCTTCTGTTCAAATTATAAAGGTTTAGCTGAACAGTTTAATCCTATAAAACGTGCCTATTTAAAAAATGAATAATTGTCCTACATTATTTGGACAGATTCCATTTAACATTTTAACTTATCAACCACTTCCTCCTTTCTCCATAAAAATGACAAACATTCTGATGCAGAAAGATACTCTTTTGCTTCTCCTCGTCCTTTTTCTAATGTTTCGGTTAACCTACAGCTAATTCTTGTTCCTTCTATGGAAGAATTAAAACTATTGTATCTGTCGATAAATCCAATTTTTTTTACAAGTGCAAGTGCATTAATTGTTTTCTTTATATATAGTTGCGCAATTTTTTAGAACATATAGTTATTCTTTCAGTCTGTTACTTCGCATCCGTTGGTTTAAAATCCAGGGACTGTCTGTAATTTGCCTCGTGAAATTACTCTAGCATGTAAAAAAATCGGAGCAAGTGCACATATAATCACTCTGACAGGATTGCTATTTAAGTCCTAGCTTAAAATTATAAAATATTTAATGTTTAGCCGCTTCAAAATTAATTTCGAACTTTGAGAAAATCAAATTATAATTTAAATAGTACATGTAAAATGGTTACTGAGTGCAATTCCTATGGAAAACCCCTTTTAAGTTCTAGTTATTTCTCCAATTTTCTTAGCGCATAGGAGTATATGTTTGAAAATGTAAATAAAAAATAGCAATACCAAAAGGAAGAAAGATAACCAAGTGGCTATTCTCAGTTTGGCGTTATACGCGCCCTTGTTTTATATGTGGACTATGGCGCAAGAGGATGTGGAAAATATTTGGGTTAGGTTCATTTCCAGGCCAAAAAGCTATATCTGAGTATGATATAAGCAATTCCTTGGGTCCAAGACTTTTGTAACCCAAAAATAAATTTTTGAAACCAAAATAACCCATTAAAAAAAATAGGC
The DNA here is from genome assembly GCF_019175385.1 of Lycium barbarum. NCBI lineage: Eukaryota > Viridiplantae > Streptophyta > Magnoliopsida > Solanales > Solanaceae > Lycium > Lycium barbarum. The sequence continues at coordinate 99,711,888 of NC_083348.1, read as the reverse complement.
TTTACGCACAGAATTTGTGCGTAAAAGCTCTTGAATATATGGGGCATCCTTCTTCCCCACCACTGGTCCCCCACGATCAAAAGGAAAAATAAAATCAGCCATTAAAGGTGCATTTCTGAGGTCCCACGCGATCAAAAACATCGTTTTCTTGTTGATTTCCAACCCAAAAGTCAATATTTTTGGTATATTGAAGTCTAGGAACAAGTTTCTTTGTAATAAAGCGGTGTATAATTCAATTCCAAAATTCAAAATCAAAGCTTCAATCTGGGCATTTTACTACGATTTTTCTATTACATTATTAACCTAAGCATTACTATTGTACAAAATGAAAAAAGACTTTTACGCACTTTTTTTGTGCGCAAAATGGGCTGTTTCTGCCCGTTTTTTCATTTTTTTAATTTTTTTTAATTTGTTAATTGTTTATTTAGTATTTGTTAATTGTTAGATTAGTTATTCAATTATTAGACTAGCTAATTATTTATTTAGTTTTTGTTAAGCCAATTGTTTATTTGTTAATAATTTGTTTATTATTTGATTAGTTAGTTAATTATTTATTTAATAATTATATGTTAATTGTTTGCTAGCTAATTGTTAATTTTTTGATTATTAATATTTATATCTTAAATTGTTAATTTATTTATTTGCTAATTAGAAATTGAAAATCCTTAGTTTAGGATTCAATCCTTTGTATAATTTCTCAGTAAAAGATTACATAACTAATACTACGTATTAGTGATTAATTAAAAAAATAATGATTAATTTAAAATGCGTAAAAAATATACTACTGTAATCCTTACTTCATGTATTAGTGATTAATTTAAAATGCCTAAAATAGATAGGACACCTCCATGGAGCCGGGGCCTTTCGACAACAGAGGGGTACTTTATCTACAACATGAGCATAAGTCCCAGTATGTATGGGATGTACCGGTATCCTCTAGTAGAGTGGTTCATACCCGTTTGGGAGAGTCAACGTGGGATATTCTAGAGGTTATTCCCCCACATCCTCGTGTCATAGATATACTACGTCGGGGCGGTATCTACCGGTGCATCGAGGTTGGTCGACTTGTGCACGACAAGGCTCTAGTGACGGCCATGATTGAGCGCTGGCGACCGGAGACCCATACATTTCATCTCCGCACTGGCGAGGCTACCATCACCCTGCAGAATGTCGAGGTGATTTATGGTCTACATACTGATGGACAGGCATTATATAGAGTGGAGCCTCCGCACCCGTCGTATCCCCACGAGTTGACTAGGCTCACTGGTTTCGTGCCTCATCAGAGGGATATGTGTGGACGAAGTCGGCTGTTGCGGTCCTCCCTCCATGCTCACTTGCGCCTCGTACATCTACAGCATCCGATTGGCGAGGCGACGCCTCAGGTTGATGTTGACTGACGTGCCCGCTTATATCTTCTTATCATATTCGGGGGCATCATGTTCCCGAACACATTAGGTGCGGATATGAGCATGAGGTATCTGCTCTTTATTGAGGATCTAGACCAGCTGGGATGTTACAGTTGGAGCGCTGCTGTCCTGGCTTACATGTACAGAGGATTTGATCGAGCCTCTATGGGCGAGAGGCTTGAGGTCGCTGCATTTAGCCCTCTTCTTCAGGTAATATATTTAAGTGTGTGTAATAAAACACTAAATATATTTTTTCGAAACGACGACTGATAGATAATTTTTTTGATGACTATGACAGATATGGGTGTGAACTAGGTTGAGACCTTTTCAGCCCATAGTTGCTCACCCTCCCGATGACTATATTGTTGAGGATATGCTATACGCGTGGAGATGGTCGCGAGGCCATATCAGAGGTGTGGAGACGCACCATGTCATTCTCCCGTTTAGGGATCAGTTAGACCGTATGACGGCGCCTGAGGTAAGTTTTTTTTATTTAACATTAGTTTGTTATTTTTGTTAGTCTTTTATTGTTAACTAGTTGAATTCCTTTTATAGGCTTTCATATGGACGTCGTATGATCAGATTTTGGGTCAGTTGTCGGCGTTTTATAGGGATGGTGAGCATATGTGGATGGCACAATGTCCATTGATCCATATGGACATCGTTGAGCATCACGCGCCCGACCGCGTGTTACGGCAGTTTGGCATGTACAGAACATACACGTGGCAACACGTTGGGAGCACACCCACTATACCAGGGACGAGCGTTCGATCGACAATGCGGCATGGCGGGCACGTATGCACTAGAAAGTCGATTCATGGAACGCGAGGATGACGACTCTAGCGGTGGTCAGACATAACACTCCGGTCTATGAGTATATGACGTGGTACATGCATATCACTCGCTTCTTGATTGCCAACCCCTCGACGCTTCGTCCTGATGGTCGAGGATATGCATCACTCTCAGGAGCGTATGAGGCGCTGGTAAGTTTTATTAGTCTTAAACTTAATTTATCGTCTTATTATGTATTACTTTACGAATTTATTCAATTCTTAAAATTTGCAAATATATGCAGTTACGGATGACTCTGATGATACGCCATGGGAGCATTCCCCGTACGGAGTCCACCGACCCCGGGATAGCGGCATATGCAGCATGGATAGTTCAGCTTACCGACACTGGTATAACACGGGCACAAGAGTGGAATTGTGTCGATGAGGATGCTCCAGAGCCTGCTCCAGAGCCTGTACCATAGAGTGTTCGAGAGGCTGGTAGGGCTGATAGAGGTGGTCAGGCTGGCAGAGGTGGTCGGGTTGGCAGAGGTCTAGTAGATGAGCCTGATGATATAGCCCGTCAGGCTTCGTCGGCTACAAATATCCCGTCGACTTCTTCTCCAGGCCGTCGCCTTCACAGAGACCTGGATATATGCCAAAGATGTTCCCACATTATAATCCTTGGTCATCATTTCTACAGGTGCCAGTTAGTGATCTACATATGGGAGACGGAGATGAGGACATAAACTTGAATATTATTTTTTATGACTATTTTCTTCGTTCTACAGCCAGGCCTACGGCACCATCTGCATCTCCGGCTCCGCGGGCCGCTCAGGAGCCCCCTCACATGCCATCTCAAGAGCCTGTCGACACACATGTTTGTTTTTTTCCAATAAAATAATATATTAATTAATTATTTTATTAATCTAAATTAAATTATTTACATGTATTATAGGTTCATTCTTCTGTGCCTGTGGACCGGTCTCCTCTTGTTCAGATTGACCCGTCTCCACCTCCAGCTACAGCTCCGGGTAGCGCTCAGGAGACCGTTGGGGAGCCAGCAAAGGAGCCCTCTGACCAGCCATCTCAGGAGGCCGTCGACACACAGGTTTTTTTTTTCACAAATAAATAATTTATTAAATAATTGTTTATATGTTATTTCATGTTTAGTTTATGAAACATTAAATTGTTTATATGTTATTTCAGGTTCATTCTTTTGCTCCTGTGGTCCAGTCTCCTTCGATTGAGTCATCTCTTGAGGCATCTAATGAGGCTACTCAGGTGGAGACCGCCGCCGTCTCCCACAGGAAGCATATTTTCACCCAGGGCCTGAAAAAGGGAAGAAATGATGATCATGACATAAATCATCCTGTCATTAAGAGGAGGAGAGAGGATCCTGATGATAGTGAGGGTGGTGGGGTTAGGAGGATCCTTAGGCCTTAGGAGATTGTATATTTGTAAATAAAATGTACATTTTATGTTAATATTACATATATTTTTGGGTATTATTTTTTTAGTGATAATCAGTTATTTTAGTATTTATTGTCGATTAATAATTACTCGTGCGACATCCTATATTAGTTAGAACCCTATAACGATGATCTAAATGTATATGTATAACAAGTTTTCAAACTCACTTCGGAGCACTTTACAATCCCTAAAACGACGATCTAAATGTATATGTATACTTGATGTAATGAGTCGATATTATTGTACAATAAAAAAATATTAAGTTCTACATAAAATATTTATATTCCGATGTTTTGAAACGTGACTAATTTTCGGTTAAAGTATGGAAAAAAGCTTAATTTTGAGTTTGATTTCCAAAGAATAAAGGCTGGGGTTACGCACAGATTCTGTGCGTGAAAGGACGAAATTATAAATGTACACTTTGGTCCTTTCACGCACAGATTCTGTGCGTGAAGCCTACTTTGATTTTTTTTTTTTTTTTAACGGGTTAGTTTGATTCCAAAAATTTATTTTTAGGTTAGAAAAGTCTTGGCTCCAATTCTTTACATTATAATAATCATTTTATAAGCTTCCTAATTGGGATTTTTAGTCATAGCACGACAAAGTAGACCAAGTCAACAACTTATCAACGCCAACTTTTCTTCGCACGTTAGTTTAGTTTGTTTCTGCCGGTGACAAAGGAAGTTTTGTCCATCTTACAATTTTTTCAACAACGGGGCTTGGGTGACTTTTCACTAACATCGAATAATTTTGTCCGAAAAACAAATAGAAAGATCCCTTTTACATTTTTGTTATAGAGTCTGTATATGTTCTACAAAGCGGTGGTTAGACCGACTATGTTGTATGGGGCGGAGTGTTGGCCAGTTAAGGTTTCTCACGTTCAAAAGATGAAAGTTGCTGAGATGAGAATGTTGAGATGGATGTGTGGCCACACCAGGAGTGACAGGATTAGGAATGAGGATATTCGGGACAAGGTGGGAGTGGCCTCGGTGGAAGACAAGATGCGAGAAGCGAGATTGAGATGGTTTGGGCATGTGAAGAGGAGAGACACGGATGCCCCAGTGCGGAGGTGTGAGAGGTTGGCCATGGATGGTTTCAGACGAGGTAGGGGTAGGCCAAAGAAGTATTGGGGAGAGGTAATTAGACACGACATGGCGCAGTTACAGCTTACCGAGGACATGACCTTAGATAGGAGGGTTTGGAGGACCCATATTAGGGTAGAAGGCTAGTAGATAGTCTCATTACCCTGCCTTATTAATAGTCGCATTATCGTAGTATAATTTCTTGTGCTCTAATTTATGCTATTATGCTATTATCTGTTATTTCCTGTGCTTTGATTATTCTATGTTATCTGTGTCGCTTGCGTTACTTCATTTCCATATCGCTTTGAATCTCTTAGCCGTATCTGACCTCTTTTTATGTTTTTATTGAGTCGAGGGTCTCTCGGAAACAGCCATCCTACCTTGGTAGGAGTAAGGTCTGCGTACACTCTACCCTCCCCAGACCCCACGTTGTGGGATTTCACTGGGTTGTTGTTGTTGTTGTTGTTGTTATAGAGTCTGTATATATGCCATGAATTGAGCTGAGTTTTGAAAAATGACTTCCGACATAGTTGCCTTTATTATGGTAGCACCTAATTTTTGCATGGTATCTCTGACTTGTACTCTTGTTTGTATTTGAAATAAATATATGCTTATGGAATTGGTATTAGATATCATTAGCAAAATCACCCGCTCCATTAATACCTCAAACGTTTCTTTTACTTTCACGTCAACTTATATATTCCAAATCCTGCATGGTATCTCTGACTTGTACTCTTGTTTGTATTTGAAATAAATATATGCTTATGGAATTGGTATTAGATATCACTAGCAAAATCACCCGCTCAATTAATACCTCAAACGTTTCTTTTACTTTCACGTCAACTTATATATTCCAAATCCAGCATATAAGAGCATTTAATGGGGTTTACAAAAGGTTTCACGCATTGACTTTAGACTTTTTGCATTGAATACTTAAATTCAAGTTTACGCATAAATCTCACAGTCAGATTATCCAAAACTAAGCAGAAAATTAGGGAAAGAATTACCTTGGTTTTGATCCATCCACAGAGATCTACCACAATACCTTGCCAGAGCATATTGTTATAGGAGACCAGCGTGCTGGTACAAAGCTTAGATAAATACTTTGACTTTCCAACATAAATTTAGAGACAAATGCCAAATAATGTAGTTGCACATCATTGCTCCACTAGTACTTTCATATATATTATGAAAATGATCCTTGACAATATTTAAAGTTTTCCTGAGGTAACTTTTAAGAACTTTAATTTGCTTTTATAAAGTACAATTTTTTTTTATCTTTTTCAATTGAAGAAGAAGATGACGGAGAAGAAAAGACAGAAACTTAACGCATGGGGTAGCAGTTGTTTTAATTTGTCACATTGACAAGTAAACTTGTGCTTGAGACCAATTGCATTCTCTGATATTTTTGTTAATGTAAAACGATCGCTTCAATAAAATAAGCCTGCTACAACGTAATTAACAGCGTTAGCATACAAATTGCGAATAATATTTTCGGTTAACGACCTCTCAAATGATTCATGTGGCATATTCTAAATTGAGAAGTCATAGTTTTGATTACGCAGTAAATGTAAGAACTTCAATATTTTCCTCATTATCCTAAGATTTTAAAATGTCTCACCAAGCTACTAGGTAATAATTAATTAATTATAGTTTAGTTTTCAAAGTGCCTTGTCTCAATTAAATTAATCTTTCGACAAAACGTCCGGTAGAGTGCTATTTGGGTAATAAATAAATTTACGTCCTAACTCCTAATACTCTACTAATCAATCATATGGAACCAATTACGGTCCCACAATTAACCATGTTTATATAAGTTAAGACCTACAAGCACGATAGCAAATTGGCAATTGGTCACTACTAGTCGCCGCCTAGCTGCCTTTGCGCGTCCAGTTTGTGCTTTCTCAAATTATTCCCTTTTCTGCTTTTCTTTTTCCTTTTCCAGATTCAATATCATTGTTTGTGTAGTCTGTATATATGCACCATAAGATAATCATCTTAACGACTTAATTAAATCTATTATATGCCTCTAAAGGAATAAGTTAGCAGCAAACATCCATAATTTAAGTCATAATGCACGAGTTTGAATTCCAATAACCTTTATGATCAGAGTTAGACATCCAATAACCTTTATGATCAAAGTTTGCCTAATCTCATGCTTCCGAAAGGACAATTCGATGGCTATTACCGCTATTCGATTCCTAGTTCGGTGGATTTTAATGACCTCAGATTTACTGTTCAGATCAAGTCGATCTGTATTAACTATATATATATATATATATAAGTAAATTAAATGCGCAACAAATGCCATTGGGTTAAAATTCTAAACTATATTGCATTCCAAATATTTATTATTTTGAAAAACTTAATTTATTTTAGAATAGTGAATTTGGAAATGATTTTTTTTTTTGTAAATTAAGTTGAAACTAATAAGAGAATTGTTTTGCTCAGACGAAACTTATTTTCCCTATTAACAAATGATATCAAAAAATAAAATGAATCAACACAATAAGTTGAAACATCATTGAAAATGATCAGAAGAAAAGATAATTGTACCGTGACAAAAAGGGCATAAGACTTCGATCCTATTTTGTCATATTGATGATATTGATTTTTTTCTTACTGAGTCACGTTATACATTTAAATTTGACTAACGCGTAGGTGATCCCAAGCGAGTTAATTAAATAATGCAAATGTTTTTACAGAAGACCAATGTCAAATTACTCTCCTTTTTATTCTAATTAACTGGCAATAAAACTTTCGAGAACAGAAGAAACAAAATTAAGATACAAGATTAATTTCAATTCCTTGGCATAGTTAATTTAAAAAAATTCAATTTTAAGATAAAAGAGGAGACAAAATAGTTGAAAGTAGTAGCCCTCTTTATATTTTTCTTTATTACACGCAGATAAATACTGTTAAGCTTAGTTTTGACTTTCAATTATATATAATCAAAATTAGGAGCACCTAAATGACAGTGCTACCAGACATAACCCTTATTATCAGAATTGTCTAATGTCATGCTTCCGAAAGGATAATTCGACGGCTAGTTATCAGTTGTCACTATATGATTCGCCGTTAAGTTGTTTTTAATGAAATCAGATTCACTCGCCCATTACTGTTTAGGTCAGCTCGATCTGTATTAACTACTTATAATAAAGGAAAAAATAAATTAAACGTGCAACAAATGCCATGGAGTTAGAATTCTAAACTCTTTCCCGTTCCATATGTGTATTATTTGACAAACTAAATTTATTTTAAATCTGATGTTTTAGAAAAATAAGAAACTATAGTACTTATTCTTCATTCTATCCTTAGTGGAGGATTAATAATATGCAATTTAAGGATAGATAAAAATAATCTTAACAGATATTTTTATGATTTATATTATTATTATTAGTATTTTATTTAAAAAGATACGAAATTTAAAAGATAAATAATATGAACCCAAAATTATTTAAGAAAGTGAGAAATAAAAAAAATGTAATGGACAGTAGATGTGGAAAGTGAGAAAGGCTCCATTTTGCACAGGGGCATTAAAATTACTTTAAAATAAACTTTGTTCAACAATATATAAATACGAAAGCTAGAAATGGAAATGCTCTTGTGCGAATTGGAACAGCTGCAAATTGGTCCTACTTCTTCCCCCTTCTATCTCCTTTGTTAGTCAGATTATATGCCTCTAAAAGAATAAGTTAGCAGGCAAACATCCATAATTTAAGTCATAATGCACGAGTTTGAATTTCAATATATAAACATTATAATCATAATAAATTAGACCGTAACGCGCGAGTTTGAATTTCAATATATAACCTTTATGATCAGAATTGTCTAATGTCATGCTTCCGAAAGGACAATTCGAAGGCTAGTTGTCAGTTGTCAATATACTATTCGTAATTCAGTTGATTTTAATGACGTCAGATTCACTCCCTCATTACTGTTCAGGTCAGCCTGATCTGTATTAACTATTTATAATAAAGGAAAAATAAATTAAACACGCAACAAATGCCATGGAGTTAGAATTCTAAACTCTTTCCCGTTCCAATTTTATTTATTTATTTTGACCAACTAAATGTATTTTAAATTTGGTGTTTTAGAAAAATAAGAAACTATAATTACTTATTCTTCATTCTATCCTTATTATTAGTGGAGGATTAGTAATATGCTATTTAAGGATAGATTAAAAATAATCTTACCAAATATTTTTATGATTAATATCATTAGTATTAATATTTTATTTAAATAGATACAAAAATTGTAAAATTAAATAATATGAACCCAAAAGTATTTAAGAAAGTGAGAAATAAAAAATGTAATGGACGGTAGATGTGGAAAGTGAGAAAGGCTCCCAATTTGCACAGGCGCATTAAATTATTTTAAAATAAACTTTTGTTAACAATATATATAAACGAAAGTTAGAAATGGAAATGCTCTTGTGCGAATTGGAGGTCCTCCATCTTCCCCCTTCTATATATATCTCCTCTTTTAGTCAAATTACTGTTCGATACTTTCATTGATAGGAACCAATTCTTTTTGTAGAGCCGTTTTGAGCTTCAAGTTTTGGATTGCTACCAATCAGAGAAAGGAAAAGTTGCAAAGGAGTAAAGAGAGCTAAGGAGCTAAGCTCAACATTAATACTAGATGAAACCAGTCCACGGTACTCTCACCTTCCCTTGTATGGAATTCAGAAAATAGCATTTATTGACAAACAATGAACTAACTCCCCACCAACGTCAACTGCACCCCCTTTAATTCCCTCAATAAATTGTCAAACTCTCCAACTTTTTTTCTTCTTCCTTTTTCATGTCTAATTAGTTCATTTTCATTTCCTCTTTGCTTGCAGAAGCCCATGATTGCTCTCTTTAATTCAATTTCCAACCATGGTATTTGATCATCAGATAAATATTATATTCGTCTTCTCTATTTTATTGGTATCTGCTGGGGCTACTAATTCAACTCAGTGTAATCAGCACTGTGGATTTGGTTCTAATGGTCCGCGTGTTCCTTATCCATTTGGGTTCTCAGAGGGTTGTGGGATTCCATTAAATTGTACTGAAAGTACCGGAGAGATCAAACTCGGAGAATATCTAATACAGAATGTTACTTCAGATACTCTAATGCTCCATTTTCCGATAAATTGTAGCCGTCGGATTGAGGATCTTCACCAATTGAATGGAGTCAACTATGTTATGACTTGGAGAAATGGACTTGTTCTACAAAATTGTAAAGCCCGTAGAAGCGAGTGTACAATACCATCGGAACTTCCAAACACGCGTTTGAACATACAGTTATGTGATATGAAGAAAGAGAATGCTAGTTGTTATTCACAGGGGATTGCTGATTATTTGGATTACAATAAGCTGAGGAAGACAGGGTGTGGAGTTGTGGTTTCTTCTATATTGATCGGTGTGGATAATGATACAAAGAACACTTCTCCCATGTTTCTGGAATTTCAAACGATGGAATTGTCTTGGGGATTGCAAGGAAATTGTGCATGTGATGATGATGCAAATTGTACTAGCATTTCACTTCCAGAGAATCGAAACGGTTTCCGGTGCCGGTGTAAAGATGGATTTACCGGTGACGGTTTTCGCGACGGTGATGGGTGCCGGAAAGGTTAGTTGTTCAATTTTCCGTTTTAAAAAATAAAAATAAAAATAAATTCCTCTTATTTTTAGTCAAATGTTACTTAAAACAATTATCTGCAACATTATTCACTGTCTATGGTTTTGAATTTTGTGGATTATCTATACTAGATGGTCAAACGCTAGAGATAGCACACCTTTATTTATTATGAACAAGTAGAGATAGATTTAGAATTTAAAACAGATGAGCTCAATATTTAATTTCTTCGGGATGGTTTGGTATGATGGATAAGTAAAAATAGTGATGGGATAAAAATTTAGTATCACCTTATCCTTTGTTTGGTTACTAATCGTGGAATAAGTTATCCCAGGATTAAAAATAGTGTTGGGATAACTTATACCCATCAGAGAGTGGAATAGTAATCTTGGGATAACTTATCCCAGGATAAAACAGTGAAATTGACTAAAATAGCCCTGAGGTTCTCAAAATCCTTTTTCTACTACATAAGGTGGAGGGTATTTTTATAAACAAATAACTTTTTCTTAAAAGTTATGCAATGCATATTACTTTTAATCAACAAACCAAACAATCAATAAGAAATAATATCAGGATAACTAATCCCAACATAATAATTCTCAGTATAACTTATTCCAATATAATTAATCCCATCATAACTTGTGTTCAAACCAAACAATCCCTTAATGTTAAATTCAATGACCATTGAAATTATAGGTTCAATATTTAATACATATTGAAATTTTAATTTTATTTCACATAACATATGTACTTTTCATGTCAAAAATACTAGGTTAAGATGAATCCGGTAAATTGAGCTCCATCCACCTTGAGGTATAGGTCGATATTTTAGACTTTAAGTACCTCGACATATATATAGCATTAATGGATAATGTTGAAAGTAGAACTCAAAATGTCTACTAAATTTGGTACTATGGCAATTCAATAGAGACGATGTTTATCAAATTAGGGTTAAAATTCAAAGTTAATTGCTAGATGGCCTAATTGTTGTTTGACTATAGGCAAGATGTGACGTGAGATATGATAAGACGACTAGTAGTTTTTAAATTTGGTTTGACCAGTAGCGACACGCCAAAGAAGAAAGGCTGTTGTTGATTTCAATGGAGGCTATGGGTATTCATTGATACAATCATGGATTTACATGAATAGACTATGATTAAACTAGTGATTAAGTTTGCTAGGAAATCCAAATATTCCACAAGTTGCGTTTAAAAGTAGTGCATACGCGGCTGGTGTAGTCAATAAAGGATTTTGATTTGGTCGAATTTGCCTTGTAAGCTGTCGACCGTTGAATGTCTCCTCAATGACTTGCACACTTGTTTCTTTTTCTTTTTCTTTTTCTTTTTTTGGTTAAGGGACTTGTTTGGTCTCACTTACTTTTTCCTCACCAGGTTCCTAACTTCAGCTGCCACTTTCCTTTCTTCTTCCTGCACATGGACATAGGACAACTATATTCTTATTTGATTGGAAGATACTCCCTCCGTCCCATAATAAGTGTCCTCTTACCCAAATTTTTTTATCCCATAATAAGTGTCACCTTAGGAAACCAAGACATAAAATGACTAATTTTTTCCAATTCTACCCTTGGACAATAAAATAGCATCTAAATGATGATTGGAAAAGTCACATAGTAACTTGGTATTGTTGGATTCCCAATGTCAAAAGGTTTACTTCTTGTGCATGTTCTAATCAAGAGGTAAAAGTAATTTGTTTTTATTATATAGGGGTAATTTGGTAAATATCACATTGCATTATTTGTTCTTAATATGCGTATTTTTGGCTAAGATGACACTTATTATGGGACTGAGGGAATATTTGATCAGCCACGAATTAAAAGAAATGAAATTTATTATCTTAAATATATATATTTTTGTGGCTATAAAATCATGTTAGTAAGAGTGAAGTGAGGATTCTAATGACCTATTTGGACATAAATCTTTTTTGCTCCTTTTCAAAAAAAAAAATCAACAACCTGTTTAGTTATACATTAATCAGACAGTTTTTCAAGTTAAAAGAAAAGTCCTCACAAGACTTTACCTTTTTTTCAAGTGAAATGCATGTCCGAACACAACTTTCAACTTCCAACTTCCAACTTCCAAATAACTTTAACTTCAAAGACTACTTTTTTCAAATATCACGCTCATGTCCAAACGCCTACCAAGATTATATTTTTCCAAAATTTGTCGTTCTTTCTTGGACAAATAAAAAAAAAAAAAGTATCACATAAAATGGGCGTGTAGAACAATGAAGTGACATAGGTTTCATTACCCTCAATATAGAGTAGTTGTGTCCTTGTGGGTATAATGATATTTTCTCTCCCTCCACTAATTTTAAATTATGAGTTTGCCTCTAACATAGACCCTAGTCATGAAAGAAGGATATGATGGAGTCTTTATGAGATTGCGTATTCGAAGTGGTATTGTAACTTAGTCTACTTCAATTTAAATGACAAGTTTGTGCTCGATGACCTAAAATTATGTTATTTAGCTGGATTGAGCTCTCTACCTCCACTTAAAACGGAATTTGCTTCTCTTGAAGAGTTGAACTATAATTAGTTACCTTACCCAATTGCATATATATCAGAAAGAGGATTTCTTGGTTATTATATGACACGAATTAAGATCTTACTAGAAAAAAGAAAAAGAAAAAGAGGAAATAAAGCCTTCTCTGACTCCAAGACGGTGAATGTGATTGCTGACGAGGTTTGAATTATTCTACTCCTAAATTTTCAAATGGATAATCCCCAGAGTCAACAGCTCTCAATGATTTTATTGCCTTTTAAATTTATTGTAAGGGACAGCACATGGTCACTGGATGTCCACAAGTTTGAACGGGCGAAAGTAGGAGGATGAAGCGGACCTGGATTGTTGATTAAATTCATATTGTATTGTTGAGTAAGCATCATAGTAAAAGGGACTTGAGTCAATGCCAAGTCTAAACTAAACCTTTCTAGATTAGACAAGCTAGTACTTCACCTGAATCAAGCTTTAATTTGAAGGGATGAAAGTTGAAACTGATTCATTTTACCAATTGATTCAATGTCCAGGAAATTCTGTTAAAAAAAACATCTTGACTTGGAGATTTAACCTTAACTGAGCACTTAAGAAAAAAACCTTAATTGAGCTATGCTTACCACCAAGGGCTGTGGTGGGATGGATGAGATCTCTCAACCCTTAATCATAGGTCTCGCATTCGAGCCTTGAGAATGGAGAAACTCCTCATAGGGAGCACTTCCTAATCTTACACTACGCGAATTTGGATTAGTCTGCTAGGGGGTTCCGAATATTTGAGGTTATACCGATAAAGAAAGCTGACTAGTGCTTGTGAGATTCCATGCTTTTGGAAAATTGGTTTCATTTGTTGATCATGTACTTACTTCATAACTATGGAAGGGCATAAATTTTCATTCTAATGTTGTTCTAAAATACTTTACCTATATATGCAATCAATTCTATTTCCAGAAAAGAAATAATTTTGCCCCAACCCTCCATATATTCCTTCTACCTCTTTCTCTATGATTATCTTCAGTTTTCATTTTTATACTAACTTCCTCTTTATGTTTGTCTCTCCATCAGTTTCTAAATGCAATCCTTCAAAATACCTCTCCGGCCGATGTGGTGGAACTACAAAAATTGGTGTGCTCGTTGGAGGTAATTTTTTATTTTTTTTGCTCAACTTCTCCAGATAATGTTGGTAACTCAATTCCTGTGATGTGTGGAAACCATTACTTCTCCACTCGTTTAATGTACTAGTGTTATCTCCTGCTTCATTTTGGCAACACCTTCTCAATTACCAAATGTGCACTCTTCAATTTTCTTTAAACGAGCTTGATAGCCAGCAGATATTGGTTTTGTAATTTATTTATTTTTTCAAAGTTTTGTAACCTTATTATGTAAGAGATTTGATGTTGCAATATTGCAAAAGAGTTGCTGAACTTGCTAACTGATAAGTAAACTTCTGAGCTTGCTTTACACCCTTTTGATTTACTTTACTGGATTTAATATAAATAGTGAGTTGATCTCTTCCTAGTCTAATGAAATTGTCGATCACTTAACAGGGATTATTGCTGGAGCTGGTTTAATGGCTGCTTTGGCTATTCTCCGCTACTGCATTCGAAGACGTTCAGCATCTCTGAAGAAAAGGACGAGCGCAAAACGCCTTCTCTGTGAAGCTGCAGGTAGCAACAGTGTATCTGTATTTCAATACAAAGAAATTGAGAGAGCAACAAATAGTTTCTCTGAGAATCAAAGGCTGGGAATAGGTGCTTATGGCACAGTTTATGCTGGAAAGCTCCACAGTGATGAATGGGTTGCAATTAAGAAACTAAGACATCGAGATCCAGATGGTGTTGAACAAGTGATGAATGAGATTAAGCTTTTGTCCTCTGTAAGCCATCCAAATTTAGTCCGACTCTTAGGTTGTTGTATCGAAAATGGTGAACAAATTCTTGTTTATGAATTCATGCCCAACGGAACTCTAGCTCAGCATCTACAGAGAGAAAGGGGTTCAGGACTTCCATGGACAATACGTCTCACTATTGCAACAGAAACTGCTCGTGCAATTGCTCACCTTCACTCAGCAATGAATCCACCAATATACCACAGGGATATCAAATCCAGCAACATACTTTTAGATTATAGCTTCAACTCAAAGGTTGCAGACTTTGGTCTTTCCAGATTTGGCATGATGGATGATTCCCACATTTCTACAGCACCGCAAGGTACTCCAGGTTATGTGGATCCTCAGTACCATCAGAATTACCATCTTTCCGATAAGAGTGATGTGTACAGCTTCGGGGTGGTTCTTGTAGAAATCATTACAGCAAAGAAGGTGGTAGATTTCTCTAGAGCTCACAGTGAGATTAACTTGGCTGCACTTGCAATCGACAGAATAGGGAAGGGTCTTGTGGACGAGATAATCGATCCATTTCTTGAGCCACACAGAGATGCATGGACTCTATCATCAGTCCATAGAGTTGCAGAGCTTGCTTTCAGATGCCTTGCATTTCATAGGGATATGAGGCCTTCAATGACAGAAGTGGCAGATGAGCTAGAACAGATCAGGCTCAGCAGTTGGGCATCATTGGAGGACAATGTATGTATGACTTCATCAGTGAATTCGTCTTGCTCGTCTCCGCGTAGTATGAGCGAGACATCTTTTCGTAGTACAACAACTAAGAAAGGAGTTGGAAGTAGGAGATTGATCCTTCCACAGCAGATAGCAAATTCACTGACAACCATGGAGGAAATAAAGGATAGTTCCCCTGTTTCTGTGCAGGACCCTTGGTTAAGTGAAGACAGTCCCCCTTCAACAAACAAATTATTAGGTAGTGCTGGTCGATGATGACTTGAAAACAAAGTCTGCTTTAGGTAGAAAACAGAGGTGATCACCTGTAATCTATTAGTGCCACCTTTTCTTGTCTTCTGATCTGGTGACTATGAGTCTATGACCAAAGAGTAATACAACAGCTCTTTCTGTCAAAATTTGTATTCGTTCTGCCGCTTTATAGGCAGAATTATACATTATGAAGGATGTGAAATAGTGATTGGAAATGTCACAACAAGATAGGTCAGTAGCTAAGCAGTCGCAATTTGTATTGCAGTGCCATGAATATGAATCGTCTTTACCCAGTTGCGTGTTCCTTATTTTTCTGTTATTTATGTGTGATAACAACAATAATAACAACATACCAAGTGTAATCTCACATGTGGGTGTTTCAGGAGGATAGAGTGTATGCAGACTTTACCCCTACTCGTAGAGATATAGAGGTTGATTGCGATAGACCCTCGGCTTGAGTAAAGCATTTCTGTTATTTATGTGTGATGTGGCCAAAAGATAAACTAGTGATTGGTGGCAGATTTTCTTTTTACTAGTTGAAAGGCGCCTGTAAACAAAAAAATCATCTAGCTACCTAAGACCTATAGCACAATTTGCTTCAACATTGATCTTTTTAATTAATAAAAAATATCAGAAATTTTATGTACTCCTTACAAATTAATTATATACTATGAGGAATTTTTTTTCTTAAAACTCCCAGAAAAATATGAACAAGTTGAAAAGGCACTGATTTAATTTTCATTTGAGGACTTTCTCAATTTCATCTCTAAATTCAAGAAAAACTCTCCTGCATCAATTCCATCATACATCATCTTCAAGACTAATGCTACACGAGATATATTAAAACAATTATCTACATATAACTTTATTAGAATGCCATTCTTTGAATTTAGCTAAACACAGATCAAATTTAATTTGCAAATAACATTTAGGAAAAATTACATGAAAAGCAGGTTTCAGGATTTTTGAGCTTCAGGTCCTAAAATGCCATTAACAACAGCTCCAGCCACCAAAACTCCAACTAATTCAGCTCCAACCACCGCTCCAGCTTGCGCTAACCCACCAAAACTCATGCTACTCTCAATCTTCTCCTCAGCTGCTTCTATCCCCTTCTCAGCCGTCACCAATCCTTTCTCAGCCGCTTCAATTCCCTTGTCTGCCGCATCGAATCCTTCCTTGACTAATTCTTCAGCCTCCTCCTCTACTTTCTTAATCTTCTTTCTCAGCCCGAAGAGCCCAATGTCCTCAGCCTTGGACGGCATTTCCAGCGCTTTCAGAACTGTTGTTGCCGTCACCAGAGATAT
Source organism: Lycium barbarum (assembly GCF_019175385.1). Taxonomy (NCBI): domain Eukaryota; kingdom Viridiplantae; phylum Streptophyta; class Magnoliopsida; order Solanales; family Solanaceae; genus Lycium; species Lycium barbarum. The sequence continues at coordinate 99,694,894 of NC_083348.1, read as the reverse complement.
CAACTGTCTCCGCCCTGGGAGAGCCATCCACGCCTGCTTGGTGGACGGAGTTGTGTTTGCATTTAACACACAACGGAGTGGGGAAGTCCGGACTGTAAGTGAGGTAGTGATGGAAGCCATGGCCTTGCTCTCTCAGTTTCGCAAAGCTGCCTCTATACCACAATCAAGCTAAATGTGTGGTCTGATATTTTTTTGAACAGACACGAGGAAATATAAATAAATATAAACTCGGACCAGAAAAGGATTATTTAAAAAAAAAAAAAATGCTATTGGCTTCTTTTCTAATAAGTACGCACATTTTTTTTTTGTTTTTCTTTTTCCTTTTGTTTCTTCTTTTCCCGTTTTAATATTTTTTAGAGTGTGATTGTATTATTTGTAGGTGTAACATAAATTTTCGCATCTGAAAATTAAGACAAAAGAAAAGTAAACCAGTTATGATGTCGGATTTCAAGTAAATAATGAGATTTATGATCTTTGGAATATCTTAAATTTAAAGAGAGACTCTTCCCATTTTACTCTTCAAAATTAGTATAGTAGATACTCCGATTTGAGTTGAATCTCTTAAAACTTTCTTAATGTGAGGTAGACTAATGAATAACGGGGAAAAGTAATTAATAACATGCACTTAAGTAAGCATTAAGTAGAATTGAATATTTATCCACTCCTTATTATTAATACGTGACATTTATCTTTTACATGAACTTTGTTATTTAACTAGTGTTAACTATTACTATGTATGATCTTAATTTATTATTTATCATGATAAAATTAACATAATTTGATACATGCATCATATCCGAATAACTCTTTTATGCCAAATTATTACCATGAAATTATATACTCCCTCCGTTTATCTAGTTTTAACTTGATACGAAGCTTAAGAAAGTAAATAAGATTTTTGAATCTTGTCATTATTAAATAAATGTAGAATGTACTAAAATGTCTTTTAATTTTGTGATCTTAAACATGTCATGTGAAATATTGGAATTGAAGAGTTGCGAAAAAAAGACACTTTTTTTAAAGTTGAAAAAAAAAAAAGTAAAATAAACATTTTGAAATAGAGGGATTACCTCAACTTCCCATCAAGAGTATACATGCTGAACCATTATTTGAGCATATTGTGGTAAAATTTCGAAATCCATAAATTAAATTTAAAGAGCAAATCAATTTAATTTGATTTAATTAAAAAATGATCAAATGACAGTCCTAAGAAGAGTGCATACAAATTGGTAGGTTTCAGAAAAATAAAAAAGGCGAAGAAGACTGAGTAGCCGTTTGGCCATAGATACCAAACAAATTCACTTTTTTTTGGAATTTTTGAAGTTGGAGTTGTGTTTGATCATAATTTTTTAAATGGTAGTTTTTGGTGAAATATAATTGTAAAAAAGTAAAAAAAGTGATTTTTTTTTTAAAAACAAGTTTTTTGAATTTTTGGTATTCCGGAATACAACTTCTTCAAGTTGTATTCGGAATATTTATGGCCAAACGATACCTGAGTTGATTTCATATACAATTACTCAACTTTTATTTTACTGTACTAAAATAATTAAATTATTTTTTGTAACAAAGAACTTATTCAACTTTGTCTAAATATTACGAAAGTCCCTAAATTATATTTTTCACCAAAAAGTCACTCAACTTTACTTAAGAATCATAAAAAGTCATTAGGAGGAATAAATATAACATTTTAGATGATAATTATTATTTAAACAAACTTGAATGATCTCTAAATAACAATTTTTTTCTTAATGACGTAATGTGATTTTTTAGATAAAATAGTCGGGAGTATTTTTTTCACTCGGGTCATTGACATAAAAACGTCGTCGTTACTTCACAACATGAAATTTATAACGGGTTTTTGGGGGTTCAAAAGAGAGGGAAAACACGAGGGCTTACAAAATTTCTAACCAAAGGAGACAATGGCAGAGGAAGCAGCAAATTCAGAAATAACAAGCCCTCCTATGGCTGAGCAAAACCAGAACTCAGTGAATGCCACAATTGAATCAGGGTTTCAAGGAGGAGGCACAGAATCAACTTGCAACAACATAGACAACAGTAATAATGCTGAGAGTTCTGTGGTTACTTCTGATGGTGACCGTGAAAAATCCCTGGAGTTTGCTGATGAGTTAATGGTGAAAGGCTCCCAGGCAAGTAAAGATGGAGATTATGGAGAAGCCGTTGAATGTTATAGCCGTGCCCTCGAAATCCGGTTAGGGTTTCATTTCCTTAATTTTATTTTGTTTTTGTATTTCTTTTGTATCAAGGATATTTAGCTGCCTGTTTGTTTTCTTTTGTTTGAGACTGTTTGATTAGATTCTTTCGAGATGGAAATGTAAAATAGGAGATCGTTAGGTACGAGTGTTTAGGGTTTAATGTACTCCAGGTAAATGAGTTGTTCATCTTTCGAGTGATTTTTTTTTTGAGATTTCTTGTGATTTAGAGTAGTTGAGCAGAATATCGTGTTAATATGGGACTGATACACAGTACGCACTCTTTAAGTGATTATCAGAGAAATGTTTTTGCATATACTTACTTTACTTATCTTATGAAATTCACTGTGAAAAAAAATTCTTTTTTGTGCTGTTCAAATTCTTTACATTTGGGAATGAGCTGTAAAATGAAGAACCACTGTGTATATGGTTGAAATTTACGTGCTTTCCTGGACTCTGGGATTTTGCAAGTACATTCTTCAATAGCCATCTAAAGGCATCATTAGCATTGGTTTCCAAGCTGTTCAGTTGATTAATTGAAATAGGACTTGTCAGTCTCTGCACATGACGAACCTTCATTTTCTTTCTTTTGTCTCTTCTGGTGCAATTGCACCGCTGCTGGTTTACTTGGATAGTTGGATTTAACATTCTTTGTTACATGAATGTGTGTATAAGGGAAAGATTTGAAGAGTTCTTTAAGTTGCCCTATAGCTCTTTTCATCATACAGCATGCATAGTTTTAGAGTTTCTCTCCCTATATATTAGCTTTTGATGTAATTGAGCCATTTCTGGTAATTCTCGTTTCACATGGACTTATCTTGCAAATATTCAGGGTTGCACATTATGGTGAACTTGCTCCTGAATGTATCAATGCATACTATAAATATGGGTGTGCTTTGTTGTACAAAGCTCAGGAGGAGGCTGATCCTTTGGTTGCTTTGCCAAAAAAGGAGAGCGTGTCTGAACAGGATTCTAACAGAGATGGTTCTGTTAAAAGTGCTATTAGTTGTGAGTCTTCTATCTCAAGTACTGCTGAACCAGGCGGAAGCTCAAATGGAAAGGAAAAGGTGGAAGATGATGGTTAGATTCTTTTACATTATTTTCTCATTTGATTTCTTAATAACATTTCTCGTGCTTTCTATTAGCGACATCATTCATTCTCAAACCTTCATAAATGAATTGAAGAGTTTGCTAAGTAATTAACAAAATTAGCACAGATGCAGAAAGTGTCATTAAAATCTATTGTTTCATCGTATAGTAATGTGAAGCAAGGACTTTAGCATCTCATGGATGAAGCAATAAGCTTCATTGAAGACCATCATGAGGAACATAGTGATCACAAAAGAAAAGTTTATCACTTCATAGGTGAAGCAATTAGCTTCTTCGAAGTCCATCACTTTAGAAGTGAGGAACATAGTGATTACAAAAGAAAAGTCTATCACTTCATAGGTGAAGAATAAGCTTCTTTGAAGACCATCACTTTAGAAGTGAGGAACATAGTGATCACAAAAGAAAAGTTTATCACTTCATAGGTGAAGCAATTAGCTTCTTCGAAGTCCATCACTTTAGAAGTGAGGAGCATAGTGATTACAAAAGAAAAGTCTATCACTTCACAGGTGAAGCAATTAGCATCTTCGAAGTCCATCACTTTAGAAGTGAGGAGCATAGTGATTACAAAAGAAAATTCTATCACTTCATAGGTGAAGCAATTAGCATCTTCGAAGTCCATCACTTTAGAAGTGAGGAACATAGTGATTACAAAAGAAAAGTCTATCACTCCATAGGTGAAGCAATTAGCATCTTCGAAGTCCATCACTTTAGAAGTGAGGAAGAAAGTGATAAAAGGAAAAGTGAATCTCTGAGAGCTATAGCTATGTTAGTGAGCAGGTACTTCGCGGAATTAGTCGAGATGTGCGCAAGCTAGCCCGAGACCATGGTTATAGATAAAAAAAAAAGTGAGGAGCAAACTGATCCAGCAAGAGCAGTTAATTTTGCATTTTACTTTAAAGGTTAAATAGAAGAGAGAGAGAGAAAGAAGGAAAAAGTATCCTGCTATTTGAGTAATAGTATAGTAGTATTCCTTCCATCAGCAGTTGGCATTCTCCTTGTCCGTTATCTTCTTCATTTATAGAGTTTGTAAAATCTCTTTTTTTACTGCTTCAATTTCCTTGTTTCTTTTTCTCAAACTAATGACCTTTCTTTCTTCGTCCAGTATTTGAGTTCTATTCTTCCATAACTTATCACTTTGAGCTTCTCTCTTTGACTCTCCTATTGCATTCTAAAAGTAACTAATTGTGAATTGGATGGTGCATATTAATTCTTTTTTTTACTCAACATTATTGAGTAATTGAAATTTGAAATCAATTATGCGAGCAAAGTTATGTTTCTGTGACCTTGTTTACATAATAGCGTAAAGATGTTTAATTTAGTTGGATTAGTAGTGTCAATTGTACACTGGACATTGAAAGTAGCAATTGTAATGGCAATACAATGTTATGTGCAATGTTACAAGTACTAAATTCATATATCCTTATAAAAAAAAAAGGATTACTAGATTCATATATGTTTGGTAATATTTATATTTTCTGTAAACGTGCACTTCATTCCGAAGAGGCAGGCTCTTAGCTTCTCATTTCGGTTAAAAGGCCCATGGCCCTGTTTCTTACTGCATATTTTGCTTTAAAGACACAGGACACAAAGTCTCTTCCAATTTTTTTCTCTTTATCTTTTTGGGGATGTGGGGTGCGGAGAGGAAATTCAGTCTACCTGGTTAAATCACAGAAATCTCTGAATTGCAATAGAACCATATGCAATTGCCTTCGATGTTTGCCATTTTTAGTTTGTTACTGATTACTGCTGCGTCCTTTATTTAGTAGTTTTGGGAAAGATGTATGTTAGAAATGTTTTCCTACTACTAGACATCAGTTATCTGCAAACTATTTGTTTCTGGCGTTCTAATTATAAGAAATGGGTATGTCCTATCGTTTTTGCTAGTCTTCTTCTGAGGATTATGTTAGTTAGGTTGTCAAAATATAACCTGGGAAATTTTGTAAAGATATCTTCTTTAGATATGATAATTCTTGTTACTGTTATGGGACAGCTGCAGAGGAAAAAGAGGATGAAGGAGATGAAGAAGAAAGTGATGATGAGGACCTGGCTGAAGCTGATGAGGATGAAACTGACCTGGATTTGGCCTGGAAACTGTTAGATGTTGCAAGGGCAATTGCTGAAAAGCACTCTGGTGACACAATGGAAAAAGTGGATGTATTATCAGCTTTGGCTGAGGTAGCCTTGGAAAGAGGTTTGTCCCTCCATTGAACAATACTTCCATTACCTTAATTAGAATAGTCTGGTCAGACTCCTTTTATGTTCTGTGTGGGAAGTTGAAATGCCCATTGGGCTATCAACCACCATTTGTCTTGTTGACTAAAATATATACTGTCAACAGGACTTGTAATTAGGTTATCATCTCAACTGGAAAACTCAGTTTATTTATTCCATTATTTTGTTTGTTTGAATTGCAATTCCATGCTGCACAGTTTCTCTAACTCAAACTGTAAAAGTCAACGGAGACAACCGTGGAAACTAGATATGAGAATGATTGTTAAAAGCATTAAAATGCGTGGCCTAGCAGTCAATGAAGTTGCAATAGATCATGGAGATCTGGGTGCAAATTCTGCCTAGGTAAAAATGATAGGTGAGTTCTTTCCTTCCATCTATGTTTTGGTGGATAGAGTTATCTGATACGTGTGCTGGTGGGAGGTAGCATGTATCCGGTGAATTAGTTGATGTGCAAGCAAGTTGGCCCAGAACCACCATTATCAAGAGAGTGAGAGATAGATAGAGAGCGGCTGTATTTTAATTCTTATGTACAAGTGCAAAGAGACAGGGTAATCCGACTACTCAGACTTATGAGTTATGAAATGGAGGTGAATTTTTCTGGGATGATTTATCAAGACCATAATCTAGTTATATACCAGTGAGTTATAGATGTTGTGGAACATGCTGCGCTGAGAGGTGTTTCTCCGTGGTGATTATGGGACTGAGGATGAGGGAGTGGACCAGCAGATTAAGGAGTGTCAGTGGCAAATATTGGGGCGATCAAGGGTGGAAATGTGATGTTAGTCGCTTGACATAATTGTGGAACTCCATGCTGAGTCGAAGAGATAAGAGGGACATGACATGCTGCTCGGATCCTTCAAAATTGCCATCGCCCCTATTTCTGATCCTCCAAAAATAGTGCAGATGGGTAACAAGTTTAGAGGATTCGGGCAACATCACATGACCATGAGTAACGAAGCCCCTTTTCCTCCTATTAAAATATAATTCAAAAACTTGCTAGTATTGTTAGCTGGAATCTTGTATCTATGTTTTAGATGTTTACTTGCTACCTGTTTCGTGAATTGCTTTTGAAAATCCTAGCCGACTGGAGATGGATTAAATGCTTGAAAAAAACATGACCTAAACTGAACTGATCAAACCAAGTGCAAATGATTTGGGACATTGGGTTTACCTTTTTAACACTACCAAAATGTTTATTTGTCTACTTCACATGCTATAGGATTTGTAAATTTTATTATTTTCCTTTTGCAGAGGATGTTGAAACATCTCTTAGTGATTACCTGAAGGCATTATCCATTTTGGAACGCTTGGTTGAACCAGATAGTCGCCATATTGCTGAGCTGTATCCTTAATAAACATCTAACTTCCCTCAAATTAAGGGGATTTTTTTCTGTCCTACATTTAAGTATTAAGTTCTTTATGAGGTTTCTTTAAGTGCCAACTTCTAGGTGTTGCTTCCTCTTCCTCGCCATGTGATCTTAACCGTATTACAGCAACTTTAGGATATGCTTATGTCTGGAAATTGGTTCCAAGCCTGAGGAAGCCATACCATACTGCCAAAAAGCTATTTCAACTTGCAAGTCGCGGCTACAGAGGCTCACCGATGAAATAAAGCTTTTGTCAGAATCAGCAGAAAAATCAACTACTCCTAATGTAGATCAGATCGCGAGACAGTCTTCCAGTGCATCACAGTCTGATTCTGTAACTGCAAAAGAAGCTGAGGTTGAAACACTCACTGGTCTATCTACAGAATTGGAGAAGAAGGCAAGTATTACCAGTGGAGGTTTGATTAATGTCTTAGTTCTTTCTTCTTTTTTCATTGTGACTCTTCCACTTGCAGCTCGAAGATTTACAGCAGTGCATGTCAAATCCATCATCTATCCTCTCAGATATTTTGGGAATGGTTTCTGCAAAAGCAAGAAGTATGGAGAAAGCTGAAGCTTCTGTAGCTGTGAGCTCTTCACAGATGGGTGCTGCTACAAGTGGTAGTGGAAGTTTTGACTCTCCAACTGTTTCCACTGCCCACACAAATGGTGCATCTGCAGTTACTAATCTTGGTGTAGTTGGAAGAGGAGTCAAGAGGGTCCATCTAAACACAACTACAGAGTCTAGTCCAGCGAAAAAACCTGCATCTGAGCTGCCGTCAAATAATGGAGATGGCAGTGCCTCATAAGGGATGTATTGTTGCTGCTTCGATTAAGTAATCTTTAACATACAAATTTACCCTATTGTCAACACTACTGGTGATTTCCTTAGTTTGTTGCACTATGTTGGTTAGCTGGGAAGTCTGTTGTCACAGATATGTGTCCTTTCCTTGATTACTTGTATGACTTAGTAACTATTCTGTATGTGTTGCTTAATTCTTCTGCATTATGTGTTTTAGATAATCTACTTAGACTCAGAAGTTGACCACTTGTTTGAATGAGATGATAGCTCTGTTGGCAAACTAGTAACTGAACTAGTAATTACTGTCTAGACTAATTGGTGTGTTGATTAACCGTCATGGCAAGCATCGAGTTTCTTATCCACTTGGTTTTGAAATTAATGGTCGTTCACCTATTTTCACTTTCGGCTTCCAGTAAACTTATGGTTATCAGTGAATACTAATTCGTTCTTTCTTCATATCATCTAACAGGCATATACGCTTCAAATTATGATGACCTTTTCCGAGGCTTTGTTTGCTGCTCATCGTTGCTTAAACTGCGAAATTTCTTACCTGTTAAAAGAGCTTTGACAATAGTCCATGTACTACCATGTTTTCTTGGAAACCGAAGTTTGAATTCAGCAGAGGTGACATTAGGTAAATCGTTGCCTATGGCTTCGTGGGTAGAGTTACCTAGTTATTGTGTTGGTAGGAACGCTAGGTGTGCATAGGTTGATCTGGAAACCACCATTACCCCGAACCAAGTAAAAAAGATCATTATACCATATTTTGCTGTAATGCTGTGGGATCTTTTATTCTATTATTCGTCCAAACCTTTCTCATAGGAAACTTCTGGTCTCTAACCAGCTTGGTGAATCTAGTGCTGTTGTCTCCAAAGAATATTCTTGCATAGGGAAAATAAAAGATAAAATTCAGTGCTAGGATATCTTAGTAAGACAATTCAATCCAACATTATTCTGGCAGCTAAGACGACGTACGAATGTTTCTGAAATTGAGCGCACTTCCATGTGAAGCATACCTGCTCTGTGTCGTTTATACACTTCCAAAGATTCTCTTAAGCATTACTATGAGTTAGTGCTAACCGTACTATAGCATGTTTTGTCTGATTATAGTTGGATTAGTATGGATTCTCTGTGGAACCAGACAAACACGAAATGCCAATTTAGTATCTTACGGATAATAAAGTCCCTAGTAACTTTGTCTACAGGGATATTTGACAAGATATTAAAAGTAACGCAGCAAGAAAAGCATAGTTGGTGAATCTTTCCGTGGCCGAAGAACCTATCCGACACAATCAAAGGAACTTCGTGACCACTCACACTATATGGGAGTTAACGATTGGTCGTTGAGATCAAAGTTGATGGCATTCCTATAAATGAGCTCAATGGATAAAGTAAACAAAACAACACCATCAACTTAGGATCGAAGTATTCCAAGAAAAGAAATAGAGAAAAAAATGTGCTATAGAGTGGATTGTAAGAAATGTGGGAAATACTCATGGGGTGGGTGCGGTAAACATTTGAGCACCCTCTATGCTAGTATCGAACAAGGCAAACACTGCAATTGTCATCCTTGGCCCGGGGTTGTCATCCCCCCTTCTCAGACCACAGCCCAAAACAAATGTGTTCCGACCACTCAAAACAACTGTGTTGCGACCACTGCAGGTATATATCACTATAGTCGGATCTAAAATTTAAATTGTGGACGCACCTAAAAACTAACCCGTATAAAATTTATTCGCACCTGGTGTTTGTATCAGCCCCATGGATACATGACACGTCTTTACATACAATTTAATTTATGAGCCTATTTGGATTGGCTTATTTTAGGCGCTTTAAGTAAAAATACTCTTGTAGTGTTAGAAAAAGATAAAAAAGTGATTTAAACACTTGTTTTTAAATCAAAATAACAAAAATTAAATAAGCCAAAAACCGTAACTTAAGGCTTATAAGCATAACCCATAAGTTATATGCCCTTCCAAAAGGCTCTTAATCATGGTTAATTAGAATGATTTAGTATAAACACCAGGAGGTGTAGATACAATTCTACTCTTCTTAATAAATGAACATACTTCTTAAAAAAAATTGCTTAATCTTTTTATATACAGTCTGAGATGGGCATCACTTTGTAGATCTGCCTCTATATTATCGGCTTTTCCCCCTACATATTGGCAGATTAGTTAAGATGAATGGAAATGGAGTGAACCTAGACGTCGAATAGACACACTAGGTTAAGCTAGAGAAAGAAGAAAAGTTGTGACCTTTGCTTTAAACTAAAATTAAGGTATCAACTTGGACGAAAAAAAGGATAATTAAGATCTATTAGCGCTCCGATAAGTAATTAAGTAGTACTCTTTCTTTTCGTTGTTCTTTCTCGAATTTTGTAGACCTTTAATTTGTGATTAGAAGCCGATCAAAGAAAATGAAAGAAATTAAGCAGATGGTCATGATCAAAGAAAATGAAAGAAATTAAGCAGATGGTCCCATTATATGTCTAGTGCCAACCCAAAAGGGAAAGTGGAAATTCTCCCCTAAGCAATTTAAAAAAAAAAAAAAAATCCGAAGAAACCAGAAAATTCTCCACCATCAACAATTGCTTTGCGTTTACAACTTTTGACAATTTTTCATACTAAATTTTGAACGATTGAAACGATTCAAAAGTATAAGCTATAATTTTCTTTCTTCATTTCTCTACAAATTCACATCCCAAGAAAGTGATTTATTAGTTGGATTGGAGACACATGCAATAAATCAAAGGTGGTGGGACTGGACAAAGAAGGATGGTGCTAATATAATTAATCTTTTCAATCCTTGGATTGATTTCAAAATAATTGTTGTTTTGTAGGTACTCAATGAGGCGATGATGCCGTTGGGCACGAGGTACACTGCTTCAAGAGACCAATAAAGTATATTATAATATAATATAGTCGTAGTTATCTGTAATAAGGTAATAATAATGTGATAGGGTGTTGTAAATTTTGAGGTCAATACACATTGACCGAACCACTCTATTTTGCTTCCATAGTTCTAATTTATGTGCAAGAAAAGTAAATCGATTTCGAGAATTGAGTGCTCTTTTAACCTTGTGCAGGGTGTTTGTAATATTTATTCTATATATTCAATTAATCACGGGTTATGTGCCCCTTTTGGGTTTTTCTTTATTATTCTGAAGGAGGTAGAATGGTTTGATGTTTGTGCCCTCAATTTTTCCTCCAATATCAGTTTTGCGATAAAGGATTGAAATAGTCTGAGTTCGAATATAAAATTCTATCATCGCTTATATCATTTATTTGGTTTATAATCTACACATATTACACAAAATTTGAGTCAAAATCACCGAGTTCGGATGAACTTATAGATTACTTTCTAGACTCGCCTTTGCTCGTACAATACTTGCAGATTTAGTTCAAAAACATATTTGACAGTATTGAGATATTTGACAGGTTTGTGCTGACATAATATGAACTTCAATAAAGAAATAAAATTTATATAACTGATCTCAATTTATTTGAAATTAAAACGTAATTATTATTGTCGTAAAGATTTAGTCGAAAATAATGTGTGTCCGCATCTAGTGCCAAATATTACTTTCACCTCAACCTCAAGGATTCTTACACGTGGGATGATATGAATATTTCGCCATCCTGGGACCGGTTTGATAAATTGAGTGTCAGATTATCATCTTCCTTGAAGACAAATGTCAACTAATAGTCCTGTAATTAGTCATTAAGTATTAAAGAATGTCCACTTAATATGGCTATAATCATGGCATTTCATTGTCCTCCGCTTTGGAACATGAATAACTTTAAGGGAGGACATTTCATAGATGCTCTTGTATGATTGTATCCAATAATGTATCTTTTTGAACTAGTCACATTTTAATGATATGATTACAGATGTTAAATTTATGGGTTGGGCTGATTTTAACCGGTTAAAGTAGTTGAGTTAATAAATGGTTAGTCATTAATCCGTAAAAAAATTCTTTTCACTGAAATAAGCTAGGTTAAAATGAACTAAATAATGGGTCATAGATCAATCCCTCTAACTCTTATTAATTTATTTTTTATAATTTATTTTATTACCTAACAAAACCTTTCTGTTATAATGATTATATGTTAAAAAAAACAACAACATATTTTTCTTAGGATATTTTGCAAAATTTATCATGGGTCAATCAAGATTACATATTTAGCCCAAATCAATCAATTTTTAGATGAGTTAAATTTGGCAGGACAAAATAAGTTGAATCAATAAACTGGTAGAACATTAACTTGCCTAAACTTAAACTTAGGGGTGTTCATGATTCGGTTTGAGTTTGCTATCTTCCAAAAGATGTCCAAATCAACATAGTCGGTTATTCAAATGTTAGAATCAAATCAAATCAATTAAGTCGGTTTTTTATTGCTTCGGTTTTTGTCTTTTTTTTTCCCCAATTTTTTGTCAGTTTTTATTTAAATATATGACAATATACGTCCAAGCACATATTAAATTGACTATTTTCTAGCATAACACTATCAAATCAATTACTCCTATTTGAGAAAAGAAAGAAATATAAGCCTAATCAAGTCATATATGTACTTTCTCAAAAAAATTGTATGCATCATCTAAGAATTTAACCATTTTCAAGGAACATAAACAAAAGTTCTTACAATGAATTTATTTTTTTGCAATAAATTAAAGATCTAGTTGTGATATACAAAGATATCTTGATGAGTAATTAAAGGACTCAAAAACAAGTTAGTTTGAACAAGAAATAGATTCTTAGAATTATCAAAATATAAATTAACAAATCAAACTAGAAACTAAATTAGAAAAAGTTTGAAATTTTATGATATTAATCTTTTGCACTCTTGATTCATAATCTGTGTTTTTACCTTTGTAGTAATCCAATTTTATTATTTACGATATACATGGATATTTATAATTTTTACCTTTATAGTAATCCAATGGTTTAGATAGATATTTATATTATCGGTTTGATTCGGTTATTTCAGTTATTTTTTGCTTAAAATCAAAATCAAATCAAATTTTATCGGTTTATAAAATGAAAAACTAAAATAAAATCAAAGCAGAAAATGTCGATTTTTTTCTTCGGTTTGATTCGACTTTCAATTTGGTTTGATTTTTCAGTTTTCCGTAAACACCCCTACTTAAACTGATAAAGCGGGTCATATTTTCATACACTAGTTTTACTACCCCTATGGCCTACCTATGGTATAAAATTAAACCTTCAACATCTTGAGTCTATAAGAGTCATTTCTTTTATAGTTCGCCGAAACAGAGAATGTTTAGCAAGCGTCTGCAATTTGCACATTCAAAATTAGCACCATCTGCAGTGAAATCAAACTAATTACTATAATCTAGAAATTAGATCTCATGCCTTCATTATTTTTTAATTTCTATATCATCGTTGTACTATTTATTTTGAATTTGAAATGTTAGATAGAACAATAAATATTTAGCAACCTCTCTTTGCGTGGACCTCATAAAGACGACACCATTTATTGCCCTACAAATAAAGGTTGGTATGTTTTAATTAATAATGGCAGGCAGTGTTGGCCATTTTTCTAAATTTCTTGTTTCAGATTTCCGACCAGACTTTTATTTCCACATCGACGATAGTTGTAGACTTGTAGTATGCAGTGTGAATTTATTTATTTTTTAATTAACTTTTTTTTTTCTATATTTTGTTTTTGTATTTCCACGTTTTGGTGAAGTCAAATCTCTTTTTAATCAGAGAAATCTGGTCGGAAATTATAGGTGTCATCACTTGTACATTCTAATAATCACGGTCTCTGTGAGATGAGTTTGCTTAATTTTCCTTTTTAAAGATATTATAATGACTAATATTTGGATTAATTTACTCGAAAAAACAATATATAGCAAAAATGATTGATGAACGGGAATATTGTTGTGGTGTGAGAGAAATAAAAATAATCATCAAAAATTGTGTTGGAATATAAGATTCCTTTACTCTTAACCAAATACTTCGAATTCGAGTTTTGAATATAGAAAAATTTCCTGATAAGAAGTGCTTCCCACTTTAATATCTTGTGCTACGAATCAAATTAATCAAAATTTCAGCGCAAATACCTAATACCAGGTAAGAAATCAAAATAAATGAAATTGAAATATTTCATGGTATAGGTGTGAACTATCCAACTCTGGACTGTCAGATTGCTCTCAAGCTGTTATTATAAATTTAATTTAATAAGAAAATAAATGTCGCTGTGCTATTACCTTTAAAAATATATATATATATATTCGTGTGGTGTGTAGCAGGAAAAGTGGACTTCATATTGAGTAGAATTCAAATTTTCATGGATCCTTAAAAGGTACGATATCTGGACACAGCCCTGATGGGCTACCTTTTAGCTGGAGGCCCCCTTTTGGGACCATCCATATTCATGTCACTATAACCCCATAATCTTGAAATCATTTGTTCCATTAGTCTCTTTTTCTCTTTTTGACTCCATTAACTTAAAGAACGATAGAGTCTTGGTGATTGAACCTTGCAAAATTTAAGTTGTATATGCATAATATCCACCATCAGTAAATATTGTATGAAACTTGTCCAATACAATATGAAAAGATATATCAATCTTACTTTCCCTCTAACAAGGAATAGTAACGTCCCTTTGTAAATTCCAGTGATGATTTTTCATTTTTGTAGTTCATTTTTAGGTTAAAGGTGGTTTATGTTTCCATTAAAAAGGTGGTGAGGTATTGTTTCCCTGTCTTAAAAGGTTAATCTGAAAATAATAAAATTAGGACGAGTGCTTTCTCATGAATTGAGATACTGTATATGTAATTTATAAAATTGCTTCAATTAATTTCAGAATGAGATATAATTAATTGTATAATAAAATACTTCCTAGTTCCTCCAAAGAAACAAAGCAAATCAAATGTTGATTATGACAATAACGTGAATACTCCTTTCTGCCACTACACACTCCTCTAATCAAGTTGGGTATGATTGTAATCTCAAATTAAACTTTAGGTTCACCCAAATAATAATAGAAAATTAGAAATGCTAGTCATTTTATAATAGGGTAGCATTGATGCCAAAAAGCAATAACAGTAGTTGGCAAGCAAAGTGTTTTTTTGGTGCTTATAAGCACGAAAAAAAGGAAAAATTGATGGTGACGACAATAATTTCTCCTACATCTGTGTATTCTTACAGAGTAAATTTCCAAGTCTCTGTGATTTACTTTTTGAATCCTCCACCCAGCCTTCTTCTTCCCTTCAAACCCTAGACCTAGAGAGAGAGAGAAGAAGATTCTGGTCTGATTCATCAAAAGGAAAGGACAGAAATTTTGGAAAAGAAAACCCATCTCTTTTTTTCAACCTACATAATCATTTCGCAGAGACAAATCTGACTTTCTTTCAAACACCTTAACTTCATGGATCTATTTTAGCACTTACTAAAGTTTCCACTTTCTTGTTACATTGAAGAAAAATGGCGCCCCCTGACCAACCCACATCCAAAGGCCAAGCATGGTGAGAAACAATGTCGATTACCTCCTTGTTATTTACTTATTTTAAACTCAGATTTACTGATTTTTCTTGTCGTACATTTTTCAGGTTTTGTACTACAGGATTACCCAGCGACATCATCATTGAAGTTGAAGATATGACCTTCCATCTTCACAAGGTTGGTTACAGTTACCTGTTTAATGAATAGATTCTGAAGTACTAATATTATGTTTCTTATGTGTTTGTTTATGTCTCGGTTGTTTCAGTTTCCTCTGATGTCAAAGAGTAGAAAGCTTCATGAGATGATAACAGAGCAAGAGACAAATGCAAGTAACAATAAAATCCATAAACCTGCTGAACAAGACAACGAGGAGATTGAAGAAGAAGAGGAGGACCTGCAGCAATGTTGTATTTCTCTCCCTGATTTCCCTGGCGGTTCAGAGACATTCGAGATAGCTGCCAAGTTCTGCTACGGTGTAAAAATCGAGCTATCTGCATCGAATGTTGCTCCACTTCGCTGTGCTGGTGAGTACTTGGAAATGACTGAAGAGTACTCTGAAGATAACCTCACTTCCAAGACAGAGAGGTTTCTTTCACAGACAGTGCTAAAGAGTATTAAGGACTCAATTAGAACCCTGAACTCTTGCAAGAACATCTTGTTATTAGCTGAAACACTCGGCATTGTTCAAAGATGTATTGAGGCCGTTGCTGTTAGAGCTTCATCTGCTGATCCGTCTCTCTTTGGCTGGCCAGTGAATGACGGATCAGTCGAAACAAATACTCGCCGTAAAGGTGTCAATAGAGGTGGTATGGATTCATGGTTCGAAGAGCTAGGCCACTTGAGTTTGCCTTTGTTCAAGCGTTTGATCTCCGCGATGAAAGCCAGAGATTTGAGTTCGGAGATTATCGAGAGCTGTCTAATGTATTACGCGAAGAAGTACATTCCAGGAATTTCACGCTCGAGTAGAAAGACATCATCGTCGTCTTCGATACCTTCAGAGAATGAACAGAGAGAACTTTTGGAGACTATAATTACTAATCTTCCTGAAGAAACTAGCTCAAGAACTTCAACAGCAACAAGGATTCTCTTCGGGTTATTAAGAACAGCGAATATACTGAATGCTTCGGAAGCTTCTAGAGCCGCATTGGAGAGGAAAATCGGATCTCAATTGGAACAAGCGACATTGGATGATCTTCTCATTCCGAGCTATTCGTATCTGAATGAAACGTTATATGATGTCGCTTGTGTGGAGAGAATATTAGGATATTTTTTGAACGGATTGGAAGAGAGATCGACGGCTAGAATTCAAGGTGAAGAAGAGAACATCAGTGTCAGATCCGCAGCGTTAATGTTAGTCGGAAAGTTAATCGATGGTTACTTATCAGAAATCGCTTCCGATAATAACTTATTGCCGGAGAAATTCTGTGAATTAGCTGTTGCAATGCCGGACCAAGCAAGATTATTTGATGACGGCCTTTACAGAGCTGTCGATGTGTATCTCAAGGTAATGACATTTTCTTAATTAAAGAAAGGGCCACTTATTCACTTAGTTCAATAATTTGTGTTTAACTTTGTTAATTAAATTCATTATGTAGGCGCATCCATGGATATCGGAAGCGGATAGGGAGAATATTTGTGGAGTAATGGATTGCCAGAAGCTAACACTAGAAGCGTGTACACACGCAGCTCAGAACGAACGGCTTCCGCTTAGAGCCGTAGTTCAGGTGTTGTTCTTCGAACAACTCCAGCTCCGGCAAGCAATTGCCGGAACTCTTATGGTCGCAGACGTGGCCCCAGGAGAAATCCCGCGGCTTATGGACGGCCGCGGAGAAGGGGAGGGGGAAGGTGGAGAGGAGGAAGAGGAAACGACAGGAGTAGTTGGGGTGGCACATGCACAGGAAGGGAGTAGCACGTGGAGGAAAACAGTGAGGGAGAATCAGGTGCTACGCTTGGATATGGATAGCATGAGGACTCGAGTACAGGAACTGGAACGAGAATGCTCCACAATGAAGAAAGCGATCCAGAAGATCGATAAGGTAGGCAAACACGGCGGCGGTGAAGAAGGAGGAGGAGGGTGGAGAAAGAAGTTAGGGTGTAAATTCAAGACACAAGTGTGTGACTCGCATGAGCCAACGGTTGTGGAGGCCAGGAAAGGACGGGGTCATCGTCATCATCATCAATAGAGCCAAATAAGAAACAAATCAACTTCTTTCTTCTACCTAATGGTTTCTACTTTTAGTTTTAAATTATACATCTGTTGTGCTGTAATTGAGAAATTGTTTGTTTTCCAACTTATTCTTTAGTGGACAGATTCTTTTTTGTTTGTAAGTTGCTGTTTTCTATATTTAGATGTCAAGGATAAGTTCGGAGAAACACGGTGGTGAAGAAGTTGCAGTTGAACGGTAATGTAAGGAATTTGAATTTACCACTTATAATATCCAGTTAAACATTTTTTAATCAGCTCTTAATTAGGTGGGAAACTGTTTATAGTATTCCACCTGTATAATAATCTGCAGAAGTCTGAATAAGAGGGTCTAATTAAACATCTGAAACATAAAAAGAATGAAAATCTGAAGTGTCTCTTCTCTGGATGAGAAAGTGAGTTATCATGATGAACTACTTTTTATTTTGATGAATTCAAAGTAGCTTTAGATACCAGAGTTGTCAATGTCGCCTTGTTGGCTTGGTAGGAGCATCACTTGCCCTGGGAATTTGGAGTATTAATTGGACATCAAACTCTGCAACAATAAGGGGTCGTTTGGTAGATAGTCGAAATTATCCCGGGATTATAATCTCGGGACTAATTTATTCCATTTATTGGGATTATTTTATACCATCTTTTAGATGGTATAAAATAATCCCAGTATAAGTGGGATAAGAAGGTATAAGCTGGTGTTTTACCATGTTTGTACAAGGTATATAAATTTATTCCATGATAAATTTATACCTTCTACCAAACATGATATAAAAATGAGTGCTGGGATATCCCAGCTTATACCTTCTACCAAACGACCCCTAATAGTATTATTTGTTGCTTAGTGTTCAACTTAGATGGTGTTTTACTGAGGGAAATTGTTTTTGGACTATTCAATCATTTCATGGTCCAGTAGTCCCCAAAAATTGCCATCACATAATGCACTAAAACGGAACATTGCTGGTTTGAAAAGAACTGTCGAATCCCCTTTTATTAAAAGAAGGGAAGGATTAAGTCTCAGTCTACTTCTTCTCCTTTAGAAACAATTTCTCTTTCTCATTGCCTTTGCCTTTGCCAATGGGAAAGCTGCTCAATCATTTTATCATGCACCACTGAGAACCAATGAAAACTGAATAACAGACAGATAAAGTGAATCCTTTGTGCATTGAACTAAAGGACTAGCGACTTGTACAGAGAAACTCACTCTTGCCCATTCAATCAAGAAAAATATTTACAAATAAGTAACAAGTCAGCTGTTAAGTATGTGTTTTGCACCCTTAAGCTGTTAAATGTCAAAAAAATGTGGAAAAAATCGTACTGCCTTTATCAGAACATAATCATTCTTTTCGTTCCTTTTAGATCCCTTTCTGGGTGGAAATAATTTTTCTTGGAAGGATCCGATTACTTGTTCAATACTAGTCATTTCTTTGACAATGTGGTTCATTGTCAAGTTAAGGGCCAGATTGTATCCCTATTTCACGTGACATGAGTACTCTTTGTCAAAAGAAGACTTAATAATAAAGGAAAATTGGATGAGTATAGACAAAAGAGATAACTTTACTCTTTGAAATTCAGTAATATCTGCACCAAATTTGGGGGGTTACCTCAGTAGTTGAATGCGATATACATATGCAATTATTGCAATATCGCAGCAACTGTGATCCCACACCGATCTTAATTAAATTAGTGGATTTGTTTTAATTAAAGAAGTCTACATTTAGTGCAGCAGTTAGGTGGTATTTGGTGATTACATTATTGAGCCACCCACCATGGGTGCGTTGCAACTGAACTCAAGACTGCAGGATTGTGTTGTGCAACCTAGACATGCCCAATGGGTGCGCAGCATGGCAATTGAGATTATAACTATCCTTGTGCAACCAGCCACCCACCATGGATGATCTAATTTTTTTAGTTTTAAAATATTTCTTGGAAACAAAAGTGTGGTGTCTTTTTAATTATTTTTTTTGCCAGAGAAGTATTATATAAACTTTTACTCTTGCAAACTAGAATTTAAAACCAAAAAAGTGATTTTAATTTTCGAAACTGAAATCTTACACTTCTTAAAACAGTTGTTTAAGACTTATGATAAAAATTTATTTTGCTTGAAGTTGAAATATCGCATAAGTATTGAAGTTCAATTTTTCTTCATGAGAAATGCTACATAGGCTTTTTGCTCACTCAAAAAATAAAATCTCTTATACCTTTGGATTGTCATTTAAATTGAAAATCTCCACTTCTTAAGGGAAATGTCTAAACTACTTGTCATAAATTTGTTGAGTGTATAAAAAGGTTCTCTCTTCTGGTTATATTCTGCTGCGCACTACAACTGGCATGAGGAGGCACTAGCGTTGATTTGGTGATTTGGCATGTCATTTTAGCTAAAATGGATGATGTTTAAATAGGAAAGGCAAATTTAAGCCATTTTTATAACTTTACAGAAGTATATGGATTGATAGTATAATATTAATTATATACGTGAACTGATAGCATAACTGAGTGTTATATTAAACTTTTTTTCAATTGTAGAGGGCAAATATGATTCTTCTCCCTTGTTAGTATAAGTATTACTTATTCCGCCTACTATTTCGTATAAAATAATGTATAATTTTTCGCATAATACTTAAGTATGGAGATTGCAATATCAATAATCAAATATAACATAAAGCTATATCTATCTCTTCCACCGAGATCTTGTCTTATGCCTCAAACCAAACTCCTTGTTACTTTTCCTCACCTCCGAAGGACAATATTTAAGGAGTCATTTGCACGATTATCCTTCAAAGGCACTGGTCTTTAATTTTTTCCCCTCAAATTGGTGGTGTTTAATTTTTATCCTTCGCCTAATACCATAAGGTTTGAGGTTCGAACTCCGACTCAGTTGAAAAAAAAAATCGCAAGACAGAATTTCGTAACAAAGTTAAGCCTCAGACGGAGTTTTGAATGCAAAACTCTGTCTTTCGAATCCAAACTTCTGCCTTGCAATTTTTTTTTCTTTTTTTATTGAGCTGGGGTTCGAATACAGAACCTCGAATATTAAGCGATGGTAAAAAATTAAAGACCACCAATTTGAGGGACAAAAAGTAAAGACCAGCGCCTTTGAAGGGTATTACTTAGTTCAGTTTAAGTGCTTAAACTGGACCAGGACAACAAAAAAGCCCAGTACTCAATCGCGGCCCAGGATATTTCCGCAAGTGTTGTTGTTAATTTAGGCAGATTTTCTCGGCTGCCAAAACCCTAACGCCAAACCTAACCTACAGACGCTATAAGTACAACAACTTCAATCTAAGCTTTACTTACTCTTGCTGTGGAGGTAATCGTTGTTCACTGTAGTGCACATATATATTAGGGATATGAATTATTATCTTTGACTTTGTTCTTTTTGTGTTGAAATAGACAAGGTTGAAGTAGTAGTAGTTCCTCAGTGATGAACAAAACAGATGACGAGTCTGATAATCCATTCTTTAAAAATAATGAAGACAATCGAGGCATTTGTCTGAGAGGAAATACTATCTGCTACTTCTACCTCATTACTTTACTCAGTATTACCTTTAGTTTCGGTTTTTGGTTATTTATTATACTTGGTATATCTTCATAATGCTGAATACAATCGATTGTTTTCAATCTCTGATTAATTGAGTCGATGCCTTGTTTATATCACTAAATTTTCATTTTCTAGAAAGAAATTTGAGAGTTTGATTTGTACTTTCCCTGTTTTTTCGATTTTTGAGTCTTACCTCGAATATTTTTTGTCTATGACTTTGTTAAAGATTAAGTTTTGGGCTTCAAAAACCTTGGTCATAGTTTGGTCACGTTTGTTTCAAAATGTTGCAAAAATATTTTCCAAAAGATGTTTTTTTGGTGAAATCTGTGTTTTCAGGTTTTGATTCTAGGTAAGGTGTTTGTTAAAAAATGATTTTCACTCACAAAGGAGTAAATGTTTAAGAAAACCATAATTATTCGAACATGTTTTCATTTTCCACCAACATTTTATTCCAAAGTTAATTAACTTGTGCCTCCATGGCCAATTTTGTGCATACTTATGACCTCGATTAGCACAAGGACATATATCTTTATCTACCAAAGTGGATGACCGATTTAGATCGTCTTGGCTATGGCGTGGCGAAATTTGTTGGCTATCGCTGCTACTTATAGTTTTAGACGAGTAAGAAGAAGATAACAAGTGATCTAGATAGGAAAGATAAAAGCAAAAACAGGCCCGGCTGCTCTCTTTCGAAGAAGCTTATGGATGTTGCTAATAATTTTATACAAGAAGAAAAAAATGAAAAAGGGAAAAGTGATCTAAATAGAAATAGTATATAATTGGAAATGAATTGGTAAACAGAAGCCCCTGTCTATTGAAATCGTCTGTACCAAATAATCAAAGGAAAAGAGGTTACATTTTTTTTTTCTGTTTTTTTTTCTTTTTTTTTTCTCAAGATCTCATCTGCAATAATTCATCCAACACCCATCACTGCAACTCAGTGGCGGAGTTAGGATTTTCAGTAAGGGGGTTCAAAAATATGAAGAGGTAAACATACGAAGAAGCCAAGGAGTTCAACACCTACCATATATACATAAAAAAATAATTTTAACTTTCAATATACACTGTAATTTTCTGTCGAGGGGGTTCGGATGAACCCCTTCGGTTACACTTGGCTCCGCCCCAGTGCCACTACCCTCCTTTTCCATCTCCACTAGCAGAACCATAAGAAGACTTGTTCGTTCAGAAATTCAAAGACTTCAACAATTAGGTCTTAATTTCTCAAATCACCATTAAATTATAAGTGCCGAGGCGAAACCACCAGTAACATTGGTAAGGAGATGCTTCATTCTTTAACTGAAAATTTAAAATTAATTGAAGTTGATAATTTTGTATTGGTGGCAGAGACGGAGGAGTGGGTTACTCATGTGATGATTGACATTTTGCCATTGAAGGCAGCATGGTAAAAGTAGTGAACAAGCAAAACAAAAAAATAAATAAAATTAATACATACATGAGAAAATGCTCACAGTACGGTTATTTTTGTTTGCAATATATAACGAAGGTTGAGTGTAAACCATTTTTGAATGTAGAGGGATAAATTTGGCCCTTTTCTCTCTAATCAACTGCAGTCCTGATAAAATTAGATCATATACATAATCTGTTATGTAATTAAATAGAAACAAGTTTTATAATTGGGAAAAAGGTCAAAAATAGCCCTCTACTTTGTTTTAATGGCTAAAAATATCTTTCGATACAATTTTAGATCATTTATGCCTTTGCTATTATAAAAGTTAACAAATATACTTTTCATTTGACGGAATCCTCAAATTGATCCAAACAGTCCGATTTCAATTGAATTTATCCGATTTTAACCCGACCCGACCCTACCCTCATCATTATTGAACACTGTCCATCTCCTGCTGCTCCCCCAGTTTTATACTCCATTTTAAAGGGGGTGTGCTTGAAACATCTTGAATTGGCAACCCATTTGAAATACTCTAAAGCAGTTGAAATATTTACTTCGTATTGTAGTCTCTTCAATACATCAGATTCCTTGAGCTCAACTGGGTTTTTATCGTTTTGGCCATTAAGTTGATCAACTGGGTTTACATTGAGGATTAAAGGAACAGATTTTTTGTGGACCTTCAACAGCAAAGAACATCCTTCTTTCAAGTACATGGTACAATCAAAGACAATTTTTATCACGTTACAAGCAAGAAGAACTCAAAAGAGGAATTAAGCAGCAACTGGGTATTGAAAAGAATCCGAGTGACTCAAACCAGGTTTTCAAAACCACAACATGAACTAATAGTAAAGGAAGCAGTTGGGGGAATAATTAGGAGAGTAATTTAACTAGGGCAAAGTAGAAGAAGAGAGATGAAGTTTGTGGGTACAAGGAACGAGAACACTGATTTTGTGGGTCGGGTCGGGTTAAAATCGGATAATTTCAATTAAAATCGTGTTAATTGAATCAATTTAGGAATTTTCATAAAATGAAGGGTATATTCGTTAACTTTCATAACGGCAGGGGCATACATGATTCAAAATTGTAACGGATGATATTTTTAACCATTAAAACAAAATAAAGAGATATTTTTAACTTTTTCCCTTTATAATTTGAACCAAAATGGCACGAATAAGAAACTCTCCTTAGGACCTGAACTGCTGTTGACCTTATGGAGCTAAGTTATTTTAAATGGATTATTCGTTTTTCTTAAAGCTAGTGAGAAAGTGGGAAGGTATTCGTTTAGCACATCTGGCCCATTAGCTCAGTTGGTTAGAGCGTCGTGCTAATAACGCGAAGGTCGCAGGTTCGAGACCTGCATGGGCCAGAACATGGATTTTTTTGCCCCTCCTTTTTTGGCCGTCATTTCCCACTACTTTTTAGCTACTTGTTAAGATCCTGTAACAATATCCAAATGTAACATGGCAAAACAAATACAATCGTAGACCTACTCATAGCTATTTATTTGTTTATCTAAATTTTCGTAATATCAAATAAAATAAAAACGCCGCTGTCAATCAATTTTATTGCAAGATTGGAGGAGTGGGTATATTACTAAGATCCACATGGCAAGCTAAGAAACCAGAGACATTAATCAAGCTAACCAATGAAAGAAAACCTTATCCTATATCTTATCTTACTCACAGCAAAGCCACCAAAAATTATTTCTGCAATCTCACCATCCAACTGCCACACTTCTTAGTTTCTAATAAACAGAAACAAAGAGCAGCAGAAAACTGATCAGACAAAAAAAAAAATGGCAGCCTCTCTACAAGCAGCTGCTACTCTTATGCAACCAACTAAGGTTGGTATTAGAAACAACTTGCAGTTGAGATCTGCTCAAAGTTTGAACAAAGCATTCGGTGTTGAACCATCTGCAGCTAGGCTTACTTGCTCTTTGCAATCTGATCTTAAAGATTTGGCTCAGAAGTGCACTGATGCTGCCAAGATTGCTGGATTTGCTCTTGCCACTTCCGCCCTTGTTGTCTCAGTGAGTTAATTTCGTAGTTCTACTAAAAGTTTAAGCCGTTAGATAGAGCACACTTTCATCGTATACACCTCATTCTTTTTCATGGGTCTAGCATGTGAAAGAACATTTCGTCTTTGAGAAAGAACATTTTTTATCTACTAAATTATATCTTAATGAACTTTGCATTTCCTGTTTATTACAACTCTATATAATTAAGAGTCATCAATCCTAGATAGTACCTTTCAGGTATATGATGAAGACTGATATTCGGTTGATCTTAATTCTTAATGATTTGTTAGTGAAATATACTCCAATGTTGTATGGAAAGGCTCTAGTAAATATAAGTACATTTTATCAGTTAGGAACTCTCTGCCAGAGTCTCTAACTAGTAAAAATATCTTATTCAGGAAATCCATCATTTTCTCATGTTTTTTGGTGAGCTGATTGATCTCAAAGATTCCTTATAACAACCAACACAATTAGTAGATGAATCAAACCTTACTAGTGACTAATTGTCAATTTTACAGCAAATAAAACATCCTTCAAGCGTCCATGCCTTATAATCACTATGCATTCATCTTCCTGGAAGAAACAATAGTTGCTAAAAATTCTATATCTGGTGCAAAGGATTTTGATGTCTTTGAAGGTCCACAGAATAACTTAAAGCTTCTGTTGATGAATGTTCAACAACAAGCTTCTCCTGTTCTAATGGTCAACTGTTTTATGTTTGTATCTTATTTTTCTTTTGACGTCTTTGTGTCAAGTGAGAAAATTTCTAACAGTTGTGCAACTTGGTTGTATAGGGAGCAAATGCAGAAGGAGCTCCAAAACGCCTAACCTTTGATGAAATTCAGAGCAAGACATACATGGAAGTAAAGGGAACTGGAACTGCCAACCAGTGCCCTACCATAGATGGTGGTGTTGAGAGTTTTGCCTTCAAGCCAGGCAAATACAATGCCAAAAAGTTCTGCTTAGAGCCCACATCATTCACCGTCAAGGCAGAAGGTGTAAGCAAGAATTCATCCCCAGAATTCCAAAAGACCAAGCTCATGACCCGTTTAACCTACACCCTCGACGAGATTGAGGGACCCTTTGAAGTATCTCCTGATGGCACAGTTAAGTTTGAGGAGAAGGATGGAATTGATTATGCTGCTGTTACTGTACAGCTTCCTGGTGGCGAGCGTGTTCCCTTCCTCTTCACCATCAAACAGCTTGTGGCATCTGGAAAGCCCGACAGCTTTAGTGGTGAATACCTTGTGCCATCATACAGAGGTTCATCATTCCTTGACCCAAAGGGAAGGGGTGGATCTACTGGTTACGACAATGCTGTTGCATTGCCAGCTGGAGGGAGAGGAGACGAAGAGGAACTCGAGAAGGAGAACGTAAAGAATGCTGCGTCTTCAATAGGAAAGATCACATTGAGTGTTACCAAGAGCAAGCCAGAGACTGGTGAGGTGATTGGAGTGTTTGAGAGCATTCAGCCATCTGATACTGATTTGGGGGCAAAGACACCTAAGGATGTAAAAATCCAGGGTGTCTGGTATGCCCAGCTTGATGAATAGAGAGATCTTAATTAGACCTTGTGAATGATATCTTGGTTTTTAATTTTGTTTTCAAGTTACAAGGTTTGATCTTTCTGTGACCCAATTGGACAAGTAATGAGACAACTATCTTGCTGTATAGTATCAAGCATAAGTAATAATCCATTCAGATAGTGAGTTGCAAAATGCTTCTGATGCCGATATTTACTTAAATTGCACAGTATTATTCATCTAAAATAAAGTCGAATGCAATGTATATTGCCATACTCGGATATAATCGTTGAATCTGTCTCTGGTGTTTGGCCAAGGCAAGTTTGGTTGAGTGATACATGTAATGAATCTCCATTTACCTGGAACACCAATGCACTCGAGAAATGTCAAACACTACAATATCCAGGTAAGGCACAGAAATGGTGATTCATGCCAAGTACCAATCTGACAATTGCCAAACAGCATGGTTGAATACACAGTTTGTGCATTGGTAAGAGAGATAAAAGTTGCATCTAGAATAGCTTATGTGAATTAAATGAAACCACCTTGATATGCCAAGCAACACCAATAGGTCTGCCTTGGTGTCGATAATCTCAAAGATGAGAGAAGGTAAGAGTACTAAAAGGCAAAAACCTGAAGATGGGTTTCCATGAAACAGTCATCTCATTAGTTTCAAATTGAACACCATTTAGATACAAGCGAATACTTTAGATACAGCTTATCGTTTTTTATATCTTTTAGGATTCCAGAAAATGCCTTTTATCTAAAGTTTCACTTATGAATTTCTCATGTTCTCAAAGAAGATAATCATTTATAAATATTTATTTATTTCCACTAAATAATGGTATCATGAACAAAGTCGGTCATGTCAATAACGAGAGAATGACAATGAAAAGGAACACAGGAAACAAGGAAAGAATAAGCGATCTGGTGTTACTGCATCTTTATCGAACAAGGTCCTGTGAAGGAAGAATTATGACGAGAAACAGTAACATAACTTCACTTTCACTCAAAAGATCACTTAATAAAGAGAATACAGGAGTACAATATAGGGGATATCAGGAATTATATGATGGATCTTAAGAAATATGAAGCTACAAATCGTCATCGCTAATGGATTTCTCTATAGTGTCAATGCAAACACCCACAGATTTCCCTTGAGTCATTGCCTCTGCAAGCTTTGCTCGTGCCTTCTCATGGCGTCGCAAAATAAGGATTGTGTTCAGTACAGCCCATCTCACTTGAGAATCTGCTTTCTTCTGTGTAAATCCCAGGCTTCTCAGTAATGCATCCAACTGTCAAGCAGGTAATTTTATTAGCCTTTGTTTAACAATTAGTATAGAATCAATCATTTTGGTGAAAACTGCAAGATTGCACAATATCTAGCTAGGTGATGTAGGAATTTCAGTCTTATACAATTTCATCAACAAAACAAGCTTGCCCCTTAAATTTTAATAACTATTAAAAAAAAAAAAAAAAACACAGTGGGGGATATTCTCTTTTTATTGGAGTCCAAGAGTTGTGAGCCAAAGCTCATTTTGAATCATTTAGGTTCCTATGAAAGAATGACAAGAAGTTGTACAATTAAGTGTCAGTTAAAAAAAACCAGTTTGCTCGAATTGCAAAATCTTTTGACAAGAAGTTGTACAATTAAGTGTCAGTTAAACAAAACCAGTTTGCTCGAATTGCAAAATCTTTTGCATTTTCTGTTATTTCAACTGCATGTACTGTCACAGTAGGTGGAAGAATAAAACTCTATAATGCATGAAAGTGAGTGGTAGTCTACGATAAATCTAGGTGGGAGCACTGTTGTTTAATGGAAGTATAGCAGTTTTCATATTTATAGCTCTTGTTCTTCTTAGAGGAAGAGTATCTAAGGACTGCAGTTATGATATCATGTCCTAATTTAGATGTCCCGCTCAGTTGAGATACGAACTGAGCAAACTAAACTGAGAAGGTCGGATTTTCTTGCAGAGTATAGGAGGCAGAGGAATGATAAAAACCTGATTAATGTCAGTCAGGCCTCCCTCAGCGTACCCGAACAAAAGATACTCGGTTGCTACACCTGCTAGTGCGATACATGAAAACCTGTTCAGCATCTGTTAGAAGTGCTTTATTAGTGAAGGAATCATATAACAGGTCAAAGAAATAAACATAAATGATATTTATGATGATGATAAATACCGTGGCTGTTACTTTTCCTCTATTTACCTGCACGACAATAAATCAGGGTCAAACTAGACAAAACTAATTATACTCTTACATGATTATTGCCCAGCCAGAAATCTTGCAGCAGAAAGCTTAAAGGAGGAACAAAGAGCATTATTAAAGGAACAACCAACACTGAAAAGCTTTACTGGAGGTAAAAAATTGGTAGGAGACTACCTACTTCCTCAGTAAACTCAAAGTCCACAAAGGCTGTTCCTGCTTGGATGTTTAACGACCCTTCCTTCTTCAAAGCATCCAAACTGGTAAGTGTATACCCCTTAGGAAGAATACCCAGCAAGTAGGCAATCAAGAAATGCCCAGCTTCATGCTAGATCAGAATTTGGGGAATGAACAGCTTGTTACAAGACAGGTCACGGAAATGAAAGGCCAAATTAATGAAGACTTTCTGAGAGGAAATTAAATACTTGTGTAGTAAAGGCATGTCAAGCAGGAACATGAAAATGAAGAACTAAATTCTGAATATCAGTTAAGTCGTAAGTTTTTTGCAAGATGTTCCAATCAAGGAGAGTTGGAAACTAAAGCCTTCTTAGTTTTTCTTTTCTCTAGAGAGAAGTTGAAACTAAAGCCTCTTTAGTGTTCTGCATTTGTATGTGTAGGTGAGAGAGAGAGAGATGAATCTCACTTGAATAACCCTGTTATGGTACTTCTGACTGAAAGTATGGCCAATTGTGTCAAGGACCAAAGCACCAACTCCTCCATTGAAAGAAACCTATGCATAAATATGGATAACTCAGCAATTATGCATGAAATATCTCAGATCACATAACTCCGTCTTGTAGGCTTCTTACTTTCATCTCTGTTGAATTGATTAAGTCATTAACAGTCAAATATACATAAACAAGAGTGTAAACTGTTATCACAAGGTCAAGATTATTATCCTTTATATTCCCGAAAGATGACATAACATGTAAAAAAATATCACGAGCATGGCACCAATGTGATTTTTAAAAGTTCAGAAAAGGCAGCACGAGGAAAACAAAAGTGTTATTTTTCTGGAAATGTGTCAAGCTAGCAACTTTTCATGAAAGCTTAAATATGCATGTGACAAAATTAGTCTTTAACAACCCTTTTGGAGTAACTATAGGAGATTATATTGGAGATTTTGGTCATATTGGTGATTGCAGTTGGTATTCAGTTCTTGTCCTCTTCTGTTGTAGATCTTCTTTCTAACCTCTCTGTTGTATATTTATCTCTTTCAGCATATCTTCTATAAACGAAAATTGAAGCAGGTAACTACTACAAATGTGGTTCTTTGTTCCTAGCAATTTGTTTCAAGTAAAACTAAATTATGTCAATCTTGCAAAACTTGCAGCAAACCAATTGCTCAGTGAATAATATCGCTCTGACCATTGCGACAAATTTTCAAGAAATTTCTAAAAGAAGAGATATAAAAACTGCTCTATGAACAGCCATAGAGGAATTTCAGAAGACAAATTGACAGGTATCTAAAGAGTTTACCAAGTCAAGAGTCCACAGAAACAGAACGCCGAGAGAAACAAAAAGGAGCTGTTGTGGGCTCAAATCAAGCGCATACCATGCAGCAGAACCACTTAATATGGCAGCAACTTGCAGATTTCTTTCAATGGCACCAAGGGTGGTGTCAATTGGTGATAGAAGAGATGCGGGTTCTATTCCATTCAGCCTCAATTCATCCAAGGAATATAGCCTCTGTGGTACCTGCATGAACCTACACATAATTTTAAAGCAGTTTTCCTACATAAGCTCAGAGAAGTACAAGCCTAATGTTTCTTCTATAAACTTGTAAGGTTAAAGCAGATTTCTAACATAAGTTCAGAGAATAACATGGCCAATGCGTGTCCTATAAAATTGAAATGATTAACTTAACTATTCAACAACCTAGCTAGATATAGTTTACCACTAACTCCAGCTAACCGCTAATAACTAAGTAAGCTTTCACTCTTTCTCGTTGGTTTCTCAGATTGTTACTCAGCTAATAGTTATTATCTCAGAAAGTCACTTTCTTTGAACGAAGAGAAGATTGCAAAAATGAACCTGTCTAGCGGCGCCGAAACACCTAAGACCACCAGGTTTACCCTGCAAATCCTTGACAAGAGATAAAGCAGCCCTTTCATCCCCCTTCATTAACTCCTTATCCACCTGTGATAAACTCGACACTATCCTTGAATTTCTCAAACGCAACTGGGAACAACATAGCAATCCACCACAGTATGCAGAACTACTCCCCATTCAATTATCACTATGTCAACTAACTAACTGCAAACTATAGAATGATTTTTAATTAATTAAAAACAAAGAGTGAAACGGAGAAGGTCTATGCAATTTCAGCCACACAAAGATGAGGCTAACTTTGGAAATTCACCTAACCCGTCCGTCCCCTCCTGGCTAAGGCTTTATTTTTTATTTATTATGGAGAATATGAAGTGCTGATACACCTTATTTAAAAATCACAAGTAACAGAGGTTAAATAATTTCTATTGAAAATTGTATTTATATTTTTAATTAAAAAAGAAGAATATATTTTTCAACTCTCTTACGTAAGAAATGACCACATTATACTTAATTAAATATATAAAATTAACACAATAATAATTTTATTGCACTTCAAACGTGAAAGTTATTATGATAATAAAATAAATTATAATACGTACTTCATAGTTGAGACAAAAAAAAAAAATTATAATATGGAATGGAAAAAGATTGGAACATTGAGGCATTAAGCATTTCCTTCCCCTAGCGATTTTTCTCCCCTCTTTTCAATTTCCCCACTCCTTCCCTTCACATGCTTCTGCAATTTTTTTTTTGAAACAATCGGGAATTAGGGCTAAGGATTTGGCCTTATTCTTCAAGAGCTGTGCTTCTCCCACTTGTATTTTTGGGTCAGGTATGTTCCAGTTTCTGTAACTCTTCTTATGTGAAGACAGTTTTTTTAGTTTTGGGTGAATTCCAGCTTTCTAAAAAATGCTCATATCAATATATGAATTGACCAATCCTAGCCATGAAAATTGACTCTTGACCAAATCAAGTGGATTGAGTTACATGTTCCAGATACCTGGGGAATACAAAGTAGTCACACAGACCTGTTTGTGGAATGAACTTGAATCTATTTTCCAGTTTCAGACAAAAACTCAAAGAAAATTAGAAAAAAAGGCAGCCCGGTGCACTAAGCTTCCGCTATGCGCGGGGTCCGGGGAAGGGCAGACGACAAGGGTCTATTGTACGCAGTCTTACCTTGCATTTCTGCAAGAGGCTGTTTCCACGCCTCGAACCCGTGACCTCCTGGTCACATGGCAGCAACTTTACCAGTTACGCCTAGGCTCCCCTTCAAAGAAAACTAGAAATTGAAAGGAAAATCATTAGACTAGAACACAAATTTCCTAGGTAGCTGTGTGAATGTTTTAACAGATAAACATACATCTATATTCAGTTTTTTCTTGAGTGTAGATCTACCAATAGTAACAGCTTCCTCTCTATCACACTAGGAGGGAATAAACTTGACACCTGAGGCCAAATGATGATTGATCAATTATCTTAAATTTCTTTTAGTTTATGTCATATAAGTAGTAGTAAAAGTGAATACTATTAAAGAATAGGGCAAACATTAGTTCGATGGGAGAAAAGGTTACATCAAAGTTTAAAATTGATTTGGTAAGCGTATTTCACTTGTTGAAGCTCATGATAGCTGTATTAATAATGTCATTTGTGGAACACATAATGGGCATCGTTGGGTGTAATGCTTTTTCGCCTACATCTGATTGATATATTAACAGTGATATCTTAGAATGAAGCAAACTATACATGTCTTCTATTGATCCAATAGCCTATTCCAAATTATTCTCAAATTAGTTTGGAAACTGTATTTGGAATTCGACAAGTTAATGGATTGGTATGTGTGTGAAGTCTGGATGTGTAGTTTGATTGTATCTATAACTTACCATACTAGGTTGTATCTATATCCTATCTACTTCCGTTATGTGGTTGGCTGGTTGCTTTGCTTTTTCCTTCTTTTTTTGGGGGTGGGGGAGGGGGGGTGTTTCAACTGACCCTTCTAATTGATCTTAAGTTCGAAAAGAATATGAATTAGTCTGTGTCATTTTTCTCGTTTCCTTTTTATATAAGTTTGTCACCTTTTGTCGTAACTAGGAAATCCAACACTTCTATACTCATTACAAGCTTATCTTAACCATAATGTATGTACATGGATGTAGTGGACATGGCTTGAGTTTGCCCTTTCTTTTTAGTTCTCTTCAGTTTTCTTAAATGACTTTGTTAATTCTGCACGGTACTTGATGTTGTGAAAGAAGGAACATCGTCTTCTTTCATTGTGAAGTGTGTGGACTGAGTTAATGGTTTTGGCCAATTGCAGATTCGTTATTTCAATTTCATAAGATGTTGGTCAGTTTTGGCCGTGCTAGCGAAGTTCTAAGGTCAATACTGTTTTTAAGTCGTTAGTTAGTCTACTAGTTAAGTCTTTTAACTTATTTTTAGATTTCAACTTGTTGTAGAAGTTAAGTTCTGTATTTGGTTGATTATGTAGTTGTAATTTGTTAGGAAACAGAAAGAGATCCTTTCAGATATGCAGCAGCTTCATGTATACCATCACATTGCAAGATGGCTACGCTGTCTTTTTTATATTGATAACTGAGAATTCTTTTACTCCCATCTTCAAGATGGCTTAGTTGTCTTTATTATTCATAAAAGCAAGCTTAATTTCTAGTTCCACAGCTCTCGTCCTTTAGAAAACTGTTGTTATTTATGTCGTCAATTTTGATTTCTCAAAAACCATGACTTTGGAGTTGGAGCTTAACTGATAGATGCTATCCCTGCTGTTGAATATGCTGGACAGGTTATTTGCAATAGTCATGATTGATAAACAAATTGACAGTAAAGATGTGGAAACTTTGCAGAATGGAGATGAGAGTAGATCTCTTCAGATAAAGTTTCTGTTTTTTGCTCGTGCTAGAGATCTGACCGGCATGACTGAAATGCCATTGGAAGTTTCTTATGGTAGTACTGCTGGTGATTGCTTGAATAAGGTCATTTCTCACTTCCCACGCTTGGAAGAGATTCGTGGGTGCATGCTTCTTGCACGGAATGAGGAATACACACCTGAGTCCACCACTGTCAAAGATGGAGATGAATTGGCCATTATACCTCCTATTAGTGGAGGCTAACTCAGTTTCTGAACTGCAAAACGGGGGAGTCAAACTCTGTTATACTTGTATCCATGTAATCATTTTACTAAATTATGTTGTTTTATTCCCTAATACAAGAACCAATTTTTTCACTGTATGTTCTGTTAAAATCATTGAATCTGCAATCTAAGAATAGACTCCCTTGATCTTCTGTTACGGAACTGATGTCCACTTGGTAATTTTTGTGTGGTAATTTCTTACTCATAACCCTGGGAATATTTAGTTTCATAATCGTAAGTCATAAGTCATAACGCAGTGAATACGTAAGATCTTCTCTTTCACTTCTTCTGTAAGCTTTTACAGTTACTAGTCAAATGGAATTCTACACTAGCTTCATTTCCCCCCTTTTTCTTTTTGTTTATTTTATCTTTTGACCGAGCGGGTGTAGGATTAAAATCACTTAGGCCTCACTTGTTTGCACTGGTCTGAATCTGCCTTAGATCATTAAGTGCATTTATTTACATTAAAATCTAAGCACTTATCTGGTCTGAATAGGTCTTAATCATTAAGATTTAGAATAAAGTTTTAATACTATTAAAAGGTATTTTATATAGATAATTTTTACCATCGGCTTCACTCCACCACCACCCTCTCCCTCCATCAATCCCAACCCCCCAACCCACCCCGCAACCCATACCCCTACCCCCTACTCACCACCACCTCCAACACCACCCTAACCCCCCGCTCTCCACCTACGCAGTCCACCCGAAACCCCCCATCTCCCCACCCAGTGGCTTGATTCAGGATTTTAAGGTCGTGGGTGCTGACTTTCCTTTAACGTGAAGTTGCTACCAATCATAAAATGTAAGTGCAAAACTTTTCGAACACAAAAACAATACAGGAAAAAATAGTTAAAAACTAAATGAAAAAGCGAACAAAGAAAGTAAAAATAAAACAAGAAGAAGAAGAGAAGTAGAATATATTGTTGGAGAAAAATAAGGAAAAGTCAGTGGGAACACGTATTTTTTAAGTTAAAACCAATAAAGAAAGTAAAGGAGAAATTGACGGAAAACTGGAAAAGTCAAAAGAAAGAAAAGAAGACAGGAATTCTTAAAAAAAATGTGTTACCAAGAATCGAACCTATACATTTTGTCGACTAAACACCTTAAACTCAGACTCTAAACCAAAGCATCCATCACAGTTTTTGCACAGTGGATGCTATTCAGCCAATATATCCAAATTTTAAGAAATTTCTATATAATAATATATAGTAACGTTCGGGTTAACGGGTGCTCGAGCACTTGGAGCACTATATGTGGGTCCGCCCCTCCACCCCACCCCACAAACCCCCCATCACGATCAGCCAACCCCTCACCTCATTCACTCTCCCTCCTCCCTCCCCATCCCCCCCCCCCAAACCTATCTTACCCCCAACCACCCCTAACCTCAGACCCATTGCACCACCACCTCCCACCCCGCCCCCAAAAACCCCACCCATCACCAGTACAAACATCTTCACCATTACTAGCAAACATAAATGTTTCATCTTTTTTATCAAATAATATTTTTATTTTGTTAAATTTGTATTTGTTTACTAATATTACGTTACTTTTTTATTTGAAATGTACATTTATTATGTTTAAATAAATACATTATGCACATTCAGATGTTGAAAAACAAATAGTCTTAATCATTCAGTGTTTAAATTTAGAGACAACATCTTAATCATTCATATGTGCATTCAGATTCAGATGTCTTAATCTTAATGAAAACAAATGAAGCCTAAGCACTCGTAAGATGTAGAATCCATTTTAGAGTATTTATTTAATTTAACAATCAATTATAATGTATTTTTTGGAAGAAATTCCGACTCTAATGTGAAACTGTAAGGTGTAA
This sequence comes from Lycium barbarum, assembly GCF_019175385.1. Taxonomy (NCBI): domain Eukaryota; kingdom Viridiplantae; phylum Streptophyta; class Magnoliopsida; order Solanales; family Solanaceae; genus Lycium; species Lycium barbarum. Next base: position 99,659,780 of record NC_083348.1, on the reverse strand, counting down.
TAATAATTGTAATTAGTGACGCAAGACAAACATATCAAAGTTCAAAGCACCTAATTATCCATAGGGAGTAGATAAATTAGCTTCTCAATACTTATTTTAATTTCATTTTCGTAACAAGGAAGATTTATCAATACCAACTATATTCCCTCGTCATGTACCTATTTAAGAAGAAGCATTCTCCATTCCAATGTGTAGGTTGTTAATAATGAGAATTTAAATATCCTATAAAATAAGGAAAGGAAAAAGTGGTGTGGGGAAATAAGTATTAAAATGATCAAATAATTATTGGTGAAAAAGAAATCTATATATAATATAAAGCTAGGCATAGACAAGATGATGTGGCACATCTCTATGACTTTCATTCCTATTTATCTTTTTTTGAATTTTTTTGAATTTTTCTGTTTAACATATCTATTTAATTTTCTCTTTCCCAACATAAATAATACAACCGTTAACAATATATTGAACTAAAACTAATGAAACATACGGTTACAACCATTTAGTCGACATAGTATTAAGCTGCAAACGTGCCTTTTCGGATGCATATAACATTAAGCTGCAATTGTATTTCCTTATTCCAAGTTAAAAGTTTTAACTTCCCCACATCTTTCAAGTAATTTATAAAGGCTGCAAGTTCATAAGCATCCTATTTCTGATCTAATTCATTTTATGTCGTTTGACACAATGATTTTACTTTCTGCTTGATCAGTTTTGATGTACTAAAACTGCTTCTATTTTATTTTCTAAAATATAGGTGACTGAACTTTCTTCAGGAGAGGCCGAGAGCGTGGCTGGTGGATATGAGAAAAGCATCAATCATATTATAGTTGGTTTAAAAACTGTTTAAGGAACCAAAAAGTTGAAGCTTGAGCCTACTATATATGATGCCTTGATTAAAGAAAAGGTAAGCGTTTGTGACATACCTGTCAATAGAGGCAATTTTCCCCTTCGATAAGAATGATTATGAATATTCTTCCCTTCGTAGCATCAAAATGTTACATCTAAGTTGCACCATTTCTTTATGGTGTCATTTTATTTAATCATTCTCTGCCGCGTGTTCTAAGAAGGCCTTTTTTTTTTTTGTGAGAGAAATGCACATTTTCCATATTTTAATGTGGCACAGTCTATGTTTATGATGCTTTAAGTGCAAATGCCTGAGAAGATCAGTACAACACTCAATGATGGTGATATTATGCTGGCTGTTTTCAAAATTGGTGGTGAGAATTTCTATTTTTTTGATGCATACACTTTCCGATAGAAACATATTAATAAATGACATGGTTGTCTATGAAATGTGAACTATGAACTATGAACTACGATTTTATATTTTACAGGGGTAAAGGTAACTTGCCTTATTGATTTCATCAAGAAACTTACATCAACATAGATTCTTCACATTGCTAATTTTATGTAAAAGTGCTCAGTGTAATATTTTTTTACTCCCAAAAATGAGAATATTTTGATGTCTCTTCTTCCTTCTCTCAGATTATCTTCTTTAATGGAAGTTGTATTATTTTTGCGCTAAATAAGAAAAAAAAAACTTAGTTTTATTACTCGAATTGATTATGCGTTAAATAAGAAAAGAAAAAAACTTAGTTTTATCACTCGTAGTGCTAGAGAAAAAGGAAGTGAGAGAGAGAACGTGAATTTGCAGAGAAAAAGAAAAATGTGGATAGTTGGAAAATAATAGGATATCTATTTCCTCCGAGTCTTCGATATGGATTAATTATTTTATTTATTTTCCTTCTTCTTTTCATTCTTAGTTCTACTTGACTTGAATTATGAGAAAACTAAAAAAATTCCTTTGTGTATAGTTTATTATCCATGTAATTTCCATGCATAATTTACGTTTTGCAAATTTCAACAAAACCACAAAAAAAAAAAAATCGAACGAATTAAGGGTAATCTATTTCCTCTAACAAATTATAGTATAAGGTTTTTTTGAATGAATTCTAATGTAATGTTTAGTTCCTTATCTTCTTTTTTTCAAATTTAGTTAAGTTACCTAAACTTAAATGCTAAGATGGACAAGATAAAGGTGTAACACTGACAAGTTGATTATTACACAATAAGCTAAAGAAGCAAAACCACTCTTTTTACATGTAAAAATAATTATTAGCCACCATATATCCTGCAACTTTTCATTATTATATTTTTTTATTTTATGTTTTGTTTTTCAATTTTAAATAGTTAATTATAAAGAGTTGTTTCGTATTTATATTGAAATGTTTTCCGTACAAACACTTTAGGCTAAATTTTATATCGGATGTTAGATTAGTATTTTCTTTCATTGAAGATATGACGCTAAAATGATTATTTATATACATGATAATTTATTTCTTCGACTTTATCTAGATTTACAAACAAAATACATACTCTATTAATTTTTAATGACTGCGCGAAGTGCGGAGTACTAGTATATTCCCAAAAGAGAAGATGGAGGAAAAAGTCACAAAGTCCACTGCCAGCACATCAATTCTGTATTAGCATTTAGCGCAAGCAACCACTGGACCTGTTTCTTTTGCGAGCCAGACCGATCAAATTCCTCAAATTAAAGCTCAAACAAAAAGACATTAGAGAAGAGCATGTAAGAACACGTTATTTTTCTGAATTACATACGTCACAAACATCTCTTGTCATTAACTCTTCCAAAATCCCTAACCTCTTTTTCTCTGTTCGGTTGTTTCTTCCGCTTTGATTGAAACGTGGCATGGCCTTGGAAGAAAGCTAAAATTGGATATGACAAACAACTCGGATTATAAATTTAGCAAAATTGTACAAGTCTCTGGCATGTCTCTGAAGACATGGATGAGCTTCCAGGGACTATGGGTACAAGTGCTAGTTTGGCTTTGAGATTTGGACAGTGTCTTTTCTCGATTGCTTCACTTCTTTTCATGTTTTTGGGTGTTCCTTTCTATAGCTTCTCTGCTTTATGGTGAGTTCTCTTTCGTGGTTTCTTTTATTCTTTGTTACTGACATGAATGATCACCGATTAGATTAATCAGGCAGTTCTTGAAGTCTTTGTTTTTTTTAGTTTTAGGAGAATTTTGATTGTTAACCGTCGATGCTTTCTATTTTTATGTGTTTGTGTGTTCCATATGCATCTGTATAAATTTGGTGATCATCAAGCTGAAATATAACGGAATAGCCTTCAATTTTTTACCTACCATGCAATTTCTATTGATCATTTTTAACAAGTTGGGTAATATTTGAGAAAACTAGGTGGAAAGCTCAATTGCCACTTTTGACAGGGAACTTTTTGTTTAAATTAGAAGGTGAATTGAGGTAGAGTAGACGGATGATCTTGTAGTCATTTTGCAGCTTCAACTGAGTATACGGCTGAAATGGGAACAGGAAGAACATACTTGAATTTTATGTTAAAAGTCTTTCTAGTTCGAAGGCTTGGGGGTTTTCCTAAAAAGCTCGCCAATTGTTACATCGTGACAAGTCAATGGCCGCAAATTGAGTGGCGGCAGATTGCCTTTTAGATTGAGTAGCTAGAAGAAACTATTAAATAGATAAGGAGTAGGTGAATGAGAATTGGAAGGAGAACACTAGGAGAAATAAATAAATAAAGAACAAGGTGAGAGAAAGTAGAATAGGTCAATGAGATAATAATCTACAAGAGGTTATCTGGCTGATGTTGTTCGTGGTACGGAAGAATGATTTGCTGTTGGAATGTCAGCTGTTCTTTCTACTGCAAACGTTCGTGTTACTTTGTAACACACGTGTTGATCCATGTATGACCAAGAAAGTCTAGTTTTTAATTCGGCGGTGACAAATGGTATGCATTTATAGACGAGCTTGATATTTCAACTTTATTAAGCATGAGATATATCCACCGCTTTCTCCTACTAGTCATCATCATTTATGTTTCTGTCGTAACGGATGTTAACTTGATTTGTCGGGTTGCGACGAGACACAAGACGCGTTGATTTTTAGCGGATGTTAACTTGATTTGTCGGGTGGCGACGAGACACAAGACGCGTTGATTTTTAGTGTATATTAACCATTTGTCGCATATGTGATCTGTGTATTTGTCGTTTTATTGTTTTGTCTATCGTATTTTTCTTTAATTTTATACATTAATGCATTAACAAATTCTGGGTGGACGGTTATTCGTAAAGCAACTTTGCCAAAAGAAATAGTCACATTGGTGGAACGGCAGCCAAATGTTTTTGGTTGCAAGTTTCCAAGATAAACAGATGAAAGAACTGTCAGCTATTAAGTGGTGCTTTGCATGACAAAGGATCTGTGGCTGAAGCTAGTCAAATGTAAATATTGTGGTTGATTTTCAATGTTAACAGTGTGGGAAGCTGGGAACAAATAGTTACACCTACTTTAAATCTTATGGAGTTGAGTGTATATACAGCTTTGTTGTTTCATCTGTGCAGTTTAGTCATTAGTGAGTGTGGTGGTGTTGTGGAAGTGAGGGCAGAATATTTCCTAGCACTCTGTTGATAGTTAATATTTGTTAGCTCTCTAATCTTCTGAAGAACATTCGGATGTAGAGCTAGTAACAGGCCATACAATTCTTCGTCTCTTTCGTTTGTAAGATGTAAATCCTGCATTCTTTTTCCTTTTTGTTCTTCCAGAAATTGGGGTTTCTTGCACATAGTCCCTACAACTGTTTGGTCATAGTAGTAGTAGGTATAACCAAACAAATTATAACTGATGTAATGAGTCATTTGCCGATATGTGGTTGGGATGGCGCTTTATGATCTCATTATCTGCGCCTTTTCTCTCTTTTTGAAGTTCTATAAACAAGATTTGCCAACAGATATGTGATTAGGATCAATTGGCTATTTATGGTTATTCTCTGAAAACAGAATGTGAGTAAAATAGATATGTGAATTTGACATTATTACTGATAAACATAATTTGCTTTTAGTTCCACCAAATAAGAACTTTTTGACTCCAGTATTGAAGTATGCAAAGCATTGGAACTTGTGGTTGAGAACAGAAATGAAAAGCATTGAGCTATAGCATTAGGAAGTTGAAGGATGTGTTCTTCATCCAGATGATGAAGAGCTATTGTAGTTAATTTGCATATCTACTACTACATCTTTTCTCTTTTTTGATCCACTATCTACTATCTTCTTAACAACACGACCGATTAACCACTTGGAAGCATCACATACAGTTCCCGGAGTATATTGAGTGCGCTCATACAAATATATCTAAACGTCAAGGAGTATCAGAACATTAATCTTCTAGCTGTGAAGGGGCAAATTTATATGCTTAATTTACATACTTCAACTTTTATTTTTGCTTGCAGCTTTATGATGACAGTGATGGGTTTGGTTATGGCATGGAGCTTGACACTAGTAATGGTGGATGTATTCTCAGTTCTTATTCAACGGCCATATCATCAGCCTGGAATAATCTCAGTTGTTGTATTAGGAGATTGGGTATGTGCCTTGTTCAATACACTGAAAAATCTGCCTTATATAATAATCTTCTTCTAATGATATTTTATCTGGTTCTCGCATCTAACAGGTCCTGTCATTTCTATCACTTGCTGCATCATGTTCAACAGCTAGTGTGGCTGAATACCTGATCCGTTCTAGTAGCCCAAACTGCTCTGGAAATTTGTGCACCCGTTATCAACTCTCTGCTTGCATGGGTTTCTTTGCTTGGTTTTTGACATTGGCGTCAGCCCTCTTCCATCTTTGGCTTCTTCCCAAATTATTTCCAGAAGAATAACCTGGAGGGAATTTATGTGGCTTTGTATATGGCACTAATAGCTTCCGTATAGTCTTGCGGAGTTCATTATTAATTGTAGATGGCACACAAAGTTCAGAATAAAATATGTAATGCTGTAGAAGGGAAGTCATTGCAGTGATCCATTGCAGGACAAAATGTATCAAAATCTACCTTGATCCTTGTTGCGTTACAATTAATGGTGAAGGCGTAGTTAAAATAAAGTTTCATGATTCTCTTCTAAATATTATTTAGGTGTCCTTTGTTCACCATCGTTAATCACGTACTGCAGTTTGAGGACTAGAGTGAACTGCTGACAAAAACTTGATGTTAGAAGTTAATTGGCTCCTGTAAAGAAATTTAAATTTATTGTATACTCTACAGTTTATTCTTTCTTTAGATTTCTTTACCGGGGTATGAATAAAGAATTAAAGATTAAAGAACTGGTCGACGTAGGATTTCCTAGTAATTTCTAAACATGAGATAGAACGTTTCCTAATTTGTTCTGAACATAGTTCCCAAATTCATGTAGGAAAGGGTCACTCCTCCATTGTGACTATGAAAAGGATTAATAAACACTATATATGCCAATACTACTACTTTTTTTTCTTTATAGCTTCTCCCTCAAATAAATCAAGAAATGAAAATTACCAACAACCCTGGCAGCGTTGCTGTCAGCTTTGGTACAAACTAAGAAAGAGGGTCATAGAAATAGTAATTTAACATATTTTTGTAAGAACTGCATGAGCACATTGGATAGAGTCCGAGGAAACTGACCATAAAGATCAGAGCTATTTGCAGGTAATTTCTTTCTCTAAACTTTTGGAACTAGTTTTGTCGCAGTTGTTTTTTTTTTTTTTTTGGTAAATATATATATTTTTTTTTACAAAATCTTGCATAAGAAAGGAATCTTGGAGCAACGATAAAATTGTCTGTGTGACCTATGAGTCACAGCTTCGAGCCGTGAAATCTGCAAATTGATGCTTTTGTAAAGTAGACTTCATACATTACATGCAGTCCTTCCCAAAACCTTACGTGAACGCGAAATGCTTCATGCACCGTACTGTCTTTTTACAAATTCTTTTGCAGGTATTTAAAGTTTCTGAAAGAGCTGGGGTTCGCAAGCATGACATAAAAGAGCTAGTGTTTGACAATACTCAAACTTACAAGATCAATAATTGTGATGTTCTACTTCTAAAACCTAATGGAAGACGTGTGAAAGATCCTAAATGTGAGGTATGTAAGGAAATTTAATAGACTCAAAGTATAGATTTTGTTCAATTAACTGTAAGTTGGAGAGTGGTAAAATACGCTCCTCCCTGAAGAGTAAGAGAAGGAGAAAGGGTATACCTATGAGATCCCATTTGTATTAGGTAAATTAAGTAGATTATGTTGGAGTTAAAACAACTTCATCGAAAAAATTTGCTTCATGGAAAAACATTCATGATAATATCTAGGCAATATATGGTGTCAATATACTTCTTTTTCCCTCTATTCTTCAAATGTGTACAAATTATTATTTGCAAATATCTTCTCTATTTCGCACGTATCTTTCTTGGTTACGCATCGCTAACTTGATGTTTTCTTTTCATATGTTTCAATGAGAAGGTGCTAGGAAAACCGCAGAAGCAAATGCCTTCGACAGTGTATATGATGTCGTAACGTTATTTAATCTTTCAGCTTTGTTGCTGATAAGATTGTGGTTTAATTCTTCCAGAATTTTTCAAAAGCAACAAAATTCAAGTTTCAACAATAATTTGGAAATCTTCACAACAATAAAATTTGTGAATTATAGAGAGCAATAAGAAAGTAAGAAAGAAACAATCGTCTTTAATTTGTTAGGGGGCGTTTTGCCTCCCAACCTAGAATTTTCCAGCGCGAATTCATATTTAGTCGGACCTCGATGCGGATGGAAAACAAAAAAGGAAATAAAGAAACAAGAGTTCTGATATGTATCCGTTAACAGGTACTATTTAAGTAATTTAATCGTGTGTTGAAATTAGTAGTAATAGGCTAACATTTTCCCAACAGGCACTTTACCTTTTCCAAGCAGTCACCTGTTTAAATTCAAAATATATTTAAAGTAGGATTATTCAATTATTTCGTGACAAGATTAATGAATTGTTATATATATATATATATACTAGTGTCATTTGGCCCGTGCTAAGTCCAGGCTCAAACTACATTGGAATTTATATGGATAAATTACGTATATATACATATTAAAGAGAATATTTACGAAACGTGATGATAATTTTCTATTTACAAAACATAACATTACAAACCCTATAACAAATATACCTTTTTAAAAATTAAAAAAAATGTTTTTTTTTTTAATTTTTTTTCGCTGAAAATTTATGTATGAAATGTGTATATCTCGCTCAAGGCTTAAAAAGTTCGCTCAAAACTATGTATATGAAAACTGTATGAAATGTGTATATCTCGTTCAAGGCTTAAAAAATCACCTCAAAATTATATGTATGAAAACGGTATGAAATTTTTATCTCGCTCAAGGCTTAGAATTTCGTTCACATTTTCATGTATAAAGTTCATGCTAGATTTCTCTAAAATTAATAGAACTACAACAATATTGTAAACAACTTTGATACAACATTCAAGACTTAAAATAATTGCTTAAATTTTTGTATATGAAATGTGTATATCTTACTCAAGGCTTAAAAAAATCGCTCAAATTTTGTGCATGAAAAACATATGAAATGTGTATATCTCGATCAAGGCTTAAACATTACGCTCAAAATTTTATGTATGAGAATGGTATGAAATGTATATATCTCGCTCAAGACTTACAATTTCATTCACATTTTGTGTATAAAAAAGTATATTAAAAATTTCGCTTACACATACACATTTCATACGTTTTTCATACAGCTTTCATACACAAAAGTTTGAGGTAATTTTTTAACCCTTTGAGCAAAAAAAAAAATTAAATTGTTTTTTTTAAGTTTAAAATAAAAAAAAAATCTGAAAATAAAATTAAAAAACGAAAAATATATGAAAATCCGTCATGTTTCGTAAAATATCGTTATGTTTTGTAAATAAGGAAAACTATCGTCATGTTTCGTAAATATTTCTCCTTAACATGTATATATACGTAATTTTCCCAATTTATATTTACATTCATTTTCGTGTGTGTTTTTGCTATTCTTACTTTTTGTTTTGTTTTTATAACACTATATCAGTTGTAAAGGCAGTTCGACAAATTTCTCAAGATCTCTAAAATATTAAATCATATAAAAGTTTTTGTAAGTTAGAAAATAACATTTTTCATAAAGTACTTCATTTTTACAAACAAATGCATGCACTGATATTCTTTTCCTTGTTATTATACTGAAATTTTAGGGGCCGAAGTCTTTAATGATTCAAATTGAGTTTTACCTTATGTTGGATTACCTAATTATTTTTTTCTCAGTTAAATTTATATTGGCTAAACCATTTTTGATTAAAAAAAAAATACAGTATTCAAGTAATATAAATAATATTTGATGCTACAAATTGTTGTATGATGACATCAATGAAGTTAACTTATTAATAAAGATAGCATTTAAAATTAAACAAATAAAACTTATTAACAAAGATATCATTTAAAATTAAATAAATAAAAGTCTATAATGACGAAATGGTTTTGTAGACGTTCCTTCAAATTAAATCGTACAAAATAAATTGAAAATTTAATGAACTTATTTGTTTTTCTTACTTTAATCTTCCCTTTCCTTAAAAAAAAAAAAAACATGTTAAGAAATGACGTATTTTTTTAAAATTTTTTCTTAATTTAGTTTATTCTTATAGAAATTCATATTGTAATTTCTTAAACGTGTATGTAGTTTAGCCATCTCATGTTTAACTAACTATTTGTTCTAAATTATATAAAACGCTAATTATCTCCTCTTTTGTAAAATATTTCAATAATCAAAAAATCACTCTCGTTTGCAATTATTTAGTATTTTCAATATTTGGAGAGCTAAACTGTAATTTTTAATTACCTTTTTCAAATATTTTTAGCTATATATAAAAAATAACTTTTAATTTGATAATTCAGCATATACTAAGGTAGAAAGAGAACGTTAAGATATTTTTTTTTACTTTTCTATAATAAATTTTATAGGAAAAAAATAATTTGAAACAAGTTTAATAATCATTTTCACATAAAAGAAAGACAACAAACTTTTAGATCAATTTAAATTTGGTTGACTAAACAGATTTTTTGTAGTGTCACTATCACCTTTTCCACATATCATCACTCATTGTAGAATTAAAAAAGCCCATAATAGATATTCAAATTTACCAAAATATGTGAGAACTTGCAATATCATTAAAGCGTCCATTAAGGGTAAAATTGACAAAAAATCATGTGAGGACTACAAAAGTTGGGGATTCTCCCTTATACTAGTTTCACGAGGCCCGTGCTAAGCTCGAGCCCAACTCCAGATATAAAAAATAATATTTTAATTAAAGAAATATAATTTATGTTGGTAATAATTAAACTTCAAATAAGTATATTTCAATATATAAAAGCAAAACTTTCATTTCACTCCTTTAATATCTTAACTTTCATTTTCGATGAAATTATTTACTTCAAATTAAATGCGGAGCCATAATTTGAAATATATGAGTTTCGAATCCTATTTTTTTAAGTTATTTAGTTCTAAATTAATACTTTGTACATATTTAATGAACTTTTAAGACAAATACATAATTTGGACCAAAGTGCTACCGAATCCAGTCAAATGAGTAGCTAACACTCTAACTTCGCCCTACTTCAAACTCATTTTGTGTTTAAAAGATTAATTTTAGTTAATCAAATAAGAGATTTTAAAGATAACCCGATCTTAACTGATAATATTATCTTTATTTTAAAATTATATGGCATTATTTAATAATTTTTAAAAATATCTGAAAATTATTTTTGTACTAAAGTAAAAGAAATGCTTACATGTAAAAATCTATAATAAGCAACAAATGAAAACGAAGAAAACAAATAGCAACAAGCAAGAATATCTAGCGAAGAAATGACTATGTTTTAGGTTAATAGATAAGATCAATAGAAGGAAGCAATAGGGAAAATAAAGTGCAGCGGATGGGGTTGTTCTTCCCTTAACCAGGGGTCTCGAGTTCGAGCCTGGGTATGAAAAAATCCTTGATAGGGAGCGCTTCCCCTGATTGGGTCCTATGCGACACTAATCTGTATTAGGCGAGCTCCAATGCGGGTACCGGATAGAAAACAAGTAAATAAGGCAGAATGTTCGACAGTTTTTAAAAAGTAGACCACAAGAACAAAAAATTAATTTGACTTTAAAAAATAAGATTATGTAATTAATTGAAAAGTTTGACATTTTTTGAGAAAGTTTTGTAAGGTACAAAAGTCATTTTGTTGTCCCTTATATACAGTATTAATATTGAAACTTTAAATTATCCACTCATTTTGGACTTAAAATATCTTTCAAAGTTCCAAATTTTCTCTTTATTCGATAATTAATTGTTTTATTCTAACTTAGGGAATTTCTCCATTATAGTAAATTAAAGATGCTCTAATGAAATTCTTATTTGACGTCGAAAATTAAAAAAAGAAATACACAACAATGAAATATATAGACAACTATTTCTTATTTAAATCCAAAATCTCACTATTTTTTGCACAAATAAATAATTAGATAGCGTATTCACAAATCATGATCTTGTATATATTATCATAACTAATGCATTCACTTATAATTAAAAATTAATTTAAAGGATTTTTGCTTTTAGTCAAGTCTTTTGTAAGGAGAAGATCGAAGCAAATCCTTCTCCAAACTAAGTACATAATAGCTGGGCCAATGAGAATAATGCAGAAGATTCCATGCGTTATAGTTCAAACTTCTTTGCATTATTCTCATGAAGAAATCATAAACGCAGAAGAATTTAGAGTGGCTGGAATTTAGGCCCACTCAAAATCTCAAACAAGTGCACAATTAATTAACGGAAAAGGGCCAAAATTACCCCGAACTTTGGGAAATAGTTCATTCATACCCTTCGTTATACTTTAGGGCCAATTATACCCTTACCGTTATACTATGAGGTCAATTATACCCTTATGTCTAACAGCTGCCACGTGACATCATCCCAGCCCTTCAAAATTATTTTCCCCTCAAATAATTTTTTACCCACTAAAATAACCCAACTCGACCTGAAATTTTTTTTTCCAGCCAAGGGTAATGGGTTCGGTCCGGATCAGTTTGGATGGAAAAAAAAATCGGGTTGGGTTGGGTTATTTTAGTGGGTAAAAAATTATTTGAGGGGAAAATAATTTTGAAAGGCTGGGATAATGCCACGTGGCAGCTGTTAGACATAAGGGTATAATTGACCCTATAGTATAACGGTAAGGGTATAATTGGCCCTAAAGTATAACGAAGGGTATGGATAAACTATTTCCCAACGTTCAGGGGTAATTTTGGCCCTTTTCCGATTAATTAATTCCGTGTTCAATGGATACGTTAATAATACAGAAAGTGTTATTTTGCCGGTTGCTAGCAGCTTCTTACTCCCTTTTCATTTTATCAATGCCAGCTTTTATCAATCCAAAATTGAATTTCACGCTCTATTTAAAAGAACATATACATATAATGTTCCCATTTATTATTATTGCAGTTGAATATTGCACCTCTACAATTGATAACTCTACTATATTTGCAGTTGAATATTGTACCTCTAGAATTAATTAACTCTACTATATTTGCAGTTGAATATTGTACCTCTAGAATTAATTAACTCTACTATATTTCTTATTAAGTTTGTGGTGTCAAACAGAAGATTCGCAGATATGCAGCTTCATCAAATCTATATTTGCAGTTGAATATTGTACCTCTAGAATTAATTAACTCTACTATATTTCTTATTAAGTTTGTGGTGTCAAACAGAAGATTCGCAGATATGCAGCTTCATCAAATCTAAATACCAATTAATAGACAGCTCGATGAGATGCACGTGCATTGCATCGTTCCTTTTCTGTCACACAGAGAAAAATTATCGGTTTGAGAAAAAATAATACAAGCATCACATTGTCATGCACATATATATATGGATAGAATGTCTATATGTTAAATATATGAATCAATGCTAAGTTGATTTGGTGTCATGTTTTTAGTTTTCAATATTGACAAGCTGGGCACGGTGCATGGTTTCTTTCTCAGTGGGCATATAGTCCACCTGCTATCTAAAAGGATTAGTATAATTTGTTCAATATTTACAAATTGCATGTTAGCGTTCTATATTTTTCAACTGACACTGCAGAACGGAACATTTCTTTCAATAAGTATACTTTGATTCTGTAACTCTCTACTATAGGCACGGCCGGACTCTTTCAGTATTTGTAAATTGCCGCTTTTGCCCTCGTGGAAAATTTTAAAAAAGAGTGATTTTATGGTTCTGCAAGAAAATAAATAGATTGGGAGGCAAATCATTAAAAAATATAGGACATGAAGCAAATTAAAAAATAAAACATACATTAGGGGTGCAATACGCAAAGAACTCAGGGAAATGAGTGTCCCTTGTTGATTAGAATTTTTTTTTTTTTTTTTGTTTACTTCATAAAGAGCAAGACAAAGAATTAAGCTCGCGCACAAGAAAGTTGAAACGCAAGGCAAAATGAGTTTGAGCCCGTTTGGATTGGCTTATAAGTTGCTTATAAGTTGTTTTCAGCTTTTTTGAGTGTTTGACTGGCCAGCTTAAAGTCATTTTGTGCTTAAAATAAGCTCAAAAAAATAATTGAGCCCATTTGACTTAACTTATCTAAAGTGTCTTATAAGCTGAAAACAGCTTATAAGCCAAAAAAAATAAGTTAGATTACCCCAACTTTTTTTTTTAGCTTATAAGCTGTTTATAGGCATAAGCTCATCCAAACAGGCTCTTTATCTAGCCCCCTTCTCGCAATATAGACGTGAAGTACATCTATGACAAACCACATATATCGATCAACTACGGTCAAGAGATAATTGAGGTGAAAATCGATCAACTATAACTAAACGACAGAAATGTTTATTTTTTTTCCTCGACAATCTCTCTAGCCTCAACTAACACTTCAAAACCAGCCACTTTCAATTTCTTCCTTAGTATTTTGTTTTGCACATATTATTTTCTTGTTGGTGACGGTGGGTTTGTGGGGGCGGAGTTGGTGGGAGAGGTCTTAAAAGTCTAAAATCAAAGAGGCAACATCATGTGGAATTTGGCACTACTACGAAATGGGGACCTAAAAAGCGAATAGGTGATGGACTATATTATGTCCAAAAGAAGACGATTGCTTTTAGAGTCTACATGGACTGTTTCGGTGGCTAAGGTATGTGCATGGAAGCTTCATAGGCCCAACTTACTATTGTCATTGTATGACACTAATGATTATCAAATCACTTCTCCAATCTTTGGGATCTCCCTGATTGAATTTTATTTAAGTTTATGGGACCAAAAGGGAAATCCCCACATCTAATTGCAAATAACTTAATTAAAAGAACAGAGTTTAGGACGGTTAAATATTAATTAAGCAAAAAGAAAGTTAAAAAAAACACTGCTAAAAGCTATACGCATCAAGTATCTTCATTAGTTAGCTCAAAAAGTCGGGAGGGAGATGTTTCCCCACTAGTAAATTACTCTTTTTTCCCATTTATGTTTGTCATAAGAATAAGAATGTCATATTTATATATATAAAAATAATTATACATTAGTGAGATAATATTTTATCAATACACAAATACTTAAAATTTATTTTAGATTAAAATTTTAAAAGTCTTCACTTTCTTTTCAAAATACGTACACAGTTAAATTGTGTCACGTAAATTAAAATAAAAGGACTATATTCGTTGTCTCAATTTCTTTGTACTTCTTTTTAGTCCGTCCAAAACCTTAATACCTGTTTATATCTGAAAACACTTCAATGTTCATTTGTAACGAAGTGTTCTTCTAAGAGTTGGCATGATCTTTCTTACTTAAATTTTATGTTAACCTTCAAATGAGGCCAACCAACTAAGGAGGAGAAAAGCATTTCTTAAGCAAGAGGGGGGAGGAAAAAGGGTAAAACGAATCTCTTTTTAAGTGTGCACTACGAATGTGTTTCTTAAGAATGAAGGACAAAGTAGGATGAAAGGCGACTCTTTTTCTTTTTATATTCATGAACTTAAATAATACTACTTGGTATTTTGTTTTTTAAATTGATCCTAGTCAACCCAACTGAAATTAGTGGATTTTACTTGGTATAATTTTGTTTTCGTCTTTACTAGTATTAGGAAATCATACCAGTTTCGTTTTCGGCTAGTTGTTTCCTTTTTAATTGAAATGTTGATTAGGATGAAAACTATTTGGACCTATAAGTCCAGCTACAATAAGTTCAATAAGTCTAGTAATAAATTTTTATACTTAAACTCATCAAATTAAATTATATGTCCGCCTTTATAATTGATTATAATTTAATATCAAATCTTATACATAGTCAAAGGACCCAATAATTGGAACATTTAAAAAGAAGGAAACAGAAACTACGATACATAAAATAATTAAGAAAGTATAATATTTTTCCAAGGTGCAAGGAAATTGAAGTAAATATAGAAAAAGGGAAGAAAACAAAAGAAAGAAGTGATGGAAGAGTGATACTATATATTTTTGTTAGGTGGACGGCTTCAACACAACAAAAAACCAGATCATAATACGTAAGCGGTTGTCGGGTTGTTGGTAGTATGACGGGTCTCCACTCTCCTTCCTTCCTTCATCCACGTGTCTTTTATTCATCCTCCTTGTATCCCCTCCACATTGCCACGTCCCCTTTCTTTTCTTCCCTATTTTACCCTTCTCACCTTTCAATAATTTGATCTTCGCCCCTACAGATTTTCGTTTGACATCCTTTTTTGTTGTTTCCCTCTGCTAGTATTTTCCTATTTTGACTAAAGCAGTTACTCGATCTACATTGATTGATTAAAATAAAATAAAGTAAACATATATGTTCTTGTAAAATTATCCAGTTAAACATATAGTTCAAATCAGAGAGCGTGATCACATGAGTCATTGTTGATCATTCCATTTAATGTCGGTGAACACAATATCCATACAGAAAATCCAATTGGACCTAATGTATGAATCAAATTGTACTAATTTATTATGATTATGTAACGTACAAAGTAACATTATATATTATTGAATAATTAAAAGATAAAAATACATGTAATACATTCATTGTTGAGATGATGCATGAAATGCATCATTGTCAATGCGTGATAATCAGTTCAAAGATATTGTATTGTTGAATTCTCAATTCATAAAAATCAGGATAAGCTATCGCTGTCCCGATCTTTACATCGTTGATACTTCAAGTAACATGTACTAATATATAAAGTATGACCAATTTGCCAAAAGCAATTAAAAGACTAAAAGAAAAGGGAAAAGCGTCATGATGATATCTTTGAAATATTAATAGCTAGCCTCCAAAAGTCACTATCAAGAGGCACAGGTTGCTCGTCGGTTTGTAGTCATCCCAGTAAGAACTAAGAAACTTCCGTTGCTACTGTTCAGATAACACTTAATTTGGCTTATCAAAGCCCCTGCAGATACGTTATTCTAGAATGGGTAGTGGTTAGATGTTACCGTCCGTTTTTAATTCTACACTCTTTCGCAATCCTTTTCTTCAACAAGTCTCAGCTTCCTTGATTAACCTCTCGTGATTCCTCTGCATAGTGTATTGACTTATGACTACTGACCGTACCCCGTTTACTTTGATCTTCCATTCTTTTTATTTTGGATATTGTATTGGGATCGGATTAAATTTAGATGTGTGCCGGAAATTCTACATATATTGAAGGTAAAACGTCTCCTAACGAAAGCGATTTCATACTCAAAATTTGACCCGACAACTCTAATTAAAAAATTAAAAGTACTTACCACCCCACCACAGTTCTCGTTAGGTTATCTTGCAATGAATATAAACTTCATCCGGAGTTACTACTAGTTTGACTAGTGCCTCTACCACTTGAATCAATGTGGGTAGAATACTAACACTACAATCACATGAATTTAGGTTTGTTTTAACTGTCCAAATAAGGTAGTACAAGAATTCAAAGACTATAATTGTTTATTCCGTATTAAATCTACGTGAAATAAAAATACATCTATAGCCAATTTTTAGATAATAATATGTAAAAGAAAATTTAAATTGGTGTAATTTTTAATATTCAGAACTCACTGATTCTGATGCGAATTTAGTGACGTGATAATAAATCTAAAGACAACTTTTTTATGTTGGTATAATCCTCAGTATTCAAAACACATTAATCTGAAGATTTAAATTTGCGAGGCGAAAGAGAAAGCACTCATAAAAAATAAAAAAAAAATAAAAAACTTAATCTGAGACCCCTGAGTAAAAAATATTTTATCGATCATACCACAATCTTTGGTGGGATACAACATTGCTCTTGGACTATTGTATAGTTTCTAAATATTTCATTTAAAATTAATTAAATCAATCCTAGATAATACTCACGAGTCACGAATGAGTGAGAAAAAATGACACGAGCTCAAAATCGGAGTCCCCTGGCCTGCTGCTGTAATTTCAAGGAGAGAAGAGGGTTAGAATTTAAACGACACAGTACTCTCCTAATACAACCTGTCACCCATAATTTTACAGGTTGGCAATGCAGTGCCCTATGCTACTATAATGCCAAATCAAAATTCAAAAAGTCACCTATTTATTTCCCCCTTAACCAATTTCCTTTTAATTTTTTCAATCCCAAAATCTGACGTGGCTTCCTGGTTCATTATTCGATACAACAATATTCATTATCACCTCCTATTTATAACCTCCCATTCTCACATTTCTCTCCGTTCACAAATCTTCTCAAACAAGTCTTCTTCATTCCCTCTCCAAAAATGGGTATTTGCAGTTCATGTGAATCTACATCTATTGCTACAGCAAAATTAATACTACAAGACGGAAGATTGCAAGAGTTTCCATATCCAGTAAAAGTTTCATACTTATTACAAAAAGATCCGACAATATTCATATGTAACTCCGATGAAATGGATTTCGGAGATGTTGTTTCTGCTATAAGTGCTGATGAAGAGCTTCAACCAGGTCAACTTTACTTTGCTTTACCGTTAAGCAATTTGAAACGTAAGCTTAAAGCTGAGGAAATGGCAGCATTAGCTGTTAAAGCTAGTTCTGCATTGAACAATTGTGGTGGTGATCAGAAATATGGTTGTAGAAAAAAAGGTTCCTATTTTATTGTAGAAACGGGTAAAGGGGGAAATAATAATAATAATAATAATAATAATGGTGACGTGGCGGTGGAATTGAGAAGAGCGAGGAGTAGTGGTGGTAGTGGGAGGAGAGGGAAGTTTACGGCGAGGTTAACTGCAATACCTGAGTAGAGTTAATTTTTTAGGGAGAATGAACTGTTTTTCTTTTAACCATTTTTGTGAATAGTAGAAAGTTAGTTGAGGTTAATATTCAAGATCTGCTTTCTGATTAGTGGGTGGTTCAAAATTCGGGATCTACATTTTTTTTTTGTTGGTTAGATTAATGTCTACTTGTCAGCCGATATGGGGTTGTATCACAATTTTACCCCTAGCTCGATGAGTTTGATTGATGAGCAATGGAGTAAAATCTAAATGAGATTTCTATAAATTTGCACACATTCACTACAACTTCAATATATGTTCCTCTTAATCAATACGAGGGATAAATGACTTTACTATGACATTGTTTTAACCTTATTAAAAAAAATCTAAGACGTTATTTAGGTGAAGAGATGATAAAAACAAAGGTTGGCTCACTCACGCCGCCTACCTATGCTATCTTCTGAATTCTCATAACGACAAGCATGGACTAAGACTAGCAGTATGACGGATAACAATATAATTGAGTGTGTTTAAATTTAATAAATAATGTAAAAGATTTTTTGTATATTCAGCATATAAGATAATTATAGCTAATTGAAGCAATAAGTAGAACTACATTAGGGGGAAAAAAAAGAAGAGAACACATCTTGTGATGACGATAAATCAAGCAGGGCTAGGTCAGATTCCGTGGTTTGCCTTCGCACATGAATTCGAGACATGACAGATATTACAAGGATTATAAAATAAACGTAATATAGTCCATAATTTGCTAACAAAGTAATAATTTGAATGCTCTGTACCATGTTAAACTAATCTATATGTTGTGAAGGGATGGTTCATTAATGATTAAGAAAAGAAACTACGATTACGATTTGAATCGCAAGTCATGAACTAGCTCACTCCAGTTCTCTTGTTCTTTTGTTCCCTTTTCTCAAGTCTTACCTATTGAAGAAGGAATTAAAAAAACCAGTTCAAATGAATACGATGAATTATTGCAATAATGTGTGCTATCAACGAAAGAAAAATATTGTATGAATGTGCATTTGCAAAAATTCTTGTGGGAACAATAATATTTTATTTTCTCCACTACTACAATTATTATGCTAAAATAATGGGTGAGAATAAATTGACATAACTCGGTGTTTAGAGGAGTAGCCTTAGCAGCTAATCTTAACTTTCTTACAGCTGGAACCATGTCACAGTCATTATCTACATTTAATATTTGTTTATTCCTTTGATATCATCATGCGGAAAATTACCTCAGTGTCTCTTAACACTGAAAATAAAAAAGAATTATCATAAACTATTGATTAATTTCAACTTTCAAGTGTGTGAGCAACAAACAATGCGACAAGACATGACTTTTACCCATACAACATGTTGCATTTTTAAAATTGACTTTCGAGTACGTACCAAACTAATGAATTATTCATATGATAGATATACGACATACGTTAGAAATTAGAATAAAAAAGGTGGGGATCTTTTCCCATAATTAGAAAAGCAAGTTGCAAAATGGTAGCGAGACTAATTAATATTGGTAGGAAATTTAAGCAAATATGGTTGGTTAAGGCTGGACCCATTCTGTTGAAATGCTTCAACTCTATTATCATTACATCACCATCAAATCTTGGGGAAGAAAAGGGAAAGCCAGCTAGGAGAATCCGATGCTTCACGTATTTCAAGTAGATGGGGTTTCTAAAATGAGGTTGTTAAGTAACATTGGTTTTTGTTTTTTACCATACAATTTTATTCGAAGTCTAGAGCATAGCACTTGTAAAATTTCATGGCACGTTTCTTATTCCATATATAATTGGCCCATACCAATGCAGGACTGCTTTTGCCTGCTAGTTTTCTAATAACATATTCCATGAAGAAGTCAGTGAGCAGTTCAATTCATCACAAGTGGTGCAATAGTGTACTTCTTGACGAACACAACATGTGAATCCCACAATACATAACCTATTTATTAGATCTAGATTTTGTTGCTAAATCTTACTGTCTAAACTAAATGTTTATAATTGATCTTATAAATAGTACATAGATAGATGGTTCTAGCTAGAATCCATGTATAGATATAGTTTGAGTGGAAAACAGTGAATGTTGCTTCTCATGTCATAGAATTTTATACTTGCATAGTGCCATTTTGGCTCAGAAACGCAAGTTTGTGAATTTTGATGTTTTAGTTTCTTTAATTTACGATTCGTATTGTACTGAGAAGTGAGAACTAACTATAAGGATGCTAAATTAATTTGAATGATTCTGAAGTGATGTAGAGAGCTTGACCACCCAATAGAGTTTAATTTATACACAGTAGATTTGTAGCTTGAAAAATATAAGGCATGTATATTACCTATTCTAAAATAAAATTGCAGGAAAAAACTATTGTGTTCGGGTTCATCAATAAAGGATGCTTATTAGCCCGTTAATCCATTAGCATATTTTTCTCCTAAACTTTACCTATAACGTATACATACATCATTATGAATGTTGGAAAAATAGAGTTTTTTTCACTATAATATTATGGCTAGGATTTACAAGGAGAAAAATATTTTGCATCTTCTATAGACAGGGGGATTCATCCACTTCACTAGAATTTTTATTGAAGAGTCCCACATCGGATGAAAAGGGGATGTTTGCCTCTCTTTATATGGATTTGGGTAATCTTCCCTCATGAGCTAACTTTGGGATTGAGTTAGATCAAAAATTCATTTTTTTAGATCTCTACTACGGGGATTCATAAGTTTCCTATGTAATATTTCTGATTCAATACTATAAAAATATACTAACAGTTTAAAAGCTCGTCGCAACATCAGTGTACATTATATTTACTTAAAGACAGTAAAATCCAAGAAAAATGAGTGATGCTATAGTGTCCAATAGGGCAACTTGTAGAAATTGGCAATTCTAATAATTTAAATAAAAAAGTATTGATTGTACAAAAGCATGTGTGGACCGTCGCAGTTTCTTTTGTTTCATGAGAGTTTTAATAAAGTAGGTATATGCTTGACAAAAACGCCAAACAACTTTTGAAGTTATGATGGGATCGATGAATGATGTTCTACGCTTATCGCGAATATCTATTCCATAAAATAGAGATATTTATAACATCCGTTCGAAGTCGGTAACCCTAGAAATTTTTGGAACTAGGGCTGTCAATAGTGCGGTTCAGGCGGGTATTTTATATATTTTATATCATATCAATTTTTTGATTATTTTATTTTGTATAACTAAAATAATACTTTTAGAAACCGTCCCATCATCTCGATTTTTCTTCAGTACGGTTTGATTAATTTTTCAAAATTTTATAAAAAAAAACGTCATATAAAACTCACAAGTAGAAATTGTGCACGATATCGTGCATCCTTGTATAAGACTTTAGCAAAAACTTTCTATACATATATTGTTTAAAAGGTGAAGAATCAAGAAAACATGAATCACAACAAGAATATAGATTCATCTCACTAATATCAAATAAAGACAAAAAATTTAGATTATATACTCGAGCGAAACACAAGAATTGAGTCTAATAAAATTCGGTATCCAATAAAAGAATTTAAATTATACGAGAGGAAAGATATCTAATACCTTGTAGCTTGCCACTCAACATCGTTGGAAGACCTTGTAACTTAATGGTTACTACTCGAGGTGCTAGAATTAATTTAGTTTCAATAGGGATAACATAATAGATTTCGAAGTTGGGACTTTAGTGTTAATTATTTGTTGCCAACTTGTAGTCATTTCCATCACCACGGGCACAAGGTGAAAAATTTAATGTTTTATGAATTTTAAAATTAATATATAAAATATATTTTACACATAAATGTATTCGTAGGGTTCGGTATTTTTCGGTTTATTTTTATAAAATAAAAAACCTATCCAATTTTTCGGTATGATTAAAAATTTATATAAATACCGTCGGTTTTATTAAAAATTTCTAATGATCTGTTTGGTACGGTTCGGTTTGATCGGTTAAGTCGATTTTTACAAAATCATTAACACCCCTACCTAGAACCTATCATAATCTCAGTAAAACCTTAAGAACATTTCAAAAGATAATCAAGAAGCTATATCAATAATAAGCGGCGTTTGGACATGCGATTTCAAGTCATTAGATGGAATCAGCATTTGGACATTTCATCTCATGAGATGAAATTTCAAATCATCCAAAAGGCATATTTCAAGTCATGATTTCAAAAACTTTAAATGTAAAATTTGGCCTATAAGTTTATATTTTGTAAAAAAAGACCTATAAGTTGGTAGATATTTTTAACAATTACTCTCACCAACCATTTATCAACCTCATTAACTTCTACCAACTGTTTATTAATGTCCGTATCATGTGGAAGGATTATATTAAAGAGTAGTTACATTACTATTCATGTAAGTTTAATCAATTGATGTTATATTTTTTAGAAAGACATTTTAGTAGCGTATTAATTTTGTTATGAACTATGTCTTGCTCTTTTGGTAAGATTATATAAGAATTAAGGAAGTTTGATGTTTTTCACAACTTGTGAGTTTTTATGTCTATAAAAAAATACAACTTAAAAAATCTAAATTATATATCCAAATATAATTTTATCTCATAATTTCAAATAATGTTGAAACGGCACCTACAGGTCTTTTGCTATCTCCCACTTAAAATAACAAAAAGGGTCTTTGGTTGCTATCCTAAGTTGTACTAATACTCTTCATGTCTTGTCGTACTATTTACTTTTTCTTTCAACGTTCCCTTTGTAAATCAGCTCGATGCATGGTTATTAATGAATTAATGAAATGGCCATGTGATTAAGATTTGACTTAAGAGTATGTTTGCCAAATTGTTGAGAGACTTCATTATCATGACCTAAGGCGAATCTAACATTTTTTAAAAAAGGGAAAAGGGTCAAATATACTCCCTACTTTAGTTTATTAATTAATTTTGTCCTCCATTATCTAAAGTATTCTAATATACTCCTCCCGTTACAAGTTAGGGCCAAATATAACCCTACCGTTAGCAAAGTTCCAAAAATAACCCTTATTTCTAACATATTCTCACATAAGAAAGTCTAGTCATTGGAATTAGGTGACATGGACGCCACATGGCATTTAACTTATTCTATGTGGTGCCTACATGACAATTTTTTTAAAAAACAATCTAGAAAATTGATTTTTTTAAAAATAAATCTGAAACAAAATGGCTTTTATTAAAAATCTGAAACTTTTTATTTTAATAAAACAACTTTTTTTATAATATATTCTCAAAAATTGGATATTTTAGTTAAAAACTGGAAAATGATTTTTTTTTTAAATCTGGATTAATTTTTAAAAAAAATCATTTTCCAGATTTTTTTAATAAAAAAATCCAATTTTCCAGAATATTATTTTTTAAGAAGCGGGTTTTATAAAAAAAAAACAGATTTTAAATAATTAATTTTCCAGATTGTTTTAAAAAAAAATTGTCACGTAGGCACTACATAGAATAAGTTAAATGTCATGTGGGGTTCATATCACCCAATTCCAATGACTAGACTTGCTTATGTGGGAATATGTTAGAAATGAGGGTAGTTTTGAAACTTTGCCAACAGTAGGGGTATTTTAGCCCCAACTTTTAACGGGAGGGGTATATTTGACTATTTTGAGTAATGGAGGGTAAAGTTAGCCAATAAACTAAAGTAGGGGGATATATTTGACCCTTTTCCCTTTCTAAAATATAAGTGCGTTACTTAAAAAAAAATGTATTAAGTGAGGATTGATCCCTAGTCCTCTAGGTAAATAACGAAACCTTTAATCAAATGCACCATTTATGGTTTGTTTGGAAAGCCACCTTGTAATTGGAATTGGTGTAATTACTAGGGTGGTAAGTACACAGCCTAGTAATTACACAATATTGTAATTTTAACGACCCGTTTGTTTGTATCACGTAATTACGTTGTAATTACAAGCGTACTGTTTAGCTGCACAAGAGTAATTACACAGTTAGTTTAATTTTAAAATAAAATTTCTTATAACAAATTTACGATTAATCTTTGGAAAATATGTGCCTTCAAAGATGATTAAATTATATATTTAACAACACATTATTTCTTGAAAATATATTAATTAATAATCATATATTTATAACTAATACTGTAAAAAATAATTGATATAGATTTTTTAAATTAATAATATTTTAATTAATTATAAAAATTAAAAACAAACTTTTTTGTGAGAACATCATGATTGGCTATGCTTGACAAAAAAATTTAATATTTACAAATATAATACCATAACATTATTCAAATGTTTGACCCAAAAAAATCTACCAAATGAAGTGAAAAATAAACAACATGCAATATGAAATAACAAGTCAATAGTACTAAAGCAAATAAATTAAAATCGAAGATATAACCTAAATTCAAAATCCAAAAAAAAAAGTTTCACCTAATACTCTTATGTCAAATTTTAACATTACATAAGTAAGTTCCAACGTAACTTAAGTAAATATAATTTAAAAGGAAGGGAAAATATAAGTCTATATATAACGTCATTCACAATAAAATTATACTTTAATAACATCACTGATTATATGCGAAATTTGTTAATGACTCAATCTTTCTAATACTGAGAGGTGTAGTTTTAAAAATTAGGTCAATAATAACATAGTTATGCTAAATGAATAAAATAAAAAAATAAAAAAGATGAGCAATTACATGGAATGAGAAAAAAAAGGAATGAAAGATAAATAATAGTATAAAAATAAAATATATTTTAAAAATAAAAATAATTAAAAAGTAAATAAAGAAGAAGTTAAAATAATAGAAATTAAAAAGGAAAATAAATTAAAATAAAATAAAAAAGAAAGAAACTAAAAAATAACCCTTTAATTATAGGGTGTAATTACACCTAATTCTCAACCCCACCCCACCCGCCTCCCCTTGAGAATTGGAAAATGTAATTACATCCAATTCCCACCTAACTAAATAATTACTTGGTCAAATAAACGGGTCAAACTGTGTAATTACAGCCAATTTCAATTGCCTGGGTGGCTTTCCAAACAGGTCCTTAACCTTCTTATAGCATGAGTTCCAACAGTTAATACTATATTAATTTTAAAAAATATATATATATAAATACCTTATTTTACTGAGAGATCATGAATTTACATGACCCAAATTTACTACGTAAAATCACCCCCCGGTCCCATGACGCGCCTGTTAGTTTCAACAAACGTATGGGGTATACAAGGTGGTCCTTCCTTATCCCACACCTAAAAGGTTCAATTTCTTCAAGAATTAGCTCCACCAATTTAATTCTGTCAAATTAGTTGGGCATATCTGTAAATTGTAACTCTGGTCCAATGGATGTGTGCGGATCCACTTTAATTTGTGCATTCATATGACATTAATCACTATGCTTACCTCTACATAAAAATTACAACGACGATAACAAATTCAGTTTAATCTCACAAGTGGGGTCCGAAAAGGATAGTGTGTACGCAGATCTTACTCCTATATTTGTGAAGGTAGAGACGTTGTTTCCAATGGATTACCTCTACGTAAAAATTAAAAATTAAAAATATATAATCATCTCATATTAATGTGCATCCTTATCATAAAATAACAATCAGTACACCCATTAGCTAGTTTAAAGTTGTGAATCCTCCTCCAGTGTTTTTTTTTTTGAAAATAAAAAACAGTACAGTGCAAATTCAAATGTCACAAACTTAGCAAGGAGACCATGGGGCTACGGTTGGATCCACTGAACAATGAGCACTTTGCTAAAACCAAAATCCCCCTAGAAATGATTAATTGCAAGGTGAAGTCCACCACCCCCTTTTTTTTTTTTTTTTTTTTTTGTCATTGGTCTAAGCTAAGGTACCAGATCTTTTCAACTTTAAATAGTTATTTGTCTACCTTCCATCCACTCACAATAACCTCCCTTGTCATTTTCCGCTTCTCCGAATCAGCTTTATAATTTGCTAGACGAAAAAAAAAACAGTGGCTTCATGATTACAGTTTTTATTTTAGCGTCGTCTGTTCACTGATTAAACATTAGTAAGTCATTTGTTTCTTCTTCATCAAGCTACTGTTTAGTTAATCTTCGGAAGTTCAATACACTTGGGACCGTTTAGTTTAAAGACAAATCATATAAGGATTAGTAATGTGTGAATTAATAATGCGCAGATTAGTAATGCAATTAGGGATCATTTGGTTTCATCATATATATGTACGGGTGATAATATTTGCATAAAATCTCGCATTAATAATACAGTGTGTGGTTGTCCTTTGTTACCCTGCATCAAATTCAGCATTAGCCATGCACTGTTTGGTTGTCTTTTTCATTTCTATGCATTATTTTATGTCAGACAAAAGGAGGCATAAGAATGCATGGATTAGTATTCAAGTCTTTAAATAAGTGTAGCAGACTCAAGTATACTGTGTGTTGTGATTGGGAAAGAAATATTCGGAACGTCTTTCGTGTTTGGCATACTAGCTAATTTTATGATCAGAAAACCAAGAAATTGTGTGCTAGCTTATTTAATTACCTGAATACTATTAGCCTAAAAGGATATTTATTAAATGAAAATTAATACATGAAACCCTATAATTAAACGTTAAACAATTATTCAATGTTGCTATAAATCTTGTGTTGTGTAATAAAAGCCTTGGCCTTGTGCCTGGTCTCATCAGCCTGATATACAATAACAGCACCTGGAAAATCAATGGCGGCAAGGGCCTTTATGATTGTCCTGTCTTGTAGCAGCTGACAATGAAGGCCCCTGGTATTTTGGTATGAATCAGTTTAGCTGGCTGATACAGAATAAGCAGCTGAACATTTAGGGGCCCTGGATTTTTCTATTTCACAATAAGAACATATGGCATTTGAGATCTTAGTTCAAGTTTTGTTTCAGGTCTAAAACACAAATTTTGGGGGAGGGTACTAGAGTATCAAAAATCATCATCACCTTTTTTGAGAAGTCAAACTATGCCTCGGCGATGGGGAGAAATTGACATACATAGCCGCTCACCAAATAATAGCCAGCAAATGTATATTTTTTGTATATTAATGTATATTATACATAAAATATACATTTTTGACACAAGATAGTGTATATTTTTTGTATATTTGGCCAGCGAATGTAATTATTTTAGCCGATCTGGCAAATGTATAACTTGCCCATAAAGGACTCATTGCCAATTGGGCTTCAGAAGTAAATGTTTGCCTACCGGGCAAGCGGGGGTCAAAAGTTCAAGACTAATTATTTTCAAGGTGATTGGGTGTATTGTCCTGAACGAATGGCTGAGACAGAAGCACGATGGTGAAACATGTTTTGATGAGAAGAAATTTTATCTTTTAAACAAAACAGAAGCAAAATAACTCTCTCCGAGCAGACCTAGAGACAACTCTCTCAAACCCAAAAAATATATACACCGGTAAGAGAATAAAATTAAAACTAAATCAAAACAAAGCAGAACAATAATCGTATCCAAACACGTTAGGATGCAAAGGGTCCATCAGTAATTTCCCCCAACCTCTGTATTTACACCATGTTTGAATGACTTTTGCATCTCTCTATGAATGATAGAGTGTTACATTTAACCTTTTCCTCCGTGGGAGAAAAATAAATTTTGCTCCAAACCAAATACCAATACTCCCTTTGTCTCAATTTATGTGATGCTTTTCGCTTTTCGATAGTCAAAACAAGAAAAAATTACCCCTATTTATTCGTATGCCCTTTAATTATTTTAAATTATTAATTATTGTGACTTATAGTATTTTTATGTAGTTTTTATATATGTAAATTACTTTTGAAAAACTTAGATTGTATGTCTAAATTTATGATCAAAAGAAAGAAGTTTAACTCTGAAAATCTGAACTGTGTCATATAAATTGGGACAGAGAGAGTAGTAAATAGGCTGCACGGGCATTAGAAGAAGTAGGGGACAACTTCTCTTCGTTATCAAATGATTTCAGGTACTCAGATATGCGGTCTGGTTTGGAGTACTGAACTGATAGTTAATAAGAGAAGCATGTCACGTGACTAAATTGATTTCATCTATCCATTAAAAGTCAAAACAGAAGCAAGTCATTTCTCTGTGTTTTTACTATTCACAGCACTCACATAATCCGTAAATTTATCCATTATAATGGTAATTAAAGTTAGAAAATTATTTTGTGATAGAGTTGTTAGAGTGTCTCAGATTGGTTGAGGATATGAGTTGTTGTCTCCTTATATAATTTTAGGCAATCCTCGCCCCTTGAGTTAGTTTTTTTTATCGAGTTAGGCTCAAGGTCCGTTTTCTCAACATGATATCAGAGTCGGCCTCATCCCATTTTTGTGTTTCCCGATATTGGGCCCTCATGTTATATTATCCACACTCCAGTTGTTAAGCCTGGTGTGCAAGGTGGAGGAGTTACAATATCCAATCTTTACCTCATCAGCTAACTTTTGGAAGGGTGTTAGTGAGTTCAACGTTCAGGTTTATGATTGCCAGTAGAGAAGAAAAAGTAAAGTGTAGTGTTGTAAAAGACAGATGTAAATATGTGCAACTAAGTAGTGACATTGTGCTTATATAAAGCAGATCTCACTGTCTATCCCAAGTAGTCTGGAAAAACTCGCTGGAACTTGGTTGTGCTCAAGCTTCTTTAAATGCAAAGATAGTTGAGCAATGAATATGAATCAGATTTATGTACGTGACTGAAATGCAAAATTGCTTGTTCTTACACGCAATTAGGCTTTGCTCTAGTAACAATAGCCAAAGAATGGAGAGCACTTCCACAAAGACACAAAATTACAGGAACTCTGATCATCCTCCATTCTAACTCAAATTACACATTCATTTATACAGAAGGGATGGAAAAAAAAAAAATTGACCCCTTTCAAAGAGAAAAAAGAAGAAGAAAGAAACAACCACATTCTTCAATTAAGCTTAAACATACCATCAAAGCAGTCATTTCACCAGGTCCTTCATAATTAGATACCGGAAAGAGAAATTATGTGGAACCCATTCAATGATCTTGCGGCCCTTTCCCTGTGGAATCTTCTTAATGCTCTTTCTCAGAGAATCTGGTAAAGATTGCTGGATCATCTCCATCACACCGGAAGGACATAGGCCAGAATCCTTAGCAAAGGCCTCCACAACTTTTGGCAAGACTATCTTCTGATCCTTCTTCACACCAAAGGTAGCCCTGACATAATCTTCTTTTGCGATTTCCAGCTCCTGAATTACTCTCTTGGGTGTATAGACTCGAACCTGACAAAAATATTTGACCCCATTAATCATTAATCATCAGGTACTGTTCTCAAATGATTACAAAATATTGTCATCTCTTTCTTCTTCCTCAATCATTTAGTTCAAAAGAAAAGAATAAAACTAGTCACCAAAGATATTTTAGTGCAGGATGCCAAGGAGGCTAGCATAAAAAAAAATGATAAGATCCAGAACTTAGGCAAGAAATTGAGTATGGAAATTGGTCTCCAGGATACTAATTTAACTCTTTCTTTTATTTCAAATGTGTGGTACATTAGTGTGACAAGAGCAACTATCTTCATCACCAGTGAATAGATGTCGAGCAGATCTTTATGAGTTTTTAGATGGAACTTGATGTAAATTTCTAGCTTTGTGATAAACAAAGAGCAGTAGTTTAATGTAATGCTCATGGAGAAGATAATGAGGAGAATATTTTGGCCATTACCGCGGGATCTGAGTGGTTGCCTGAGCTGAGTGCAAAATGCAGAAGGGGTTCTGGATGTTCAATAGCATATGTTTGTCTTTCATCCCCTGTCTTGAATTTTCCTTTAGAAGAAAGTAACAAGCGAAGCCACTGCATCCAGAATGAAGTTTATCAGCATTTCAAGTATCAAATCCTCCAAATCCAGCAGAACTATAGATGCTAAACCTCTTGGGATATACTTCAAGGAGAATATATGTTTCGAGGTGTAGTTAATTGATTCATTCATTCATTCTGTAGCTTAGACCATAACTGTTGCATGTGTACATTAACCTAAAATGGACATCCAACAAGAGAATAGCTCATGAGGTATACCTGTCCTGGTCTGGACATTCGACATCCCAGGATAGAGTTCTGTATCATATCTGCACTTACTACATGACCTCCAACATTATAGGCAGCCTGGATTAAGCAATAAGGTTAGACAACATCTCCACCAACCAACCAACCCTTAGCCAAATAAAAAGGTTCATTTACTAACCTTCAATAGTAGAAATATTCTCTTCACATTGTTTTGGGGGATACCATAAGCTAAAAATGCCTACATGGAAATAGTAAAACTCCACCGTCAGCTAAAAGTAAATTTTGACTTCATAGATTCTAAAACTATAACACTGATGCTCTAATTAACAAGGAACCTTACATGCATCACCAATGCATTATGTACGTTAACCCAGAATGCTATCTTCTCTTCGTGAGTCAACTTTCGTGGATCTATTTTTTCTAAGCGAGAAATAAGTGACCTGCAATATGACACCTCAATGAGCATTATACATTAAGAAAGGCTAAACTCATGCCATGAGGTACCTGAATCTCAAATTTACTCACCTGAAATTCTGTAACATCGGTTCAATATCTCCCAATTTATGAGTATCTCTATACACACACTGTATCTCAACCATTGTGCTGTAAGGTCCACTGAACTCCTTCAACCCTTCCACATGAAAAGGATTGTCCAGCCGAACATCAAAAGATGAATCATTCCTAAATCCTGGACTCCATATGTCCTTTGGAGAAAATGCACTTGTGGAAGACAAGGAAGAAGTTGGTGATGAAAGACCGGGATTTGTCAGTGGGGGATCAGCAAGCTTGCAATATATGGTGCACATGCACTTTATCATATCTTCAGATAGCTTATTTGGTGTCTCTGGAACATGATCAGAGATACGGGTGCCAAGATGCTCTGCCAAACTGATTACATTTGAAGAAGCATTTTGTGCATACTGCAAAGAAGTCGTAAAAGAGAGACTCAATTTTTTAAGCTGTTAATTGTTCCATACAAAAAACAAAAAAAGCAAAAAGAACACCACACTTCTGAGACATTTTATATCTAGATGCAATAATAATACAACATACTCCTTCCCTCAAATAGCAGAAAGTGCAACAAGAATTCATCTCCCCTGATGCAAATTACCTCCATCATAGATAAAGGTTGAGAATGACAAGCACGCAACGCTTTGCCCAGTGTCTCTTCCGGTGGGGTCGACATAGCTGAACGCTGAGATAATGACGAATGGCTTCGATGAACTCCAGATTCGTTAATTTTGTCTTCTGCCATGCTATTGGTTTCCTTCTGTGGATTCAATTCTGATTGACTATCAACTCGAGAAGAAGATTTTTCCCTTTTCAACATCACATCAGAATTGGAGAAATCAAGACGCCTTCTTGGGGTACTTAGAGGAGATTTTAGTTTATCATCTTTTGTGGGAGGAGACAAGGATGAGATTTGCTGATCAAATGCTTTCCTGTATAGTGAGAGAAGATATTGTTCCAAATGCCCAACTTCCAACTCTAGTACTGCAATATCTCTAATCAGTTCTGTGGCTGGCTGGAATCAAATGAGAAGAGTATAATCAACATATAAGGTTAACGAATCAATTAAGATATAAGAAAAGAACCCAACAACAACCACGAGCCAAGCAGAAACTAGCAATGACAATAGACTATTTGAGCCTTACACTACTAAACCAGCTTTACAAACACTCGGAGATTATATATAAAGCTAATAGTATGTGCATATCACATATCTATAATCCACCTCTTCAAATTGGAAGTGCCTCAAATATATACATATTATAGTTCTTTTTACTCTTTTTTTTTTTTTTTTTTTTGATCAACAAAAGTGAGAACTTCATTAACTTGCATCCAGAGGATGCTACAGATTACAACATAGTATACTTCATTTTTAAGAGTAGACAGAGCAGAAGGAGGTACCTTAGGCATTGAGGTCACTTCATGGACGTCTTGAGAAGAAGATTTATAACCTAATGCTTTCTCAAGAGCACATCGAACAGCAACTTGATCATGTAATCTTCTCTCCAGCTGCTTTATCTGCAGAGAGATGTGGTTTTACCCATTATAGACATTAGGAATTTATCCTATTCACCAGCATGAGCAGATATATCATCTATGTTAGGCTACCTCTTGCCTCAGAGAACTCTGAGTTTCGGCAGTGGATGATTGTTTCTTCTCAGTCACATTACAGTCATTTGCTTGCTTCGTATCCTAGTGTAAATAACAAATTGTTGTCAAATAGTTGCAAAAGCTACGTATTTCAAAGCCTTTGTAGGTCTTCTTTTTCTTTCAGAAGATAGAATTAGCAAATTGGATCATAGAGATATCAGAAAACAAGACTACAGAGAAAGTGAGCAGTAGAGATACTGCAGAGAAGAAAAAGGCATATAAGAAGCTAGGTAGAAGACCACCCATTCTGTTTTACTTTTTATTCCTTTTGTAACATTTTGACACTGTAAAATTTCAGTCGAATTATAGCTTAAGAGCTCCTTTTAACATCAGAACAGAAGATGGAAGCTTCCTTACCAACTTCAATCGATTAGAGGCATCTAGAGAATGATCCAGGATATTCTCCTTTACTTCTGGTTTAACTGGGAAGCTGCCATTGCACAAATCACATAAAAAGCTAAGATTGAATGAAAGGGTAGACAGCACTCAAGAAATCACATGTAGGAAAGATTTAGCCATGGAATAAAATCTGGATTATAACAAAGACTTCTAAAATAAACAACTTCCTTTATGCAGAGGAACTAAAGAAGTGGGATTAAAGAAAAGAAGAAAATGGCATCAAAAAGTCCTTTTCCCACTCTTGCTACAGAAATTCCCAATTTTGCGGTAATGGCGAGCCTACAATGGTACCAAGAAAATTGCAAGAAACGCCAGTTTGACAAGCAAACACATCACATAGTTGCACAGATGTGATTTAAATAGAGATTTTTTTTTTGTAGAAAACACTATAATCTACCTTGGGGAATTAACATACCCAATAAGCAATTTTTCTAGTTAAGGAGACCCCAAAAACAATTTAGGAAGAAAGAGAGAATTACAAGACGAAGAATAAATCCAAAGGCTACCTCTTGGAACGCGTGTGTTTAGAAGATGTCACTATATTTCCAGGAAATTTACTGCTGCTAAACCCTTCAATATCCATATCTGCAGACCACTCAAAGCTTGCCCATTAGCCATCAAGAAGCCAATTTTCTTGGCGAATGCACAAATGGGAACAGGAAAAATGGATCAGAGGTTACTTACCATCTCATACTTCAAACAGGTAACTATCAAAGTTCAGATTTTTAGAAGACCCCAAATAGGCCTCAAAGACCTCAGCTTGAAATAAAAACCCCAACTTGTCCCCTTGCGTTTGCCGAAACTCAAGACACCCTCTCAAGAACTAATGCTACACGAACAAATGGCCAACGAAGGCAGCCCTTTTAGTTGAAAGTATAGGTAGCAGACGCTCTATTTTGCTCCAAAAATCTGTTATTCCCACATTCCCAATATAGCTTTTGTGGAGAGAGCTTTTTTCTAGTGAAAGAAGAGCGACAAGAGTCCGACTAAAGTTCCACAATGTCAAAGGTATCTAAAAGTAGGTATATTTACTTGACCATAAAGAAGAGTTCATAAAGGTCATAGATTGGAGGAATAAATATGGTGGCTCAAAACTAAAACATAATAGATTGCCAACAAAATAGATGGATTAATTTTACAAGAATTTGACTACCCATTTTTCCACATACGAATTCTCACTTGTTGGTAAGCTAGTGGGAGTTGTTGACCGGTCCTTCACACCCTTTGTCCCACACCCTGTGCCCCCTCTTATGTGTACCTCTAACCTCTTAAGCCCCCAAGTTCAATCACTGTATTTTTTTTTATAGTAAGATGTTTACTTCAAATTATATAACTTTATTATATTATAAGTGATATAATAATATGAGAATTCATGTTAATTAATCACGGTTAAACACTACTTCTCCAGTCGATTTTACTTGTCATGTTCTTTTTTTTTTCGCCCCTTAAGAAAATACTTCCTCCGTCCCACAACAATTTATCTCAAAATAAGTGTCACATTAGGAACTCAAGAAAAAAATTAGTAAATGTTTCCAACTATACTCTTAGTATTAAAGAAGTAATCTTCTTTAATATTGTCAATTCTTAAAAAAATATAATAAATAAAGGCAGTTTAGTAAACTCCACATTGTATTTATTGATTTCTTAATGGGTGTAATTCTTTTTAAGATGATACTTATTTTGGATGAGAGTATTAACTAAAAGGTTAATTTGACTAAATTCTCCTTATTTATTCTTTGATCTCAATTTAATAATACTCTCTTTTTCATCATATTAATCTCGCTCCATATTTATTGAGTAAGGGTAGAGGTGAAAACTAATATTACTCCCTTGATTTTCTAAAATGACAACTATTTTGAACCATATATTATTAATTAGGACGATAAATAAAATGGACCGAAAATAATAAAAAACTATTACAAGCACATATTGTGCATTTATTGATTTTGTGTAAACACCGATACGTATATGACGGGGGAGGGGGTTGGCTAGGTCATAACGTATTTCTTCCGTAGCCTTTTTGATGGAAAATTGAGCCTTTTCAAGGTTGTTTTGAGGTCAACAAGAAGTATACTAGAAAATTATAGGACCCATGGCACACTTAATTAGATATTTCGTGTGAATTCAACCACTCATATTCATATAAAACTATATGCGCACATGTACATGCATGTACTTATGATATTGTCGTTATTATTAGTATATGATTCATACCCAAGAACAACCAGATCCTCGTGTCTTAGGAATGAAATCTCCACTAGCTTAACCAAATAAGATTATTTCAGTTACTTATATCCAATTTCATTAAGATAGACATCAAAAAATCCACTATTATAGAATCTTTTTGGAAATTACGCTTTTCTAAAAAAAAAGTTTGTATTTGAAATTTACCTTTGCTTTTTTACTGCTCTTGTGGAAATCATAAATCTTTTTTCATTTCAACCAGTGCTTTTTCTTGAAGTACCAAATGCATTAACCTTTCTTGCCTTTACATGAGGGGGTCTTTAAATGTGCCCAATCAAGTATAACCAAAGAGGGCCAGTAATCTAAAGGTACAATGTCTATATATGAATTAAGGTTTTCCCACATAAGGTTAAAAGAGAAAAAAGAAAATAGTGCCACACCTCAAAAGAGATGAAAGGTGAAGGGTTAAAGGGAACATTGGATACTTAAAAGCAAATGAAGTTTTGTGGGGTTCCTTTTGTCTAAATCTTCTTTTTATTAAAGTCTATTAAGAGATGAAGTAGCAAAGATACCTATATTGTCCTTGAGTACCAAAGAACTAACGTTTGTCAATAGAATCCTCAATATTAAAACATGCTCATGGACATGGAGGGACCTTGACACTTGACCTTTTCCAAGATCGAGACAAAACTAAAAAAAGAAAGAGCTATACTATTTGTCGTGATATTCAACTACTCATGAGAAAAGCTTATGTCTTAATAGCTACTTGTGAGAACAAGAAAGGAACAGTTTTCCGTAAATAAATTGTATGGTTCTTTACTTACTGCAGAAAGAAACCAAAAAGTTTGTAACAGAAGCAATGAATGATGCAGTAGCAGAGAAGATAGTGATTTATTACTGTTGAATAATGCCACTTATATTTTCCTTTCAACTTCTTGATTTTTAGTGATCTTGAGAAATAATTAACAGATTAATTCAGCTTCAAATACAAAATGAGGAGTTGTATTTGCCTCTGGAGATCAAAGTTTTGACCTTTGTTACATAAGTGTACTGCATTCTCTTGGAGTGAGATGATTTAAGGGTGTGTTTAGTATGGAAGAAAACATTTTTAGAAAATATTTTTTAAAAACAAGAAAAATGACTTCTATTATGTTTCATAAATCATAAGTGACATTTCACTCCTCCTCATCCCACTGCCACACCCCCCTATCCCCACCCTCACCCCCATAATTTTTTCACCTAGACTAAATATAATTGCTTTTGGGACAATATTTTCTTTTTGCTTACTTATCAAGTATCATAAAACAATTAAGAAACCCACTTTTTCCCAAACACACCCTAAGTCCAACATTATCATACAGTAGTTTAAGATCATCACCAGAAAATGAAAACTTGTGGTCCTAGTTATGAGTTAAAAAAGAGAGAGAAAAAAAAAACTGAAACTTCTATTTTATCTTATTGTCCATTTTATATGAACTGATTCGGATTGGGCATCTCCCTATGTGGTAGGCAGAAGATAGTTAAAAAGTGTTTAATTACATAAAAAAAAAAAAAAATACTCTATGATTTAGTGGAGCAAGTGAAGCATCTATTTTCAAATGAGACAAACATCCCTTGTGATTCCATGAATACTTGAGCTGTTTATTGATATTCTGTAAATTGTGGATTACAAAACCAACATGCCTAGTATATTATGCTACCAAGATTAATTTTTGAAATTTTAGTTGGTTTCCTAGGCACTAAATTAGGTTAGATTCCCCTGTATCTCCTTGATTTTTATTGAAATACCTGATTTTTCAAACCTCTGTACTTCTCAAGAAACTCTCATCTGCACAAATCTAGTTGAAATGGTCAGACAAAGATTAAACTAAACAAAAATCTACAGTGTTTCACTGCTAAGTCACAGAAGTAAATGGACAGTTGCTGAAATTAACTGTTTGGAAAAATCACGAACAAAAACAATACTAGTTTTTTCACCAAATTCAATCTGAATGGTAGAATCAGACAAATCAGAAGTACTTAAACTTCGCAAGAAAGTACAAACTTGATTAAATGCAGTTACTGGCTCCACATTCCAAATGAAGATCGTATAACATCAGCTCAATATTAGTTTATCAACTATCGTCTACTACTAAGTGTGAGTGTTGCCAACTTGCCATATTCCTATACAAGCGGAAATTACAATACTGCGAAACACTGTTTCAAGTTTATTCACAAGATTTAAGTAATATGTACAGCCAGTACTATAAAAAAAAATACACTATCAAGGCACCTTAACTTATATATTTCATAGAAATTTACTTGTAATCGTCTTTTAAGTAATCTGATTGTGTATATTTTTTACACTGCCAATACATAGAATTAAACTCTTATTTACATACCAATAGCTCTTTTTAAGTTGCATCATGCATGCAGAAGGCTGTCCGTAAAGCAATATTTGTGACAATAGTCATTTATGATTACAGAGAAGACCAGTACAATTGATTTTTTAAAATAGAGGAACAGTCACGGTTCTATTGATGTGCCCATATTGTACTCATTTGGATCCAAAACCAAATTGAATCAGATTCTTGTTTTCACTTCATTTTCTTGATCAGTTGCTACTTATGAATCATGATGTGAATATCTGAGCCCTCTGCAAACAAAGACATTGTTAATAAACTTGACATCAATAAAGGCTCCGAGATGGAGAGAAAAAAATAAGGCTTTTTGTGGGGCTGATACCAGGAGCAGGCCGTGATTAGAGAAAGGTGTCAGAATCCCCATAAAAAGACATATAAAAAGGGAACTTTCCAAGGGGATTTGGACAAGGCAGTCAATGCCAATGATATAAGGGTGCAAAAGGCATCTCTTTCTCCCAATTGCTGTCCCCACAATGTCTATGCGTGTTTTACGACCAATTTAAAATTTTTGGAACATGGTTGCACCATTAAAAAAAAGAAAAAAATGTATTAAGTGAGAATTGATCCTTAGTCTTCTAGATAAATAAAGCAATCTTTAATTAAGTGCACCATTTAGCCTTTTTGTAGCATGGGTTCCAGCAGATAGTATTATACTAATTTTAGAAAATGTATACATAAAATACTTAGTTTTATGGAGAGACCATGAGTTCACGTGTCCCAAATTTAATATCTAAAATCGCCCCTGCTTTTACGGATATGGTCAAACTCAAGTGTTTTGATATCGGTTTTTACATATTTGTATGAAAAAAATATATATGAATATAGTTAGTTATATATTGCTTTCTTACAACGTCTAAATCCTAAATTTGTCACTGTGTCTCCCGCACACTCTCGATTCCTGTAACACAATGTGGATGAGTTGTGTAGGCCAAGCTAATGTTTTGTTATGAGCTCTAAGAACCCAGTAGCTGTAGTCTAAGCTCATATTCGAATATTTAAAATCATTAATATAGAACTCAATAACTTAAAAGGACTAGAATCTTGAATTCATAAGCTTCAAATCTTGGCTCCGCTCTTATGACGATCTAATAGAAATTAGAATTCGAAGCTAATGGACTGATCTCACTAGCTGCTTTGCAGTTTGCAATATTTGTTAGTGTACTGCTGCTGCATTTTCTTCTTATCTATAGTCATTGGTCAGTCGTAACATCACTGCTGCTACACTGTTTCACTGCCCAACAGACACTACACTTTTTGCCCCCTTGCTATACGCCACCTCCTTAAAAAATTTGTCTTGTTATATTTTTCACATATCATGATGTGTTATTTCGGTCTTTCGGTTTCATTTCGTATATTAGTAGGATTTACGGGGGCTGTGTCATTCTATCTATTACTGCTTCTTCGAAACGGATCATTAAGAGTCATTTTGATTTATATTGTCAAGTTACAAACCTGCTTTAGTATATTAAACTGTATTTATGTGCATATATAATCTTTACTCAATATATAACTTAAACCCTTACAATATTATATGGCCGCTAATTAATATCTCATAGCACTGTTGAGTCAGGGGCGGATCCACACCATTGGGTGTGGGTTCGCCGGAACTCACAACTTTTATCCGAACCTTGTATTTATAATGTGAAACCCCTCAAATATATAAGAAATTTAAGCTGAGAACCTAGTAACAACAGACACTATTAGTTGAGAACCCACAAGTTTCAAATCCTGGATCCGCCTCTGTGTTGAGTTTATGTTAATATGCTGCTAATATTATATTGATATTATGCTAGTAACCCACAATAGATTGTATTCCTGAAATGAAATTTATTTATAAACTAGAAAGCCAAATCTAAGATTCAACTCCCGTGATTAGTGCAGCTTGTGTGCCAAGCCAGGCACTGTGCAGTAATAAAAAAACACCTACTACTATTCAGCTGCTTCCTTTTAATATATTATCCAATTTATGACCTCCAATTTGGTGGTAAAGCAAACTGTTTGCCCCAACAATCTGCTTATTGTGGTTGCATTAGCAACTAGCAAATAGCAATGAAGCATGATTCCAATGTTCAAACAAAAAACATTAGCAACAATATTAAGTATGCAAATTAATGTCACCAAAAATGCAGTTTATGAACTGGCTAATGGGTTCTACACTCAATTGTTTAAAGTACTGCTTTAGTTGGGGCAAAAGGGCAACTTCCTTCAGGAAAAATCTATTTATGCAGATGCAAGGATTACACTTATGGTTTAGGTTGTTAGGTTTTATTTATACATAAGGTCTTTAGCGAAGGGTAAAAATTAAAGACCACAATTTGAGGGACAAAAATTAAATACCAGTGCCTTTGAAGGGCATTCAGCACAAAAAAAAATGAATTTTAGTATTTTCAACTTTAGTTTTCTGTGGTTCAATTATTTCAGTTTCAGCCCTGTGTCTTAACTTCAATTATTATGGTTCCAAACTTCTGGTCATTAGGATAAGTAGAAAATATAAGGATAATAAGGAGAAAAACAGTAATAGTGACCAATTTGATATATTTTCTTGCGATTTTAGTGATTAAAACGATGCATATGTTCATCAAATTTTATCCTCAAGTTAGAATAGTATAATTCAAACTTCAAATAGTACTGTAAAAAGGTGACGAAACTTGTATGATCCAAGAGTCATGTTTGATGGCGAGGTGATATTCCTTGTTGGTGCAAATATTAAGAAGAAGAGAAGGCGACAATGCTCAAAAGAAGCGAGAACGAGAAGAAAAGATATGTGGCCACTATCATTTAGAAAATGCTGGCTAAGTTTTAAATAATTTGCAAATCCTACTTAAAACTTAAACAACGGCTCAAAAATTGGCTATCCCCGTGACCTTCACCCTGTGACGGGTAACATCTATAGGGGGAACTGCACAGGTAGCCGAAATCAAAACCCCATTTAAGGTATAGCCAAAATTCCTAAATGTTTGCACGTTTAGCCACTTTAAATCAAGTTGCCGATATTTTTGTATGAGTTTATTTCAAGATCAAATAGTAGTATCTGGTTTAACTACAATACTCTAGTTGAATCCATGAAGAATTATTTGTATGATGGCCATGCATTATAAGTTGTTGCTGCGATATTGGACAATATGAAAACCAAAGATTTTGGCCAAACAAATACTTTAGGGCAATTTGCTCGATTGGCCTTATTCGGGGGTGGTCTTTAATTTTGCCCCTCAAATTGGTGGTCTTTAATCTTTTGTCTTTGCTATAAACCTCTTGGTTTCTGATTCGAACCCCCGTTCAATCAATTTTTTTTTAAAAAAAAAAAAATGCAAGATAAAGTTTGAATTAGCAAGACAGAGTTTTGCTACCTCCAGGGAGAGTTTCAAACTTTATCTTAAGGCAGAGTTTGCCTCAAACTCTCCCTCATCAGACAGAGTTTGACTGCAAACTCTACTTCAGGTAGAGTTTTGCCTTCGGGCATAAGACAAACTCTACCTTAAGGAAGAGTTTTCCCTTCAGGCATAAGGCAAAACTCTACCTTAAGGTAAAGGTTTGCATTAAGGCAATTTTTTTTTACTCAGTTGAAATTTTGCAAAACTCTGCCTTAAGGCCTAACTTTTGCCCGAATAGGCCTAATTTTGCTACAAAACTCTGTATTGCGATTTTTTTTGTTTTTTGTTTTACTCAGCCAGGATTCGAACCCCAAACCTCGAGGTATTAGGCGAAGGCCAAAAATTAAAGACCAGCAATATAAGGGCCAAAAATTAAACCAATGCCTTTGAAGGACAATCCGCGCAAAAAAATGTGTCATCTTCAAGTGGTGCATCATACACATTGTATGTGAGAGATCAAATTCAAGGTTTATTCTAGTGAATTAATGAAAGAAATTTCAAACAACTAATATACTTAAACAGATCATGAGTGATTCAACAACCTAATAAAAATTTAAAAGTAACCTCGTCCTTAGCGTTGCGAACCAATTGGCGCATACTTCCTTAGGGTTCTTAACATTCTACTCATGATGCTCCTCTAGCCCTGGGTTTATCAGCTTCATTATGGCATATTAATTTTTGACTAAAGTTTTGTTGTTAGGCTAAACGGTCCAAAGATACTCTTAATATGATGTGATATTGTCCGCTTTGGGCCAAGCCCGCACGGTTTTCCCCAAAAGGCCTCACATCATTAAAAGTATTCAACTCCTTATAAGTAGCTCCTTTCTTTCCAGCTACCAATGTGGTACTTTGTTCGCACACCCAACAATCTCCCCCTCGAACTAAGTTCCACGTGGCTCATTATCGTACCACGGATCAGAGATTCAACATGTCTGTGTGCCACCCACACTGTCAGAGTATTTACGGTTACCGAAGCCCAAAGACTGTGTATGCGTCTTCAAAGCTATGAGTAAAGGTTGTAAACCGGCCCATAGACAGGCAAAGGCACTAAGCCAAGCCCCACGCAATACTCTGCTATCTTCATACTCGTCCCACCAAACCATTGGCTCTGATACCAGTTATTGGGCTAAACGGTCCAGAGATACTTTTAACATGATGTGACATTTTCCGCTTTGGGCCAAGCCCACACGGTTTTCCCCAAAAGGCCTCACATCATTAAGAGTATCCAACTCCTTATAAGTAGCTCCTTTTTCTTTCTAGCTACCAATGTGGTACTTTGTTCGCACACCAACCAAGTTTATCTATTTTGACAATCAGTTAAATAATTTTAAAACACCAATACAGTTTTAATAACAAAGTGAAAACAGGTTAAGCGCACAATTATCCGTTCTTGGAGTCGTTGTTTAAGTTATGCCTAAGTTTATAAACTTTTACGAGTCTTCACACTTAAAAATGTCGTTAGACATATGTTATGTGAAAGTAGACTTAACAAAGAATAACTTCAGGCCATATGTTTGAACTTTGACCTTCAGCCAACTTCAATCCTATGTGGCTAAAATGCAAGCATTTTTAGTTGGAATTCAAGCACATATGGCTAAGGTTAAGGCATTTTTTGCACTAAATTGATATACATATAGTTGAAGTTTAGGTGAATAAATTTTTGCCCAGAAACAACAACTTGTTATTAGAATCTCAACAATGAACATACAATTCAACACTCAAATCTACTTGAGAAAAGCTCAAATTTGAAATATAAGTTTCAAATATCATAAAACAAAAAAAAGACCAATTATCAATTTGTCAAAACAACGACAAATCTAACGAACTCATTTTGTAACAATATTAATTATCAATATTTTTAAGCCTTTCTAACAACACTTTCATAAGAGGGGGGGGGGGGGGGGGGGGGGGCATCGTGTTTTATCTAATTTTTGTCAAAATTGGGTATTGATTAAATAATTGGTACAGCATTAAAAGCAGTATTCGAATATGTTACCCCTTCAAACATTTACGGTGAAAATTGGCTATCGAGGCAATTAATTTGATAGAAAGACAAAGGCTTAATATCACCCCAGGTCCTACTTGGAAAGCTCTACGCAATTCTAGAATATTGAGTGTAATTGACGGGCGTAATTACAGTCTCCAATTCTCAAGCGGAGTTGAGAATTAATTGATAAACACATGGTGTAATCGCTAGATTAGTTTCTTAATTGCTTTCCTTTTTATTTTTATTCTTTTTCAAGTATTATAATTTTTCCTTTTTATTATTTTTGTTATGACTCATTGCTGTTTTATGTGTAGTAATTCATGAAGATTGAGATCAAGATAAATAAGGAAGAAGA
Source organism: Lycium barbarum (assembly GCF_019175385.1). Lineage (NCBI taxonomy): Eukaryota > Viridiplantae > Streptophyta > Magnoliopsida > Solanales > Solanaceae > Lycium > Lycium barbarum. The sequence continues at coordinate 99,616,856 of NC_083348.1, read as the reverse complement.
TGGAACTTAGAAGCTTAAAGAAGAAGAAACATTCATACACAAGTAGAGAGAGAAATATCTTGTTTATTGATCTTACTTCCTTACCTTTACAAGTATTCAATCCAATGTATATATACACAATCGAACTAATCATAACTAACTAATTAATCACTTAGCCTAATGATCATTAACTGACCAAGGTACACGGCTTAACTAACATTTGAATAGTTAGTTACTAAGTTCCAATATAGACAGTTTAATCCCTATGTTTATATATTCTGTACTCCAACACTTCCCCTCAAACTAAGTATGGGATATTGCAAAGATGTTGACCATACCTAGTTTGTTGCATAAGTAGTCATGTTGTAACTTTGTCAATCCTTTTGTTAAAATGTCTGCTGGTTGTTCATGAGTGGAGATGTATTGAGTGTTCACTATTCCTTGCATGATTTTCTCTCTTATGAAGTGACAGTCAATCTCAATATGCTTAGTTCTTTCATGATATACTGGATTGGCTGCAATTTGAATTGCAGCTTTACTGTCACTATGGAGTGTTACAGGTTTCTTTTGATCAATACCAAACTCCTTTAATAAGCCAAGTAACCAGATAATCTCAGATACTGTAGCCGCAATGCTTCTATATTCTGATTCTACAGAGCTTCTGGACACAGTAGTTTGTTTCTTTGACTTCTATGTTATTACAGAATCTCCTAATTTAACAAGATAGCATGTTACTGACCTTCTAGATATAGGACAAGATGCCCAATCAGCATCACTATATGTAGTTAAGTCTAGACTCTTAGTGCTTGAAAGGAGAATACATTGTCCAGTTGATTCTTTAAGTATTTCACAATTCTGATGGCCACATCCATGTGTGATTGCTTAGGATCTTGTAGAAATTATCTTAATGTCTGCACACTATAGGATATATCTGGTCTGGTCATAGTAAGGTATAATAGTTTGCCAGTAAGTCTTTGATATAAACCTTGATCAGCCTGTGTGTCTTGAGACATATGATTTATATGTTTCTATGACTTGGCTTGATTCTCATTATCTGTCTGGTTTTGCTTCTCTAGATACTCATCATATTCTATGTTTGTAAGTTTGACGTTAGTATCCATAGGTGTCATAGATGGCTTTGTTGCTGTTAATCCAGTTTCAGCAATCAGCTCTAGTTCATATTTCCTCTGATGCATTAAAATGCCTCTATTAGACCTGGCAAATTCAATGCCTAGAAAGAACCTTAGTTCACCAAGATCTTTGATCTTGAATGCCTTCTGCAGATTCTCTTTGGTTTCTTTGATCAATTGTAGACTACTGTAAGTTATTAACATGTCATCTACATAGTCTAATACAATGGTAATTCCTTTGTCTGACCTTTTTATAAATAATGAGTGATCAAACTGACTTTACTGAAACGTATATCTCATTAGTGCCTTAGTAAGCTTTGTGTTCCATTGTCTTGGAGCTTGTTTTAATCCATACAAGGACTTCAAGAGTCAGCATACTTTCATCTCCCCAGACTCTTGAATCCTTGAGGTAAGTCTATATAGATTTCATCATATAGGTCACCTTGTAAGAATGCATTATATACATCCATTTGGTGCACATGCCATCCATTCATTGCTACTATTGACAAAACTGTCCTAACTGTCTTCATTTTTACTACAAGAGAAAAAGTTTCTTGATAGTCAATGCTCTTTTTTTGGCTATAACCTCTTGCCACTAATCTGGCTTTAAATCTTTCAATATCTCCATTAGCTTTATACTTAATTTTGTAGATCCACTTACATCCTATGGGCACCTTACCTTGTGGCAGTTTGACTATCTCCCATGTACCATTACTTTCTAGAGCATTTATCTCATTTTTCATTGCCTCTATCCACTTTGGGTCCTGCATAGCTTCTTTGTAATTCTTTGGCTCAATATCATTAGTAGTCTTGACAATGTATGCTCTATAATCAGCAGATAGCTTGTCATAAGTAATGTGATTAGATAAAGGATAGTTACATTGTGTACTTAAGGACACAAAGTCCTTCATCCACACAGGTTTGGTTTTCTGTCTAGTAGATTTTCTATCAGTATTACCACTAGTTATAGGTTGTGTAAGTTCTACTGACTGTACATCAATGGGCAATATAACATTATTGCCATGTTGTGACACATAATCAGATACCAGCACTTGTTCATGCTCAGCTGGTGCCTGTGAGTCTCTCATAGTGATACTCTCAGGCACTATAGGTGTATGAGAGAACTGCAGACCAACTTGATTCTCATACTCATACGTGTACATATCAATACTAGTAGTAGGAAACTGTTTACTACCCTTGATGTTATATGTCTCAAAAGGAAAGATATCTTCTTTAAATTGTACATCTCTACTAACAAACATTGACTTCTCATGAAGATCATATAAGATATATCCTTTTTGAGTAGCTGAATATCCCATTAAGGCAGCTACTCTGGACCTAGACATAAGCTTGTCATTTTCCTGCATATTTTTTGAAATGCCAAGCAACCTATCACTCTTAGATGATTCAACATAGGCTGCTTATTATACATTAGCTCATAAGCAGTTTTTCCTTGTAGTACCCTACTAGGCATTCTGTTGACTAAGTAGACTGCAGCCTGTACACACAGACCCCAGAATTTGACAGGGATCTTTCCTTGAAATCTTAAGGCTCTAGTTACTTCTAATATGTGTTTATGCTTCCTTTCAGCCACTCCATTTTGCTGAGGAGTATGAGGGCAACTAGTTTGATGTATAATGCCGATACTTTGAAACAGTGTAGGACACACACTGTTTACAAATTCTGTACCATTATCTGATCTAAAACATTTAACAACAGTGCCAAATTGTGTCTGCACAAAGTATTTTAAGACTACACAAACATCAGATTTTAATTTTAGCAAGAATAGCCATGTCATTCTAGAGAAATCATCTACCACAGTAAGAAAATATCTGTTCCTATCATAAGTTGGATACTTGTATGGACCCCATACATCTAAATGTACTGATTGAAATATTGTAGTAGTTTTAATAGAACTAGTAGGAAATTTTGATCTAGCCTGTTTTGCACAAGGACAAACAATACATGTGTCTAGCTGTTTAGTAATAGAGTCAATACTAAATTTTCACATCTTATTCAATGGAACTGCAGACATATGTCCCATTCTTTTGTGCCATAGACTAATGTTACTTGCCTCACTGAGTATATGTTTGGTGACAGTTGTACTTCCAGTTGTTAGTGCTACCTTCTTCCCTTGATTCAGAGACTGGTTCACCAGAATGTATAGACCATTTTCAAATTTACCAATCTCATTCACCTTTCCAGTGAAGAGAAGCTGGAAAACACAAAAGAGAGGGAAAAAATTTATTGAGCAGTTCAGTTCTCTAGTTATCTGAGACACTGACATTAGGTTATACTGGAATTGTGGAAGATGAAATACATTTTGTATGACACTTCTATCTGAGATAGTACTAGCTCCAGTGTCTGTCACTAGTGGTTCATCTTCATTAGGAAGTAACACCTTTTTTGGTTCATTTATTTGAGTTACAGTATTAACATCAAGCAACTGTTTGTCTGCTATCATGTGGCTTGTGGCACCAGTATCAATTATCCATTCTCTTGGACTGTTACAACTCATTATAGCTTTATTTATGTCTTCATATTGCAGTAATGCTTTGCATATACTTGATGCCTTATGCACCTTTTTGACTTTCATGATCTGTGACATAGATGGGTTAGAATTCATACCTCCTACTGTTGATAGTGCAGTATCAGTGTCACCTTTGTTCTTCAGAAGATGTACTATCTGTTCATACTGAGTCTTTGAAAACCCATATGGTCCAACTTGATGACCTCCATCCACACCGCTTAGACTCTGCATTGATCCAGTTGAACCTAGTTGACTTCCTTGCACCTCATTCTCAGCTATGACATTGTAAGCTGCATTCTTAGCACTAGAATTTCCTTGATGGTTGTTATTAGTCTGTCTATAGTTGTGGTTTGCAGTATTGAATTGCTTCTTCTTTGGTCTATAGTCAGTAGGATAGCCAACAATTTTGAAGCAATTCTTAGTTGAGTGATTTTTCATTTTTCACAACTCACACCACAGACTTTAAAACTGACCTTGTCCTTAACTCTGATTAAAGTTCCTCTTATACTTCTGATTTTCTGAATTAGTGTTATTCCTAGAGTACATTGCTACACCTACATTTCCCATGGAGATAGGATTAGTAATTAGAGATCCAGATGCTGCTGCTACGGACTTTTGCCCTTCATCATTGGTTACCATACCGTAGGCTTAGTTTAAACTAGGCATAGGACACATCGACAATATTTGACTCCTTGCTTAATTGTAGCTTTCATTTAGCACCATAAGAAATTGAAACAGCTTCAATTTTTGCAGATGAGTCACAAACTCTTTAGACTTCTCACAGTTACAACTAGGTATTGGAATTAGTGCCTCAAACTCTTCCCATAAACTTTTCAACTTAGAAAAATAAGCAGACTCAATAGTTGTACCCTGTGTGAGTGCTGCTATCTCTTTATGTATGTTAAAGTTCCTTGATCCATCAATCTTATTAAACCTTTCATACAGATCTTCCCATACTCGTTGTGCATTGGTTGCATACATGATTCCTCCTAACATATTCTTCTCAACTGATCTCATTATCCATGATAAGACAATTGCATTGACTCTTTCCCACCTATTCCACAATGCTTCTGGGAACTTGTCTTTACTGCACGATCCATCAATCAGCCCTACTTTGTTCCTTCCAAAAAGGGCAAGAAGCATTGAATTATACTAAATTGAATATTTCTCCACACCAGTTAATTGAAATGATATGATTTGAATTCCACTTTGATCAGCAGGAGAAGGAAACAACGGATGATTATAATCAATCTCTACTTCTTGAGTTCCAGCATATTGTGTAGATCCTCCACTTAGATCTGGCTGAGCATTGCTCTGAGTATTATTATTGTTAGCTTGAGAATTGTTCGCATTGTTTATAGTTACATTAGGCATATCTTCGATTGCCATTGATGAACACTGTCAAACCTTGAAGTTCTTGACACAGATTTGTTTTGCGGAAATTAATTGGTTTTGAATCGAACTTAGTCGTCAGTAATCACGACTTCTGCTCTGATACCATGTTGTTTTATGTGTAGTAATTCATGAAGATTAAGATCAAGATGAATAAGGAAGAAGATGGAAGTTAGAAGCTTAAAGAAGAAGAAACATTCACACACAAGTAGAGAGAGAAATATCTTGTTTATTGATCTTACTTCCTTACCTTTACAAGTATTCAATCCAATGTATATATTCACAATCTAACTAATTATAACTAACTAATTAATCACTTAGCCTAATGATCATTAACTGACCAAGATACACGGCTTAACTAACATTTGAATAGTTAGTTACTAAGTTCCAATATAGACAGTTTAGTCCCTAAATATATTCTGTACTTCAACACTCATTAAATTCCTTTTAGTTTTAAATTTTAAAGCATATTATTCTTTTTATGTCAATTACCTTTTAATTCCTTACTTCTCATTTCCAACGTTTACTTCCTGTGCTTCAGTGCAATTTCTTATATATTATTGCTTTCTTATTTTTTTTTCTTCATTTCATCTAACTATGTTATTGTTCTAATTTTTTTTTAAAACTATACATCATAATCTTAAAAAGAATGAGCCATCTACAAACTTGGCTTATAATGAATGATGGCATTAAAGTTGAATTTCGTTATCGGATGAGGTTATAGACAAACTTGGCTTATACTGAATGATGCCATAATTGATAAATTATGTTTTATCAAATATTTGAACAATGTTATGAAATTATGATTATAAATATTGATTTTTTTTTTGTCAAACATGCAGTCCACAATTTTCTTGCAAACTATGTGCTTAGTTAGAATTTTAAATAATAATCTAATGAAAATATTATTTAGTTGAAGTATATATTAATATATTTTTTTTATAGTTTTAGTTATAAATCTATAATTATTTAATACTATAATTTTAGTAAAAACTAACATGTATCTTGAATAACTAGTGATAAAAAAATATTGGTAATATTTATTATATAGCTATATATTTGTCAAATATTTACGGTTAATTTTTATTCTTAAAATTCAAAAGATCGAACTGTGTAATATTACACTGTGATTACATTATGATAGATAAATTAATTCTAATAGTTACTACTCCATTGTATAATTTGTCTAATTACGATCATTTTTTGTACGGATTGCCCTTCTGTTGGGGTGGTCTTTAAATTTTGCCCCTCATATTTGTGGTCTTTAAATTTTGCCCTTCGCTTGGATACCTGAGGTTCTGGTTCGAACCCCCGCTCAGGCATAAAATAAAAAAATTATTTCGCAAGGCAAGACTGGGGGGAGTGTATGCCGGATCCGACATAAAGTCCTTAAGGAAAAACTAAAGTTATGCCCCCTTTCCTCAAGGCATAGTTTAGTTATGCCTTATGGGGCAGAACTTTTTCTTAAGGAACTATGCCTTATGGGCAGACTTTTAATTAAGGCATAACCAAAAGTATGCCCCATAAGGCAGAACTTTTTCTTAAGGTATAGACTTTGCCTTATAAGGCAAACTTTTAGTTATGCCTTAAGGAAAAATTCCGCCTTATGTGGCATACTATAAAAGTTTGTCCATTAAAAGTATGCCCCCACCGGCATAAACTTGTGAAGGAATTACCAAAGTTATGCCGGACCCGGCATACTTATGCCAAGTCTGCCCATAAGGCATAAGTATGCCGGGTCCGGCATAAGTTTGGTAATTCCTTAACAAGTTTATGCCGGTGGGGGCATACTTTTAATGGGCAAACTTTTATGCCGGACCCGGCATAAACTTGTGAAGGAATTACCAAAGTTATGCCGGACCCGACATACTTATGCCAAGTCTGCCCATAAGGCATAAGTATGCTGGGTCCGGCATAACTTTGGTAATTCCTTCACAAGTGTATACCGATGGGGGCATAGCGAAATTTAAACTCTGCCTTGCGAATTTTTTAAAAATTTTGACTGTGTGGGGGTTCGAACCTAAAACTCATGGGGTTTAGCCGAAGGGTAAAATTTAAAGATTTTAAATATGAGGGGCAAAATTTAAAGACCACCCCAAAAGAAGCGCAATTCTGCGAATTGCCCAATTACGATCCCACACCAAATCCAATTACATTACACTTTCCAACTCCGAGTTTGTACAAAAGCCCATACGGCAGTCAATGAAACGGCCCATTCAAGTACCGTTTTCTAAAATTTCGGATTTGAAATACCTATTTTAACCTTCTTCGAAAGTAGTCCATGTCTTCATTGTACTTTACTGCACCACATCCAATCAAATCAGTTGCTTCACACTGTTAAAATTCCAAAAAAGCCACTAACTAACCCATTTATTTCCATATCTACACCCACTTCACGTTACGGAATTCTCAATTTCTCATGCCTTAACGCCTCTTTACCTACACACCCCTACCCCACGAAAAAAGCTCCATTAATAAATCTACTAGACTACTAACTTTTTTTTTCTTTTTCCTCTTCCGTTATTTTCTTTTTATTATCTAAACTTTCGTATTCAACTTTATCACAATTCTCATCATCCTACCCCCTGTTTTCTTTCAACCCTATTACCACTTCGATTGTTTTTTTCTAATTGTGCCTTTTCACTAGTAAATTATTTTTGGACCTGGTACGTGCCCATTCAACCATTATTTCTAAGCTTAAAAAGTCTGGTCACCACGCATTTATTATATCCTCCTTTTTTCCCTAGCACTGCAACAATTCCTTAGTCAAAAACGAAATTGAAATTATCACCCACTACAATTTCTAACCCCCCTACCCTCATCCAAATCTGCACCTACTGGAAAAAAATTGTTACAATTTTCTGATCTCTGCTGTAAAGGTACATTACCTATCATCTCTTTCATGCCTGTATTTTAGCTTAGACAATATTAGTGTTGATATACATATATGTGACATTTTTTTTTATGTGGCTTGCCATGTCTACCTAGGTCTTCATACCCAAATACGACAACCAACATGCACCAGTAAACCCTTGAACCAAAGCAATAAACCCACTTCCTTTTGATTTTAATTTTTTCTATATCATTAATTTGCCTTTTTCTTTTAAAGATTTCTAGGGCATGCACAATTGATACATACATTTTGGGGTAGGTCAATTGAATTTGGTACTTTTTTTATTTGGACCCACTTTTTGAATTTTGGTTCCTAGGCTTGTCTTTGTACATTCTTGATCTGTGTTACAAATTCAATCTGGTTACATTTAGGGTTCTTATTTTGTTGTTGCTAAGTGATAATGTAGCTTTTGTAATTGTATTCGATTTGTTAATTTACAATTTCATACACATGATTTGAAGCTGTGTCTTTGATTGTTTGTGCTAAGTGATACCAGTATGGCTTGTTTAAACCTATTTTTTCTTAACAGTTTTCCTAATAACACTCCAGCTTAATGTACATAACTGACAGCAATTCTGCTCGTATGTCGGTGGATTTCATTAGTCACAGTTGAAATTTGATTGAATTAAGGTTTAACTTAAATTGTTTAGCAGTCCATTAAGGCTGGACCGCGAAGCCGATGCTGAGAATGGACAGCAGGTTGAAACAGTTGAATTATTAGTTTCCAGAGCTGGATTTCTACATAGATTAGGACTTTAATTGGCAGCAATAATTTAATGATTCAATGATATAATTGGGGATTATTTACTTATATTTTTCCTGCACATTAATATTTTCTAGTTTTGGCTCAGAAATTCCCTTCTTCTTGGTATTATCGCGATTAATATTTGTGATTTCCATCATCTCCATTTTGTCTTTGCAAAGTGATAACTTACTCCATTGTTTGTTACTCTTTAGTGGAGGTGATTAGTCTAACTTACTAGAAAGTAAAACAGATAATTAAGAAAGAAACTGTGGATTTCTGTAAGATAAGCCATGCAGCAGTTTTCCTCTTAAATCTTTCGGATATAAAAGATAATTCTCTCTTTCATTGCTGATGGGTTCTCGGCATCTATTTTCTGAAAATAAGCAGGGACAATATTTTAGAACATTATTGTTACTATTATACGAAAAACTTTAAATTTATAATTTGCTCATATTTTATTCCTTTTGTTACGCCCATTAAAAATAAAGCAATGTCCTTTTCTTGAAGAAAATTATATATATGCGATTGTGTGTGTTCATGTGCGTGCATATTTTCTTCCCCCTTTTAACAATAACTTTGCCTTTTGAGTTTGAAGCACCTATAATAGCTCGATTGACCTGATTGTCTAAATGAAGTACAATTATAGTACAGAGCATTCTTATGGAGTTTCGAGTATATGCTCAAGTATCCCCTCTAATGCTTAGCAGTTTTAAAAGTTTTTTTTTGTTTACTTAAACGGTATTTGATTAGTAGGGGATAAAAGTATGAATAATATGATGGGAGCGTAATTAGTGGCAGATTTTGAAAGACATTCTGATACAGTACTAAATATTAGAGGCAATATGATAAAGATACACATGTTTGGAGGTGATAAAATTCTTCATGCAACCTAAAAGAAATAGAGATTTTTAACACTAGTCACTAGCAAGTAGCAAATACATTAGTGAAAGGTACCTTCTTATGTATTATTTCACCAAGACAGGATCCACGGGAAGAAGCCTTGAATAAGCCCTCTTTGAAAGTTGACTGGCATAATTGTTGGAGCAGATTTCAGCTGGCCTGAACACCACGTATATTTTATATATATATATATGTACACACACACACACACGCACACACACGAAAGATTCAGTTGGTTTCTTATTTGCTATTGTTTGTTAATTGCAAGTTTAATGGATTATTAAGAGTTCAATTCAATGAGAGGAGTTAGTCCACATCAGTTTAATTCTTTGTGGCATGTAATTTAAGATTTGAGTCCTGCTGGCTGAATTAATTACAGACATTGTCAGAAAATTCATGTGCCTGCTATTTCAAAAGAGTGGCATTGCTGCTGCATGCAAGCAGTTGAAAAAGGTGCATGTTTTTGTTTATCATAACGTTTTGTATTTGGCGCTGGACACAGGAACTTCTTTTTATACTGCTTATTGCTTAGAAAATAAACTGTATGCATTTAGTTTGCCTCGGAGGTTTTGTAAATTTGTTTATTCTTAGTATTTTCAGATTACTTGTTCAACCAGGGACACTGGTCAGGTTAGCATAAAATATAGAGGTTGAATTCATCGCCAAACTCGCTCTGTCATTGTATGGCAGTGAAGATTTTTTTCTGCAATCATGGAAGTGCTCCCATGTTCCAATATACATTATGTCACAGAGTCTGATTGCCCTCAACAGGGCTCTGGTAGTACTCTTATGTATGGTGGAAAACCAAACCACCTTGAACATGCAGAACAAGTTCAAGCCGGTGATGTGAAAGTCGATGACGTAGTTCTTAATACGGAGGAGTGTCGGGAAGAGAAAGCAGATGGACGTCAGTTCACCGTCGAGGGATTACCAACTGCAGATGAGCTTCCTACTAAAGATGCATATTATGATTTTGGGGGAGACGGCCAAATGCTGTCCAGTGATTTCCATGATTCTGGAGATGACAATGTTGAGGAACATGACCACGTTACAAGACCTGGCCTGGCGCCAGAGTGCCTGCGACCAGTTGTTGACACCGTTGAAATTGGAGTCCCTAATAGTAACCAGGTGACGGGATCCTCTCCCTGCGAGTCCAAGTGGCTTGAAGATGATAAACCTCTAGCAGTATGGGTCAAGGTACTTATTAATATTTGGCATTTTATCTCGGTATATATTTCTATAACATTTATGCTTACCCCTTTTTTTTTTTTTTGATGAAGTAAGAATATTATTAACAAAAGGGCATTAACTAGCCCGTAGACAAGAAGTATACCAAAAAGTAGAAAATTCTACAAGAATACATGATTTTCTAAACCTTTTCTATTTTGATTTTTGATAAAGACCTATTTGGAGTTTTGGACCCTTTAATTCTTGTGTTTACTTAAATCACCTTTAAAAGTGGATAGCAACATAACATCCTGTTTGGCGAAGACAGTGGTTCTCAGTGAGAGTTGTCAAACTGAGCCATTGTACATCGGAAGTCTGAGACATGATGCCAGGCCATTAAGCCATTTAGCTGCATGGAATGATTTTTTTTTTTTTTGAAAAAGTTCTGCCCATCGATTACCCAAGTTTAGTTAGTCTAGGAAATTTTTTATTTCAATGCAACAGATTGAAATGTTGCATCAAGGTTTCTTTGGATTGGTGAGATCAGAAGATCATGAAGATACTTACTACTACATACAGATTTTGGCTGATTACATAGATTCTGTTTCATACCTTTTTTTCATGTACTGAAAGGCATCCTGCAGTTTCTCATTTTGTAATAATTGATTTGTCATATGTTATCATTGTCAAAAAAAAAAAAAAAAAATGATTTGTCATGGCACATTTCCTCCTTTTCTTACGGTAAAGTCAAGCACACCAAGATGGTGTCAAAAGTATTAGATGTATGTCTCAAGACTCTCAACCAGAATAATCTATCAAACTCTCCTGAATATTTATGCAAAAAGGGATCCTCTCTTTAGTACAAGATATAAATGAATCAAAAATAGAAGTAAAGAGTGATATCAAGGAATGGATGAGATGAGGTGAAGTCAGCTTGTATAATGGATGTTGGACTTACATGGCCGGTCACTGTCTGTCCATATTAAGTAGCAAAGTTTGTGTTTCCTTTCTATGCTCGAAAATACTGAAGAATAGCTGTAATGTACAATCAGATGATCTTTGTAAATTGTAATTTTATGGAAGCACATTTACATTTTGCCGTTTCACCCAACTCCGATACCCTTTTCGACCCCCCCCCCCCGGGGGGGGGGGGGAGAAACAAGATTGGTTACTGATGATTCTCTATTGATTTTGCATAATCTGTAGTGGAGGGGGTTGTGGCAAGCAGGAATTAGATGCGCAAGAGCTGATTGGCCACTATCGACTCTCAAAGCTAAGCCTACACATGAGAGGAAAAAATATCTTGTGATATTCTTTCCTCGCACCAGAAATTATTCTTGGGCTGATGTGCTTCTTGTTCGCCCAATTAGTGAATTTCCGCAGCCCATTGCATATAAAACCCATAAAGTTGGGGCGAAAATGGTGAAAGACTTGACTCTTGCTCACCGTTTTATCATGCAAAGACTTGCTATCAGCATACTGAATATTATTGATCAATTACATGCCCAGGTTTGCTCTTGAAGCTCATAATATATATAGAGACACACACTCACATTTGACTCATGCTTGTTTTCTCACTTTGTTATAATCTTTTTTAAGTTGAGATGTTACTTGACTCATGTAGGCTCTAGAAGAGACTGCTCGCAATGTGATGGTTTGGAAAGAATTTGCAATGGAGGTTTCCCGCTGCAAGGGTTATTCTGATCTTGGAAGGATGCTTTTGAAATTTAATAATGTAAAATCTCCTGTCTTTGAAGCTATGGAAAGATACATACTTTCCCCCTTTTTGTGTCTCCTTTCTCCGGCACTCCCCTTGATATGGTTCATGACTCTAAAATCTGGTTCCTGAACTGCGTTGTTGTTCTTGACACTGCAATGCCATTAAAATGGTTACATAGCTTATGTGGATTATTCTTTTCTGAATGTTAAAGAACCATTGATCTTAAAGTGTCAATTTTGTTTAACTCTCAGCTGTTCTTTAAGCTAACCACTAACCAAAGGTTGTCGTATCCAGGTAGGCCTTTGTGGCTGACAAACACCTATACTTTGGAATCTTGAAACTAGCCAAAAATATGTTGACAAACTCTAATGTTGAGAATTGACTATTGGTACGAATGAGTCAAACCGTGTCCTTAACATGTCTATAGCATGGCTAGAATGGGAATGCTCTTAGGCTCTTATCCTGTTTTACTGTGTCGCTTGCATTATTTCATTGCAATATCGTTTTAAATCTTTTAACCTTATCTGACCCCCTTTTTATGCTTCTATTGAGCCGAGGGTCTCTCGGAAACAGCCATCCTACCTTGGTAGGAGTAAGGTCTGCGTACATTATACCCTCCCCAGACCCCAAGATGTGGGATTTCACTGGGCTGTTGTTGTTGTTGTTGATCCCTTGAATCAACTCTCTTTGATAAATATAGTAATGAATGCAACAATGTATATTTGTCCATGCTACTCCATGCTGCGTTGTATATAAGTTTTTCAAGTGGAAGGTAAAATGAGTTCAGTTTACCAAACATCATCACTAACCCTCCCCCCCTTCCCCCTGCCCACCACCCCCAAACCACCCGCCCACACACACACACAAATAAATAGAAGGAGAAAAGAAGAAAAGAAAAGGACAGAAATGTATAATAAAGAAAAAAGCCAAAAAAATAATTGTGATTCGTAATCAAGGTTGGACTCATGGCTTGCACTATACTTATTTTTGCTTGGCCTGGATAATGCTATTCTTGCTTGTGCCTGGATAACACAATCACTTTCTTCTGCAGATGATACTGCCGTTGTATAAAAATTCATTCTCAATGGAGTCTTGGATTCAGCGCTGTCAGAACGCCAACAGTGCCGAGACAGTTGAAATGCTGAAGGAGGTAAATCCCTAAATGATGCTCACATATGCACCCATTCTGCTGTACGTCTATGGTTGTAAATTATTATCGTTTGTTTTGCTTGAGTGAAAATTTCGTTACTTCTAATAATAATGAGTAATTAAATATTACATATGTCTACTTCACTTCTTATGACTGAGTTTCTGTTTCGTTAACCACCCCCCCACAAAAAAAAAAAAAAAAAAAAAGAGGGGATAAAACCACCTAGACCATCATCAAGAAGCAGAAGCTAACTTCTCGCTGCCACTTTGGGATGGGGGAAACGGGTGTGTGTGTGTGTGTTAGTCACGAACTTGTACTTTCTCTTCCAGTAATGTGAACTCATCAATCCTTGATTATATCTGCAGTAGCTTCACTGATAATAATTGCTACCTTCTCAATATCATTTTACCTTATTAGTGGAAATCTCATTTTTGATTGAATAGATGCTAAACTGGTCTTTTGAAATTTTAAGATATTAATATCTTGGTGACTGAAGCTATTATCTTGTGATTCAGGAATTGGCTGATTCTATTCTTTGGAATGAGTTGAACTCACTTCCAAATGAAGGATTGCATCTTGATTTGAACTCTCAGTGGAAGAATTGCAAATCTGAGGTTATGAAATGGTTTTCAGTTTCACATCCCGTATCTGATACTGGAGATGTTGAACAGCCAAATAATGATAGCCCATTTACGATGGAGCTTCAGCAGAGCAGAAAGAGGCCCAAGCTTGAAGTTCGTCGTGCTGAGGCACATGCTTTGCCGGTGGAATTTCAGGTGTCACATCAGGCTGTCACTGTTGGATTTGATGCTGGTATTCTTGGTGGCCATAATATGTCCAAAAATGTACTGTTAGATTCTGAACCTACAAAAGATGGGATTTCTCTCGGAGAGGCTCCTCCAAGTGGTTCTACTGGTAGTGTGCCAGATAGATGGGGAGAGATTATTGTCCAAGCAGACAATTGCAACGTCATTCAGATGAAAGATGTGGAACTGACCCCAAATGGAGTTGTTACTAGTAATTCCTTTGATCACGGAAGTAAGAATCGCCAGTGTATGGCTTTTATTGAAACTAAAGGAAGACAATGTGTCAGATGGGCAAATGATGATGATGTTTATTGTTGTGTGCACTTGGCCTCTCGGTTTTCCAGTAGCTCCATTAAGGCTGAAGCATCGCCACATGTTGATACACCTATGTGTGGAGGGACCACTGTTCTTGGGACTAAATGTAAGCATCGCGCCTTAAGCGGCTCTCCTTTCTGTAAGAAACACAGGCCCCGAGATGAGAAAGGATCGGGCTCCATTTTTCCAGAGAGTAAACATAAACGAAAGCATGAGGATAGTGTCCTTAGATTGAATGCTTCAAGTTGCAAAGATATTGTTCTTGCTGGAGCATTTGAAGCTCCTCTCCAAGTTGATCCTATCTCAGTTCTTCATGGACAGTCTTGCAATAGGAACAACTTGATTGAGACACCTCAGCATTTGCAGAACAAGCCTAGTTCTGAGATGCATTGCATTGGTTTGTGGCCTCATGGAAGTGAACTTTGCGTAGAAAGTCCAAAACGACATTCATTATACTGTGAGAAGCATTTACCAAGCTGGCTTAAACGTGCGAGGAATGGCAGGAGTAGGATAATTTCGAAGGAAGTATTCATAGAACTTTTGAAGGATTGCCACTCCAGGGATCAAAAATTGCATCTACATCAAGCTTGTGAGCTTTTCTACAGACTTTTCAAAAGTTTGCTTTCTTTGAGAAACCCAGTCCCAAAAGAAGTGCAATTCCAGTGGGTTATATCTGAAGCTTCTAAAGATCCAAAGGTTGGTGAATTCTTGATGAAATTAGTTTGTACTGAAAAAGAGAGGCTGAAAAGTGTTTGGGGCTTTAGCTCTAGTGAAAATGCACAAGCTTCCCCTTGCATCGAAGAACCAATTCCATTATTAAGGATTACGGGAAATGATCAGGATCATAATGATGTCATAAAGTGCAAAATTTGCTCGGAAACATTTCCAGATGAGCAAATGCTTGGCACACACTGGATGGACAATCACAAAAAGGAAGCTCAATGGCTGTTCAGGGGTTATGCTTGTGCTATCTGCCTGGACTCTTTTACTAATAAGAAAGTTTTGGAAACTCATATGCAGGAGAGGCATCATTCGCAGTTTGTTGAAAATTGCATGCTTTTCCAGTGTATTCCTTGTACTAACAATTTTGGGAACTCAGAGGAGTTATGGTCCCACGTGTTCAGCACACATCCTGCCAGTTTCAGAGTGTCTCATAGTGCTCAAGAGCATCATTTTCCCGTAAATCAGGGTTCATCCGAGAAGCCTGATACAGGCAAGTCCTTGTCGGCACAGAATATCAATTCAGAGAACCAGTCTGGTTTCCGAAAATTCATCTGCAGATTTTGTGGCCTAAAATTTGACTTGCTACCTGATCTAGGCCGCCATCATCAGGCTGCTCACATGGGTCCTAATCCTGTTGGCTCTCATATCTCCAAGAAGGGCATCCGTTTTTATGCTTATAAATTAAAGTCAGGAAGACTTAGCCGTCCAAAGTTCAAGAAGGGTCTCGGATCTGTAGCATATAGGATTCGGAACAGAAATGCTCAGAATATGAAGAGACGCATCCTGTCATCAAACTCCATTGGTACTGGGAAATCTACGATTCAACCTAGTGCAACCGAGGCATCTGGTCTGGGTCTGGCAGATCCCCACTGCTTAGATATTGCAAAGATATTGTTTGCTGAGATTAAGAGAACAAAGCCACGGCCAAGTAACTCAGACATCCTATCAATAGCTCGGATTACTTGCTGCAAAGTAAGCCTTCAAGCATCACTAGAAGCAACATATGGAATTTTGCCAGAGCGCATGTATCTCAAAGCAGCAAAATTGTGTAGTGAGCAGAATATCCTTGTAAGCTGGCACCAAGATGGTTTTATTTGCCCCAAAGGATGTAGACCTGTTCGTGATCCTTGCATAGTATCTTCATTACCTCCCCTTCTTGATCAAGTGAATAGAACTGGAAGTATTCCACCAAATTGCGCTATAAGTGAGTGGACTATGGATGAGTGTCACTACGTCATTAATTCTCAACAGTTCAAGCATGAACCGTCTGACAAAACTATTCTCTTGTGTGATGACATAAGCTTTGGACAGGAATCAGTTCCAATAACTTGTGTGGTAGAAGAAAATCTTTTTGCCTCCCTCCACATTCACGCTGATGGCTCCGATGGCCAAATTACCACGAGCTCTCTACCTTGGGAGAGCTTTACTTATGCAACAAAATCATTGATTGATCAATCTGTTGGTCTTGCAATAGGGGTAACTTGTTTTGACTTCTAGTGTTCCGTGCAACTTCCATTTTATCTAGTCAAGCAACGGAACAAGTGGTTTTCATAATCCTAAGTTGTTATTCTTCTCACTCACTCACTCTCTCCCCTACTCTCTAAATCAGTTTTCTCTTTTATGGCAGAGTTCCCAATTGGGGTGTGCTTGTCCAAAGTCAGCATGCTCTTCTCAAACGTGTGATCATATTTACCTTTTTGATAATGACTATGAGGACGCAAAAGATATTTATGGGAAGCCTATGCGTGGAAGGTTCCCATATGATGAGAGAGGTCGGATAATGTTGGAGGTAAAAATACTTTCTTTTGATTATTCTTTCATTATTTTGTGATTTGTAGTTCGTTAGTGGTTTTTGCTGATAATTACCTACTCTAAGATGCCTTGTGTACTATCTTCTGCTAAATAATCTGGTTTTGTTTGATAACTGTGTTGGTTGAGAGCGCGTTACTGTATGATCACCATGCATGATGCTAGAAATTTTGTAGGGTGTGCTCGATTCAATTAGCATATTGCGCCTGATTGTCTAACTTGATTGTCAGGAGGGCTACATAGTCTATGAATGCAATCAATGGTGCTCTTGCAGTAAATCTTGTCAGAATAGGGTTTTACAGAGTGGAGTGCGTGTGAAGCTAGAAATATACAAGACCGAGACGAAGGTAATGCTTTGATCTGAAGTTATCAAGATGTTAGTTTCTCTAGCTATTTACTAATTTGTCTTACAGGGATGGGCAGTCAGGGCAAGAGAAGCAATCCTTCGTGGTACATTTGTGTGTGAATATGTCGGAGAGGTACTTGACGAGCAGGAAGCAAATAAAAGACGCAATAGGTTATAACACATTCTACTTGGTAGCTAAAATTGCTTTGTTGCATGTCATTACACCTTATTTATATCTGGATCCCGCCTGAGTAGGTATGGCACAGAAGGTTGCGGGTACTTCTTGGAGATAGATGCTCATGTCAATGATATGAGCAGACTGATTGAAGGGCAATCTCCATATGTAATCGATGCTACTAATTATGGAAATGTTTCCCGTTATATCAACCACAGGTACTGTTACAGCTCTCTTCTTGATCTGATTTTATTGCAATGTGGTTATAACTGCCTCATTATATTTCCTGCTGCTGATCATGAGTTGATGTGTAATTTTGTTTCACACTGCTCTCAGTTGAGTTCTTACGAAAATGTTTTGGTTTCTTTGTTGGCAATTTTAGTTGCTCGCCAAATCTCGTGAATTACCAAGTTCTCGTGGAAAGCATGGATCACCAGGTTGCACACATTGGTTTTTATGCAAGTCGAGATGTATGTTCTCTCTCCTCTTTGCTAAGTATTGGTCGAGTGACGATGCACAATTGTGTCAGACAGATCTTAGAAAAAAATAAAGATTGCTGCTTGTTCTTACTTTCTTCTTTTTAACTGGAATTTTTTGGGTAACTTGAATTCATCTCAGCTAGAACTCTAGTTAATCCCGTCTTGTCTTGAAGTTTTGGTCTGATACATTGTGTCCCCTCCTCCTCTTCGCCTTTCTTGACGCTGACATATTGTGCCCCTTCGACTTTCTTGAGCAGATACTTGCAGGTGAAGAACTGACCTATAATTATAGATACAAACTATTGCCGGGAGAAGGGTATCCATGCCTGTGTGGATCCTCCAATTGCAAAGGGCGTCTTTACTAAATCCTCTACTTAATATATTGTGCATTCAGATCGGTAGAGATTTGAAATCCCGAGGCAGGTGTGCTTCTTGCAGGAAGCAAAAAGTTTGTAATTGTCCTTAGGTTATGGTTTGTGTGACCTAGTTTGTCACACCCCATCTGTGATGTAATGAAATTTACCATTTTCTTCATCTGTAGTTTCTGGTGTCACCCGATCTCCAATTTTAATCAGATATGCATGGTCAAGTTTCCACTTGCATAATTGTGGCAGGTTTGCTGGTACTGTGTTGTTACGCGATGGTCTAGGAACATTTGTTTCATACTTTTTGAACAGTTGAATAATTGGTTTTGAAGAAGCAAGAATTTGAGTTGAGACACATCTGCTAAATAAGTTTCTTTTTTTCAAACAAATATTACATCGGGGGAATAGGGAGAATTAAACTCATACCCAACTTATTAAATACTCGTACCGGTACCACTAGACTATAAACTGTTGTAAGATTAAAACTTCATTTCTGGCTTTGAGAGCAAAAAGAAAGCATAAGAGAGGCCATAACCTATTGCAACCAAGATTGACTGTCCTGCAAACAAAAAAACAGATGCATGACATAGTGGACCAGTAACAAAACAAAAGCTAAAAACTTTGAATACCCTTATGAGAATCAAACCAAAGGAAAGGGGTCTAGAAAAATTACCAAATTCAATATGGTTTGAAAGTTTTGTATTATTAGGGTTTCCTTTTTGCAATAGTAAAGACATGGAGAGGATAACAAGTCCACTTCCAATCTTTTCCCTCACTACTCTCTCCCTCATATCAAATGACCAAATTCCAGATATTCCTTGATGAAAACGAACATCTTCAGTGACAACTTTGAGGAATAAGATGGTCCCCATACAGAGTGCAATTCTGGCTATTTTTGTGAACCCATTGACTATGTTGACAAGGCAAGCCAGTGCATATAGGGGAAACCAGAAATACCAATCTGAAACCCAAAAACAGAAAGAAATCTACACTTGGGAATTCCAGTTCTAAATAGAAAGATAGCTAAAAGAAAGGGTAATTACCAGGGTCATTGAATTGGAAATATGCAGAGAGAGCAAAAAGGAAGGCCATTAATAATGAAGAACAGCTAGAAACTGACAATCTTGATGCTGTGATTTGCATCTGAGGTTTTTGAGAAGATGATTCTGCTTCCATGTTGTATCTATTGTTTTCATGTAAAGATTTCTCTTTCTTTGCACTTGGCAGTTGTGCCCAGTGGAAAGATTATCTAAGCCCACCACTCTTCATTAATAAACAAGTTTATTTTATTACGAAATGAAGTTGACCAGGCCTTTTGCATCTACTTCTGTTTGTTTCTCTTTGTGTTTGGAACCTTTTTTTTTGTTGATTTTCCTAATTTCTCTCAGCAGTTTTACATGAATCGCTAGGCAATACAAGATAGCTTCGGACCATGCTTTTCTTATGTCCTCCATGGGCTCTAAATAATGGAGAAAGCTAGAGAAAGGATAATGACCAAAATTGTCAATAGGGTTATAAGGTCCTCTTAATTTTCTTTTACTTCTCCAAGAAATGGATACTATTCACTTGCACCAAAATTTCATGTATGACTTTCTCTCATCTATATGGCTAGAACTTGAACTTACAACCTACCTTTTTTAAAAACTCAGCTTTCCTTTTAAGTTTTCTGTAATTAACAGGTAGTATCATTTATATTTTATCACTACTTTAATTGGCAAATTTTCACTTTTATTTATTTTTGTTATTTTTCTAGATATCCCCAATGATCTATCCTTGCATGAATTGCTAAGGATCTAATAAGTCCAACATTGATCCCGATGTGTCAATTGAGAGAATCCGTCTATAGAGACTAGGATGGATATCTAAAACTATTAGTGTCCCCTGTTAGTCCGCCGGGTTCCAAATAATTAATTTTTCTCCCATGAACTATTTGTGTCAATGAATTAGTTCAATCCAAAACTTGAGATAATGGTATAATTCGACTAATGATTCATAAGTAGGGAAAAGGGTCAAAATGCCCCTGGGAAAAGGGCTAAAAATATCATCCATTATAAATTTGGATAAAAAATGCCCCTTCCGTCATTAAAGTTTCAAATGTACCCCTGTCTTAACGGAAATCCCCAACATAACCCGATTTCATTTTTAAACCCGCTCCATTTAAATCCGACTCAACTAAATAAAAAACGCATATGGGGTACCCGCTCCTATGCCTAGTGGCTCCAGATGTAGGACTCGGGAACAAGTTGGTCGCATATGGATTTTTTAGGTAGTTGTGTCGGGTTTAAATGGACCACATTTAAAAATAAAATCTGGTTATTTTGGGGAATTTGGGGATTTTCGTTAAGATAGGGGTATATTTGAAAACTTTATTGACGGAAGGGGTATTTTTTACCCAAATTTATAACGGAAGATATTTTTAGCCATTTTCTCCAAAATAGAAGGGCATTTTTGACCCTTTCCCAATAAATTAAGTTGTATGTCCGCGAAAATAGGAATATGATCGGATTCTTAAACAAAGGCTGTTTCGAAGAGGGCACATAGATTTTGTAAGATACCACACCCCCACATGGAGCTTGTAGGAATTACAATGACAGGAAATGCCAATAAATGGGGCCAATATTATATCAAAGAGATACTTATAATGTATGCTAGGTTAGAATGGACTTCTTTTTGGACACTACTACTCATGATGTGAACGTGCTTCTTTTTTTCTCATTTCTCGTATAATTACTCAAGTCATCATCACTTTGCATATCCTGTAATTGCACTTGCAACAATGAGTTATGGTGCATGTTCCCAAAAGATAACTTTGGTCCCCAATTCCCCTATTCTTTTCATATTCTTTGGAAACAAAGTGTAATAAGTCCTGTATTGCACCCTCTTTTAGTACCATTTTTTCACTTTGATATGATCCAATTGCACATCTTGTCATCTTCTCCATGGATTTTTCATGACGCATCGTTACTTACACCTAAAGCAGCAAAATTCATTGGGAAAATAATTTTTCTTCATTCTTTGTAAACTTTTCTATTACATGGAAGAACCAGAGAAGATAGTCATATATAATCGAACCATGCATATCGTGTAGAAGACTTTCCCTATTCACTAATATCGCCAGACTAGAAGTCTTAATTAACCGAGTACTTGGTTGAATAAAATTTAAACTTGCTTTCACTATGGTCTAAACAAATGTAACTTTTTCCTTTTCACATATTTGGCAGGAAAGGAGGAGACTTTCACGTTGTAATTAGTTGTTGCCAGTTAAACGCTAACTTACGAGACCCACTCCATTGTGATTACACCAGACACTAACTAATATTTGGTGGGCAATAATTTTTCACTGTTGGCTAAATACCATTCATGACTAATGTTCTCTTTATGTACATTACTCTATGACTTTCACTCTTTTGTAGTTCCCTGGGAGAAATAGCAAAGTCCAAAGAGTTGAAACTTGAAAGAGAAAAATCAGTACTATACTCTTAATATTGTCAAAATTTAGGTGAAAAAGCAAAGAGTTGAAAGAGAAAAAGCAGTACTATGGATTGGTCTTAATATTGTCAATGTTAGGTGAAAAAAGCAAAGAGTTGAAAGAGAAAAAAGCAGTACTATGGTCTTAATATTGTTAATTTTAGGTGAAAAAAAGCAAAGAGTTGAAAGAGAAAACGCAGTACTATGGTCTTAATATTGCCAATTTTAGGTGGAAAAAAAAAAAAAACAAAGCGAGCCTAAACTTGGATTGAATAGAGGTGTAGACTTGTGTGCCGCCCCGCCCTTTTCCGCGCCTGTCAGTCCGCAACTAGCGCCAGGCGCTAGTCAAAGTCAGCCTGCCGAAGGGCCCACCAGAGTGGGACGCCCACTCACAAGACAAGAGTGGGAGACCATCCGCCCACTTACAATAATGGGACGCCCACTTACAGGACAAGAGTGGCCGACCAGCCACCCACCTTTCTGCTCGTGGGCCACTGGCCAGCTATAGCAAGCACTCAACCTGCCAGCTTGTGGTCCATAACAGCAAGCTGTTCAGCACAGCCACATACTTAGAGACCCACTGTATAGCATAGGGCAGATTTTCCATCTATAAAACGTGTAAGCCTTGAGGGCAGAGTTATTCACTCACTTCATCTTTTGTATACTTGTAAAGATACATTTTGAGCATATATCAAAAAGGGCACTTGCCTCCCAAAATCTGTGTTCCTCTTCTTTAACTTCTTGTGTGTGTTTTGCCTGAGAGTTATTCACTGCCTTCCGCCAGTGACAGAGAGTTGGACTGAAGCATTGAGCGGTAGTTAAGACCATCAAAGTTGCCCCACGCCGCCTTAGATTTTAGGCCCGTGACACTTGGCTTCATTAAGCTCTCTCTTTTGCACATAGTCAATAGGAAAGTAGAGAAGGCTCAACTTGAAAGTAGAGGTCTCATTTGACGAAGTTCGAATTCAGAAATTATTATTCAAATTGTGACTTTTGACTATTGAATTATTTAAAAAGAACTCATATAATTGAGAAAACCAAATGCATATCCTGTCCCAGAATAGTATAGCTGTCATATGGAGTGAAAAAAGGTCGCATGAATCATCATGTTTCAAAGAAATTCATAACTATTTGTATAAATAGTTGATGTGTAATGGATTAGTGCCAGTTAAACGCCAATTAGCCAGTCACAGTCCCACTCCAGCATGATAAACAATTAACATTAAATATTACTCCTTCCATCTCAATTTGTCTGACACTTTTTATTTTTCGAGAGTCAAATGTGTTGCTCTTTCATCGTAATTTTTTTTAAATGTTTTAGATTATTAATTATAGACTTATAGTACTTTTTACGTAATTTCCAAAGATGTAAATTTTATTTCAAAAAATCTAATGATTTTATGTTTAAAAACACAGTCAAAATTAGAAAGTTTGACTCTCGAAAAGATAAAAATGTCAAATAAATTGGAACGGAGGGAGTAACCGATGTTTAATGTCAATAATTTGTCGACTAGTGAGTTTTGCTGGATAAATTCCAATCATGACAAAAATCATCTTTATGCAAATTACTCTTCACATTCAAAAAATAATTAATCTTTGTATACGGACTTTACACTTTAGTAGTTAGTGAGCGGAACCAGAAAAGAGTTGAAAGAGAAAACTGTACAATATCCTAAAATATTTATTGTCAATAATATAACCATCAAATTAAATGCTTATATTAAATTTCTTTTTTCCTTGGTCAAAACTAACTCAATAACGATAGCCAATAGGGGAAATACCAAAGCCACTAAGGTTATTTTCAACAACTTCCCACAAACAAAGGGCACAAAACTAGAAGTGCCAAACTTTGGCCACATGCAGATTTCAATCGTCAAGAATCAAAGATGCTTCTAAAAAAAGGAAAAATTAATGGTACCCCATATAAGTCCACTTCTTGGAGTTCCATCCATTAATTTCTTCCTTTATCCCTACGGCAAGTTGTCGTACCATTTTCTTTTTTCTCAACTTAGATACCCCAAACTCTTCCTCACTCCCCCAAAGCAAAACAAAAATAATTATAGAATTTAAGGTTTTTTTTTATAGAAATATAAGATTGTTATATTATCTTCAAAGGTTACATGTGATGTCATAGTAGCTTGCGCGGCGGAACTTAAACTTGATTAGGATAATTCGACGTGGTATTCCTCTTATAGCCTTACTTTTGGAGATGCTTCGAGGGTACCCTTGTCATTTGCAGCTTCAATAATCTTTGTTTCTTTTGAAAATGATAGTGATTTCCTTATCTTAAATTCCTGTTCTTTCTGTAAATAATTTAAGGAGAATAAATTCTGCAAAGACCCAGAATTCAGAAAAGCAACAGGGATAATTTCTTTTTTTAAAAAGAAACAAAACATTTTGAAAAAAATCAAGGACAGCAAAAGCAAGATTGGGACTTTGAGAAGACAACACAAATGCATGCCAGTCTCGTTTGATCATTCAGTTGTAGTAAGAGAAACAAAGAGTGTTTTTTAAGAGAGAGAAAAAGATAAAATTATGAAGCCCACAAATACAGTCATAAAAGCAGTAAAAAAGAAAGCATCATCAGTGAGACAAAGTTGCCAAAGACACAGCGCATAAGCCATCACTCTCATTTCTGGTCGTGTTAAAGTTTACTTTATTTTCATTTGGACCCCAATTTTTTAATTCCAAAAAAATAAAAATATTAGGAGCTCATCATCATTCCACTCTGTTAAATCTCTGATTTGGTGGTTCCCTTGATGCTTGACATCTAAGCTTCATTCAATCATTTTCAGTAGCTCTTCTTGGACTCTTAAATTAAAGATGTCTATGGGGTTTCAAAAAATTCTAAGATAGCTCTCTCTGTTTGTAGGTGAGTCTTTGTTGTTTTCTTGACTTGGGTGTTTCAAGAATTCCTTTGTCCTGCTATTTAAGCTCTTGGGAGTGGTGAGTTTCAAGTGTTCTTTCTTTTTGATATGAAAGCTTTTGTAATTGTGTTTGTTTCTTGAGAATTATTATACTGTTAAAGGTTTGATCTTTTTGGCTGGCTCTCCTCTCGGAGAAAGAAAGGAAGAAACTTTTTTCTTTATTGATAAGTTTTGGAGGAGTACAATTGATTTAGCTATCTTTTGTCTGATAAATGAGTGAACAAAAATTG
The DNA here is from genome assembly GCF_019175385.1 of Lycium barbarum. Taxonomy (NCBI): domain Eukaryota; kingdom Viridiplantae; phylum Streptophyta; class Magnoliopsida; order Solanales; family Solanaceae; genus Lycium; species Lycium barbarum. Next base: position 99,591,607 of record NC_083348.1, on the reverse strand, counting down.
GGTCTTTGATATTTTGTCATAATCTGGATAGGTTGATTCTTATAATCAAAGAGTTTCTAAGTTCTGAGTTGTCAACCTGATTTTCAATTTCACCATCTCTTAGGGGTCCACATTCTTGTTTCAATTGTAAATGCCATATGTTGAATTAATTATGCATTGAGTGTTTTTTTGTCAAGAATGGCTGAAAGTAAACTGACAAAGGTAGAACAAGGCCAAACCAAAATTAGGAATGTTCCAATTGCTGTGACCCCAGAGGGTTTCTGGTGTTGCCCCTCTCCCAATGTGTTTCAAAAGAGCCTCAAAACACAGAATCCTTTAAACAAGCCCAAATCTCATACTGCTACAACTCAAAACCCGGCTCACAAGAAACCAACTTCAGTAGCCGAGAAAAGACCGGCTAATGCTGCACCTAAATGGGGTACTGTTTCTGATGAAAAACGAGGTGTTAGTTCTGATACACCCACTGTTACTGCATCAGTGCCTGCAGAGAGAACACCTCGGTCGAAGACTGAAAATGTACCAAGGAAAGTATCGATTGAGTTTGGTGAACCTGGAACTAGTGATCTTAGGGTGATCTTGCTAGGAAAGCAGGGGTTCACTGTGAAATTGAATGTTCACAAGAATATTCTGGTAGAAAATAGCAGTTTTTTCGCTAATAAAATATCAGAACAGCAGCCTGTGTTTCCTTGCATTGAGATTGATGATTGTGAGGATGTTGAGATATATGTTGAAACCATTGGCCTAATGTATAGCAAAGAATTGAAGCAGCGGTTGATCAAGCAAAGTGTTTCTCGCGTTCTGCGTATTATCAAGGTAATTTAGGAAATCTTGGGATGGACTTCCCTCTGTATATATCTTCGAATATTTCCGCTAGAACTGCTGCTTAAAGATAACTGCTTCATGTTTTGTTGACACAAGTAGTCAACTTTAATCCCCTTAAAGTTCAGGTTCTTCCATTTTGTAAATGTAATTCATATATGCTAGGTTGCTGTATATCTGCCATAGCTCTGTGCTTCCATATGTTTAGACTGATCAACAAATTTATTGAAAGATGCTTAGAGATGAAGGCGTAAACTCTTCAAAAGCAATTTCTGTGTTTTGTGGTTTGTTTCAGTTCAAACTATAGCTGTGACATACATATTATTGGAAACATCAAGCCTAGCTCCGTGGTACCTATATTGCTCATCAGTATATTTCATATACTGTAGATTTGATTATGTTAGCTAGTAGATGATGATACTGGTATGAATTTAGCATGCTGATGATATCTAGAAGCATCCTTTTCAGTAACCAGCACAACAACATCCTAAAGAAAATTGTAGGCATTTCTTTAGGGCAACAGTCAGAATATCTGCAGGAAAAGTTAAACTTTGATGGAGAATTTCAAAGCTGAAATCTGTAACATAAGTGGAAAAAAAATACTAAAATGGCAGCTATTAGATAATCTCCCTCTCTTGCTTTCTCGCACTATGTGCTCCCACAGGTGTGAGAGAGATTTAGACTGCCCCACGCTCTCACAACTCCATCAGATGCATGGTACCCTCATCCTGTTACTGATGCAGGAAACAAATTTTTGTTTGTTAAGTAAGTGTGACATGGTTGCAGATTACAGCCAGATTCACTGATGAGGTCAATATGAAAACCTCATTGAAATATATATTAAGGCTAAAACTGATCAGTTTTTTGCTGTCTGAGGAAGATGAAAACCTTGGAGGTGGGGGGAGTGGTGTCTCTATTGCAAGCATTGGGTTCTTGCTTGTATGTGGTAAAATAAATTTCTTGATAAGGTAGAAGTTAACAGAAAACGATGTATGTGTGGTAAAAAATTCAGTGATGGTTTTAATAGGAAGGTCTTAAATAGCGTTGAAAACTCTTTTTAGCTACCACAGAAAGTTTGCACACAGATGTCTGAGAGTTGGGGAATGTGGTTGACTATTGTTATAATGTAACGTCAGATATTTGATTGAGGGAGAAGTTGTATCAACTAACATCAGACAGTTTGAATTAGACGCATGTTTCTATGATAGGCTATTTGAATACAAATAAGTATATACATCTTGACATCCAATTATCAACTACAATAGGGGTTTATCAAATGCTGCGCTATTAGTTATATACTAGATACAATAGGAAGGTCTTAATTAGTGTTAAAAACTCTTTTAAGCTTCCTCAGAAAGCTCGCACAGAGATATGAGTAAGTTAGCGTATATGGTTGATTTTTGTGCATATAGACTAACATCCATTTGATTGAGGCATAGTAGTTGTCCTATAGATAATGTCGGATAATTTGAATGTCTGGTCTTTCTGTGATAGGCTAATTGATTAAGCGGATATGTATATATATGCTTGACATTCAATTATCAACTGCAGTAGGGCTTCAGCAAATGCTGCACTATTAACTTTAATGTGATTTTAGCATAACAAAAGGAATGTTTTCTGCTTCTGTTATTCCATTACCTTTAATATTCTCGTTTTAATTGGAGCTTAATTGAACCAATGCCTTACCTATATTCATAACACCATTTTTGAAGCTTCAATATTTAGTTTCTTGAATTTTTCCCTCTGAATTCATTGACTGACAAACTTATCTTGCATGCAAATCATTTTTATATCCTCATTGATCATGGTAATTGGATATTGCTATGATATTTTATCTTCAAAATAGTAAACAATTCCTAACTCAGAACTTTATTTTAGGTATCAGAACAACTTGGATTTAGATCATGCATGCAATCATGTTTAGAGTATTTGGAAGCAGTACCGTGGGTTGGGGAAGAAGAAGAGGAGAAAGTTGTTTCTTCAGTCCTACGGCTGCAGAGCGAAGGAATTGGAGTGACCCCTGTGTTAAAAAGGGTGTCATCTGATATTTCTAAGCCTCACAAGGACACATTCTCGCACATCCTAGACCTGGTACTCAAAAGTAATGAAGAGAGAGGCCGCCGTGAAATGAAATCCGTTGTACTGAAGCTCCTCAGGGAAAATAACTCTCTTCCAAGTTCCTCCGGCTCAGTTGACAGTTATAACGAAATAATATATGGCTCGTGCAGAAGTTGCCTGGATTCAATATTGATTCTGTTCAAACAAGCTGCTGAACCCGATTGCAACGAACCAGTAGTGAAGCAGATGGTTCTAGAGGCTGATAACCTCTCATGGATGCTTGAAATTTTAACGGACAGGCAAGCAGCGGATGAGTTTGCGGTAATGTGGGGTAGCCAGCAGGAGTTAGCTTCTCTTCATACAAAGCTACCTATTGTATCTCGCCACCATGTTAGTTGCATTACAGCGAGGCTTTTTGTAGGAATAGGAAGAGGAGAGCTTTTGCCATCAAAGGACACTCGTAACCTCTTGTTACAGACGTGGTTACAGCCATTGATCAATGACTACAGCTGGTTGCAGCACGGGTGCAGGTCATTTGACCGAAAGGTTGTGGAGGAAGGAATTGGCAGAACAATCCTAACGCTCCCTCTGGAGGAGCAGCAGAGCATTTTGCTTTCTTGGTTAGGCAGTTTCCTCAAGGCTGGTGATAATTGTCCAAATCTTCAAAGAGCATTTGAAGTCTGGTGGCGTCGGACTTTTGTCAGACCATATGCTGAGTCAGGAAATAGCCGCCCATTAGACCACGCGATGACTCCAAAAGTGACGGAGCATTAGAAGTTTTAACGTATTATGTAAAGGAAACTGATGAAGATCAATGGTTTGTGGGCTCAGTGCGGTATGCGATCAAGAAGGATTTAAGAGTGGCTTTGTCAAATCAAGGGATAAACTGCTAATCGGTATAAGGTCTAACTGATTCCAACAATTCCTTGTGTGAATCATGTAAATCTCTCAAGTATCATTTCAATTGTCTAATTTGGTGTGTTAGTGATTTGTCACATGTAATACAAGTTGGTTGTGTGAAATTATAGTTGGATCAAATTTTCTGACAGGACTTCTCTCTTCATAGAGTCCAATAGTCCTTGGAGTAATGTAACATATTGTATTAGCTTCCATCTGTTAAGAGATGAATTTTACAAGCTTTATGCAAGTTCTATAACATTTTCATAAACAATGGTGTATCAAGACAGTTCAAGAATATGACTCTTAATTTATTACTTCACTAGATGAAGTAACCTTCTCCCATTTCCTTCTGAAGGAACTTGATATGCATGAACAACATTTACCCACAGGTGGCCTTCAATTTATATGAGTAGTCTAAATTGAGTTTTTATTTTGTAAAAGTACTTTCATAGATAAATCTGGAATTTCATGTAAGTGGGATGATTTTAGGCAATCCCCCCCCCCCCCCCCCCCCCAAAAAAAAAAAAAAAAAAAACTGGTGATTTCAGGGGGCACTTAGCTTCCTTTTTTTTTCCGTAGGATAAAGTAACCAAAAAGGATTTGTCTTAATTTTGGTTTTCTTTTGGCAGCTCATCTAGATTTCTTGTTCAATCAATTAAAAGGCAATGCAAAGATCAAAGGCCAGAGCCCTTTTGCAAACCCCTTATGACCCAATCTTTCCTTTTTCTCCTAGAAGAGAAATGAAGTCGTTAAACAAAAAAGTCTTAACAAAATTGCAATGTCAAGATAGGCGCTAACTACTCTCATAGTTTTTTTTATTATGAGAACTCTAGTAGATTGATGATGCTTTTGGTTATCAACATCAAATGTTCATTTTTTTTTTTTTTTGGTCTCACTGCACTTAATTTAGTTATGAATATTTATATAGTACTTTGTACTTCGTTTATGGTTCAATTTATAAGATGTGGAGGTATACAAATTTCTATATATGGCTCAATTTGACACATTCTTTTTCCAAGTCATCAGAGGCAAGTCGAGAAAATCTAATTGTGGATGTTATACGTGCTTGTTTAATTCTCATTGGCGGGGTGCTAAAATTTATATGCATTTTAAGGATGGGTGGCAAAAATTTGACCCGCCCATGTAACCTGCCCAATCCTCAAGTTTTAATGGGCTTTGAACTAGAGTGAATTTGATGATGAGTTACCAAGTTAACCCATAAAAAATCAGAAGCCCAAACAGATACCCGGTGATGCCGTACCTAGGAAAATGCTCAATTTTTAACCCATGAAAATATAATTTTTTGACATTGTACTGTCATTTGATATTGATGTCTAACAAATAATGCATTCGGATCACCATTTTATTATGTTATAGTCTTTTATATATATTAGTGGAATCATGGAATGTAAGTTTGGAACAGTAAAATTGAACAGTAAAAATAATGGCTTAAGTTGGGAGGTTTAGGCTAGGACTCATTATTTAGCTCATCTAGATCGAGCTCATCTTTGGCATGTAAACTTTGGACAGAGTTTTCTAATGCTTTGATTATTAATTCAACCATTTTGACACGCTCAAATTCAATCCAATTCGTCCATCTGTCACCGGGTCCTCTCTAGTCATTTAATCTGCAGAAATGGATATTCATATAAATTTAATGCGCACAAGTAGTAAGACTGAACGTGGTCCTTGCTAATTATTACACCTATTGTCGATTGAAATCATGAAAGTTCTCATCTCATTGATTGCTTTAATAATGGTTGGTTCAGAACCATAGTGGTCCTTATCTAGCTAGCTGCTACTACAAATTAAGTTGCTTTGTCTCTTGTCATGATCAATACTGATTTTTAGCTGAAAACCTGAATCCTCGGTAAGTTTTCAAACATGATCAGTGGTTTTACTGAAAAACACTCGCATGGTGAAAATGATCGATCGATTCATCATTTTCTAATAGTAGCACTAGTCAGTGATCCATAGGAATTCCAGGACAATGACACCCTTTTAATTTCTCCGAGGTCGTAATGGCGGATGGACAGAGGCGGATTCAGGATTTGGAGGTTCCGGGTGCTGCATTGTTTTGAAAATAGATGTGTTACTGTTTAACCGGTTCAAATACATTAAAATTTGATGGTTTGATCAACTCTGGGCTTCAGTTCAAATTATTCGTCTTTTCAATTTATATACGTGAGAATTCACTAAATTTGAATATATATCAGATTTGAACCCATAATTGAAGGATACAACAAATTCAATGATCACATAACCTTAAAATTCAAACCTATCAAACCAAAATTGTGGATCCACCTTTGAATTTATAGGGTTCTAAATCTCATTGCTATGGCCTTATAGGAAATGGATTGATTGCTTTCGAAGACAATATTCTTTCATCTCTTGTTTTTTCTTCAAAAGAAGAACAACTAAAAGAGAAAAATGAAAATAAAAAACTCCGTGAATATATTAATCTTAGTGCATTTGCAGAATGAATAGCCGATGATCACAAATCACAGTGTTGATGTCCTATTGCGCTTGAGGCCTTTGGAGCAATTTAACAAGACATTTTTATAAGGTGTGATTTAAGTAACAGGTGATCATTGTCTGAAGGTGAAAACTAAATCATTTTTTTTTTTGAAACAAATGCAAGAGGTTTTCTTTTCTTATAAGCTGCTGTTGTAAATCAAACATCTTTTAATATTTATATTTGAAGTAAATATACAGATATTTATAAATAAAGAAATAATCTTTATAACAAACAGACAAATGGACAAATAATATTCCAATTTATACAGAAAAAATCATGCTCAGATCAATACATAACTTAAGCTTACTAGCATACTTTTAATACAGATAGAAGATTTTTTTTTTTTTGCTTTCTAAATAAGCATTATGACACGGAAGCAGGACTCAACATACCCTTTTGTTTTAATAACCATTTAAAAACAAAGCAACTTATAAAATTTAAGATAAGAAGCAACGACGAGGGAGAAGCTGAGGCAGTTGGGGAAGGTCAATTACTAAAAGTTGACAATGGGAGAGAATTTGTAGGAGGAAGGAAATTATTTACTGCTGTATCTTATGCTTAATAAATAAGAAGGAAGAAAAAGAAAATCAACAAAAGTTACTAAAAGAGGCCAACAAAGATTGGTGTAACTGCGTGAGGCTACCACATACTAAAAGATGTATTATAAAAAGCGAAGCTAATAGGATTCGAACTTGAGTCTCCAGTGTAGGGAAACTGACATTTAGCTACTGACACCTTTGACTTGATTGTAACTACGGGTGGCAGGAAGAGTATTTATCCTATTTCTTATAGATATAAACATACACATATAGAGTTTCGATTGAGGCGTCCGAGTGCCGTGGCATCCCCACACTAACACATAGATCCGCCCCTGCAGATGGACAATATAAATAATGTGTTTATATAAACCAAGATTTTTTATTACGTAATATAAAAATATAGAAAATTATGGAGTAATAAATCTTGAACCCATAATGTTAAATGGTCAATGGTGAGAACTTAAAAGACTAAGCTCATTAAATTAAAATTTTGGATCTGCTTCTACTAGCTTGTGAGCCTTGGGCGTAGGCTAGTACAACCGCACATCGTTGGAAAGTGACCACACAAAAATTACATAAAAGAAAATGAAAAGGCCGCTACCTAAATGGCCTCGTTTTAGCTCGTACGTTCCTTACTCAGGTTCTTCATTCAGTCTCTCACTATAGAGTGTAGAGAATTATAAATATTAGCTACGTTGGAACTACGTGTGGAAGTGTGTTGAATTAATTTAATTATCCCATTGTCTTCTGTTGCTCGGAAAATAAAGAAGGTGAAAGCCAAATTGCTGGAATAGAAGGGTTAAATTAATAGCAATGTAAAACTATCTGAAGCAAGACCAGACCACCTTAACTAACATTTTCAGTGGCTTGTCTCTAGAGATGAAAATGAAATTGCCAAATTTAAGAGCACCCACTCAAAAGGAGGAAGAAATTAAAGTGGGTATCTTTGTGATTGCCTAATATTGGATTAAAACTTAAAACGCCCAAACACCACCTTGTGTCACATGATCCAAAGCTACTTCAGCCTAATCTCATACTGGGCGCCCGTGAACAGTTCATCTTTTTTGGCTCTTGCATTCAATCAAAAGAGGTAACTAAAGTGTGCTACACTTGCTAGGTGTAGCTTTGGTTTATTTATTTATTTGAAGACAAATTTTTATTTTCCAAACACTATATATGAAATTCGTACGAGCTAGGGTTATGGTCACCGTCTTCACCATCCACATTAATATTAATTGGTCAAACATGCAGCAGAAATAGTAAATTAACAGAGAGAAAGACAAAGAAACCATTCTGAGGGGTCACTCCTTCATGACATATCCTAATCATTCCGTATAATCTATTACCTGTCAGCATACTAGTCACCATTTGCTTGTGAAATTTAAGAAGAAACAAAACTTAAAAAATCTTAGGAAAAGATGTTGTCTCTCTGTCTCAATCTATCTCTCTTTTATTTATTGTACTCTTAGTATGTTTTGCAAAATCATAATACTTTCTTTAATTCAACTTCTCATGAAAATATATTTAAGACAACAATATTTAAATAATGATACATTGAACACATTTTTAATTTAAAATCGCAACAATCAAAATTTTCGCTTCTTTAGTTTTTAAACTCCGTACTACTAGCTAAGACACATAAAATAAAATGAGAAGAGTACCCTCTTGCACGTTCCATTTTATAGGGACACTCCTTTATTTTTAATATGCTCCACAAAATAATTAATCCTGTAGCACTTTCCGATATTTTCAACATAATGACATGCTTTTTTGATATGAAAATGCTATGATATGTTTAATTAAGAACAAAGTTCAAAATGTCCTTTTATATAGCCAAAAGTTTCTCTTTCTTTTCTCTAATTTCGCAACTGGTCAATACCATCATGCTAAAATAAATTGTATGGAGTACTGAATTTGAGAAGGATGTTTTAAATTTTTGAGGTCAATATGATAATCAATGCACGGTAGACCTAGCTAGGGTAAAAAGTTCCTTTGGACTTAGGTGCCGTTTGGATATGATTTGAAATCATGATTTGAAATCATATTTGAACATGCAATTTGGATTTCTTAAATTGTATATTTTTTCTTATAGACATAAAAACCCCACAAATTGTAAAAACTATCAAAACATTCCCAATTCTTATACAATCTTATCAAATAAGCAAGTCATGGTTCTTAACAAAATTAATACGCTACTAAAAGACTTTTCTACAAAATACAACATGAATTGATCAAACTTTAGTTCAATAAAAAAGAAAATTTAACATAAATGGTAATGTAACTATGACTTGGTAGAAGTTAGAACATAAATAAATGTTGTTAGAAGTTAATGAGGTTGATAAATGGTTGGTTGGAGTAATTCTTAAAAATATCTACCAACTTATGGGTCTCTTTTTTTACAAAATATAAACTTATGGGTCAAGTTTTACATTTAATTTTTTTGAAATCATGGTTTGAAATTCCAAATCATGCCTTTTTGGATGATTTGAGATTTCATCATATGACATGAAATTTCACATGTCCAAATGCTGATTTCATCTCATGACATGAAACCATGGTTTGAAATCACATGTCCAAACGCCAGCTTAACATCCTGACGACATCCGTACTACAATTATAGGAGACAAATTCATGAAGTAGTACGTACGTAAATGCATCCATATTTAAATTCAAAAAGATTTACTGTACACAGTTTATACGTGAAGGCAACTAATTTTCTGGAGATTGGACTAATTAAAAAAGCATTGATCAGATCTGATGACTGAGCAGAGTTGTGAGAACTAGTAGCTAAATGAGAAGGCCTCATTGTATACCGTAAAAACCGGATGTGAGTCAAACCGGTGAAGCGAGAAACCGGAGGGAGAAGGGAACAAGAACATACATGAAGACTCTCATTCTGAACCAGAGGAGCGCTTGTCCGGAGCTAATCGGGGAACCATTTGGTCTGGTTCCTTCATCACCGAGTTGGTCGAGGTCGTTACCCCGAGTATCCGTGCCGTTTGTCCGGTACAGCCGTTGCACACAAGCCACGCGCCAGTAGCGTCCTGCCATGGTCAACAACCAACCATGCGTGTGTCAGACCGTACAGCCAACCTAATCCCACCAAATCCGTTCAGAGTTGTACTTATTATTATTACTTTAACAATTTGTATGGTATGAGGCCCATAGAGGCAACACTACAAATAGAACTCATCCCCCTCCTTTGAGGGGGTTCTCGGCCTTTATATGGGATCACATCATCTGTCGTTTCGGCATCCCCGCCGAGATAACTTGTGATAACGGCCCCCAGTTCGTGGGTGCTAAGGTCACCAATTTCCTCGAGGGATTGAAAATCAAGAAAATTGTATCAATCCCATATCACCCGTGTGTAAACGGACAGGCGGAATCCACCAATAAGACGATAATCCAAAATCTGAGGAAAAGACTTAAAGCATCAAAACATCATTGGAGAGAAATATTACCGGAGGTACTGTGGGCTTACAGAACCACATCCAAATCAAGCACTGGGGAGACCCCATTCTCATTGGTTTACGAGATTGAAGCCCTTATCCCTGTGGAGGTTGGCGAACCGACCCTCCGGTTCAGGTATACCACCAAAGAATCAAACGAGGAGGCCATGGCCGTGAAGCTCGACCTCACGGATGAACTGCACGAAAACGCATTGGTCCGTATAGCGGCCCAGAAACAGAGAATGGAAAGATACTACAATCGAAGAGCCAACTTTTGATATTTCCAAGTCGGGGACTTGGTGCTTCGAAAAGTTACCTTGCACACCAAGAATCCCAACGAGGGAAAGTTGGGTCCGAACTGGGAAGGTCCGTATAAGGTAACCGGGATAGCGGGAAAAGGGTCGTACCAACTGGAGTCTATGGACGGGCAGCGCTTGCGCAATAACTGGAATGTGGCTCATCTAAAGAGATACTACTGTTAAGGTAAGGAAGCCCCATGTTTTCTCTCTTTTTGACCTTTTCTTTTTGCAGAGAGCCAAGTACCAAGCAGATTAGAGAACCCAGAACTGAAAACACATGTTGCACTCTTTTCCTTAGTACGGTTTTGTCCCAAAATGGGTTTTCCGACAAGGTTTTTAATGAGGCAACAAGTACAACGTGTTACTTGGCAAAAACAAAGGTCGAGCGTCCGGACCACCGAGGTCACAGTGGGGACTTAATAACACTCACCCGACCTTGCAGCTCGGATAAATGCTAGGGGAATACTATACCCACATCAAAGACTACCTCGGTCAAAGAAGACGGGGAAACTCAACACTCGATTGCCCCGGCTACCGATGTAAGGACCAAACGATCATAATGAATCGTGTCCCATTTAGCATTTGCTTCGGCAAAACTAAGGCCCGGCCACCGGCCATAGCCTTCGATGTAAGGACCAAACGATCATAATGAATCGTGTCCCATTGTATATTTGCTACGGCAAAGGTAGAAGGAATTAAAATTCTCATATGTACAAACGTTTTGCAAACACAAAGTTATCAAAAGTTTGGATAGCAAATTCTCGGGTGTCTTTCTGTTAAAAGGACTTTGCCCCGATGATAACCGCAGTATTCCGGCACTGCCTCATTCACACACCCTTTACCGAGCACTATGGTCGAAACTCGACAAAGGCAACAAGGTCACAATGATCCAAGCCAAAATTCGATAGACTTCCCCAAACGGGGACTACTACGTCAAAATTTGGCCAACGTCGAAAATTTACCAGCCCTAAAATATTGCCAAAAATACCGGCTCCAAGGATAAGTCCTACGGGCACAATGAATTAACGACTACGAGTCTACTTGTTCTAAAAAGGCATTAGATAAGTCCTACGGGCTCGGGAAGCTAACGACCACGAGTCAGCTAGCCCTCAAAACGGACCGACGAATCTGGCAAAAATAGTAATGAACATTCAAACAAGGAAACAAGAGAGATGCATTTCTCGTCCATGAAAATTTATACAAAGAGATATTTTTTACATCAAAAAACAAAAGTCCCCTAATCTACTCGGAATGGTTGGAACCGGAGCGCTCGGACTCTGTCCGCTCGGAGTCATCGGAGTCGAAACCAAGAGCACCCTTTGCCTCTCCTTCGACCCTTCTAGCCTCGGCAATAAGAGCCGGAAGATCAGTGAAGCCATGCTCGGCTTGCTCGAGAGTAATCCTCCGAGACTTCCACTTCTCATATTCAGCAACAATAATGGCCTGAGCCTCGGCGGCCTCGACGCTCTTCAGAGCCTCGTCCAAATCAGCCTCGGCCTGGGACAACTTCGCTGCCAGGGCATCCCGAGCCTCCCCATGAATATTCAGCATTTGAATGGCCGATTGAAGCTCGGCCTAGAGGGCGTCATTTGCATCGGCCGTCTCCCTGAGTTCGTTCTTCAGGTCATCACACATCCGAGGCCTGTTCTCTGCTTTCTCTTCGAACACCCTGGCACGCTCCTGATACCGGGAACTCTCAGATTCAAGAAGCCGGTTCCTATGGGCCAAGCTAGAAGCATCCGACTTCACCACATCCAGCTCCTCCCGGAGTTGGGAGAAAGAGGTCTCAAGCTCACCCAGCCTCGAGGAAATTTGAGCATTATCCCGGTTAAGGCAGATCTTCTCGACTTCGAGGCTCCGATTGTATTCGGTCATAGCGACCAGTTCACTCCTCAGCCGACGGTTCTCGGCCTTTGCTGCGTCAAGCTCGGGCTGAAGATGGGAAAGAGCAACTGCTCGACTCAGCTCCTCTTCCTTCTCCCGAAGAAGATGCACATACTTCTCCGTTTCCCGACCCTGGGCATCCAATTGGCCCTTAAGATCGTCCATCTCTTGCTGGGCACGAACGAAGGCCTCGTTAACAAGCACCACACTCTGCAAAAGAAGGCAAGTCAAAAAACTTAAACAAGAACAGGATTAAAATTCATAGTAAAGGTATGCAGAGACGGCTCAAAAACCTACCCAGTTGCTCGCCTACATACCCTCGTTGATAAGGCATTGCCAGGTAACCCTGGTCATTTTTCGCTTATCCGAATCTGAGACAAGAGGCCTCAGGTAACTCGCTACATACACCGGGCGAGAAAAGAAGCTGCAGTCCTCGGGGACGGTGACCACAACCGATTTGGTTCTCCTCGGTTCCACGCTTGGCGCAGGAAAAACACGCACCAAGCCGTCCCTAGCCCAGATTCAGAGGTCCGGCTGGCCGACCTCGTAGCCCGAGGGATAGGCAGATGCTTGAATCCCGCAGCTTCGCCGGTAGCGGGAGGGGTGCCCGAGAACATATCGTCAAAATCGTCAGGCCGTGGTGCCGGGGTAAATGAACTTGGAGCAGCCTCAATATATTCGGGAAAGCTTGGGGGTACCGTAGTTGCGGCAGGCTCATGCTCGGGCGTCAGATCGACGTCGACGGGGACTTCGATCTCAGGAACCGGCCCAGTCTTTTGACCGACCTCAGCGGCGGCCGCCTCCTCGGGCCTCCTTGTCCTTTGCAGGGGTGCCTCTTCAGAAGAAGTTTCACCTGTAATGTCGACAAAGTCAATCGACCTTAGAGGAGCCGGGGAAAGAATTTCTTCCGCACCTGTATGTGAGACCGGAATCAGAAGTCCTTCAGCAGCAGAAGGAGGAGGTGAAACGGCGGCGGCCTCCTCAGGGATCGGAGCAACGGGAGAACCGGCATCGACTCTCCGGATGATGACATCGGGATCTGTTTCATCCCGGGAGGACCGGGCGACGCTCCTCGCCCTCTTCTGCGGCTTTTGCCCCCTTTCCGAGGGCCTCTTTCTTTTGGCCGCAGTAGCAGCAGCGAGGGCACGAGACGCACCCGCTGAGTCAAACTCCGATGCCGACGCTGTGGGTTCGGCGCCCGACTCCGGTCTCGGATCCACCGAGCCCTTGGGTAAACCTGAAAGCCAAAGAGATCATGAGTACGGACTGTGAAAAACTGCATTAAACTCGGGTGAAAGCATAGTACTACCGTGGTTTTGGGCGACTCATCGACCGCGTGATAGGTCGGCCCACGTCCGGTTGTCGTGGTCATACTGGCTGAGGAGTACCGTGACCCATTCATTCAGATTGCGGACTATCGGGGGAACGTATCCGTTGGCTAATCGAAATAAGAAAAGCGGTGAAAAAATGAGACCGAAGAAGGACAAAACATACAAAGGCAATAGCTCGAAGTTCAGGCTTACGCTTGTCGTTCCACTCTTCAGGGCATGGCATGTAATCTTCCGGGATGATGTCCGAGGTCCTCACACGGACGAACCGCTCCAGCCAGCCTCGGTCTCTGTCCTCGTCCATCTTCGAGAAAAAGGGGTTCCGACTGCGTTTGGTCAATTTTATTACGCCGCCCCGGAATATCCTCGGGGAATATAGGTGTATCAAGTGGGCCAACGTGAACTCTTTCTCGGCGTTATTGGCCAGCAACCGGAGACATGCCACGACCCTCCAAACAATCAGACCGATTTGGGCCAAGGTCACTCCGTAAGTCCTGTTGACACCCAATTTTGTCCCGCCTCTCCTCCAAAATACCTATTTACGCTTTTAATATTCTTAGAAAATTAAAAAATATATATATATTTATTTTTTACTATAATTATTAGCCTCTTATCAATACCGGCACTTCATTATTCTATTACAGTTACTATTATTATTATTATTATTATTATTATTATTATTATTATTATTATTATTATTATTATTATTTATTACTATTATTATAATTCACAATTTTTATCATTTCAGAATTTTACCAGCTTACGCACACGTATCGCATTTATCTTTGCATAATTAAATAATAGTGTTTATTTACTGTTGGATTTTCGAAATATTATTACACGGCTATTACAACGCCATTTTTTATCTGAGTACTAATAATTGCATATTTTATATTAAGTAATATTTTAACACAAGTTATTTAAATAGGTCTTTTATTTAAATGTAGTAACCCAATCAACCCATACTATTTTCGGACCAATTTATAAAATCAGCCCACATTTTAACCTATCTTAATGCCCAATCCACATTTAAATACCAGCCCAATATTTTAAAAACGGACCAGCCCATTACCTAAACACTACCCGACCCGACCCGGTCCAGCCCATCCCCTATTTTTCCTTAACCCTAAATCCCTAACCCCCCTTCATTTTTTCCGCCGCTTCTGTCTCTCCCTTTCCCCTCCTCTCTTCTCCTTCAATTCCTTTTCCTCCATCTTCTCCGTTCCCCCCACTCGTTCCTGTCCCCCCCACGCTCCTCTGTCACCCACTCATCCCTGTCCCCCGCTCCTCTCTCTCATACGCTCCTTTTTTTTTTTTTTTTCTTAAATCAAATGAAACCCTATAAATCTGTGGCGAATAGAATTGCAAAAAAGGGGATTTTTTGGGGGGAAGGTGAAACCCCCCTCAAGAAAGAAAAGATTTTCGGATGGTAAACGCCCCCCCCCCCCCTAAGAATCAAAGCTTTAGAAACGGAGAAATCCCCTGGAAATAGAGCTCTCTGAGTCATCCGAAATCCCCCTAAAAATAACAAATTTCCAGTGGTTGTGCTAATTTGAAAACATCGAGTCCAAAATATTAGAATATTTGTTTCCTGTTTTTTGTCTTCTTTGTTTGTTGTTGTGAATTCGAGCATCGCAAACTCTGGCTCAATAGTCTTCGAGGTAGATATCGAAACCTTCGCCTCATTTCGCTGCACCCGAAGAAGGTAATTCTCTATTTTTTTTATTTTCGCATTCGCTGTTGCTCTGTGTTATTTTGGTTGTTATTCTGGAATTAGAATATTTTAGTTTAGTTAAGCTAATTTTGTTAGACAAACAAGTTGGTTTGCAGGTTTTCTGTGTTGATCTGTTTGTATGGTTAAGTATGACAATTTGGTTTAGTTTGGCTTAAGTATGTGAGCAACTTTTCTTTGGTCAATTAATTTTGGTCTCATAGCTCAGTAGGTGTTGATGTATTCATTCAAGATTGTCGTCTCAGTTGGCTTGTGTTCTGTTTAGCTTAATTTAGTAGCGTTACACATATTCTTATTTTAATTAGTTTAGTTTCGTTTTAGTAGTGAAAATGTTTAAATATTCATGTTCAATGTGGGTTAGTTTCCAGTCTAAGTAGTAGCAGAACCTATCTGTTCATGCCTTAATTCAGTTTCAGCTAATTTTAGTTTTATTAGCATGTTTGTGTCTGTATGTAGTTCATGTGAGTATATTGAATGTTCATGCCTCTGTATAATTGAACCCTTATGTAGTATTGTATTTCTGTTCTCCTTTAACTTTGTTGAGCATATGAAGCCATGAGTTTAGAAAAACTAAATCGTTTTATTTTTTCCTCTACTTGTTCCCTAATTAGAATCATAAAAAATATGATTGTGTGTTTTTTTTTGTTTGGTCTCAACATATGCTGCCTATTTGTCTATTTTAGAAAAAAATAGAAGAAGGGTTAAGTGTGCTAATATCCAAATGTTAGAGTCTTTACTTGAATAGAAAATATGGGTTTGTTAGATGCTTTTTATTTAGTAATGAAAATGTGCATTTTGATAGGTAACTGTGGAATAATATACTCTCTTGTTTTATAGATTTCCCATTAAAATTTAAATTAACTGGATAAATTTGAAGTACTTTCTCAACGGGAATATATGTTTTCATTAAGTTTATTGCCTCCTTGGTTATTTGAAACAAAGGTGTTAATTAATAAGCCACATGCTAACATGAACATGATTAAGACTTTAAGCAATTGTTCCTTTTTTTTAAAAACCTTAATCAGTCACTAGATTTAATTACTTCTTAACTGAACAATCTTTTCTTCATTCTCTTTCAATTGTGTCCTCTAGGTACTGTATGGATAAGAGTGTATTGTTGTGTTTTCTGCCTGATTAGAACGGTTATGAGGTTCCATCACTTCTTCTACACTGAATATGGAAAAGATAAAAGCTTGTCTACAGTGAGATATGATTTGTTTTATAGTAAATATCCATGACAGTGATTTGTGTGTTTTTTTGTAATTTTTGAATCAGATTACTTCCTTTTTACTGGAATTACCTATCCATGTTAAAATAGGAACTCATTTCCAATGCTGCATTTTCCTTTCAACTCTGTCTTGGATATCGGTTGGATGCATTTTTATTTTATTTTCAAATTCGGTATATCCCAGCATTTTTGATTGAATTCAGGAAGGATTAAGGAAGTACCTCAAAGATAAAATCATGTCTTTTGTCTAGGTTTCCTTCTACACTATGTTGATGTAATCTTATCATGTTTAGCCATTTTTTATTATGCTTTCAATCAGTTCTTCTATGGATCTTTCCATTATCTTTTCCTTCTCAAAGAACTCCCTGTCTATTCAGATGGCTTTAATTTAATTAGATTAATCCATATAGGGCATGGGGTTTAATTTTCTTATGAAGAGCTCTGTATGATTTGATGGTGTGCTATTTGTATAAGAATGAATAATATCTCTGGAGCATAAGCAAAGAGCTTAAAGGATTTCCTTGTTTTCATGGAAATGTTGGTCTGAATAGGAGTTAACCTTGGTTTCTTGCTAAGTAGTTTAACTACTCAAGTTTACAGCAGTTGTTTATTGAAGCATAACACTTTCTTCCTCCCAAACTATATTTGAATGCTAATATGTTTCCTTGGTTCTGATCTTTGTCGTTAGCGCATTATCATGTGAGCTTTGGGACTCTAATGAATTAAGGTGACCTTGCATGAATTAGCCGTAAAAAAAACAGTAATACGTTTGAGAGTCTTAAGGCAATTGTGCTATGCTTCCTTTCATTTAAATTGATTTGAGCCCATCTGAGAACTAAAAGAGCTGATACATCTAATGTATACTTGACTGTTGTTGTGTGCCTCCTACATGAAATTGTGAGCTTCTGTTCGCTACTGCTGTTGGGCATAATCTTTGCCTTAGCATATTTTTGTCTGCGTAACTACTGTATGGTTGGATATAGTGAATATACTTAGTCCATATTATGTGCATCTTCATGGGGGCGAAACATGTGTTGGCAGATCCCTAATACAGTCCATTGCCAATACAGTGTTTAAATTTGTGCATTGTTGCGAGCATACTTCATTCGAAGTATGTATATAAGTATGCTTAAATATACCTAGTATATATTGTCTACTGGGCTGTTTTCAGTTTGTATTTCTTTTGTTTAACCTTATTGATTGTATACTAATCTTTTACTTTCATTTTTTGCATGAACTCCGCCTACGAGTCCAAGGGATTCGTCTCCTTTCCCACATTCGGGGTTGGGCTAAAAGCCCAACATAATATTCTCGAGTCATTTTCCCATCAGGCCTATCCGCAGCAAAGAAAACAAAAATATTTGGGCCTTGGCCTGTACAACAGCAAATAGGTCCAGCAGTTCCCAAATGGGCTGGCCCATTCGATATTTTTTTACCTCTTTTATTTTATTTTGTGCATTTAACTTGTGTTATGTAACTAATCCTTTATCCCGCTCTATTTTCTTAAATTAGCTGAACTTTAGTGTATTAGTGGGCTTAGTTTAGTAATGGGTAATTTAGTTTAAGAAAGACTAACAATTCATCCCATTAGTTTATTTCTCTTCTTTTTCATGCTAAATGTCTAATATTTTTCATTTGAGAATGATTGATTTGCAAAATGGCATGACTATATATTTTAAGTAAAAGGAATCATACTTTCATCATAAACGTTTCCAAACGTCACTAATACGTAAATACAAACTCAAGTATATTCATAAATAACTCTTCAAGTTCGAATCAATCATGCATTTAATTAAACATATCACATTATCTTATTCAAAGTTCAAATTTGCGAAGTCTTATATTAAAACTATTACTCATATGCAAATTATTTTTTACAAGTTTTTTTTTTTTGAAATAGTATTAGCATTTAAAATCATATCAACATATCTTTAAGTGTTATTTAGCATTTCAAATCTTCTTTTGCTAAGCGGCATTTGAAATTTCCTTTCTATATAAATTATCATATTTTCTATCAGTCTTATTCTAGCTAATATTTCTCATTTAAAGCCTTAGTAATATTTATAAGTATTATTTTAAATAGCATTATTACATTTTTTTTCTTTTAAGATCTTAGCAATAATTTATAAATTATTCTCTTAATAATATTTGCGCTTAGTCTATATTAATTAACCTAAGTTTGGTCGGATAACCGTAAGTTAACGGATTCTAAAGGATGCCTAACCCTTTACCTTTAGGATAATATAGAGCCCTTACCTAGAATCACACTGGTTAAGCAGACTATTAATTGAGGTTTAGTTTTAACTTTGCCTTAGTTAATCTCTAGGTGTCCTAATTCACCGTTAAATTAATTAGGTGGCGACTCCTTAAGTAAAAAATAGGAATCACCAATATGTCGTACTACTCCTAATTTAACCCCGGGTTAAAATGGGGTGCGACAAGTCCGGCACATGTCTAGGACGACCGGGTCAATCGGAGGGTCGAGCTTGAGAGTAAAGGGGTAGGTGTAAACGTACAAAAAGCCTCTCCGGTGGTCGGTGACTGATTCATCAGGCCCGGGGGCGAAAACTTGAACCGAGCGTGTGTTCCACCCGCAGTCTGCCCGGACCAGGTCGAGCTTATCCTCGATAATGGAAGAGGGGTATCGTCTCACATCGAACCCCCTGTCGGACACCGACGAAGGCTTTTCAACCTCGAGGTCTTTGTTGAAGTTGAATTTGGACGGTATAACATCCGAAGCTGTAGGATCAAAGGAGCTCTTTGCTTTTGCCGGAGATACGGTCTCGGTTCCTGGGGTTGAGATTGAGGGAATGTCATGAGAAGTGGTTTCAGACATCTCGAAAATATGAAAGGATGAAAATTCGGAAGAGGAGTTCAAGAAGAATGAGGGAACTGATGATTCGAGGGATGACAAAGTACGAAGCAAGCAACACTCGAGCAAGAATAGTTAGCAGAAATGGTGACAAAGTTGATTCTTTCTCACGTAATATAAGGCAATGGATCAACAACAGATTTGCTATGAAGATAACTGTGTGTGGTGAAGATGAAGAAATGCAGTAAAGAGTGTAAGATGAAGGGAAGATAGATCGTGAAAGTGTTGAAATGAAGAGGGAAAGAGCCTTATATAGGCATGGGGCTGTGACGGTTACGGTTCCCCAGCCAACCGTGGAGCGCCACGTGTCCCGTAATTAATGTGAAATGACTTGAAACGACGTGCATGGGGCGGTTGTCAGGACCGGCCAATCGGGATGAGACACGTGGCCGATAAAGGAGGAGACGTGACGCAACCGTTCCCGCCAAAATGAGAAGATAACCACGAGCCGTTGGAGTCACTGGTTTTGTGGTTCATCCACTTCCCGTTACTCCGAAAGATCAGTGATCCGAGAAGTGTGGGGATTATCTGTATACGGTAAAAACCGGATGTGAGTCAAACCGGTGAAGCGAGAAACCGGAGGGAGAAGGGAACAAGAACATACATGAAGACTCTCATTCTGAACCGGAGGAGCGCTTGTCCGGAGCTAATCGGGGAACCATTTGGTCCGGTTCCTTCATCACCGAGTTGGTCGAGGTCGTTACCCCGAGTATCCGTGCCGTTTGTCCGGTACAACCGTTGCACACAAGCCACGCGCCAGTAGCATCCTGCCATGGTCAACAACCAACCATGCGTGTGTCAGACCGTACGGCCAACCTAATCCCACCAAATCCGTTCAGAGTTGTACTTATTATTATTACTTTAACAAGTTATATGGTATGAGGCTCATAGAGGCAACACTATAAATAGAACTCATCCCCCTCCTTTGAGGGGGTTGACTTATTCATTTTCAAGAACACTTGTAACATCAAAGCATATATACAATCTCTCTCTCTCCAAGATCAGATTCGGTCCACAGTGACCATTTGCATTTTCGTTGTATTTCCTCAAATAAGTGTTGCATGTCATTTAACAAGCATTAATACTCTTCATCAATTGCATTGCTACATAACGTCCATACACTCTATTCCCTACGGTATATATTGAGATTTAAACAATATCCTATACCCACTTACAAATTCAATTGATTATCCAAATTCGGGGTAAACACTCATATATCTTCCTACCAAACCCGTACCATAATGTAGGAAAGTGTAGATAACATTGCATTTTATTACTCGAAAATGACATTTCCTGAACTGGCCAGTAGATGGGAACACTCTTAGCATAAGGAGACAAAATCTTCTCCCAAGCATTTTGAGTGTTAATTACTTGCTAGTGCATACTAACGAGTCTGACATATCACCTTAAATGCAGACTGCTCTGCAAAAATAAAACTAAAAATAAAAATGGTGCAGGAAAAAAATTTAAATACGAAATACCACAACAGAAAGAGAGAAGGAAGTTAGGTGAAAGGTGATTGTAGCTTAGTATCTAATTATGTTTGAATCTTAAGAAAAGGGGAAGAAGGTGTAAGTTGGACAAAATAGGCAACATAACCAACTCACCAGAACTATATAACAAAAGAGAAGAGTTTGAAAAAACAGACAGCGAGTGTTGCAGTTTGTAGTTGTTTTCCTTCGTTTTCCTTACCAAACATTATTGCAGAGATACCACTACTGTATATGAAATTTGCTATAATACTGTGGCAGTTGGATATATAAATATAATAATTTTACTCGCAGGAAAAGGCTTTCTGATAACTCTAAAATAATAGAGAATGCAATTTGATCAGATGGATTGTTGCTTTCTATCACCATACACAGTAAAATATTGAGGAATAATCTTTTGCATGAAAAGTTTTCTAGCTACCTTATGATTGCAGTCTAGTAGTTCCCTCCTTTGCCCCTTTTCCCCAATTTGTATGTCTGGACAGTAGTGGGGCTAGGCGGGTAATTAAGGGGGATAGTTTGATTGACATCATGTTCTATAGCTCCCAAACTCCACAAAAGAAGCCTTCTTGGGAGTAGCTAAGAATGATTTTTTTTGATTAATTAATGTGATTAATTAAGTTTTATGCAGTAGCCTTGGCAAAGGACTTTTACTTAATCACATAATAAATCTGTTTAGGAACGATGAGGTTACAATAAGAAAAAGATACTTAATAAAGAACTATTGAAGTCAATCATATCAATTACATTAGCTTGTAAAGATTATGTAAGTAGTCAATGTATAAACTTGGGCGGAACCAGGTATAACCAAGGGGGTTCATCCGGCGAAAAATTACTATGTTTATATATGGTTATAATTATTTTTTATGTATATTTATTAGATGTTGAACCTCCTTTAACTTTTTTGTTTGAACACGTTTTGGTGAAACTCCTGGCTCCGCTAATAAAAGTTAAATTCATATATCTAGACATATAGTTAGGTGCAAAGAATAAATGAATTTCCAGTTCACAACTTTCTGTTAGTATTTCAAATCCTAATTAAAGTTTTATACTACATACACTGAGCTACTAGGCATGGTTTTTTGTTTTTGGTATGCGCCTTTTAAATCACTATCCGATAATGGAAAGGTTGACCGAAACGCGAGCGGGAAAAACTTTTTATGATAAAAGGAAGAAACAAAATGATAAGAACAAAACAATGAGACTAGTACAGTGTATGAGTTTTGTACGCTTCTATGAAGATTCCAAACCCAATAATAAATAACCTAAAAATTTGAAAATACTGTCTTATTGGGACTGTTTTTATTGTCCAAAATCAGCTTTCATATCATCTAGAAGGTACAATCACTATAAGTACAACAAAACAAAAAACTGGTGGAAAAATTAATAATGTAGTACTACTACTACTATACAATTAAAGTAAATATCTCACAGCGCTCGCTCGATAACATAAAGCTAATGGAATTTTATGACATAAAGCAAGGGCAGCCATAAATTATATGATGAGCTCAAGCAAATTCGGTTTTAATTAATTGGTATGGCAGTATAATCATTAATTAACCAAAGAAATGAGTATTCTCTGGTAAATTTCCTGCATGGCGTAACCCTAAGGTGAGTGACACGTCACCAGTGGTGGTCCCAAATCTTATCATGGTGGATCCCATATTATCAGTATTTGGGGTGGTCCCATAATTATTGTCGTCACCGGAAAAGTTGCCTCGACGGCAAGCGGCGGGGTCGGGATTATGAATGTTGGTCGGAAAAGATGCTTGGTTTTCCGAGAAGGAAATATGGGAATTGATTGCAACAAGTGAAGGGTCATTATCATGGGCATTGATTTGGGATCTTTTGCTTGAGGTAACTGTTATGGCAGTGGCAGCTGTTCCTGTCTCTGCAGGGGCAGCTAGTGCTGTCGTAGTTGTAGGGGCTGTTGTAGTTGTTGTCATATTAGTAGAAGAAGAGTTACTCATATTAGGCGTTGGTGTTTGTGCATTATTGCCACTGTTTTGGCTTTGGCTTTGCTCTCTCTCATTATCATCTCCCTCTTCTTCTTTGGCCTCTTGTTGATACATCTCTTCTACCATGGGTTTCCACAGCCGCACCCTGGCATTTATGAACCAGTTTGATACCTGAAAAATAGCACATTCACATACACACAAAATTGCATCATTAATTAACTCCCATTATGACATTTATCAAACAATGATTGCAGGTAACTACTCTCACGACTAGTGCAAATAGTAATTTGTTATAAAAGATAAATTTACACTCATAGTATAATTTTTTTTTTTCACGCAGTCAAGCTTTATACTACTAATTTCAATACTTTGAAACTGAGAATTTAACTTCTATGAGTATATAATAACCGCATAGTTGAATAAGGAAACATTATTGGGAAGAATGAGATGATGTGAAAGGAGTAAGCAGTATAGAAAAGTTCCACAGAGTAAATACCACTACTACTATTGATTCATCTTTCAGTGAAGAGGTCAGTCAGCGTGTCAATAAATTGAGAACATGCAATGACCTAGAGAAACCCCATGAGATCTCTACGTATCGCATTTTATTAATAGACGTGTGGTTAGGTTTGACATTCATCAGACAAAAGAGGTAAGGAGCGACTATGGATAAACAGAGCTACAAATTTTAATGCCCCGTGTAAAAATTTACTGCTACTTTGTTTCTGCACTTATTATTCCTAGATTTTGTTTTACAAATCTAGAATTTATGTCTTTGTAGAAATGCTACAAAAGAAAAAAAATGTTCTTGTTGTGCCCTAAGGGAAAGAAAAACAAAGCCATGGAGAACTAAAACCTAAATCCATGCTATCACTAAAAACAAAAACAAAAAATCGAATGGTATCGATGAAAGTTCTCAGAAAATAGGTGTAAAATCAATTTAACTGATGTTTTCTTCCGTTTAATTTATTTTACATTAGAAGTTAAGGAATTATTACTTCTTAAATTTAATAGTATAGTAGTAGAAGAATATTTACTCATATGTTGTGTTTTTTTCAAATCATAGGGATGAAAAGTTAAGTACTACTCCTTAATTTCCCAGAAAAAAAAAATAAGTGTAGCATATGCATAATGTGAATAAGAAAATTTGAAAGGGAAAGCACAGACTATTTTAGATTAGATGAGCGAACCTGGTTTCTGGAGAGACCAGTCTGTCTTGCCAACAGATGCTTATCAGCATCGCTTGGATACCTGAGATAAAGCAAACCACAAAAAACTATCAGATTTATTACCAAATCTGTATAAAGAGACGACTAAACTTTCTTCATCCGTAGATGTGTTGACTCTTTCTCAATTTCTTTTTCTCTGCATGGGCGTGACAATCCAAGAACCAACAGCAGTAGCAGTACCTCTCTGTCACTAATCACAGAAGTAAAGCCAGAAACAACTGCATGCACTCATCTTTTTCATAATATTCATTTCATTAGATACATACATAGATTCTATTATATTTTACCATTTCCTTTTGGTTAGCTCGCTAGCTTTTATCATCATTATTGTTACTATGCAATGTCAGCTTAATGAATAGGTTCTTTTTCTTTTCCTTATTGTTCAAATTCATGCCTATGTCAGCACTAGTTCGTAGTGCATTGGATCCAGGAGAAAGAGCTTGTACAGAAAAAAAAAAGTAAAAAAAAGTAAAGGACGTAAATTTTACTTTATCATCAAAGTTCAAAGGACACTTAATTAAGATTCATTTAAACTCAGACATGGCAAGGGAAAGAAAAAGTAAAAAGGAAAATCTAAAAAAGAGATGTTGGAAATGTGTGTTAGACTAACAAAAGTTGATTGATGGGTGTGAAGCTTCATTTTGTCTCTTCATAATTCCATAATAATGGGGCTTTGCACTTTTGTTTATACAGTAAACGCAGGAAGATTCAGATTCCATCGGTGTTAACACTTGGGGTTTTGAAAAAGGTTAGACTTTATTACAGTCAACGGAAGCATGTACGACTTTAACTATATTACACTAATAACTTAAAAGATTTCATACACTATGAAATTACTTAAAAGATAACAAGTACTAGTTGCTTATAAAAAGTGGATTAGTGCCTTGAGAATGAGAATTAAAGAAAATTGCTTACTACAACAGATTAAATACATTGACACTGAAAGAATTATTTATACTTATTGAAATTTGTGATCCCTTATCTAAAAACTTAAACAGTTAAAAAAAGCACCTTGAGAATGAGAATTAAAGAAAATTGCTTACTACAAAGATTAAATACATTGACAGTGAAAGAATTATTTATACTTATTGAAGTGTGTCATCAATCATGTAAAAGCTTAAACCATTAAAAAGAGCACATTTCTATTTTCTTAATTATCTTCTCGACAAACAAGACTTATCTTTTACACATAACAACGGAGTAATTTTTTTGACCTATCAATGAAATTTAACTTGTTATAGCAAATAATCTGTCTCACTTTCATGAATGTATATCAGTAGTTATCTTTTGATAATATAAAAAAATATTATAAGCGATCATTATTATACACCTTAAAGTCATAATGTAGCATATAGAGTAGGGAGAGATAGACGTACGGGTGGAGAAAATGCTCAAAAAGCCAAGCTCTCAAAATGTTGACAGAACGTTCAGGTAAGCCCCTTTGGGGTCTCCAAGCTTCTTGTTCCATCATTCCCATTTGGTGAAAGGCCCTTTGCTGCCTCAAACTTTGTTCAAGCATCTTAAGCCTCGGAGTTTCTCCTTTAGTCAATCCCGAAGTTCCTGCATCTTTCTCTCCCAACAGCTCACAGCTTTGCTTCAATTGTGCTGCTATTGCATCTTTTAAACACCTGAAGTGTCTTGACATGGCTTTTTGTGCAAGTGCTGTATAGGGAACTGCCGCACCGAAACCCATCACTAGATCAAACGAATTTACAACCATCTGCATTTGTTCGCAGTAATGATTGTACCTCCTATCTACCTGCTCCAAATAATATAAGAAAAAATAATTTAGACGTTACATCAAGAAACAAAGAGAAATTCAAGATCTAATTCAGAAAAAGAAGAGGAGGAAGAACAAAAGGAGAAAGAAAAGATGGGGTAGAAAGCTGAGACGTGAACATAGTAGTCCGTTGAAATGATTGTTGATGTGAAGTGAAAAAATGTATTCTAGTTGTGCTTTGTTCCCTTGCATTGCTTGGCTTTCTATCAAAACGGCCAACACGTTATAAATAAATATGTGCTACTTAGTACTCCATTTGCATAAAGAAATGAAAGTAAAGATTAAAATTAAAGTCAACTTAAACCAACTATGATTGACATTAAATGTTTTGTTTGCAATTAGTCCTACGGTAGCTTACTAGCTAATTAACATTATGAAAGAAAATGAAACATATAAATCTGTGCTTTCCCACATATAAGGGTAGTCTCAGATCACTTAATTGTTCTACTCGCCGGATATCTAATATGTAGCTTACTGCTCCAACCGTCGAATCACTCTTTAATTATTAATTAGAATAGAATGTAATCAAACGCAACAAACTCAATCAACTTAAATGACGAAATCTAATCCCCTATAGCCGGCCTTTACTAATCCTCGTTTATATAATATTCCACTAAAAACGCCTTTAACTTTCTGCCGATTTTTTTTGTTTAATTAAACAGACTAAATAAACAACGATGATTGGGCATTGACCCATAGTAGAGAGAGATAGGATACGTGCCTCATCAAGCATAGATAATAGTTTGACCTTCCTTCTCTGATGCTCAATCCTATCAGCAGCTGATAAAGAAGGTAGATCTTTCGAAGATTCATTGTTACCGCCACCGTTATTGCCACCACTAGGGTTCGAATTAGGGTTCGTGGAGGATGCTTTGCTATTCTTCTTGAATTTGCCTCTCCCAACACTGCAGAATTCTTCCAGCAGTTCTTGGGCAGCTTTCGCATACTTGGAATTCCTCAACACATTGACCACTCCCAATGAAGACCCATACCCAACATGGACTTGATGAATGTCTTGGCTTACTCCTGATCCACCTATATTAGAATTCTTGTATCGAAATTGTCCAGAACTAGACCCTCCTCCAACTCCTTGTTGATTGAAAAACAACATGCCACTAGCTTCCCCACTCATCTGTAATTCCTCGGCCTTGTGCTGTAACGAAGATGACAGAGATAAAGAAAGTCCTTGGCTCTCTACGACGTTTACGTTTAATCCTCCGATTGCATTTGGGGTATTGAGATGATGATGGGCTGTGGTGGTGGCACTTGCTCCTCCGTTCCCCCATGACATGAATTGACCAAAAGATCCTTCAGTCGGATTGGGAAACCCTTCAAGTGTTGAAGTAGATGATGGGTTCGGTAACAACATGTGAAGCGTAGAGGAATTTGAATTAGGAGGAGATGGTGAGGGTGACCTTGGCTTTGGATTCATAAGGAAAAGTTGCATGGACTCGGCTGCGTTAATACTCTGATTGTTAGGAGTACTATGATTTTTTGCATATCCAAATTGATGACTTGCACCTCCACCTACTACCATACCTTGTCGGTTCCCGAACCACTCGTTCCCCATGGCCGTGGCATGAATTTGTTGTGGTCGTGGATTCGGGTTGGGCTGTCTATAATTGGGATTGAATTGAGTTTCTAATAATTCAGTTGCGTTTGCGGTTCCAGGAGGGAAGTTAAACATTTCAGATAACATTCCAGCTGTCTCATAAACTGCTGGAAGACCACTCGTTTCTTCTTCAAACGGTGCGGGCTCGAACCCTTGCGCTCGTAATTTATCTCGACGGATCTGTTGCGCGGCCATGTGTTGCTGCTGTTCGGCTTGTGTTCTCTCGAACCCATTTGGGAAACTGAAGAGACTGTGATGATGATAATCTTGGGACATAGAATTGGAATTTTCCGAGACTTGATGAATTTGATATTTTTGAACCTTTGAATTATGAGACGTATCACATGGACGAGGTGTTGTTGTTATTGCTATACCCATGGCAGCGTTGTCTTCTTCTTCATCATCTCTTTTCTGCTCATGTGTCTACCATGGATCGGACATGAGATAGTTAAAACCGGTATATTATCATTAAAATAATTCAAAAAAAGACATCATGGGATACAATTATTGTCAGGAGATTGAAAAAGATAATAATTGTGGCAAAGAGTAAGGTGTGAGGGGAGAGAAAAAGACTTTTCTTTCTTTTAAAAAAAATTGTTATACTAAATTTTTGTTAAAAATTTCAGAAGGAAAAAAAAAAAAAAGGAAAGTGTTCATCAGCTTTATTCATGTAGACACAAACCTCATAAGAATTGCAGCAGGTCGGTAAAGGGGTACAAAGGGTTCTCAGATATCGTTTTCTCTTCGTGGGATTTGAAAGCCAAAGCTGTGTCAGTGTCTCTCTCTATTTCTCTGTTGTCTGTTGTTTCTGAGGCTATCGTTTCTTTATCTTTATCTTTCTCTTTCTCTCCTCTTTTCTTTTTTCCTTTCTCCGTATGTATGTCTCTGCAATCGCGTTTTGGAAAAAGAATTGAACTATCCTGCAGCAATATAAAATATTTTAAAAAGGAAGATGGAGTTCTTTCAACTGTGACATGTATTGCGGTTTTATGTGTGTAGATATATGAAAATCACACATAACTGTGTTTGTCTCTGTGTGTGTTGTGAGAGTCTCTCTCTCTTTCATAGAAAGCAACACACCCTCGAGAGAGAGAGAGAGGAGAAAATAGGGAAGAGGTCGCTGTTCTCTTTTTTCACTCAACTAATTTTATATTCCATTAAGTGTGTACCAGTACTAGTTTCAATTTATTTATTTCCTTGCTTGACAAATAAACTTTAAACTGACTTGATTTTAGTCCATGGACGAAGATATAAATATCTGAATTATTTTGTGGGTTTTTAAATTGACAGATTTAACCTCCTAGTCTAGAGCAACCCACGATGTTGATGGGATAAGTGACTATATATGGTCACCAAACTTTCGGGAATAAATGCAAAGAGAATAGCAAAAGATAATAATATAACAGAAAAAAGATGGTGTAAAAATTAATATTTACAGTTTAAATTGGAGGTTTCTCACAGTTTACTCATCATTTTTCCAAGTTAACAATCTTCCATACCAGCTGGTGGTTTTAACATGAGAAATTGTATTAACTAATTTTATAGAGAAGATAAAATTTAAACTCCATTTATGGAACCTAAATTGCGTGCGCTTTCTTATTTTTAACTTTCTTCATTTTGTTTAATTTCCCAATTATTAACATCTGAAGATAATGACGTTCATGAGGAGTTTAGTGATTCATCAAGAAGAAACTCTTACTATTTAAGTAAATGAACTTTAGTTTGCCGAAGGTACAATTTTCTTTCAAAAGTTTGAAATTAAGGTTGGTTAAAAGGACATCTCAACGTCATTTTATCAAACGTTAATCCATCATTATCGTAACAGTGCTCACCTGAACCTCAACTTTCAGCGAACTTGGGGTGTAATTGTCAATCTCCATGGGCCATAGACCTTGGAAACCAATACAATATCTCTAAACTATAATATAATAAAAAGAAAAGGTCAGCAGTGAGTCATCCAAGTGACATTTCTTATTGCAAAGTAAAGATTAAAAAAAATTAGTTCAGTTTAGATGACAATTGTACCCTCATAACATTGCCTGCATGACGGTAGTGCTATACTGGTATTGTTGATAGGGTCATGCCGGTCACTTTCTAGACTACCTAGCTATTTCTTTTTCTATATTGCTTTCTATTCTTTTTCCTTCCTCTCTCTTGAACTATTGAACCCCTCAAAATTGAAAAAGAAAATAAAAGAGAATTAGTTTAAGTTTTATACACAGATAATAGTGTAAAAAGATATTTACTAATATGGTGACAGAAAAAAAAAAAAAAGACTTCTATGATAATTTACTAGTCATAAAATTAATTTTATGACAAAAGTTAGTTATTGACATGATAAAAATAGTGCTAATAAACTTGTTATACCGATTAGACTATGAGCCTGTTTGGATGGATTTTTTTTAAGCAGCTTATAACCTGTTTTCAGCTTATAAGCTACTTAAAAAAAACCCATCCAAACAGCCTAACTTATTTTTTTGGGCTTATTTTAAGCACAAAATGACTTATAAGTTGGCCAGTCAAACATTCAAAAAAGTTGAAAACGGCTTATAAGCTGTTTTCAGCAACTTTTAAGCTAAGCCAAACGGGCTTTATAGTAATTAATAGTGCACTGACAGTATATATAAATACAAAACTAAATAGGAAGAAAATAAGAAACGCCTAAAAAACAAATTAAAGATGGCACAAATATAGTTGTGATAGAATGATAAGTATTCCTTCGTCCTTATCAAGAAATCTCGAGTTTGAATCTTTTTGGGTACGAAATTATCTTTGTTAGGAAGCATTTTCACTCCTAATGTGGACTTCCTGGTGCATCCAAATTTAATCGAGCCCCAATACGGAAATGGGACACCGGGTGGAAAAAAAAATGAATTTAGTTGGCACGTGCGAAAGGTATTTTATTTACGAAGTGTAAATAGTGAGCTACGCTGGAGAGCTGAAAGCCACTCATAACTGACTCACGTTTGGCTCCGAGGAAGATTACTACTACTATCACTATGTCTATGATTTACCAGCTTTAGTCACTGTCTTCATTTCGCCCAACGTTTTTTTTATTCGGTTTCTCTGGATATTGTATTTTAATCTGTGATTGTAACCTACGCATACAGTACATGATTTCCCTTTCAAGGGTACGTACCTAAAGGTTGCTGATCACAACAGTAGTTCGCTAATATGCATATGCCTTTTTTTTTCTTTTTTCTTTTTTTTTTCTTGGAGAGATGTGCTATATATAAATAATGCGGGGAGTATATAAGAAGTAAGTTTGAGATTCTTATACCCGCAAATATTATGTCGATGTTCATCAAATTGCTTAATAGGTGATTGTTAGAACTTCAAGACTCATTTCATATTTCAATTGTTGCAATACTACTAACTTGTACAACACGGTTGAAGTTGTAGAAGTTGATCTGAATAGTGCACAAAACAACATTAAACAATTTGATCCGGATACTTCAGAAATCTTTTCCTCTAAAGCCACTCTTTTGGATAAGGGATTAATTAGACTGATCACAATTACGTACAGTATTTATTATTAACCAATTGACAAGCGCATGTAACAAAAGCATGTGACACTTTACCTCAGGCGGAGCCAGGATTTTAACTAAGGGGATTAAAAAATATAACGAAGAAGCAAAGAGGTTCAACATCAACTATATATATATATATATAATAATTTTCACCTTATATATACAGTATAATTTTTCATCAAATGGGGTTCGAATGAACCTCCTAGCCCCTTACTGGCACCGCCCCTGCCTTACCTTCTCCACAAATCCAGAATGTGGATGAGTCTGCTCTGATATTGTATACTTTCGTTGTTCCATTTTGTTTGGCTATTTTTCTCATTAGATTTTAAGAACAAAACATTTTCATGTTTGAAAACAATTCAATTTTAAATTTGTCATTTTACCCTTAATGACATGTTTTTATAATAATAAAAATATTATGACGTGTTTAACATCACAAGTTCCAAAAGATGTTATTTTATTGTTAAACTTTGTACTCCAAACCACATAAATTGAAATGAGAGAGTGATAAAAATTGATTTTGAGCCTAACTTAATCCAAAAAGTTAGTTAAGGATCACCAAGTTCATATAAACACGCAATATTATTTCCTTAACCAACGTGAGACATTTTAACAATGCACATAGATCGCAACAAGATATTAGATGCTACAAGCAAAATTAATGCATCATCCTTCCATTTCAATTTATGTGGCAATGTTTGATTTGGCACAATGCTTAAAAAAGAAAGGAAGAGTTTTTAAATTTGTAGTCCAAAACAAAATTTGGATATTTATGTAGCTATAACTCATTTCATTAAGAGTAAAAGAGGATTTTAAAGTTAAGGTGTCTCTAACTACGAAAATGATATTATTTTTTGGACAGGCTAAAAAAAAAAAGAATGTCACGTAAATTGAAACAAAAAGAGTATACGAATAATGTCGTTTCTTTGGAGGAAAAAGAAAGCCTTGTTACGTTGATGGGATAAAAAATATTTAAACTTCAAAAATTAGATAAACATGTGACAGATGTAACATAACTACGTCCTTGAATTGTATGTAAAACAAGACTATATTTAAGAAAAACTCAATAAAGGGGAAGAGGTGAAACTTAGCAACATCAAAAGAGGAGTGATGGTTGACAGGCTAACTTTCACCCATCTTTGGTGAGCTTTAGGGTGATGATATCACGTGAATCTCACACCTTCTCCTCCTTCACACGCTTGAATATGAGAGGACCACTTCATCATTGAAAATCTAATGGCTCCGCACGTGCTACAACTTTCCTTTCGCTAATTTTTCTTTATTATTTCCCTCCTTCCACTCCATATTATAAAGGAGACTTATTCGACCTACTAGTGTGAAACCCAAAAGGCAAAATATTTAAATGAATCACGAAATATAAACTGTTAAATTATACTTTAAAACTGTACATGAAGGAGGAGCAATTAATTGAAAAATGTTGTATCAAATTTCAAACGTTACCAACTGATATAATTTTATGATATTATTTGGATTGGTCTATAAGCACAATTAAGCGCCTTTTTTTTTTTCAGACTTTCCAATTATTGTGTCTACCAGAATTCACGTGTAAAAGTAGAGAACTTTATGGATTTAAGAAGCATCACATATTTGTTATTTTTGCGGGCATGCAAAGGTAAAAAGTGTTTATATGTCGGTCCGGGCTTGATTTAATTAGCTTATGTATGAAAATAGTAGGGCTAACCGGCTAACTGCTAACAGACCCGAAAATCCAAATTTAATATGATCTGAATTATTTGCCGATAAACTAACACAATCAAATAATTGTCATTTACATGATCATGAAGATGAATTTGATTCTCGAGAAAGACGTGAATGATTAATTAATTAGCGAAAAATAATTAAGATTATTAATCAGTATAACTTGAGCAGGGGGGGGGGGGGGGGGGGGACAGTCAGGATGTTTCATGTTCGACATGAAGATGCAATTCGAAAAGGCTTGATAAAGTTTGCACTGAATCAATTAGATTCTTTTGATATGGTTAACTTCTTTAATTTTTTTTTTTCGCTAACTTTTGATGTCTATAAGCTCAACGTCAACACTAAATTATTTTATTCGGGATGTCTACTTCCTCTATTTTTGATGAACACGTAGTCTCACCTTTTACCTCTTAACTTGTTTAACAAAAAACTAGTCACCTTGACTTGATTGGTGGTTTAATTTTTTTTTTCAAATTTACCATTTATGTTGCACAAAGTGGAGATTAGATTTTGTGTAAGAAAATAGAGATCTCACTTAATCGATTTCATTCTTAGCAGTTTGACACGTATTTCCAGTTTGTTTTTGTACGCTTTCATTTCTAATCATCGAAAACCGTTCATGCTAAACAATTTAGAAGAGTTGAAGTTAGGTATAGCATTAACTTTTATTATGATCAAGTCAACTAAACGATATTTATAGAATTTTGTTTTAGAATGTAGAATTTATAATTTTAAAAACGAAAAAGATTGCTTACTATAATAGATAAATGTAACTTGATAGGATAAAAATTCTTTGACAGTATATACGTATAACTTAAATTCATTTACAAAAGGACGAATAGTGATTTTAATCCTTGTGTTATAGGTTTATCTCCGTTTTGGTCCTTGTGTAATTCGACTAAGCATAAGTAACCTTCAATTAATATAAACGTACAATTTTAGTCCCTCAAACTAACGGAAGTTAAAAACTTAACGGAATCATTAATTAAAAATAAATTAAAGCTAATATAGTGTATACTGTATACTGAGACACCTGAAGATCAAGAAGCCGAGGGGCGAGGAGAATCATATTAAAACCCTAGCTTCTGTTCTTGGCAAGTTCGAATAAATTATTTCCAGATTCTCTGTTTTTCCTACTTTTGAATTACGATTTAGAAACATGGGACTGTGTATTGCAGTGGATTCACCTTTATTCATATCAGTTTCATTCAGATTAAGTCGTTTTTCAAGTTAATTTTTTTTTTTTCCTTACATGGGGGTTGGATTTTGTCCTTGTATTCATCTTCAAGATCTATTTTTTTTTTCTTTGGGTTTGCTTAGTGTGCCCTGGAAAATGTGTTTTTGGTGAATTCATTTCCTAGTGTTAGATTGTGAAGAATGCCTTGTTTATAAAATAAGGGACCAACTCTACTGTATTAATACTTATTATCATCAGGCAGATTTTCAGGATTAATTCAACCAAAAAAAATTGATAATATTACGGTTTAGAATAAATTGAAAACTTTAAACCAAGACTTCTTAAGCAAGAAGATGATGATGATTGAAGTTGGTAAATGACCTCCCATTATACCTCGAAATTCTGAAGACTTCGTGCCAAATAACCCTTTGAGCATTTACCATTGACTCGTAGCTACACGCTTTATTTTTATTTATTTATTTATTTTTAATTAAGGATTCCATTAACTTTTTAACTTCCATTAGTTTGAAGAATTAAAACTACACATTTGTATTAATTAAAGGTTAATTATACTTAGTCAAATTACACAAGGACCAAAAATAAAATAACCCTATAACACAAGGACCAAAATCGCTATTTGCTCTTTACAAAACTAAAACAATCACGCTTTTCTTTTTATGGTAATTAGCGATGGTTGAATTTGCAAGCTATAAATCAGTGACAAGCGCCTTACAACTTCTTTCGTGGCCCCCTTTCCACCATATAAAACCTGAAAAGTAAGTTTGGATTCTGTATTTATAATCTGTAAAAATAACACAAAGACTAAACTACCCTTCTAGATATACAAATATATATCTATCAGATTCTACCCATAGGTGGTTCAATTTCATGTAAAATTTATCTGGGACTTATTAGCCTCTTTGGCCAAGGTCATAACCAAATTAAGAGAAAATTTAAACAACTCACCTTTTTTCTTTTTGCTTAGAAGGATAGTTTTTATTTATTTAACACAATTACATAGTTCTTAGCATATCACACGGATCGAGAAGGATATTTCTATTAAAACTTCTTTCTTGAGAATTTAAAACATAAGTATCTAACAAATCAGGCTAGGAAAAAACAAAAAGAATCTTTGGGTTCTCCTATTGCATTTTGGCTATAAGATATCCGCAATTTAATTCCCTTCAGTTCTCTGTACGCATGTGTAAACAATGGTGAATCTTAGAGAGATGTTAGAGAGAAAAATTGGGGAAAAAATTTCTGTATATTCTATCTTCTTTCTGTACAAGACTACAATACATATAGACCATTGACCAGTCTATTCTATCCTATGCTTAGCTGTACAATTAGTTGTATTAGCTGTACAATTAGTTACAACTAACTCTAACTATCTCTAGTATACTCTAACCAACTGCCACGTCATCTAACTCCTTAACACTCCCCCTCAAGCTGTATGGTGCAAACAGGTTTTGCACTCCCATCTTGGACAATAGAAAATCATGTTGTGCCTTTCCTAAGCCTTTTGTAAGAATATCTGCTAACTGTATCTTGGTGCTCACATGTTATGTTCGAATGAGCCCTGCTTGTATTTTTTCCCGAATGAAGTGACAATCGATCTCAATGTGCTTGGTTCTCTCGTGATATATAGGATTAGCTGCAATTTGGAGAGCAGCTTTACTATCGCAGTACAATGTCACTGGCAGGTCGAGTTCCACATTTAGCTCTTTGTATAGTTCAACTAACCATACAGTTTCTGCTATAGCATTTGCCATGCTCCTATATTCGGCTTCAGCTGAGCTTCTCGAGACTGTATTCTGCTTCTTAGACTTCCAAGAAATCAATGAATCGCCAATCTTGACTACAAAACCACTGACTGATTTTCTGGTCATTGGACAAGTAGCCCAGTCTGCATCGTAGTGTACTGTAAGTTGTTTAGACATCTTGGATGACAACATTATTCCCAGACCTGGTGCATTCTTCAAATACCTTACCACTCTTAAAGCCCCATCTATATGTGTCTTCTTTGGCTTATGCATGAATTGGCTCAGGTTTTGAACTGCATAACTGATGTCTGGCCTTGTCATGGTCAAATATAGCAGTTTGCCTACCAGTTGTTGATAGCAAGTGGGATCACTCAGCAATTCATCTGGTTGTATGTTCTCAGGTGCACATCCATGATCAAAATCTGCACTGGTGAACCTCTGATTGACCTCCAAAGGAGTTCCTGCAGGTTTGGACCCTGCCAGCCCAAGTTCTGCAATGAGGTCAAGTGCAAACTTTCTCTGACAAACCATGATGCCTTGTTGATTCCTGGCTATTTCAAGACCAAGGAAATACCTCATCTCCCCCAAGTCCTTGATCTTGAAATGGGACTTGAGCATATCCTTAGCATGTTGAACTAGAACAGCATTGGACCCAGTAAGAAGGAGGTCATCAACATAAACTAAGATGAGAACTACATCAGAACCAGACCTTTTACTGAACAAGGAATAGTCATGATGACTCTGAGTATATCCAGCACCCATCAAGGCTTCACATAACTTCAGATTCCATTGTCTGGATGCCTGTTTTAGGCCATACGAGGATTTCTAAAGTTTACAAACCTTACCTGATAGCTCCCCCTGCCTAAGAAGGCCAAGAGGGGGTAGCATATAAACATCCTCAACCAAGTCTCCTTGTAAGAATGCATTGAAAACATCCATTTGATGTAGCTTCCAGCCATGCATAGCAGTTAAGGAAAGAACTGCTCGAACAGTGATCATCTTGACAACAGGAGAGAATGTCTCTTGGTAGTCAAGACCCTCTTGCTGAGTATAGCCTTTAGCAACCAAACGAGCCTTATATCTCTCCACCTCCCCCTGTGCATTATACTTTACTTTGAACACCCATTTACACCCTATGGCCCTCTTGTCTGAAGGAAGATCAACCAGACACCAAGTATGGTTGTCACTTAAAGCCTTTAATTCCTAATCCATGGCTAGAACCCATTGAGAATCTTGTAGAGCTTCCTCATAAGACCCTGGCTCTTTAATAGCAGAAAAATTGCAAAGAGAGTGAAAATAGGGTTCTGATATATTGGCATAAGACATATAGGCTGAGAGAGGATGGATGGTAGAAAAAGAAGCAGCAGAAGAAGAAGAAGGGACATAGTGAATATAGTCAGTCAACCACCCTGGTGGTTTAATGGTTCTACTGGATTTCCTTGGCTGGTCAGTAGGAACATGAGGGCAGAGAACAACCTGGGTTGGAGATTGAGGTTGGGTGGATGTGGAAGGAAAACCAGTACTAGCTGGAGTAGGCTCGAGTGCATTAGGAAAACCAGTACTAGCTGGAGTAGACTCGAGTGCATTAGGATGCCCTGGTGGTGTAGTGGCCATATCCTCATCAAGGAGAAACATGTCAGGTGATGGATTCCTAGTGCTAGGAATAGTAGTATCCAGCACCTCAACTACCTTGAAGGGAAATTCATTCTCTCTGAAAGAGACATCTCTACTGATGAAGAAGGTCTTGGTCTCAAGGTTGTACAACCTGTACCCCTTCTGAGTAGATGAGTATCCCATGAAAACAGACTGCACAGCCCTTGTTCCAAACTTATCACCTGTATTACTGACATTTGTAGCATAGCACAAGCAGCCTACAACTCTTAGGTGACTCAAGTTAGGTGTTCGACCAAAGAAAACAGCAAAGGGAGATTGTCCCTTTAGGGCATTGGAGGGCAATCTATTTATCAAATAAACAGCATTTTGAACACAACGTCCCCAAAATCTGATAGGTAATCCTGCTTGGAACCTAATAGCTCTGGAAACTTCAAGAATTTGTCGATGTTTTCTCTCAACCACCCCATTTTTTTGGGGTGTGTAAGCACAAGAGCTCTGATGAATGATGCCAGCTGTTCTAAACAATTCTACACAATGTGAGTTAAAAAACTCTGTACCATTATCACTTCTAAAAATCTTAACTTTTGCATTAAATTGTCTGTGTATAAGAGTCATAAAATCTTTCAAAACAATGCATACATCACTCTTCAATTTGAGAAGGAAGATCCAAACCATTCTACTACAATCATCTACCAGTGTAAGGAAATATTTGTTGCCATCATATGTGGGAAATCTATATGGTCCCCATACATCTCCATGTATCAAATCAAACACCTTATTAGCTCTACTGGTGCTTTGTGGAAAAGGGAACCTAGTTTTTTTGGCTAAAGGACAGATAGTACGTGAATGAGTGTGACTAACATGTTTCACTATATGCATTTGCTGTAGAATTCTGTGTGGTATGTGTCCCAGTCTTTTATGCCATAAGTCTGTCTCATCTACCATGCTTAGAGCAACTGAGTGTGTTGAGATGTGGTTGACTTTGAGAGGCCAGTAGTACAGACCATCCTCCAAGCTACCAATCCCCCTCACCTTCCCAGTGTAAAGGTCCTGCAGGAGACAAAAATCAGGATAGAAGAGCATACAACATCTCAACTCTTTACTCAATTTGGAGACTGACAAAAGATTATATTTGAAGTCTGGAATGTACAGGACATCTGATATCTGCCCTTGGTCCAAGTTAGCCTTTCCTATTAGAGCTATTAGGATCTGTTGTCCATTAGGAAGGTACACTCTCTTTGATTCACTACTAGGTAACTTATATGCTTCAGACAACATGTTAGATTTAGACACCATGTGGTTAGTTGCACCAGTGTCAACTATCCACTTAGGAGTGTCTCCATTCTTGTCCATAATGCAACAAGCAATACCTGTTGAGTAAGCTACAATTTCAGGTGGCTTGTTGTTGTGGTGAAGATGCTGCATAATCTTGTCATACTGTCCCTCACTAATAGCCATGTTGACACCTCCAAAGCTTTGATGGCCTGCAACATGTCCATCATGTCCTGCACTATATCCATGTGCTGCAGCATGTCCATTACCATTTCCTGCATTATATGATGGATTCCCTGCATTATATCCGATATTGCCATTATATGAATGTCCTACATTGGTATTATATGAGTGACTTGTATGGGCATTGTATGTTTGTCCTGCAACTTGTCCTGCACTCCTTGCATTTCCACTTCCCATACCATAGCCTGCTTTATGAGGTGAAGTCATGGTGTGGCCATTGTACTCATGGTTACTCCTTGGAATCATTTGTTGACCCTGAGTATGTTCAGCTGATACTCCATACTGTGTATTGCAAGCCACTATTTTCTTCTTCTCTTTGTACCATGGTGGATATCCTATTAATTGGTAGCAGTTATCCATAATGTGTCCCTTCATTTTACAATGGTCACACTGAGCATTTGGATTTTTGTACTTAGCCTTTTGTGAGTGGTGCTACTATTGTACTTGCTGTGAATGAGAATGTTGTCTTGCAGTCCAAAGAGCAGTAATGTCATTCCCTTCTACAAGTGATTTTGCACCCATGTAACTCAACTCTGAATTATTCCTTTGGCTCTCATCCTCCACTATCATTGCATAAGCTTGGTTTAAGGTTGGTTCTGAGGTCTTCATGAGTATTTTCCTTCTTGCTGGTGCATAGGTCTCATTCAGCCCTCCTAGGAACTGGAGAAGCCTCTGCTGGTGCAAGTGATCCACATAGTCCTTTGCTTTTGGACAATTACACCTTGGAGATGTGACCATAGCATCATACTCCGCCCACAGCTCCTTTAACTTAGTGAAATACACTGAGACTGAATCAGTTCCTTGCGATGTAGTTGCAATTTCTCTATGTAAATGATAGATTCTCATGCGATTCACTTTATCAAAACGTTCCTTTAAATATTCCCACACCAGATACGTATCTGATGCATATACTATTCCAGTTAACAAGTTAGGTGCTACTGTATTCATAATCCAAGATAAAACTATTGCATTACAAGTATCCCAGTGTTCATGATATTCTTCCCCATAATTTTCCTTCTTACATGATCCAGTTACAAAACCTAATTTCCTCTTTGCTTGCAGTGCAATTCGCATCGATCTTCACCACAATCCATAGTTCTCAGATCCTTTCAACTGAACAGGAATTAAAATCGAACCTGGAGTATCTGATGGATGCACATAGAGAGGACGCGTATATGTAATCACAGGCTCTGTTGGAGAATTTGTGCGTGCACCTGCAGATTCTGTTGTTGCCGCCATTAATGCTTCTTCGAGCTATCAAATGAAGAGAAACACGAAGAAAAACAACCAATCTGCTATATAGAAGTTTCTCTATATCTAATACACTATGCAAACTCAACAGATTTCATAAATCGAAGGAATAATGATAGCATCCATGGTGGCATACCTCCATTAAAGGTTGACGAGCTTCAGTGAAAAATCAAGAAATTGTTTATCGTAGAAGAAGAGCCCAAGAATCATGACAAAGAGTGTACTAAGTGCTACACATATTTCATGATCCAAGTCCAAACCTAAAAGGAGGAAATTGGGCCCACATGGAGCCCCAAAAGGAGGCCCAACGAGCTTAAAATTCTGCCCAAAGTGGGCTGCTTCTCACGCCCAAATAATGGGCTGAAAAGTGCTGTCTTGGCCACTTTGTTCTGGCCGTGGGATTTGGTGTCAAGATTTGGCACTTCTTTCCTTATTTTTGTTAGGCAATTCTTGGAAAGGTTTTACTTATTTTAATGTTTCCTATTTTAAAAGTTTCCTAGTTAGGTTTTAGTATTTAATTATTTCCATAAAAGTAGATTCTAATCTCATTCTATTTGGGATAAGTTTCCCCTATATATAGGGGTGGATTTTGTTATTTTCATCAGACAAATATTATTATTATT
This sequence comes from Lycium barbarum, assembly GCF_019175385.1. Lineage (NCBI taxonomy): Eukaryota > Viridiplantae > Streptophyta > Magnoliopsida > Solanales > Solanaceae > Lycium > Lycium barbarum. The sequence goes on along the minus strand of NC_083348.1, from coordinate 99,550,720 downwards.
GAGAGTTTCTCTATTTTACACCTTTGTGTGGCTACTTTGGATTTATATTGCAACCTTATAAGAATGATTCTTTTTAAGAGGTAAGATTAATTCGTACTTGATATCTTTGGTTCTTATTCGTCAATTAAAGAAGGTAATTAGTCTTATACTAATTATTGTCTCTAATTTCTTCGAAATAGGGGTCTAGATCACCTTTTGATATAAGTTCTTGAATTGACTCTATTAGTATATTAATTAGTCTTAATCCGCTAATTTTGAATACTAAGACCAATTAGGGTTCTTATCACTTAATCTTGAAATTTGGGGATTTTATTCTTGAATTTCGCCTATCTTTATATTCTCGTCTTTAATCTTCATATTTTCGCTTCCGCATTATAATCTTGTTTTGTTCAAGTAACCCGATTCTTATCAAGTGGTATCAGAGCGGTGCTATCAAGGTTCCGTTCTTGATAATCTTGGGAGTTTCGTAAAAAAAAAAAAACTTGTAAATTAAGAAACTTCATAGTTATTGTGTTTCTTGTTTTTCCAACATCAAGAAGGAAAACCAATAAGAGGGGAAATTTGAAGTTTTCTTTTTACATAAATTGGTCTTTTTTCTTGTTTCATCAATCCCAATTCGTCTGGGAGTTGGTAAATTATTTTTCTTTCTAAATCTTACTTCTAAAAGGTTGTTACTAATAGGGTTTATATATAAATCCTAAAGGATCCAACCAAAGGTAGTAATTTGAGTGGAAAAAGGCAAGAGAGGGTAAGATCAATAGAGAGAGAAAAAGAGTCAAATTAAGAGATACTTGTTTCTTTGATATTTTCTTGAGATGTCTCAAACAGGTAAGGAAATTGAAGCTAGAACTCAAAACGACACCAACTTAGCTAAAGTGTCCTGTATGATGACCACACGATTGGAGGATATGAATGTCAATGTAGCTGATTTAAGGAGGGAAAATATTTTTCATACAAGGTGTGGGATAAATGGTAGACTTTGCTCTATGATTATTGATAATGCAAGTGGTGCTAATGTGGTGAGTTCGTACGTGGTGGAGAAGTTGGAACTTACATGCATCAAGCACACTACTCCTTATAAGCGGCAATGGTTGAATGATTTTGGAGGACTTAAGGTGACAAAGCAATGCGTAATTTCTTTCGCCATTGGAAAATATTCTGATAATGTTCTTTGTGATGTAATTCCAATGCAAGACTGTCATATCATGCTTGGACGCCCATGGTTGTTTAATAGGAATGCAATTCATGACAGGGAGAAGAATAGAGTTTTTCTTGAGCTAAATAGAAGAAAACATATACTTGCACCTTTACCTCCATCAGAAGTTTATGAAGATCAAGAACATGTTAGGGAAGCAACGAAAAATTTTGAGAGAGAAAGGAATGAGAGAAATAAGGGAGTACATGTTGACATCTCCAGAGAGGAAAAAGGAGAGGTTGTGTTATGTGAAGAGAGTGGGATGTCAAGTGAGAAAAAAAGTGCGCTTGAGAGAAAAGAAAAGAGAGATGACAATGAAATAGAAAAGGAGAGGGATGGTCGTGAGGTTGAGAGAGAAAAACAAGAGAGTTTGAGTGAGGTTATTTCTTATTATAACTCTAACATTCCTACTTCTTCTCCTAGTTTTGACTCTCTTGTAGGTACTCATGGGAAAGACTGCATTGTAGAACCATCATTGGATGAAATTAATCCTAAAATGGTCGAAACTACCCATCTCATAGGGCGAGTGCATGTTTATGAGAAGGATAAAGTTGTGAATCTAACACCAATGAACAAGGAAAAACGAGGTGATATTAATCCTTTGCTACATAGGACCAAGTACGATATGTATAATTGGTTTATTCACATTCTTGGAATTCCTAGAACACCTAAGCTATTTTTGGAGGTAATGAACTACACTCTTAATTCTTATGTTGGTGACTTTATTAATTTTGAGGATGATTCTATTTTTCTATATAATAAGTCATTAGCTATAACCTCTAAGTTCAAGCATAAGAGTAATTTGTTCCATTTTAAAATTGAGCATGACATTGTTGATTGTGGATTCCCACTTGTTGAAAAGAGGCATGATGTTTGTGAGAGGAGGCTTGTGAATGAGTTTTCATGTGATAACTTGTTGGAATATGATTCTTTCCGTGTGATGAGACATAATTTTTCAAGTATTGATGATTGTGTGCTTAAAAAGGTGTTTGAGACCACTGACGAGGAGATACATGATTGTTATGATACTAGTATTCAAATACTTTTTGTTGAACGCATCCATGATTCCTTGTTTGAGAATTTAAGCAATTACATAGAACTCAATCAGATCGAAAATATCATTTGTGATGATCCCAATAATGAGCTCAGATTTAATGGTGGTTTTGTTTTGAAATTTAATGGTTCTTCTAACTTTCTTGAAAACTCTAGTGCTTGTGTGAATAGCTTTTATGTGGGAAAATTTGTGGGAAGCTTAATTAAGGATGCTTGGATATATCATAAAAGTGTTCAATTTGGAGAATGTTTTAGAGATTTTATGTCATCTTTATCATGCCCACTGAAATACTTTATTGATAGAAATAAATTGGAGAGACACATATCATTCTTTATGGCATCAAGGCGAGAATCTTGTTGTGCTTATATATGTAGGAAAATTTTCTATTGGGATGATGATGTCTACATGATTTACAAGGGTGTATTTATACATGCTAGGCTTAATTGGGTTAAGTGGACACATGGTCACTATCTTGTTTTGTTCCTACCGTTGTTGCTTTCGATTAATAGATGTTGTTTACTACTACGTATCTTCTTGATTTTGCGAGATTCAAATTCGAGGACGAATTGTTTTCAAGAAGAGGGGAATGATAGCATCCATGGTGGCATACCTCCATTAAAGGTTGACGAGCTTCAGTGAAAAATCAAGAAGTTGTTTATCATAGAAGAAGAGCCCAAGAATAATGACAAAGAGTGTACTAAGTGCTACACATATTTCATGATCCAAGTCCAAACCTAAAAGGAGGAAATTGGGCCCACATGGAGCCCCAAAAGGAGGCCCAACGAGCTTAAAATTCTGCCCAAAGTGGGCTGCTTCTCACGCCCAAATAATGGGCTGAAAAGTGCTGCCTTGGCCACTTTGTTCTGGCCGTGGGATTTGGTGCAAAGATTTGGCACTTCTTTCCTTATTTTTGTTAGGCAATTCTTGGAAAGGTTTTACTTATTTTAATGTTTCCTATTTTAAAAGTTTCCTAGTTAGGTTTTAGTATTTAATTATTTCCATAAAAGTAGATTCTAATCTCATTCTATTTGGGATAAGTTTCCCCTATATATAGGGGTGGATTTTGTTATTTTCATCAGACAAATATTATTATTATTGAGAGTTTCTCTATTTTACACCTTTGTGTGGCTACTTTGGATTTATCTTGCAACCTTATAAGAATGATTCTTTTTAAGAGGTAAGATTAATTCGTACTTGATATCTTTGGTTCTTATTCGTCAATTAAAGAAGGTAATTAGTCTTATACTAATTATTGTCTCTAATTTCTTCGAAATAGGGGTCTAAATCACCTTTTGATATAAGTTCTTGAATTGACTCTATTAGTATCTTAATTAGTCTTAATCCGCTAATTTTGAATACTAAGACCAATTAGGGTTCTTATCACTTAATCTTGAAATTTGGGGATTTTATTCTTGAATTTCGCCTATCTTTATATTCTCGTCTTTAATCTTCATATTTTCGCTTCCGCATTATAATCTTGTTTTATTCAAGTAACCCGATTCTTATCAAATAATCTCTCATAATTGGATCTGTTTTCCAGTGCTCTGATACCATGTAAACACCAACAATGGTGAATCTTAGAGAGATGTTAGAGAGAAGAATTGGGGAAAAAAATTCTGTAAATTCTATCTTCTTTCTGTACAAGACTACAATACATATAGACCATTGACTGGTCTATTCTATTCTATGCTTAGCTGTACAATTAGTTGTATTAGTTGTACAATTAGTTACAACTAACTCTAACTATCTCTAGTATACTCTAACCAACTGCCATGTCATCTAACTCCTTAACAACATGCTTCACACTAGTTGAATCCAACCTTCAATCAAATAAAATATGTAAATATTAAGCCACTCGATTATATGATTATAAAATTTGAGAATTCTACTATAAGAAATTGTTGATAACTTTGTCAGTTTCAACGTTAACGCCAAAGAATTGCCGAGTGGAGTAGTAATAATAGCTTAGAGCTACCATAGGTAAGGAATGAAAAGAATAGAAAGAATTGGAAAGAAGATGAAAGTGAGTTTTTCGTACGAGGAAACGTCAACTCCATTTCCTATAACTTTCTCTTTGCCTAATGGAGAAATGATAAAAGAGAATGATGCAAAGCAACAGAATCAAAAGGACCATAATTCAGAAGCCTAGCTCCCACTCGGTAACACACCCAGGAGCGGATTTAGAGGCTGGGGAGGGTGTTAACCCGAACAATCTCGGCATAAAATTACATTGTATATATACGGTAGATTTTCTGTGTTTATATATAGTTCAAGCGATCCAGGGTGTTTAAAATTGTCTCTAGCATCATAGGTTTGATTTCCAGGGACCAGTGGCGGAGCCAGGATTTTCAGTAAGGGGGTTCAAAAATATAAAGAGGTAAATATACAAGAAGCTAAGGGGGTTCAACACCTACCATATATACATAAAAAAATAATTTTAACCTTCAATATACACTGTAATTTTCTACCGATGGGGTGAACCCCCTCAACTACACTTGGCTCCGCCCCTGCCAGGGACAACATTATTTTTTCTATTTAACTTTTGTTGTTTTTTCTGGACCCTCTGAGTAAAAATCCTGAATCTGTCACTGAACACCCCCACCCTCAACCACCCACATCGCAACCCTTTGTTACTATATCCGTATACATGAATTAATAGTGTAAAAAATATTTACTCAATCACGTCATTTAAAATGTATTTCCAAGTAATTCTACATAGTAAATTGATTACTGACTTGAATTCAATGATAAGTGCTTACTATTAGGGCTGGGCGCTCGGTATTCGGTTCGGTATTTTTAAAGTTCGGGTTCGGTAATTCGGTATTCGGTAATTGAAAGTATATACCAAATACCAAACTTTCAAACTTCGGTTCGGTATTCGGGAATCGGTAAATCAAATTTCGGTTCGGTACGGTATTCGGTAATACCATTTTTTTGCTCATCAAGAAGAAATACCTAAATCAGAGAAACCCCATCCTAAGATATCAACTGCCCATTCTCTAATCCAGCCTCCTCAAGCATCGGAAATGTGTACCTCCACTCTAAACATGAGTTGAACAATGAGGGATAATGAAAAACACATAGCACAGCAAGAGAAAGTAGTCAAAACATTAGCTTAATATGAGGCATACCTATCAAAACCATGGAGAAGCATAATTGGATTGGCCTCCGTCTGTTCTTTTGGCTTCACACAACTACTCATAACACAACCGTTCAATAAATTTACCCAAAATGAACCAGCAGTGAAGCTGGACCATCAAACAAAGGAAGTAACCAGAACTTCATAAAGAAAGAGAATGATTAATCCAGAAGCAATACAGTAAACAAGAAACAAAATACTCCCTCTATTTTAATTTATGCGGCTTGATTCGGAGTATGAAGGTCAAATTAACTAATGTTAAATCAAATGAAGTTCACAGATCTTTACAATTTCAAGTCCAGTAAATCAAATCTAACAATCATCATAGACAAAAAAAAAAATCTTCAACCCATTTAATTTCCCAGAAACGAAAGAGACAAATTTAACAAATATCTTTCTTTCTCTCCCAAATACTACTGCTATGGATACTATCCATTCATATATTTCTCTCCCAAAAACAACAACAACGAAGCATTGGAAGGGTAAAACAAAACCAAAAAATACAATACGGAAGCTATTAAAGAAGCTTAAATTAGTGAATCTCACCATTGTTTTCTCCTTGAGGAAGGAATGAGAAAAACCTAATGTGAGAAAAGAGACTTCACACTTCGCAGTTGGAGCTGAGATGATACTTAAATATCTGAAGCCAAGGGGTTAAAGCACTAACACCAGCTAAATACTTACGAGTATTTTAAATATATACATATATATAGAAAAACACAAATCCATAATATACGCTAAAACAAAAAACGCATACTAACCAAAGCTGTGAGAGGAAAGTAATCGAACAGATCTATGAAAATCTTCCACACGTTGGCATTACCGTATCTGTAAAACACAGATGCAGTCCGATAAATAGAGATTAACAGCAATAAACTCAAACTCAAATGAATCTTATATAATAAAAAAATTTCTTTTCTCAATGGTTGTGCTTGACAAACTAGGATACCTTTTTTTATAAGGGAAAATATCAGACTTGGGGAGATTTGAAGCACTGAAGGAATGAAGGTGAAGCTGTGAAGTGAAGTAGTAAACTGATGGATTAGGGATTTACACTGTTAGCAAAGGGACTTTTATTAGATTTGGGCTGGACTACTGCACTTGAATTTTTTTTACAATGGGCCTTTATTTCGGATTTGGGCTGGACTACTCACTAGTGGACTTAATTTCGGTATTCGGTATTTACCGAATTACCGAACGGTATATTTGTAAATACCGATTCCGAAATACTAAATTTTATAGTTCAGTACCGAATACCGAACCGAATTCCCGAATTCCCGAATACCGAAATAGCCGGTTCGGTTCGGTAATTCGGTTTTCGATATTTTATGCCCAGCCCTACTTACTATGACATGTTAAATTATTGCCCTGTCAGTACACAAAAATTAAATTCTAAATAGGTAAACAAAGGGTTGGAAATGGGATGGTTCTTTTTTCCTTTTGGCATCATTAATGGGATCGTCCTTTTCCTTTGAGGGATGCTCTTTCTTTTCATTCCCCCTTTTGAGAATATAATTATACGAAAGCTTTATTTATTAGCAGTGACCACAATTCCACTGGAGGGAAGGAGTTCCCTAGCTAGCTTGATAATTCTAGGTGGACTTGTGATAAAAAGTCACCTTCACGACATTGACATAGTGGGTTCAACTTCCCCTTTCTATCTTCAAAACCTAAACAATATAAAAACAACAAAATTTTGTAAATCTTTGAATTTATTGCACACGATATCTTTCGTTTTTTCTTTCTGTGGCATAGAGTACTCTGATGCCATTGACTGATCGGAGCCTTTTGATGGATCAAAACTTGACCAACTTTTGCTGAAGTAGCATATCTCATTAAATATACATTGCCGTCCAAAATTTTATGACTTTAATTTACTCCTTTTTCTTTTGAGGTGGAGACGTTGTTGAAAGATGAATTTTGGACCTTAAAATTGAAATTACCCTTGGATCCACACTTATCTTTATGAAACTTTTTTAAGTGCTTGATGTGAAATTCATCTAAGCGACCTCTTCAAAGTGGGTGTCGGACATCATATGATAAACCAGCAAAAGATTTCTTGGATATATATATATCTAATGAAGCTTAAGAAAATTTCAAATACCTTTTTAACTCTTTAATAATGAAATTTTAGCTTTGCTTCTTTTTCCAAATTTTATTCCTGGCGGACATTTATGGAAGAATTGATTTGACATTAAATGTGATGCATCAGTCCGTTTGCAAACAAGAACACCGACCGGAAAATGTGGATTTGCATTCCTAGGATGATAATATCAATAATGTCATGTGATGTCACTAGCTAAAATGTTTTTGTCGTAGCTCTGAATTTTATCTTTAGAGTGATTGTTACTCTAAGAAGTCACTCCACTTTCCCCAAAGGTAATTTAAGACCTTGTCAATTCAAAAACTATACGACATATAGCTTCATTAAAATATGACCAAGCAAGTAGCAACGACCATTTAAAATTAAACTTTAACATCGGTCGTGTTATCATGATTATTTTCCAACAGGTTGCTTTAATTTCCTAGAAGCTAGTTCTCCAAAGGAAATTCATTACCACTTAGGTCATGGGGAAGAAATTTATCCCATAAACTGATAAAGAGTATTAGAAGTTTCTTCTAGTATTTATCCCAATTACGTTACAGCAACAAATTGAATATGTCCAATTTGCATCTAAATCTTCCTTCTAGATTAACAGTGCAACATAAAGGTGAAATGGACTTGTATTTTTTCTATGAAATATTTTCATTTCAGTTTTATCTAAATTTTATACCAAAGGTTCGAATTACAAATTTTGGGGGGAAAATATCTTTCATCTTATTAGCCACATTTTTAATCCGAACCTTTGGTTTATAAAGAAAGGAAATCATGAATAAATATTGACGTCAAATATGTTGTTTATAATAATAGTAGACCCTTGAATAATCACCAAAGACAAATACGCGAATGAATAAAAATAAGATCACATGAAAAATGAAATACTAGTTGTTTGATTGTCTAAGAGAAAATAAAAATTCAAGAAAACCATACTACACAAATATATTAAAGAACATACCCTTTTACCTAATGATGTAAAGCAACCTAACTAACGAAATTTCCAAGAATTGAACTGTGATCTCGGTAGATTCTATCCATATGAATGCTCTTCTAAGCAACATGGAGATAAACCACGCTATAAAGCCAGAGTTTGATACTCTTAATTTACTTAAATTCAAAGGTGATGACAACAGCCCCACCAAACATTAGATAGATGTTTTAATTTATTCAGCTTGTTCCTCCATTGGTCCAAAAAGTTGAAATCTATCCCTGTTTTGAGAACTTTGTATTATGAGGAAAATCATTACAATAACGTCATAAGATGTTTATTTCAAAGGTGCCATTCATGTCAATATATAACCAAATAACCAATCACCTTTGATAGCCCCCAAAAAGTAGACAAGTTTTACATAAAATATACATTTATTTTTATATGTTGATGTTGGACCAAGTAAAACTACGAACTGGCATTTAAAAATTGCAACTTGGGTAGCACTATGTCTTCCTAAGCTTCATTACAGTCGCCAGTCAATGAAAAAAAATCGTTTCTATAAGGAATATAATTTAGAGCCCGTGTGGATTGACTTATAAGTTGCCTATAAGCTGTTTTCAGCTTTTTTGAGTGTTTGACTGGCCAGCTTAAAGTCATTTTGTGCTTAAAATAAGCCCAAAAAATTAATTGAGTTTGTTTGACTTAACTTATCTAAGGCAGCTTATAAGCCAAAAAAATAAGTTGGCCTACACCAACTTATTTTTTTTTTGCTTATAAGTTGGAAACAACTTATAAGCTGCTTTTTTAAGCCCATCCAGCTCTTAGTTTTTTCTTGTAACTTTCAATCTTGAGCAGCAGATTTTTCCCTACAACTGTAGCATGTTTTTTTTAGGTTGGTGCAAGATATATATTGAAGGTGAAATGTGTTGGTTGGGGTTGAAAATTCAAAAAGGGGTCAAAAAGGCAGGAAAGTTTCAAATCAATAATTATGGAACAGTTAAAATTAGGAAAAAGGAAAGGGTGGATTTTAGTATTGTGTAAGAAGTAAATGTGTGTAAAAGATATATACAAGAGGAGAAGCAAAAAAGAGCAAAGAGGCTAGGGTCTTTCTTAAATGAGTCACTTTCTCATCTGATGATTACATTAAATAAAGGACCAACATTCTCATGGTATGCCACCTTTGTCTCTCGATTAAATTAATTTTCAGCTTTTCCCCTTGTTCCCACGGTGTAACTTCATTGCTATAACTATATATATTCACCTCAGAAAATTGGAAAATTAAAGGCAAGAAAGAAGAAAGATAAAAACAAGAAAAAGAAAAAAAGGGAAGCAATAAAGTGAAAATAGATGGAGTTATGGACCCTATTTTGAAAAGGACATGAAATTATTGAAAGTTGGAAAAGGCCAAAGGAAAAGAGGAGTGGGAGTGACAGATTCATTTCTTCCCCTTTATTTTCCTCACTTTCTTTTTGATTTCCAAACTACTCACCACCATCCACGTAGTGACATGAAATTGTTTCAACCTAAATCAGAATTAGTGTCATTCGAACTCTTAAAATGAACAAATTATTAATAGGAAACACTTTTTCTTTATTAACTGGTGAGAAGAATCCCGTGCTATGCACGGGCCCAATATGTAACTATAAATTTAAGTTTTTTAAGCAGTATTGATTAAGTGATTTAGGTAAGAAATTTTAATGTTTTATGTTAAAACATTAAATTTGAACCATGGACGACCAAGTTTAATTACCGAAAATCAAGAGGAAGTTTTAAGCAGTGTTTTAAAAGGCGTTTTTGTGGCGAGCCCCGAGGCTATCAAAAAAGCACCGAGGCATACAGGCGAGGTGTAAGTATCTTGGGGAGTAAGCCCCAACCTTCCGGGCGTTCGCCTAGGTGTAAGCCCCTAACATTTGGGGCGTCAACCCTGGGAACTTTTATAAATTTGAGCTAAAATTGCTTAATATTTTTTAAAAAAAAGTTAAATATCCAGTAATTAACTCATAGTAAATTGTCAAACTAAATATCTCAAAAAGTCAAAAGTTTTTTCTAATCGTTTATCCTAATTTCATAAGCTTTTCTCATTGTTATTTACGAAGTAATATATACACTTTAAACTTTTGTATGCAAAGTAAATTACAAAGCAAATAGTTTTGTCCTCCAATTCTTCCTATCTTCCATGTTTGCATTTTCGTTCTTTATGCTTTATTTTCTTCAAGATTTTCTTAGTATTCTTCAATTTATCTTTTTCAAGATAGTTTTTAGTTTTAAAATTTCTTTTGATATCACTCTAGTTTAGATAATGTTTTGAAGACTCTACTCTGACTATTTGTATTATAATGAGTATTAATTTGTATCTAGTTTTAGGTTTTAAAATAACAACTTTATATTATTGTCAATTTTATCTTTGAATTATTAGGACAGAGTATCGTTTTGTTAATTCTAATTATGTTTCATCATAGTCATGTTATTGTGTAATGCATCTTTACATTCACTTTTTCAAGATTTTTTTAGTAGTTCATGCATATGTTAGCATGTTAATAATAAATATATACATTTTTATACTAATTCTTTTTTGATTTATATAATTTTAATATATTTTTTACTTATATTTTTAGTTTATTAATTTAAAAAATATTAAAAATTAAGTACCCATGGGGCTTACGCCTCGTGCGTCGAGGCTTACGCCTGGGCGAGGCATATGTAAAACACCTCACCTTACACCCGCACCTTTTAAAACACTGATTTCAAGAAACACTTCCAACCATATATGCTTAATTACAACATTTTACAACTAATTTGAAAAGCAGATACAAAAATAGTAGGAGTGCTACTTTATAAATAAAAAGAAAAGAAAACAAAAAGGTACATTAGCCAACAGTCACAAACAAAGAGTTAAATGTCAAATTAAAGCATTTAATGTGGGACCCGCAGTGAAAGATGGCAGAAATTTCTTGAAGTGGCCCCCATCCTATCACCAAATTTATACACTTATGTACAAGTGATAAGCCTACAAGTACAATACATTTAAGCGTATAAATAGTGTGAATTACCGATAGTACCCCCGTAGCAAGCAGGCATGTCAACGAAGACATGCCATGCCATGCCTGCTTCATATTGTGAATTTTCGATAGTACCCCGCTGCAAGCAGGCATGTCAATGAAGACATGTCTACTTCAGCTATACCACTCTGTCTTCTTATATAGGAGAGAGATCTAGAATACAGATTTAAATTAGTTGAATCAATAAATTGTAAATATATTAAAAAAGAGAACATTTCCAAAACAATTGCTATTGGGGGCCTATATTACAGGTATCCAACAACATCTAAATGGTGGTCCTGAAGGGGGTCCACGTGGCCAGGCCGGCAGAGCCACGTGGGAGATGTGGTCCATGTGGGTCATGAGCTGTCAACAATGTGGCACGTAAAACGTGAGAGACTGTGGGGAAGGTTGAGTATGGGGGTTGCCTTATAGTAGAGGACACAGACTGAAACAACACCTAACAGCCATATTCTGAATTTAATTTGTAAAGCCAAATATCCATCTTCGATTATATCATCACAAAGGTGAAGAGTATGAAACAACATCTAACAGCCATATTCTGCCATGAGATATGGTAGCCACAGAAGAGGAGTCTATGAGCTCAACGAATCAAAGATTTTGTGGGAATTTTAACTTGATGAAAGGGTAGTAAAATTAGCATTGGAAATATGATTTGCTTAATCCGCTCTAAGTTATTAACTCGGCTCATCTTGATCAGTCTAAATCCAGTTTATCTAAAAATTGGGCTAAGTATGTAATCTAAATTGATCCGTGAGTAACACTTTCAGATTATTTAAATAATTTTTCTGTTATATATAGCTATATAATGAAGAGGAAAAAAATAATTTTATTATTTTTATTTGATAATTAAACAAATATAAGAAAAAAATCAAAAAGTTGAAATTTGGTAAGAGTTGACTAGGTCGAACTATATTACCTTCAGCTTAACTAACTTCTCAACAGAGCTAGACAATGATACATTTATTTATTCAAAACATTTTGATCCTCCTAAATTCAGCTCAAACCACTCATTTGTCACCTCCTAACTTGATATAATTTAGATATTTAAAGATAGCGTAGAAGAAGAATACCATAAATTCTAAGTAATTTTTATCCTAGAAGTAGTTTAAAATTGCACTACCAAAAGACAGCTCAACTCTTTAAATGGTAATAATAATCTTATAGGAGTTAATAGATGAATTAATTTATTGTTGGCGTTTTTGTCAAGTTCTTTTCACCCGTTAGTTGCTCACAGTTTATAACAATCAAATACTCTGATTGGGGAAAATTTGACCATTGTGTACTGATTTGCTATTTCAAACTAGGGGTGGGCGTTCGGGCTATCGGATTGGATATGAAATTTTCGATTTGAATATTCGGTTTTCGGATTAAAGAAATTACAATCCAAATAAGTTCGGATTGGATCAGATATTTTAAGTTCGGTTTTGGATTTTTCGGTTTGGATATTTCGAATTTTCGAATTTGACTCTTGAGAGTTGAGACAAACTTATTAGGAACGAAATTCATGTGTTAGTTCCACAGAAGTAAATCTAAATCTTAATTGCTCAGTAAAAAAGTCTTCCAGTTCAAATTAGGATTAACAAATCCAAGTCATGTCCAACATAGTAAATCCATACCAAATAAAAGCATTCTGGAAAAGTAGAAATGAATAAAATAAAATCTAAGTAGTCATCTGAAAAAATAACAAAGCACTCTGCCGTGTGTGACACTATCGTGAGATTTTTGAGACTTGAAAAGTAAGAAAACCCTATATTATATTTGATTTAGTAGAGAATTGTATATTAGACTTAATATTTTAATGGGTAGGGCCTTAGGTACTAATCTATTGGACCTTTAGAAACTAGACTTATTAGTACTGACACATATGTTATAGATAGGGATAGATATAACGTATAAAAATTTCGGATTTTTGGATATCCAAAAATCCATAGTACTAAATCCATATCCAATCCGAAATCCATAAATTTTAAAAATAAAATCTGAAGTCCAATCCATAATCCAAATATCCAAACCAAATATTTAAAAAGTTCAGATTTTGGTTTGGATTTCAGATTGGCCCAAACTGTGCCCACCCCTATTTCAAACCCTTACATTTGTTTTCATCATGAACCTTAGAGACGTACATTTAAAACTTTATGATAATTTCTATAGAGGAAGCTCTGAATGTCAACTTGTTCTATAACCACTGAGAGAAGGAAAATATTTGTTGACAGTTATGAGTTAAGACCAGGATCTATAGGCTAGCAGACGTAGCCAGGCCCATCGAGATGACGACAACATCAATACTCAGTGTAATTCTACAACTGGGGTGTGGGATGTTAGATTGTACTCAGACTTTACACCTATCATGGGAGGTAGAGAAGTTGTTTCCGATAAACCCTCGACTCAGAGAAAAGCAAATCAAAGCCATCTGGAAAAAATAACAAAAGTAAAAAAGCCATGATAAAATACTAAATAAAGCATGACAAAGTAGTCTGGAAAAAAAAATAGCATAACTACCACAAAATCATACGACAATCAAAGGACAAGACACAACAGATAATAACAGAAATCAAAGGACAAGAAATTGCAAGAGCGATACGAAGTGTGACGACGCTCAACTACCTACTACCCTTATATCCTGAACTGAACGAGGGATTCGAAACGATGCTATTTCCTTTGGGCCATTTGGATTTTGTCCCTATTTTGTGATGGTCTTTAATTTTTGGCCCTCAAGGCAAACAACTTTTTCGCGGGACATAAGTTTATATTTTCGCATCAAAATATATATCCCACAAGTTATGGACCCGCGTTCTTAAAGAATTTATGCCCCGCTAAGCATAAGTTCAGAGTAAAATTCATTTGTTTTGCGCGTAATGTCCTTCATATGGACTGGTCTTTAAATTTTTGTCCCTCAAATCACTGGTCTTTAATTTTTGTCCCTGCTTCTCATTTAATGAGAACTTGTGGACCAAAGTATCCTTTTTCGCTGGTCTACGAAACCAGAGATTCTGGGTTCTATCCCCAGCTAAGTAAAAAAAAAAACAATTTCGCAAGGCAAGGTTCATAGAAATTATGCCTATTCGGCCAAAGTTACATAGAAACTATGCCTTGTTCGACATAATTTTGAAGAAATTAAATGATCTGGCATAAATTGTGTAGTCACTAATTCGCTCGGTATAAGTTTATAGAAACTATGTCTCTTCAGGCAAACTTGCATATAAACTATGCCTTATCCAACATGGTATAAACTATGCCTTATCCAACATGGTTCTGTAAAAGTTAAGTTATACCGGACAAGACACATTTTCTATGTAACTTTGCTCGACTAGGCATTGTTTATATGAAAACATGCCTTGCGAAATTAAGTCATAGATCTGAATATATTTTTTTTCCGATGTCAGATGTTATATCCCGTATTTTTGAACGTCAGATTATTTGCTGAGGTGGGGCCCACACATCGAGATTTTTTTGGGACATCTGAAAAGTCATATGAATCACATATGTGAAGTTAAACACAACTCAAGAAGGACCCTTGGGCCAAATCAAAGTGGAAGTCCTCCAAACGAATATTTTTAAGAAAACGTTTTCGGGTGATCTGACTTCTAGGGGCAAAAACGGTATTATAAGTTTAGAATTTGGAAAATACCAAGAAATAGAAGTTGTAGATAATTGAATTAGCTTTCCAACCATATGTCGTGGGTTCCCAGGTGACATCGGTACAAGGAGATATGGACGTTTTAAGGTCGAAAGGTCAGTGGGCTAGGCCCAATTCGGGATCAACCGAGTTGGCCCAAAAAAATAAAAAACGAATTAAGGCCCAAAGGAGAGGGGTGGCCGGCCATCTTATGGCCCAAGCCCACAAAATTAATAAATTTCCCATGTGATAATTAATATAAAGGATCATTAAATTGTCTTGAAACATTTAGAAGTTTCAAGACAATTGAGAAAGAGAGAAACAAGAGAAAGAAGAGCAAGAATAAGAAGGCCATTTTCGGCCAAGCTCTAGACCAAAAAAAAAAAAAAAAAATTTTTTTTTCAAAAATCATTTTCTACCAATTAAAGGGTCCTTTACAACTTGGTGTAATTATTTTGGAAGAAAGAACACTTGTTTCTTCAAGTTGACAACTTGGTCAAGTGAAGAAGATTGTAGAAAAAGGTAAGAATTAATCCCTTTTTATTATGTTATGAAGGTTGGTTTATGTTGTAGTATGTAGAAATGAGTAGAATTTATGGAAATATGGAAGTTTACAAAGTGGGTGTGCATATATGTAAGTGGACATATATGTATATTGTTGTATAAATAATATGAGTTGAATTTTATGTTGTATTCTAGTTGTGGTTATGGTGAAATTTATATTGGAAATGGAAGAAAATGGTTCAAGTTAGCATGGAAAATTATTGGGAATAGTTATAGGAAATTATATGATTTTAATGAAGTTTTTATGTAATTATAGAAGTGGAGTTTTAAATGTGAATTATTATGTTAGTTGGTGAATTTGGAAGGATAATAATCCATATTGGCATGAAAGATTGGTTGTTAAGTGGTTATGAGAAGTTTTGTGATTTTATGGCAGATTTATGTAATTATGAAAATGAAATTATTAAGGTGCAAATTATGATTATGGTTGATGAAATTGGAAGATGGAAATATGTTATGAATATGTAGATTGAAGATTTGACGTTTTGGATGGATTATGGTTTTGGTGGAAAGTTTGTATATTTTGTGTATCTTGTGAATATTTGGTAGAAATGATATGAAATGCTTCCGAATTATATTGTAATGATCTTGATTAGTAATGAATGTAAAAGCATTGAGATTGGTTTGGAAATGTGAAGTTGGAATGAAAACTATTGCATTATGTTGGAAAGAAGACTAGTTGTGTTATATTGTGTTTTGTAGTCATGGTTGTTGTCATTGTGTTGATAGTTTGGCCGGGTTGAATTCCCGGATTGATATTGATTAAAAAATTGGCTAAGTTGAAT
This sequence comes from Lycium barbarum, assembly GCF_019175385.1. Taxonomy (NCBI): domain Eukaryota; kingdom Viridiplantae; phylum Streptophyta; class Magnoliopsida; order Solanales; family Solanaceae; genus Lycium; species Lycium barbarum. Next base: position 99,534,276 of record NC_083348.1, on the reverse strand, counting down.
TTTGGGGATGGTGTATTTATAGGGGAGATGCTGCCCAAATTTTTGTAGATAAGTATTGGTTAAGATTGAAATCTTAAAGCCTTACAATTAACATTTGGTAATTGTGACCAAATTGTAGATTTTGGCGAACTTGAAACTTGATTTTGGAGACGTGTATGAATCGGAAAAGGTATGTAAGGATTCACCCTTCCTTCTATGGCATGTCTTAAACGTAATAAGTTGGATACGAGCCTCGGGGACAACTCTATTCTCCGAAATCCGCACCCAAAGTTTCCCCTTTTTCATTCAGTAGAATTGAATTAAATATTGTATGAAATGTTGAAAAATTGCCTAAACATCTAGAACTTGCACAAATAGGACCCGACTACCTTAAAACTCTCACAAGTGACGTCATGAAATGTAACGTATGTAAATCGTGTACGCCACCTCATTTGACCCGATGTGGGCCCGTTATTCCCGGATTTTCTTAATTGTTTCGTTTATCGAACGATAAGTATATGTACATGTATATGGGGAAGATTGGGAAAGAGAAGGCGCTATAGACGCATAGCCACCTGATCAGTTGGAGTATGGTACATGATATCGTCCCGGACGCGGGATGCCCGGACGCGGGATATATGGTTAAATGGATCGGAGCCGACGCCTCGGCAATATGATATGTTCTATGTTATATATATATGAAAAGAAATGTTTTCCAAGAAAGCAAAGTATTATACGTATATGGATCGGGCTGCACGTGCCGCAGCAATACGTTATAGTATATGCACATATGGATCGGGCTGCACGTTCCTCAGCGCTAAGCATGCATGGTATCCGCCAACGTGCACTTATATGTACAGGTTGTGTTTCTACTTCATGACATGCGCTATATCTCTTTTATGTTATTATTCATGCCTTACATACTCGGTACATTACTCGTACTGACGTCCCTTCTTGTGGACGCTGCGTTTCATGCCGCGCAGGTCAACAGGTAGACAGATTTGACTCTTAGAAGCTCCATCAGCAGTACTGTGGCAGCGCTCCAGTTGTTCCGGAGCCTCAGTTTCTTGGTACTACTTTGTGTATATATTCGGGCACGGTAGAACCGGTCCTTCTTGTATATGTAGATGTACTTTGTTTAGAGGCTCGTAGACAGATATGTACAGTCAGATGTTTTGTACTTTTGTGGTCCTCGTCGTTGTATAATGTGCTAGCAAAGTTTATAAGTCCATGTCTACAATTATGCCATTAATGTTAGCGTTAAGCAACAGAAAAAAAAAGATACGGTATAGTCTATACGGCCCACCTAGTAGTAAAAGTACGATACGAGATAAGGGGTGCTCGGTACAAGTATCGGGTACCCGTCGCGGCCCCTAGTTGGATCGTGACAGAAGTGGTATCAGAGCAGTTCGTCCTAGGGGTTTGTCTACGAGCCGTGTCCAGTAGAGTCCTGTTTATGGGTGTGTAGCGCGCCACACTTATAAACAAGAGGCTACAAGGCATTTAGGAAAAATGACCGTCTTTCATCTTAAGAAATCGTGCGATAGAGCCAAGTTAAGGATGTAACTATCTAAATTTTTTCTGTTTAATTTTCAGCAATGCCTTTGAGAAAGAAGAAGAAAGTCAGCACAATACTAGGCGCTGCGGGAGAAGGCACCAGCCGAGAGCCCCCGGTTGAACTTGGACATGGTGAGTCTCAGAGTGTCACTCCCTCGCATGCTACCTCTATTCCTCCAGTAGCAGAAGAGCATGAAGAGGTCTCCACTCCAGCTCCAGTGCATCCAGTCCCTCCACCGGTTGCTTCGGGTCAACAAGTGACCGAGGCCATCCATTTACTGACACAGTTGGTTGCCGCCCAGGCACAGCGGCAGAATGTGAGTTCAAGTGATCAGTCAGCTAGTACCAGAGCTCGTGATTTTATTGCCCTAAAACCTCCAGAGTTCTATGGGTCGAAACCGGAGGAAGATCCCCAGAGTTTCATAGATGAGATGTTGAGGCCACTGAGGGTAATACATGCTTCAGATACAGAGTCCGTAGAGTTGGCTTCATACAGGTTGCGGGATGTCGCGGTTCAGTGGTATGACAACTGGATAATATCAAGGGGAGCAAATGCGCCTCCCCCGGTTTGGCGAGAGTTCACTGAGGCATTTCTGCGACATTATTTACCACCAGAGATTCGACGGGCTCGAGCTGATATGTTTTTGAAGCTTGAACAGGGGAATATGAGCGTCAGAGAATATAGTCTTCGCTTTAACTCGTTAGCCAGGTATTCCCCAGCCATGGTAGCTGATATGGGAGATCATGTACATCGGTTTGTGAGTGGGTTGGGGCCACATTTAATTAAGGAGTGTCTGACAGCTTCCCTCCAGGATGGAATGACTATTGCTCGTATCCAGGCCCATGCCCAAAACCTGGAGGAACAGTATCAGTTACGGAGAGAGGAGCGCTATTCGGATAGGGGTTCCAGAAAAAGAGGCAGATCTTCCGGGACTAGAAGCGAGTATAGAGGGGGACAGGCACAGGAGCAATCTAGGTATTCAGGCCAATCAGCGGCCAGTGCACCTCCTCGATTTGTGGACAAGGGATTTGATCGTTCTACTTATTCAGGAGCATATCAGGGTACTAGAGCTTCAGGATCCCAGTATAGAGCTGATTCTACCAGGGTGATGCCACCCCCGCCACGGTGTCCTCAGTGTGGTAGGCCACACTCTGGAGAGTGTCGCGCAGGTACACGTGCTTGTTATACTTGTGGGCGGGTTGGCCATTTGATGCGTGATTGCCCACTGAGGAATGAGGGAGACCAAACCCAGCCCGCCGGATCCGCAATTGGTTCATCACCGTCCGTGCGCCCTCCTGGACAGGCTTCCCAGGCCCCAGCAGGTCGTGGTCGAGGTAGAGGAAGGACACCCAGTTCAGCCGGTCCTCCGCACCGCCTATATGCATTGACAGGACGGCAGGACCCTGAACCTTCTGCAGACGCGGCCACAGGTACACTTTTGGCATTTTCTATGATATGTGTGTGTTAATTGATCTGGAATCTACTTTATCATACACCGTCCCTTGTGTTGCTGAAAATTTCACAAATGTAGGAATAAGAGACGAATGTAAAAAAAAAAAAAAAAAAAATCAGGCAACCTAAGTCCCTAAAATGGATATCTTAAGCGACGCGTGAGATAATTACAAATGAGACCTCCCCGAAGTATTATAATACACTATGAGGCCAGTTTGACATTCGAGGACGAATGTTCTAAAGGGGGGGAGGATGTTATATCCCGTATTTTTGAACGTCAGATTATTTGCTGAGGTGGGGCCCACACATCGAGATTTTTTTGGGACATCTGAAAAGTCATATGAATCACATATGTGAAGTTAAACACAACTCAAGAAGGACCCTTGGGCCAAATCAAAGTGGAAGTCCTCCAAACGAATATTTTTAAGAAAACGTTTTCGGGTGATCTGACTTCTAGGGGCAAAAACGGTATTATAAGTTTAGAATTTGGAAAATACCAAGAAATAGAAGTTGTAGATAATTGAATTAGCTTTCCAACCATATGTCGTGGGTTCCCAGGTGACATCGGTACAAGGAGATATGGACGTTTTAAGGTCGAAAGGTCAGTGGGCTAGGCCCAATTCGGGATCAACCGAGTTGGCCCAAAAAAATAAAAAACGAATTAAGGCCCAAAGGAGAGGGGTGGCCGGCCATCTTATGGCCCAAGCCCACAAAATTAATAAATTTCCCATGTGATAATTAATATAAAGGATCATTAAATTGTCTTGAAACATTTAGAAGTTTCAAGACAATTGAGAAAGAGAGAAACAAGAGAAAGAAGAGCAAGAATAAGAAGGCCATTTTCGGCCAAGCTCTAGACCAAAAAAAAAAAAAAAAAATTTTTTTTTCAAAAATCATTTTCTACCAATTAAAGGGTCCTTTACAACTTGGTGTAATTATTTTGGAAGAAAGAGCACTTGTTTCTTCAAGTTGACAACTTGGTCAAGTGAAGAAGATTGTAGAAAAAGGTAAGAATTAATCCCTTTTTATTATGTTATGAAGGTTGGTTTATGTTGTAGTATGTAGAAATGAGTAGAATTTATGGAAATATGGAAGTTTACAAAGTGGGTGTGCATATATGTAAGTGGACATATATGTATATTGTTGTATAAATAATATGAGTTGAATTTTATGTTGTATTCTAGTTGTGGTTATGGTGAAATTTATATTGGAAATGGAAGAAAATGGTTCAAGTTAGCATGGAAAATTATTGGGAATAGTTATAGGAAATTATATGATTTTAATGAAGTTTTTATGTAATTATAGAAGTGGAGTTTTAAATGTGAATTATTATGTTAGTTGGTGAATTTGGAAGGATAATAATCCATATTGGCATGAAAGATTGGTTGTTAAGTGGTTATGAGAAGTTTTGTGATTTTATGGTAGATTTATGTAATTATGAAAATGAAATTATTAAGGTGCAAATTATGATTATGGTTGATGAAATTGGAAGATGGAAATATGTTATGAATATGTAGATTGAAGATTTGAAGTTTTGGATGGATTATGGTTTTGGTGGAAAGTTTGTATATTTTGTGTATCTTGTGAATATTTGGTAGAAATGATATGAAATGCTTCCGAATTATATTGTAATGATCTTGATTAGTAATGAATGTAAAAGCATTGAGATTGGTTTGGAAATGTGAAGTTGGAATGAAAACTATTGCATTATGTTGGAAAGAAGACTAGTTGTGTTATATTGTGTTTTGTAGTCATGGTTGTTGTCATTGTGTTGATAGTTTGGCCGGGTTGAATTCCCGGATTGATATTGATTAAAAAATTGGCTAAGTTGAATTTTGGGGATGGTGTATTTATAGGGGAGATGCTGCCCAAATTTTTGTAGATAAGTATTGGTTAAGATTGAAATCTTAAAGCCTTACAATTAACATTTGGTAATTGTGACCAAATTGTAGATTTTGGCGAACTTGAAACTTGATTTTGGAGACGTGTATGAATCGGAAAAGGTATGTAAGGATTCACCCTTCCTTCTATGGCATGTCTTAAACGTAATAAGTTGGATACGAGCCTCGGGGACAACTCTATTCTCCGAAATCCGCACCCAAAGTTTCCCCTTTTTCATTCAGTAGAATTGAATTAAATATTGTATGAAATGTTGAAAAATTGCCTAAACATCTAGAACTTGCACAAATAGGACCCGACTACCTTAAAACTCTCACAAGTGACGTCATGAAATGTAACGTATGTAAATCGTGTACGCCACCTCATTTGACCCGATGTGGGCCCGTTATTCCCGGATTTTCTTAATTGTTTCGTTTATCGAACGATAAGTATATGTACATGTATATGGGGAAGATTGGGAAAGAGAAGGCGCTATAGACGCATAGCCACCTGATCAGTTGGAGTATGGTACATGATATCGTCCCGGACGCGGGATGCCCGGACGCGGGATATATGGTTAAATGGATCGGAGCCGACGCCTCGGCAATATGATATGTTCTATGTTATATATATATGAAAAGAAATGTTTTCCAAGAAAGCAAAGTATTATACGTATATGGATCGGGCTGCACGTGCCGCAGCAATACGTTATAGTATATGCACATATGGATCGGGCTGCACGTTCCTCAGCGCTAAGCATGCATGGTATCCGCCAACGTGCACTTATATGTACAGGTTGTGTTTCTACTTCATGACATGCGCTATATCTCTTTTATGTTATTATTCATGCCTTACATACTCGGTACATTACTCGTACTGACGTCCCTTCTTGTGGACGCTGCGTTTCATGCCGCGCAGGTCAACAGGTAGACAGATTTGACTCTTAGAAGCTCCATCAGCAGTACTGTGGCAGCGCTCCAGTTGTTCCGGAGCCTCAGTTTCTTGGTACTACTTTGTGTATATATTCGGGCACGGTAGAACCGGTCCTTCTTGTATATGTAGATGTACTTTGTTTAGAGGCTCGTAGACAGATATGTACAGTCAGATGTTTTGTACTTTTGTGGTCCTCGTCGTTGTATAATGTGCTAGCAAAGTTTATAAGTCCATGTCTACAATTATGCCATTAATGTTAGCGTTAAGCAACAGAAAAAAAAAAGATACGGTATAGTCTATACGGCCCACCTAGTAGTAAAAGTACGATACGAGATAAGGGGTGCTCGGTACAAGTATCGGGTACCCGTCGCGGCCCCTAGTTGGATCGTGACATCAGATGTATTTTTCGGCCACTTTTTTGTTACTTAAAGTGCCAAAGGACAAAAATTAAATACCTGCAATTTGACGGCCAAAAATTAAATACCACCCCAAGAAAGGGGCATTAGTGCGGATTGCCCGTCAAAATTAAAGACCGGCCCATTTGAAGGGAAACCATGCAATTTCGTGAGGGCAATTTGTACGATTGCCCTTATTCGTGTCAACTGTAGGGCCAAGATGGGCATCCGGGCCCTACCTGCCGAGCACCATTAAACATAATTTCCTATAATGATCATAAACAAGAGTGGATCTCGAGGTCACCAAATTAAAATATGCTAAATCATATAATAGATATGCTGAAAAAGGAATGAGCCCAAGAAGACATACTATACAACTATGTTGGACAAAACCATACAAGCCGACAAGGCCATCATGAAATACTATATAGCAAAATATAGGCCGAAGGGACCATACAAATTTTAACTATATCATGACTGTCTACAAGCCTCTACTAGAGTATGTGACGTAACAAGGTCAGGACAGGGCCCCGCCATACCCATATGCATATCAAAATAATATTGCACCAAGACTAGACTGCAACTATGGAACGAGAGAAGTGCTCCAATATCAGTTGTACAACAGCCTACAGGGGTGGATCATCAACCTGTCTACCTGAACCTGCGGGCATAAAACGCAGCGCCCCCAGGAAATGAACATTAGTACGGACAAAATACTGAGTATGCAAGACATGAAAGTAACATGAAAGAGACATAAGAGAACATAGGATGAAATGTATACAACCTATATGTCTGAACTGCCTCTGTGGGCCAATGATATACATAAATATTGTGCACATATCATGTATGCATAAGGGTCATACATATATATACGTGTATAAAGCCTATCAAGCCTCTGTGGGAATCCCATCGTATCATATCGGCCTTTGTGGGCATCATCGTCATCATCATCATGTGACCAGCTGATCAGGTGGTAGTGCGTATAAATCCGTCACCTTCCCTATACCCCATATATAATACATATGCATATATATATATATATATATATATATATATGGGGTATAGGGAAAGTGACGGCGTTATATATATATATATATATAGAGAGAGAGAGAGAGAGAGTATATCCTGAATCTGTCAGAGTGATGTAAGATCGTTATACCTCCGAACATCGTTATGAAATAGCATTTCCATTAACATGTGACCCGATGAATCTTATAGAATCTGAAGAAAGACATACTGAACATCCTTACTAGAACATGAACCAACATAGAACATTCCTAACTACTAAGAATAGATTCATTATGGAGTAGCATTACTTATATGTTCTGTTCATGAAGATCATGCCAATAGAAGGGAAGTTAACCTTAACATACCTCAAGTCGTCCAAGCAATCCAATAACTAACTTTCCACAATTAGTATGCCAATCCTATAACAAAGGAATGAACATACGAACTTAGATGGCGCTAACATATCACATTAATCAAACGATAATTCGATTCTAAACTGAACGTGCAGCATTTCTGCTTATTCCTAGGCTACAATAGCATACACCACATCCAACAATAACAACAAAAGCTCATACAAGCCCCTTATACTTACTTCAACAAGTATTACAAGATACACCTCAAACAACCCAATATACACTTCGTATACGATATTTATATTTCTTTTCTCTACATACCCTTCTAGCAAAATCAACAACATGACGACAACAACATCAACTACTATCCAACTACAAGGAAAATTATCTCAATAACAAAACAACAACATGATCAAACAAAACAGTCCATAAACTTAACATGCTCTCTAGTTTATATTTGAACTTCCTTTTTCACTTTCTTTCTTCAATAAAGTTGTATAACAATCAAAAAACCTCAAGAACATGTAATAGAGATGAAACCTTACCTTAATCACATAAGAACAAGCTCTGGATCAAGTTACTTCTCTAGGATGAGACCTCCAACTTCAACACCAAAGAGATGCTTGAACTCCACTAACCCTAGTGAGCTTTCTAGCACTTGAGTCTCTTGATTCTATTGGGTTTGGCCTTGATTAGTCTATGAACTTGGGGAGAGAGTTTTTGAGAGCCTTAGGGTCTGAAAAGGGAGGATAATGAATCCAAATGAGGGAAAATGAAATATAAAGCTTCACTTAAAATCTCACTGACGTAATTTGACAGCCACTTTGACTGACCGTCAGACGATCTGCGGTCCGTCAAATGGTCCAACCCCATGACCTTTCTGTGATTGTTTCACGTTGGAGAAGCCACCTTTTGAGGGCCGTCAAACGGTTCTGCGAACCGTCAAATGGGGCGTCAAAACGCTTTTTCGACAAACTCGTTTTCTTCGATTCATTTAACCTCTAATCCTTCCAATACTTACTAAACATGTACTTAACCCTTCATATACATAACATGAACATGTCTAGTGTCATATAACCTCGAAGGTAATCCCAATCCAAGACTAGAACGACTAACATACGACGAATCTCAACATATGAAACTACAAGGTGTAACAATTCGGGGGTGGTCTGTAGTTTTTTCCCTTCGCCTAAAATATCCCGAGGTTCAAGGTTTGAACCCTGGCTCAGTAAAAAAAAAATCGCAAGGCAGAGTTTCATTACAAAATTTGTCCTATTCAAGAAAAAGTTAGACCTTGAGGCCTAGCTTTTGTAGAATTTCATAGAGTAAAAAAAAAATTGTCCTAAGGCAAACCTCTGCCTTAATGCAAAAAGAAAAAGATTTTTTTCTTTTGGCCTTAAGGCAGAGGTTTGCCTTGAGGCAAAGGCAAACTTTTTGCCTTAAGGCAGAATTTTAAGGCAAATTCTGCTTTATAAGGTAGACTTCGTGAAACCTTGCCTTGCGAGTTTTTTTTTTTTTTTAAAAAAAAAAAAACTAAGTGAGGGTTCGAATCCAGAACCTTAGAATATTTTCAATTACTTTTTTAAGTGAAGGACAAAAATTAAAGACCAGCACCTTTGAAGGACAATCCGTGCAAGAAAATGATCTCGTCATTTCTTCTTATGGTCGTTAAGTGATGGCCCATATGAATAAGTGCAAGTATAACAACTGATAAGCGTTGACAACAATCGAACAAAATAGTCATCAACTGTATACCCATATAGGTTGAATATAAGGATTTGTGGAGGGTGGGGGGTTTGGGGGGGGTGGTTTGGGAGAAGTTCTTAAGGTGTGGAATAAAAAGCACTTATGTGGTTGCATGTATTGATTACGTCATTAAAGTTCTCTCATATGTCGATTAATGGGCCAAGGTAAACCCACCTAACAAGAATTCAAATTATTTGAAAAGCAAATTCAACTGGGCCCTGCGTGACCTGCTCTTGCTACTATTCTCTTTGATGATGGGCCATGGAAAATCCTTAATTCCATCACTAAGAACGGGCCATTTGCACTTTCTCCCTATTTTGCTGGTCTTTACTTTTTGTCTCTAACGGCAAACAGTTTTTTTGTGGGGCGTAAGTTTATATTTTCGCATCATAATATCCCACAAGTTATGCCCCATTTGAAGGGAAAACGGTGCAATTTCTTCATTTCGAACATTGTCAGAATCAGTTGCGGACTTGATAAACAGGCCCATAGAAGTATTTCACAAATAAATTCAATATTTTTACTTTACTTTCAACTTTTTTTGAGATAACAGATATTCTAAGATAGTGTAATTATTATTATCACGTTGTCGCATACGAAAGACTGCACCCACTTCCTTTTCTCATTTAATGTTTATTGCATAAAAAACTTGTTTGTCTCTTGTTTTATGTACCTAAAATGCCTAATATGTTTCTCCAGGGAGGTTACGTATATTTGCATTAAACAATAACCAATATAACAAATTTTCTGTTTTTAGAATATTAAAGGCGAGATGGATGATGAACAAATGATAAATTAGTTAGAAAACAGGTTTTTGTATGTTTTCTGCTTCACTTAAAGAAATACGTCGAATGCATTTTAGCATCTCACCTCAACAAATGTGGGCCGACCATTTTAAGGTCCTCTTAGGATTGGGTTTGGTTGACCATCTTAAGGCCCATTCAAATGGTGGGTCGTCCGCCCAACCCGTCAAATTCTAAAATCTGCATGGGCTGGGTTAACCAACCCATGTTCACAGCTTTAGTCTTCAAGCTAACTTTTTTTTTTTTGTTTCAAGTTGTATATCAAGTAGGGGTGTACACGGACCGGGTTGGTTCGAATTTCTTAAACACCAAACCAAACTAATTGCGTCGAGTTTTAAATTTATACACCAAACCAAATCAATAAAATTCGGGTTTTTCAACCACGAGTTTTCCCGGGTTATTCGGTTTTTTCAGGTTTTTCAATTTTTTTTTCTTGGAATAGTCTTGATACAAAACATATAAATTTTACTTCAAATATTTCTTTAGTCCTAGTAAGATACAACTATATAATTTAAGGTGTTAAAATTGAGTGTCCTGCATGCTATTGGTAAGCAGTTTGCTTCGGAGGAAATTTCTGCCAGTGTTTTAAAAGGCGTTTTTGAGGCGAGCCTCGGGGCGAGCCCCGGGGCGGGGCGTACCAAAAATGCCTCGGGGCGATGGGTCGGGGCGCAAGTCCCCAAAGGCGTACGCCCAGCAATTTGGGGCGTACGCCCAGGCGTTTGGGGCGAGTTTTTTTTGTTGGGGCGTAAGCCTAGGCGTTTGGGGCGAGTTTTTTTTTGTTGGGGCGTAAGCCCAGAAAACTTCTTCAAACTAAAATGAAATTTGTTAAATAAGTCCTTAGTATAATGCCCAAATTTTCAAAAGTCAACATGTAATTACTCAAATATTTTAAAAAGGAACTGAAACATTAAATTTAAAAGTCAAGACCTTTTTTTATTGCTAGAATGCCTAATATATATGTTCTTTTGCAATTATTTATCTTGTCTTCTACTATCTCAAAAAAGTAACGAGCAGTCACTTACACTTGTAAGTACGTATAATAGATTGTTCTAATTAGTTTTTTTGTGGGGGTGGAGTATGTATATGTGTGTGTATATATATATATCACTTATTTATTGTTTTCTTCAATTTTTTTACGTTATTTAACCAATTTAAAAGTATTTATTATAATTATATCATTTTATAAAATACTAAAAATTAAAGTCCCATGAGGCTTACGCCTCGTGCCTCGGGGCTTACGCCTCGCTGAGGCAGACATAAAACGCCTCGCCTTACGCCCCCGCCTTTTAAAACACTGATTTCTGCCCTGGTATGTTTATTTACTGCTATTGAGATTTTCTTCAAAGTTAGTCTTACAGACGTTTATAAACTAAAACTAATAATGGGAATTGTTAAAATGATAAAAATTTCTATTTTCCTTTTGTACTTTTATCATAGGAACATACCCTTCCTATCACGCTGAATCAAACGGACGGCAAAAAGGCTTCCCACAAAACGACCCGGTTCTTAAATCTACTTATTTGATTCTGTGTTATTGTTGAGGTAACGTTTTAACTGTGCGTTGAAATTCTTTTTTGATTTTATATTTAGACTTGCAAATTTTAGGCTCACATCCTAACAAATTTCTTATATGATCTTATCCTTTTCATGTTAACTTTATTTAATCTACAACAAAATTGTATTTTTCCATGTCTAGCATTAATAAATGAAGGATCTATACTTTGTTCATAATCTTAAAAAATGACGCAATCTTAATCGAGGCAAAATCTTTATCTACATAGTTCTGGTCTTTGTGGAGATGATATGACACCATTCATAGGTCAAGATTTTGATTTTTCCTTTTTGTTAGATTTAAGACTTACCTTGACAAAAGGGGGTTGCTCAGATGGTAAGCGTCCTTCACTTTCAATCCGAAGGTTGCGAGTTCGAGTCACCAATGGAGCAAAGGAGGCAGCTCCTAGTGAGAAGGGTTAAAAAAAAAAAAAAAAAAAAAACTTTTACCTTCAAAATTTTCAATTTTGGTGCTCTACCAAAAAATCTAAAAGGGTACGTTTGTGTCTTGCGTCAAGCCTCCACGTCTTCATCGAAAAATAGCATTATTCAAGGCACGTTGCTCTTCATTCTCCTTCTTACTCTTTGGTTTACTTAGAAATTGCTAGCATATTACTTATTCATAAACTTTTTTTTTTTCTTTCAGAATTTGTGAAAAATAGCTACGCTAATAGATCTTTTCCATTAACTATATAAATTTCAAAGAAATTAATTAATAGTATAATAAATTCTTCTCATTAAATATTCCATTATTCTCCCTAACGTACTAATTCATTTCCTAATGACTTTTGATTCACAAGAAGTGTACGTATGGAGGTCACACAAAGATTTCTCTCCCCCTATTTACTACATCTTCCTATAATTTCTTACAATACAACAAAATTTAGGAAAGACCTTTCATCTTCCCAAACTTTCCTATACATGTATGTTTCTCTTCTTCTTTTATGTACTTTTTACGGGATGAAAGATTTTCACTATTCCAAATTTTCTCACAAGTTTTTCTTCTTGTCTTCTTCTTTTATGTATTTTCGGTAAAATGAAAGTCTTTGGAAGATTGTCTGAGGTGAGTTCTAATTAATAGGATTGCGTAGCAAGATAATATAACTGAAAATATTTATGATATATTAATATAATATACTTTCTTCTTATATGTTGTGTAAGTATGAGTTAACGTATAAATTGATCATGTGTTGATCCAAATAATAGTTGAGAGTATTCTGATAGTCGAGTTCCAATGCGGGTACCAGACACTATGTGAGAAACCAAAAACAAAAAGAGCAATAGTTTATCAGACAATAACAGTGCCACCGCCATCTTCTTAATCATTTTCATAAGGATCATTTTCTATTATTTAAATTTAATTTCATTTCTTTTATTCAAATTATTAAATACTAATCTAAATGAATTGCTTCATATATAATCTGAAATTTTGGTTTCTCACAGATTTATATGTCAAAATCTTCTAAAAAGTATATATATGTTACTAAAAAGTGTTTATTTTTAGGGATGCCAACAATTGGCATTTTAATCCTTCTAGAGATTTAAATAAGGTGACAAAATGGCATACAATAAAGTAGGAGTTAGTGATGTTAGCCCTCTCATAGGCAACAAAAAGAAGTCATTTATCTTTTATTTTCATTCTCCTGTTTTCATACTTCCATTTTTCTATTAAATATTAGGAAAACATGAGAGGACTCAAGTTACAATGTTAACTTTTCTTCACCAATTGACAAGATAATGTTGCAAGAATTTGTCCGTGCAAACCTACAAAAAATGTTCACTGTTCTTATTTGGATTTTTTTTCTGTTATGTTTTTTATATATGTATTTTCCTTATATATTTGATTTATATATTCTTTTTCCATTTGCATGTCTCACATTACATATTTGTTTCTTTTTAATTCTTATTTTTTGGTATTATAAATTTATCTTTTTTATATTAACTAATTTTTCAAAAAAAAACATATGTTTGCGAAGCGCGGTCATGTTGACTAGTATCAAGTATAAACTCATCAGCATGCGATTTATCTCATGCTGACAGTTACAGATGATTGATCGTGGATTATAGTAAACACTAAAATTTGAAAAATATTTGTGGTTGTTAGGCTCTAGGAGTTAATGGTTCTAAATAAAGAGCATTATTTAGCGTTAGGTGTCGATGTGTATAGGTAATGAAAAGGACTCTTTTCTTTCGTTTTTCTCGTGACAGAAATAATTTCATATTAAAGAACAATTATTCGAAGTTAATTATTTAGAGCAGTATTATACCAGTTCTCAACTGTGAATCCATGATTGTGCTGATTTTATTTGGATTCGTTAATTGAGTATCAGCTTTGACCTTATAAGAAAGTATGTCTGCTTTCTTATTACTTTCTTTTTGGAAGTCATATTTGATGAACCACCATTTATCCTCATGGCAAGTCATTAAGTGTGTTCTTAACGTGATGGGATGGATAAGATTTCTTTACGTTGGATTTTGCATCTGTTACTGTTACAGACTACAGTTTTTTAGAATAATTAGATGTTTAGTTATAGGAGTGTGATAGTTGATTTAGTAGAATATTCAGCTTTTTAATATTAGTAAGAGTCTAATACTTTAGTTATGTGCCTATGTAAAGACTTATGATTAATAAAATTTATATGAGACAATTTTATTCGTATTTTCTACCTTGTTGTTTGCATCTCTCTCCAAAAAATCATAACAACGGTATCGACGCCTTCATTGATCTTAATGGAGGTCTGTGAAAAAAATATATTTTCAACCACTTTTAATCCATACCTATTTTCAATCTATTTTAACCCGTGCTTATTTTCAACGCTCAGGGCTATTTTCAACCAAATTAACCCCTACTTATTTTTAACGCTAGCTCAGGGCTATTTTCAACCAATATCAATTTTTCAACCCACGCTACTTTTTAACCTTATTTTTTCAACCATGCCAAGTAATTGTCTCTTTTTGATTGCTCCACAAATCTTCACTGGTGAAAATTATCAAATTTGGGCAGTGAAGATGAAATCCTATCTTGAAGCATATGATCTTTGGGAAATTGTAATGGTAGAAAAATCCATACAAGAACTCCCTAAAAATCTTACTCCTGCCCAAATCAAAACTTATTCAGAAGAGAAAATCAAAATGTAGAGCCAAAGTTGTAATTCAAAATTCAGTTGCAGATTCTATCTTCTCTAAAATCATTGCATGTAAGACATCAAAAGAAGCTTGGGAAAAACTCGAAAAGGAGTATCAAGGAAGTGAACGAGTTATACAAAATCAGATCTTGAATTTAAAAAGAGATTTTGAATATCTTAGAATGCAAGACGGTGAGACCATCAATAACTATTCTGACAGGATCTCTTTGATAGTCAACAAAATCAGGTTACTTGGCGAAGATTTTAAAGATAATAGAATAGTTGAAAAAATTATTGTGACTATTCCAGAGAGATTTGAGTCCAGAGAGATTTGAGTCCCAAATCTCTGCTCTTGAAGAGTGTAAGGATCTCTCTACTATCTCTCTTGCAGAATTAATAAATGCTCTTCAAGCACAAAAGCACAGAAGAGCTTTCAGACAGGATAAAGTTGTTGAAGGTATTTTTTATGCAAAACATCAAACTGGAAAAGTGGATTATCCTCCCTTCAAATACTACAAAAAGAAAACACACTTAGAAATTTTTTGATGGTGGAGATCTGATGCAATTTGTGAAAATTGCAAACAAACAGGTCATGTTACAAAAGTGTGCAAGTTGAAAGAAATTCCAAACAGTTCACAAGCACTACTAGTTGAAGGAGAAAGTGGAGAAGACCTACTTTTTTAGACTGCAGCAACAAAAGCAAGGAGAAATATTGAATTTTGCATCTGTTAATACTAAATTTTTCTAGAATAATTAGATGTTTAGTTATAGGAGGAGTCTGATAGTTGATTTAGTAGAATATTTAGTTTTTTGATATTAGTAAGAGTCTAATACTTTAGTTGTAGGAGGAGTCTACTACTTTATTTATGTGCCTATACAAAGGTTTATGATTAATAAAATTTAAGTGAGACAAATTTCATTCATATTTTCTACCTTGTTGTTTGCATCTCTCTCCAAAAAAATCAGAACACTTTACTCTAGTTCAGATATTTCTTTTTTCGACTCTTCCGAATTAAAATTTTTTTGATAGGGAATGCGTCCTTCTTTAAGAGGCCAAATGCAACACGAATCTTCATTAGTCAAGTCAATATTAAATACCAAACGGTTACACCAAAAATTAAGAGGAACGATATCTATACCCTACCATACATTTTCAAATTAGGGAGGAATGATATAATCGACATATACCTCGGACAGATTGTATACGGTAAAAATCGGATATATGCTGGACCGGTGAGACCGGAGATCGAGGGAAGAAACAAACAAGCACGAGCATGAAGACTTTATTTTGGGACCGAAGGAGTGCTTGTTCCGAAGAAGGCGAAGGACGTCGTTTGGTCCGGTTTCTCCACAGCCGAGTTGATCGTGGCCGTTGGCCCGGTTGATCGTGGTCGTTGGTCCGGTTGATCGTGGCCGTTGGTCCGGATAATTCGTTACACAATTGCCACGCGTCAATACCGTTCTGCCACATTGTACTGTCAATCGTACGGGTGTCAGACCGTACGACAAAACCTTATCCTTTTTAGGGTTTTTCTTTATTCAAAAGGGTTTTATGTTGTATGAGGCCCATGAGGCAAAACTATAAATAGGGACCATTACCCTACTTTTAAGGGTTGGCTTCTTGAGTTCTAGAACATTGTAATAGCAAAATATATAAAATCTCTCTCTCATTCTCTGATTTTGGTCCGGATTCAGTTGTTGTTCTTTAGCTTTGTTCAATTAAACAATACTCATATATTATTAGATACATATATTTAGAGTAAATCACCAATTATTATTCGCTCCTTCATAACATATCCTTATATATCTTTTTTCAACTAAATAGATCAAAGTTCAACCACATATCCTATACCTCATTCATAAATTTAATTGATTACCTAAATTCGGGATAAACACAGATGGATAATGTTCCGGGGAAAGAAATAAAACATAAACTTGCTATATATTACATTCTAGTCTCTATCTAGATTAACAAGATTAAATCATGACAGTACAGATTTACAGGTGTCTATTTTAGATACGATTGTAGTTTTTCACATAGAAGTAATGCGTTGATCTTAAAGGAGCTAGGAAACTTAATTGATTAATTAATTTCAGTGCAAGTTTTGTACTTTGTGTTGATGTAACGCCATGAAAAGCCAATATATAGTGGCGTTTGCAAAATTCAACGTCACTACAAAAAAGGAATGGCGCCACGGTCCCGGGCTAGAAATGAGGGCGGCTTTTATGTATTGTCTGAAAGTAGAGACTTAGAGGTGTCAAATGACGGATTACTTTGAATTTGGACCCGTCAAAATGAGAAATTGATGAGTTATTACTTAGTATTAAGTTTCCCAAATTTAAGTGAATTGGATGCATTATGTTTTCATGAGCTAATTTTACCGTTCCTACCTAAAAGAAACTAAAAGCTTATTAAAAATACTTTTTTGAAAAAGCGGAAGAATAGCTGGTTATGTTTCATCAAATCATATTTCTAACTATATAGAAACATGAGTTTAAGTGTTGGATCGTCGTCCTTACAACAGTAATTTTGATTGGTTGATGGTATCAAGTACTTACACGTGGCTGCTATCTTTCCTTGCTTATCCCACTTTCACACTCAATTCTTTTTCTTCATCCATTTGATTCTTCATCCATTTGATGCTGGCTCTGCAACTTTTCTTTTAAATCCTTTTTAGCCCCTTACTCCTTTGATTTATATTACTCTCTGGCCTAATTTAAGTGTCTTAGTTTGACTAGGTATAAAATTTAAAAATAAAAATAAAATTGAATCTCATGGTCCTAAATTAAAAGTGTATATAATGTACTAAAATGTCTTTTAAATCTTGTGGTTTTAAACTAATCATTTAGTGTTTGAATCATCAACTTACTAAATATAGAAAGAGATACGATTTTGGGGACAAATTAAAAAGGAAAGTAAAACACTTAAATTGGGAAGAGAAAGTAGTATATATGATATTTTTAGCTTTTATATTTAGTTCAAAACAAATAGTTTTTTCGTAATCAAGAAGATATTAATATCTTTTAGCTTTTATTTTCTTTGTTAAATTCATATTTACATAACCAAGAAATTATATAATAATGAGACTATTATAATTTTGAGAAATCGCTTTCTATTCTCTAGGAATAAGCAATTCTTTAAGGGGAGTATTCGAACTAAAAACACCATATAATATGAACCGCAGGAAACATTACGTCCCTCTACATATTTGTCATTATACATTTTGGCAAAATTTAGGCAATTGTAGAGCCACATTTTTGTTTCTAACTAAAGAATTTTTTAAATCTTATTAATTATTCTCTCTTTATTTCAATTTATGTGGCATTTTTCATTTTTCGAGAGTTAATTTGACTAAACTTTGAAGTTAAATTAAATTAGATCCACTTAATATTTTAAATTAAAATTAAGATATTGGAAACTATATAAAAAAAGTACATCAATATTTTTTAAGCATAAACTATATATGAAGAACTAAATGTATTCTTGAGGTTCATTTAATGAATTTAGTTTTTTCCCTTAATTTCATCTGAAATTAAGCTTAAATCACCATATTTAACTAATATAAACTCATGCGGCATGAAATATCGTGAGTGAAATTAAACTTAATAAATACCAAAAACTATTTCTATCTATAAATAAAGAAATTATTATTCACAAATTCATAAATTTTTAATATTTTCCAATTTATGATTTCACAGAGTTGTAACTATTTTGTATAATTTAGATCATGTTGCTTTACAAAATGTTGAGTCGGTTGTATCTCTTTGATATTTGATAATTCTCGTGTCAATCTTTCTTCCTCATAAATAATTTTTTATTTAAAATGTCAATCTCCGAAAAGCCGTCGCAAAGTTGAGCTTTAAGGGGGTAATATTGTAATACTTGTTGTGATGTGCACATTGATCTAATTAGGTGATTAAGAAACTTCAATAATTAAGAAGACTTAAATTTAACATGCCACCGAACTATATCAATTATGCAGTAAAAATATGATACAAATTATACTTCTTAATTAAAGTTGGGCAATTTGCAGGAATGCCCTTCGCTGGGGGTGGTCTTAATTTTTGCCCTTCGCTTAGTATCCCGAGGTCCTGAGTTCAAACCTAGGCTCAGTCAAAAAAATAAAAATCGCAAGGCATAAGTTGGATTCGCAAGGCGTAAGTTGACGCCAACTTATGCCTTAAGGCAAACTTTTACACAAATTTAGGCCTTAAGACAGAGGTTTGCAAAATTCTAGCAAAGTAATTTTTTTTTTTTTTTGCCTTAAGGCAGAGTTTGAAACTCAATTTATACCTTGCGAATCCGAACTTACGCCTTGCGATTTTTTTTTTAATTTTTGATTGAGCTAGGGTTCGAAGGCGAAACCAAGGGGCTTTTAGCGAAGGACAAAAATTAAAGGTCACCAATTTGAGGGCCAAAAATTAAAGACCAGTCTTTTTGAAGGGCATTTCGCGCAAAAAATCCATTACAGTATTACTTTATTTTGAGTGAGTGGGTTTGGAGGCAGGATGGTCAACATGCCTATGCGCTTCTATGCCATTAAATTCAACTCTGAGGGGCATCTTTGGAATTTGATAGTTTGTTTGTTTTAGGCCTGCTGTACTCAATAGTATTAGGTGTGTACTTTTTCTTATTTGGACGAAAATACCGGATCATTTTAATTTGTTTGTCCGTATCCTCTTTAAAGAATTGTAGTCAGGTACATCTCCCAAAAAATGTGGGTCCCAGAATTTTCGTCTTCCACGGTAACTTCCAAAAACTGAGTATTGTGGCCTCTAAGCAATACTGTAGATTCCTATTTATTTTTAGTTTAAAGAATTATTGCACACTATTATGGTATCCACTTTCTCATACCAATTCACTGATTTATTATATTTTACACATGATATCTTTATAATTACGGGGGAAGTCTATACAAATTCAACATTTTAAAACCTAAACGCAACTATTTATTACATTTTAGTCGATCAATTTTTGTTTTGGGAAGGAAAGAGTTTTGTATAAGCTGACATCAGAAGATGTAACACAAGTTATCCATAAATTTCTAAAAATAAAGATGAAATATCCAATAAAACCGTTAGAAAAACAACGCAATAAGAGAAAGTGGATACTTTGATCTACCAACAAAAAGATCTATGCTCATGTGATATTCCGTCCATTTGAAAATAAGTGGTGCTTTTAGCATGATTACATCATTTACAAAATTACTCAATCCTAAAAGTAAGATTTATTTTTACTTACCCTTAAATATCTTGAAAAAGATGTAGCTCTTTAGTTTTAAATGATTGTAAAATTGGAAGAACATCATTCATGCCTTTTTGATAATGTGAAGTACACACTTATTTTGAAATGAAGACAATATCATTGGGCCGTGCTATCCCATCCGGTAGAAATAAATGTTGCTCATTCGCAGAAAGAACTTTTATTTCCTCATTGAACTTTAACAGTAATCCATAACATAATCAAAATCTCCTTCAAAAGAAAAAAACAGAGGCATGAATGGGCGAAGGCGACGATTCATCGCAGCAACTTCATCAATGGGCGATTTCCGTATTAAGTTCTCACGAATCGTATCTCATCACCAACAACTCAAACTCGCTTTCAATCAACTCGATAATCACATCCGTACTGGCTTGCAAGAAGTACGTAACAACATTCATTCCTCAAACTTTGATTTTAGAAATTATTGAGAGTTATTGTGTATTTGACGATTTTAATTTTGAAGGCTGCAGATGTGTTTGAATCCTTAGCGAATCCGTTGATGAAGCTTGTGGGATTGAAGACTCTTGAAATGGCTGAAGAAGGAAAATATACTACTGTTGTGATTGATTACCCTACTCATTTTCATGCCAATGTACTCTTCTATTCAACTCTTTAGCTAGTGTTTGGTTATGGATTTTGGATCACATTTCAAAATTTATCTTCAAATATCTGTTTGGCCATGAAATTTGATCACATTTCAAAATTTATCTTCAAATATTTGTTTCACCATGAAATTTGATCACATTTTGAAAATTTATCTTCAAATTATTTTAAAGTTTCAAAAACTGGCTCATACAAGTTTTTATTGAAATTTGAAACTTCAAACTTTGAGTTTTTGAAGTTGTGATTTTGGAACTTGAAGTTGTGTTTGAACATGCATTTTACTTGGAAAAAAAATGAAGTTTTGTGAGTTGGAAGTGAGATTTATCCCAAAAACTGGTATGGAACTTGAGAATAAATTTTCAAAACCTGATTAAATTTCATGGCCAAACAGATATTTGAAGATAAATTTTCAAAATTTGATCAACAATCTACGGCCAAACTCTCGTTTCTCCATGTGATTAATCAACATCTGAACTTCTGTTTGAGCGTGTCGATGATCGTGAAGATATTAAACTCCTATTGCATATTTTGTTGCTCAATTCTGTGTTTTACTTTCCAGAAAGCGTGAATAAAAACAGTTATGGTTTCGGTGACAGGGCTGCAAGAGAAACGAGAATAGAGCTGAAACGATGGTGAGAAAGGAGGCTAGTGAAATTGAGGTAATACGTAACGAGTTTGAGTTTGAGTTTGTGTATGCATTAGTAATTTCAGATTTCCGTTTCATTTTACACGACTCGACGCTCAAGATGTTAGTTTAATTTGTGCACAAGTATTACCTTATTCGTAGTGGTTGAAAACAAATCCGATAGAGAAACTATCTGAGTCTAAAATTTGAATAGTTAAATGAACTTAAAGTTTTGAAACTTGTGAGAGTTGCTATAATTTCATATATTTTGTAATGTTCCAAAACAGAAAGAGTGTAGTATAATTGGAATAGTAGGAGTATGTGTAGATGATGTATATTTCTATCCGTAACTGAACTGTGAGACTAATTGGAGAGACAATGCTTTCCAGAAGTTAATCTCGACACCTATAAGTATATCAAGCAAGTAAATGGACACTATTTCTTTCGAATGACAAAAGCACGAAATCTGAAAGTGATTGAAGCAATATCTATGCTCCATTCAAATCTGAAACTCTACCTCTTACTCATGCTGCCTTTGTGTATCCCAATATTTTTATTTTGGTGGTAGAGGCAACGTTAATCATTGTTCAACATTGAGCTCTAAACTGAATTTATTGGTATGGTAATTGGCTATATACACAAATTATGCAGAGGAAGAGTACTTCAAGATGTTGCCTAATATACTACTTGTATGACTTAATGAACTGTTGGGATTGGCTGACTCTTCAAAAGATTCCCATGAATTTCCACATAAATTGTTTGATTGTAGATGTGAATTTGGTTTCTCAATCTGCAAATGTAGGAAGAAGGCTATATGAATAGAGCCAAAACAGTTGGCAAAGAGCTAATTCAGAAACAAGAGATGCAGCTAAGGCAGTTGATCCATCTGCTTAGACAAGTTGAATCCCAAGTAAATACAAGCCAAACCAACATTCTTCAGACCCTTAGTGACCATCAAACTTCCATACATAGTGTTTTCAAGAAAGCTGTTGCATATGTTTCTGCCATTCACCAAATAGGCGAAAATAATGGCACTTCTTTGATCACAATTCAACTTTTGAAACACATATTTCGTCTTGTTATTACTACACTGAGCTCGGTAGAGTGTGGAGTGGACAACCTAGTGGATGAGCTAGCTACAAGAATGTGTAGGCCAATGGTCAACTATGTCAAGGGTCTTAAGCTCGAAGTCACATCAGGAAGATGTCATCGCCTACTGAACATAGTGGAAGAGATGGGAAGAGCAATGAGAACAGGGAGGACAGAGTTGGAGGAAGCAAGGAAGAAGGTAAGACTAGCAGAACATAATAGACGTGAGGTGCTGTACAAGCTGAAGGAATCAGAAGATTTGACAAGGAAATATCAGGGATTCCTCCTGAAAGCCAAGAATGGATCAAAGGAACAATTTGAGCAAGAGAAGGTATTATTTATACTTGATTAGTTTACTGCAAATTCACTTAATGTTAACCATTTCTTTAGTCTGAAGAGAAAATCTTCTTCACTATGGGTGGTCAAGGATGCACTGTCTCTAAGAGCCTTACTATTTAATAAAATAAATCTAGCTCCCATACTACATATGCTGAGAAATCCAGTGACTCTCCCTGTATGTATTTGAGCTTCTTATGCCAAAACCTTTTGAACTCATTATATTTCTTGTTATGATCTTCAGTTCTTCATTGAAGGAATTTAAAATTGTTATGTTTCCAGAATTAACGAATTCAATGATTGTTTGGACTGCGGAATACATGCTTGTGAGAATGTACATATGCTTATAAGGAAAATAGTGAATGAAACATCTTACTATGGATGGAATTTATCACAGACAATAGTCATCCACTCACATATGCTTTTCAGTTTTCTCAATCCTTGTGCTTGTACATTGTGCTACCCTAGCACTTCTTATTTCCCTATCCTTCCTATATTCTATAGTATTATAACTTCGTTTGAGATCCAATTGTTTATTTGTATTTCAACTATCGAAATGGAAATTGCTTGTAAAGTGGTTTGTTTAGGAGCTGCATTTGGGAAATACCTCTCTGCTCACTTGCTAAACCTTTTAGTGCTACTGACTATGCTATTGTTTGTAAATTTTTGTCTTATCGTAAAGCTTGCAGTGAAGGACCAGGATCATGCTAAAGAGGACAACCTGTTGTGGGATCTACTAAAGAAGAAGAGAAAATTAGGCATGGGAAATGGCAGCAGTAAACCGTGTGGCCTTCCACTGAGCCATTTGAAAGAGCTAGGTCCACAAACCCCATGTTTGGGCCCTCCTCTTCACCTACGTACAGTTCAAATGGGCATCGTTTGCTACCCATGATACCCCTGGGTACCTCGCCTTCAGTGACATATCCCCAACACATACCTCAGAAGAAGATCAAATCCGAATTTCATACTTAAAATTTTAGCATATGGAAAGCAGGACACTTGCTAATAGGGGACTTGGAGCAGTTCGCCTATTGCTTGCTTTAGGTAACTATACTTCGATTACCTTTTAACTTTTACTTGCAAGGTGCTTCAGTGGTTTGCCATGAGTTCTGTTATTCCACCATGTTGACAGTGTATAAAGTAAACTTTAGTGCGCAGTCACTGATTAAATTTTCCAAACCATGAAAAATA
The DNA here is from genome assembly GCF_019175385.1 of Lycium barbarum. Lineage (NCBI taxonomy): Eukaryota > Viridiplantae > Streptophyta > Magnoliopsida > Solanales > Solanaceae > Lycium > Lycium barbarum. The sequence continues at coordinate 99,510,388 of NC_083348.1, read as the reverse complement.
TCGTCTGGCGTGGACAATGGTTACAAGCAAAAGAACTTTTTGCAAACCGTTGAAGAGCTACTATGTCCTGCATTATTATATGAGTAAGAGAAATATAGAAATTATGCTAAAGAAAGTAGCAGTATATTTTAAACAATAGTGGAAATGCAGATTACTGCTGGTAAAATGGATAAAATATCCAAGTATCCTCCTAATTTATCCATTTAAAAACAGTTGGATAGCCAACTTGCTAAAAAGCGGATCAAATATGGACTAATCCTTATAACCCGTGGTAAAAAATGGATAAACCACGGGTCGAAAATGGATAAATCCATATTGGTGCTGCTTGAACTGAGTCTGACGCCTAAATGGCATAAAAATGGACCAAAGTTTCCAAAAGGGGTTATGAAATATATTATAGACCAAAGGGGGTTAATCGTGCAGGCCTACACGATTTACCCCCAAACTTTAACGCCTCATTATTCGTCTGTTAACTAAATATATATATATATATATATATATATATATATATATATATATTAAATAACAAATAGTGTACCATAACACGATTTGTTAAAATCAAGAATTCAACTTCACCCCCATCAAAATTAAACCAATTCCAAATTCACCCCACATAAAAATCCCCCAAAACAAAAAAAAACTTCACCAAAATCAACCACAAAAATTAACCCAATTCCAAATTCACCCCCCTAAAAAATCCACCAAATTCAACTTCAACCCACAAAAATTAAACCAATTCGAAATTCACCCCCATAAGAAACCCCCCCCCCCCCCTAAAAAAAAAAACCAAAAAACAATCTATTTTTTATTTCACAGATCAACAAAATTAAGTAACAAATCGTGCTATATCCATTTCATTTCTCCTTCTACTTGTACTCCACGCTTCTGAAGTTCGCTCGTATTCAGTGTTTGCATGGTTAGAAAGTGTAGTGCGTGCAAGGAAACAGGTCATAACTAGAATCGTTGCCTCTTGCGAAATCAGTAGTTGTTGTTGTTTTCTCGTTATTATGTTTTTTTCTAAGTTGTACGTTGTTATTGCCTTATGTAATTTTCCATGAATATGTTGTTGTCTTAATTGTGTGATGTTTTATTCAGATAACGAGTGACATTTATTAAACTTTTTTTTTTGTATTTTGTATTTTTACATTTTATTTCATAAATTTGTAATTATTGATGACTTTGTTTGAGGTAAAATATTTTTGAATCAAATGTGACAACAAATGAAAAACCAAAAATAAGTTAACATCAAGATTTTTTTTTTTTTTTTTAAAAAGAAGGTAGAGGTGCAAATCGTGTTATGGTACACGATTTGCTATTTAATTTTTTCTTTTTTTAGTTAACAGACGAATGACGAGGCGTTAAAGTTTGGGAGTAAATCGTGTAGGTTGCATGATTAACCCCCTTTGGTCTATAATAAATTTCACAATCCATTTTGGAAATTTTGGTCCATTTTTATGCCATTTAGGCGCCGGACTCTGCTGGAACTAATCTAAAACTAATCCTGAATACGGGTGAATTTTGATAAAGCGTGACTTCATTTTCGATTACAATTGGCAACTAGGTTCTTACATACACAATCTTTCACACATTAATGAATTGTCGGTGTTAATAATAGACTTCAAAAAAATAATTCTTTTTTTTTTGTCCCTAGATTCCGCATAAGTTTAGTTGATACTTGATAGCAAAGATAATGGGTTGTGAGTTGAGATTTTAGTTAAACTACCAGAATTCAACACTAGAAGCTGATATGAGTTAAGCTATCACTGATGCTCCTCATACTCATTCATGAAGTGTTGATGCAATCTGATGTAGCACAAGCAACTTCTAATAGTGTTAACATGGTTAAATGTGCAAAGATCCATATTTGCAAGTACGTACTAGAGCAACCTGTATTATGGTCATATTATCCCCAGGTTGACATATAGTACATTCACAAATTTTAGTATTATAAAAAAAATACAAGGAAAAAAATAGGAATATCTGTATTATCCGTCACTCAACCCATTTTGACCCGTATCAGATTTGGGCAGGTCTGATATTTTATTCATTTTTGCTTAACCTATTTTCGTCCCGCACATTTGCCACTACTAATGCAGAAGGAGTAAATAGCATACCTCATGATGCTATCTCATATATTGACGACGGTTGTAGGAACTAAATAACAGTAAGTCAGTTTACCACGACAAACATTTCTAGAAGAGGAGTAAATAGCATACCTCATGATGCTATCTCATATATTGACGACGGTTGTAGGAACTAAATAACAGTAAGTCGGTTTACCACGGCAAACATTTCTAGAAGAATTCGTTCAGAGCTGCTGCTCCAATAAGCATTCGGCTCCATTTAATTGATACTAATATCCTTAAAATGAAACATCTATATAATTCTGAGCGAAAAAAGGTGTGTTTGATAAGATACAAGTCATTTTTACGGAAAGATATTTTCCATAAGAAAGACATTTTCTAGTATATATATAAAAGCAGGCCATGGCATGCCTCATTGATCAGGAAATGTATTTATCCTTTTTGTCAGTTTTTTGCCTTTTAAAGTTTTAAAAATGATTAAAAAAAAGTTTTATAAAGAAAATCGGAACAGTCACTCCCTTTCGGAAAGTCACGCCCTTGCAAACTGAATTCTTATTAGGTACTTCCATTAACCTACAGTGATAGAAAATGAAAACATTCCAATTCCCCCCAAAAAAGAAAAAAAAAAAAAAGACAAAAAAACTACAACGACAATCTCCGTACTGCGTGGCTTCGCTGCCCTGATATCCTAGAGGCTGTTTGTTTTGTTGCTAAGGCCGACATGTTTCGGCGCAAATGCTTCGCTCGCGGTCTTGATTGGTAGACCACCATTTCTACATACAGAGACTAGACGAGGCGATAGTTACAATAGACAAGGAGTCTCGAAATCTAAAGCCTATGATTTTGTAACTTTCAAGCATGTTTATTCTATGAATCTTTCTTCCGAATGGAACCACTAGATTTGTAGATGCTGAGGTTTCTTGAGCATGAAGCAGAGCAAGGATACGGGCATCAACAACTAGAACAGTTGCCATGATTTTGGTACGTCAACAATGTTCACTCAATCGTGGTTACAATACTTAATTCCTTCTTTTTCTCCCAAATTTCCGTACTTTCAATAATACTTTGGAATACAATTTTTCGTCATTCTGACGGCCAATTGACCTGAAACGTGTGTTGTTTTACTTTTTTTTACTCCTGCAGAGTTATTTTACATTTTTTTTTTTTTTTTGTAACATCTGATAGCTAATTTTAAAAGAGAGTGTCATCTCTGCAGGAGTGAACATTATGGGTGATAACTCACAAATTTTTTAAAAGATTTTTTTTAAGCTCAGGGAAACCGCATCCGTTACTCTTCGAGTACGCATAAAAAGATTTTATTTGGCAAATATTTTGTTGTACGATTCTTTAGTTTTAATTATTATCATAGATTGGAGTTTACTTTTTGCCTTTCTTATCTTTGAATGGAAATGTAGAAATATCACGTATAAAACAGCAGAAAAGAACAATAACTCACGAATAAAAAACTATTCCAGAAAGAGAAGAGTTTTTAAGGAAAGAGATAGCGTACAACTAAAATTGTGCGATTACATAAATATTTGGAACCTAACATATGGAAGGAATTAATTTTTATCATGCTTAGAACTTTATCTTAATTAATTAAATCTCAGTAATTAAATTTAAATTATGACATGTGTCTCCAATATAAGCAATACTTTTGAGAAACGGAGAGGGAGGAACCGGCTCGCTAACTTGAGTTCGTGTGGTAACAGAGATTGTTAATTATGTGGATAGGACTGTAGCGGAGGATAACAATCCAGTGGCCGATAACTTGGTCTTACAGATGAACCAGACGCCCCCACTGCACTGTATGTTGTATATGTTTTGAGCAATAGAAAAGTGTTACATAGAACAATAGAACAACAAAATTAAATAAGAATTGAGTCAGATGTTGATTTTTCAAATATTGTATACTGCGAATTAACTTACACTTTTTCAGGAGAATCTTTATATGGAAAGATGAAAAGTTGTAACAATTTATTTTAAGGAAGTTTCATCAGTGAAAGAAACCAATCTCCAAAGAAAAATCGATGGCAAAATCCGAAGTATAGGAAACAAACTCTATGAAGCAGTGGTGGTTTTTGCCATAGTAAGCAGTTCCTTTTTTTGCCTTCTTCTCCAGCTTTTTTAACTTTTTCCCTTTATACCTTCTCTTTGATTATTGCTTTCTTTACTTCTTCAGCTTCTTTTTAATACTTCACTTTAATACTTAGCTTTTGTTGTTCGAATTGTATAATATCAACAACTTACTTCAACTGGGTTAAAAAATAATGTTTTGAAAAATTCAATCTTAAATATTTTGTATAATCATACATATATGATTCTGTTCATGTTAGGTGTTACATCTGCAAGCATTCAATTCAACCGACGCTTGCATATTGCGTCAAGTAGATTTTTTTCCCGGAGATTATATTACAGTAAATATAGCCATGTTTTGATCTAGGAGTTCAAATAGCACTTTATCAACATGTTACTTCTTCTTTTCTTTTAACAAATTGAATATCTTACATTTTTCATGTAAGTACAGATAAATAGAAAAAGTGGTGATTGATTATTTCATGAAAAATAATTCAATATTGAGAAGGCAATATTAAGGAACAAATTTAAGAATCCAAAAACATGTAGAAGATAAAATTGATTGAACAGTATTAATTTTGAAATCATTCAGGTTCTTGAAATATGTGATAATGCTAAATTTCTCATTTATGTTGAAAAATGTTCTAACTTCTTTAGTTTTAACAAGAAACTACCTTTTCGCTACTTCTTATATTCAGATATTAGAGAGTGATCGTTCATAAGCTTAATGAAGTCATTCATGACCGCGCAAAGCGCGGATAGATTACCTAGTTATTTATAAAGGGAATATTATTTAAGTTCCTTTTTCTCAGTAAGGTTTTCTCACTTCGAAAACCGCTAAAGATGTTGAAATAAAGATATTGCTTAATACCTAGATGACCCTTAAACTTGACATGTTTTGTAAGATAGGCATATAAACTTATAAGGTGACCAGATAAACACTTAAACTTACTCAAAGTGTATTTTTCAAGTTTTTCAGTTGTTTTGAAAACAAAAACTATATTTTTCAAACACTCACAATTTTCATGGCCAAACAAGCCCTAAATATATCACAAAATATTTTTTTTAAAATGCAAAAATAAGGCAAACGCATATACATGAGACTATAAATGTGCACTTAAACCAATAAATACTCGCTAATCGCAATTTTGCAGCTTTCAATTAACTCGGTTTTTTTTTTACACTTGAATAATTAAAAAACAATAACTTTAACCAATAAAAATCCTTAAAAAAAAGAAATTTCAAATTAAGAAATTTCTAAGTTCAGTATTTCAAGTGTAAAAGAAATTTCAAATTAAGAAAACTGTAAAGCCGAGAAGAAAATCCTTAAAAAAAAAAATCTTAATTTGAAATTTCTTTTTTTAAGGATTTTTATTGGTTAAAGTTATTATTTTTTAATTATTCAAGTGTAAAAAAAAAACCGAGTTAATTGAAAGCTGCAAAATTGCGATTAGCGAGTATTTATTGGTTTAAGTGCACATTTATAGTCTCATGTATATGCGTTTGCCTTATTTTTGCATTTTAAAAAAAATATTTTGTGATATATTTAGGGCTTGTTTGGCCATGAAAATTGTGAGTGTTTGAAAAATATAGTTTTTGTTTTCAAAACAACTGAAAAACTTGAAAAATACACTTTGAGTAAGTTTAAGTGTCTATCTGGTCACCTTATAAGTTTATATGCCTATCTTACAAAACATGTCAAATTTAAGGGTCCATCTAGGTATTAAGCCTAAAGATATCTTTTGAGACCTCTGTCTTTTCGCCCTTCTTCTTTTCTTATTTATATCCTTTTTAAAAAAAAAAAAAAATCTCCTATCCTTTGAGGCAGAATACCATTAGGAAAGAAAATACAAACAGACTACCAGCAGATATTTTACTTTTTCTATTAATCATTTTCATCACACACTTATCTATTAGTATAACAAAACAAATGTTACATGTCGATGACAAGTACACATGCAAGGGATATCCAGCTGAAAAAGAGAAAAGAAATAAAATAAAAACAGGGGAGTATATTTTGTGGTGTACAACATGATTTGTCCATGGAAAACAACGCAATTTGGTGGAATGATAATGATGTTTAGGGTTGATAATCTTACTAAGCTGTCGGCGAATGAGTCCAACAAATTAAATGAATGCAGGCGTATAAGTTCGCTAGGTCGGATGCATTGTATTATCGGATGCATTTTTAATACACTTATTATCTTTCACTCAAATGACATATATACTGCTTCTTTTTCAAATTATTTTTCGTGTTCCTCTTTTACAGATTCCTTATGAAAGCATTAATTAAAAGAAGTTTTTGCCTATTTTACCCTCAGTTATGTCTAAAAATATAATCTCTTTTCATTACATATGTACTCTATTGAGATGTTTGTAGTTTTCAAGAACAATTACGACTAAGGACAAAATGAATAAAAGATAATTAATTTTGTTTTGAACTTCTAAAATGATAAATAATTTGAGACAACTATTTTTAGAAATCACAAATAATTTGAAAAGGAGGGAGTAATATATTTAGAGTAAGGGTGTGTTCGGTATGGAGGAAAACGTTTTCCTGAAAAATGTGTTCTTGAAAAATAAGTGCATTTCTACTTATTTTCTCATGTTCGTTTGGGTAGTGGAAAATAAGTGAATTTCTTACTTATTTTCTCATGTTCATTTGGTTGGTTTAAAACATTTTCTGAAAAATACACACCCAAGCCCCGTCAACTCCACACCAACCCTGCACCCCCCCCCCCTGCGTGGACCCATACCACACCACCCCTCCCCCAATTTTTTTTTTTTTTGAAGTTTTTAATTTTTTTTCTGGGTTTTCTACACCACCACAACAACCCACACCACCCCCCACCCCCCAAAAAAAGTTTTAAAAGTTGCATTTTTTGGATTCTTACACCCCCCCCTCCCGGAAACCCCCGTCCCCACAAAAAAAATGTTAATTTTTAACCACACAAACTTTCAATTTTTATATTTTTTTTTAATAAAGATAAAATTAAATAGGAAGTAGAAAATTCGGGAGGGGGTAGTGGGTGGGTGTAGAGAATTAAAAAAAGAAAACTTAAAAAAACTTTAAAAAAAAAAAATTGGAGGGGGTGGTGGAGTGTCGGGAGGGGGGTGGTCGTGGTGGTGGGTGGGGTGAAAAAATAAAAAAAAAATTGGGGGGGGGGGGGGAGGGGGATGGGGGTGTCCATGCGTGGGGGGTTGTAGAAAACCCAGAAGAAAGAAAGAAAAAATTGGCGGGGAGTGGGGGGTGGTGCATGAGTTGTGGGAGTGGTTGGGGGTTGGGTGGTGCATGGGTTGCAAGAGTGGTTGGGGTTTGGTAGTTGGCGGTTGGGGGTAGGTGGTGAAATTAATTTTTTTTGGAGGGGAGGGGGGTTTGGTCGTGGGGTAGTGGTGGTGGGTGGGGTGGGGTGGGGTTGGGGTGGTGGGAGTGGTTGGGGTTTAGTGGTTGGGGGTGGGTTGGGTGGTGGTAGGGTGGTTGGTGGAATTCACTTGTGAACTTGTTTTCCCTACTTTTAGCAGGGAAGTCATTTTTCTCATTTTTGAGGAACTTGTTTTCCTAAAAAAAAATATTTTTTAGAATTTTTGACTAAACAAACGTGAGAAAATTGAAATGTTTTCCTCCGTACCGAACGCACCCTAAGTTAGCAATATAAATTCACAAATAAATTGTAAGTAGGGCGATAATTCACATTTATTGACCCAACTTCGGTAAGTTCATTGGTCTTTCATCTCTACTTGGACGGCTTTAGATGTATCTAGCTATTTGAAAATTTGAAAAGAAAGTATAAATATAATACACGGGCAGTGAAATCTTAAAAATAAGATATGCTAATAAAAAATAAAATTATAAATTATTTAGACTGATGTGGTCTAAAACTTGAACTCTTTTAAAAAGGGTGCAAATTGAGTTGGATTTACTCTTCCGCACATAGAGAGAGAGAGAGAGGACACACCACCGATAAATAAGACATCATTCATTTGGCGAGATCCAACATAAGTTATCGTAAGGTAATAGAACGAGTAATATTTTGACATCACAGAAACATAAGTTGTTTCTCTATAGATAGAAAGATTATGATACACAACCATGGGGAAGCACTAATTTAGACTAATTTAGAGAATATGAATCCAACGTTGCTAGAATTGGAGTGTGTACCCTACTCTTTTATTATAAACTATAATGCCTTCTTAACACTTAATAAGGGATGTAGGAAACATACAATTGCACTGCAGTGGTTGAATTCGAATTTGAAGAACAGCATTTTCAATTATAACCTTCTAACTTTTAACTGGCAGTTGAGGGTGTGAACTTTCCATCAATAAAATGGTTGAAAATCATTAGGGAACAAATTCAAATTTCAACAGAAACAAATGATTTTTTATCTATCTAAATTTTACTGGGAGAGTTACCTAATGTTTGTACAAGTAGGCAGTGGCAATGCCACTATAATGAAGGGGATTTAATTGAATTTTATTAGTCAGAAAAACATATATCATAAATAAGGTAAAATTAAATATTTATTTGTATATGAGCTTTTAATTTTTTTATTGTAGTGTGGTAAAGGTAATTCAAAAAGTATTTAGGTTGCATATTCTAATTTTTTTAATCCCCTTATTTAATTTGTTGATGTTTTCTTTATTGATAGGAGGTAGTAAATATTTAATAAAATAATTAAGGTGTGTGCAAGCCTATGGAGACAATGCTCTTCTAACAATCAAAATGGAGTAGTTTTAACAACTACTCCCTCCAGATAAAAAAGAGCGTTTATTTAACCATTTGCACAATCTAATATATTAACTCCCCGGTAAAAATAAGTAATTTGACTAAATTATCCTAAATTAAATAAGCATTAGAATTTGATCACTTACACTTAATAAGCACAAATTTGAAAGAAGAAGGTTAAATTTTTCTTAATTTGATAATTGAATACTCTTTTTGAATTAAAAAAAAAAAAAAGGCAAGTGACATTTTTTTTTTTTTTTGATATATGGAGGGAGTAATAAAAAAGAGAAAAGATAAAACTTGGTTCAGTTAGTGATTTAATATTACGAGAAACATATGGAGAAGTAATCAAGTGGTAGTTAGTAACTGGATGTTTTGAAGTCAGAAGAGAGCAGGTGAAATGCCTTTTCTAGAGTAAGTTGGAAAAGCAAAAATGATTTTATAGGACAGTAGAATGTAGACAGGCACTTGGTGTCAGAAATTAAGCCAAGTTAGAAGGCAGCCACTTTGAGATGTCTTCATTTGGCCACTTGTCAATTTTCTGAGCCTTGATTTGTACTTGCCACCTGCCACACATCCTTAAACTGCTACTCAAATCAATATTCAGTTTGGATTAAACAAGAAAAAGGTAATTTCTTTCTTTTTTCAATTTTACTAGAAAAGCACAGCCAAGAAAAAAAAAATGCAAGAATTAATTAAGTCCAGTGTAGAGTACCCACTTGGAGAAAAAAGCCAAAAGAATCAACAGTATGGAAGATGACCCCAGAAATCGTCTTCTCTTTCTGTGATGACGCATTCTGATTGAGAAAGTTTAGTAGTTAAATTATGGGTTTTTGACATATTGTGGACTGATGATACCAAATCAATGGAGCTAAGGTCCCACCTCCAAGAAAAGCACAAAACTTTTTCAATTTTTTTGAAATAAAGAGACTTTGATCATACCCCTTCATTCAATTTTTGGGTAAGGTGCCGATCTAATTACTGTTCTTTGCAAAAGTTACAATCTTTTTTAATTTTTGGGCCTATGTTTGCGTGGAATTCAATTCCTTTCGTTTGGTTTCTCCTTTTCTGGCTTACTTTTATCTTTTTTCACACTTCCACTAGAATGTTCCTTTGAACCTGCCAAGAAGAATTCCCCACTTATGTTTTGATTTTTTCCCTTTTTCTTTTTTCCTTTTGTAATTTCCCCTAATCTGTATACTTCTGTGGAATGATGATGGTGGGGATATGGGTACCTCTAGTGTCTTCTCACTGAATTTGATCCTTTATCTGCTCTATATTCATCAGATTCCTTCAACTTGTGCTGATTCTTTTAACTATTTGGAAGTGAGTCTCCAATTACATAACGACTTTTTTTTTTTTTTTTTGTTCCTTGTACAACTTTCGGTATGAGTTTTCTGTTTCTTTTATCTTGGATTATAGTAATTCATTTGTTTTTCTTGGTCTGGCAAAGTAGACTTAAATCAGTAGTCGGTAGTCTTTGTGACGGTTGGTTGGGTGGTCATTATTTTGCAGTGATGAGTTTCCACTGGCTTAATGTTTCCATGGGGCAACTTATTTATTACGAGTTTCTATTGCAATATATTATGCTGATATTACAATTTTTCAAGAAGATCATCGTTTTTGTCAGCTGATTATCGGCTCTGTTAGTAGTCATGTTGAATTTGCTTTATTCATATATGCTCCTTTTCTTGATTTGCTATTTGTATGTGTGCAGTTTTCATCTTTGCTTATCGCTCATGTTAATTTTGCTACTTATAGGATCAGGTTGAGATTGCTAGCAAGTTATAACCTAATAAATATCCTTATTTGGCTTTGCAGTGCCTACACACCAGCTGCCGTATTCATATAGCGGACTTGAACTTGTTTGGGATTGAGGCATAGTTATTGTTGTCGCATACCAGTAACAACAATTTTGTTATGGGCTGGCTTGAAAAGATATTTGGAGGTTCCTCACACAAGATCTCTGGCGGACAATATCATGGGGGGTATGAGGGTGGGCAATATCACGGGGGCTACGATGGAGGGCAATATCATGGAGGATACGAGGATAGTACAATTTGGGATGGACCAACTACTTCAGTGGTACTTAGTGATTCTATTGCTAATGGCTTTTAATTTTTTTCTTTCCTCTGTGTTATCTAATAGTTGCTTGGTGCAGGACAAACTGAGCATTTTCCCAAGCTTGTTGCTGAGAAAATGCTCTGAGAAGTTCTAGCTTTTAATAATGTCTTTCCCTTGCTAACTGAATATGGTAATATGGACTGAGTGTAGGATGCATTATCAGATTTTGATAAAGAAGAAATTGATTGTGCCATTGCACTTTCTCTAGCAGAAGAGGATCAGAAAGGAAAAAAAGTAATCGGTAAGTAGCTTGACTAGGATTTCATATGGATGTCTTCCAAGTACAAATATTGAACTTCTGATTGTCTAAATCATCTACCATTGCACTTTCTCTAGCAGAAGAGGATCAGAAAGCGAAAAAAGAAATCGGTAAGTAGCTTGACTAGGATTTAATATGAATGTCTTCCAAGTACAAATATTGAACTTCTGATTGTCTAAATAATCTGCCATTGCACTTTCTCTAGCAGAAGAGGATCAGAAAGCGAAAAAAGTAATCGGTAAGTAGCTTGACTAGGAATTAATATGGATGTCTTCCAGGTACAAATATTGAACTTTTGATTGTCTAAATCATCTAATAATGTAACCGACAAAAAAACTCCCTACTTATTTCCACTCGACAATTTCTTATTTGACTTCATTATAGAACTGTTTACTATATCTGAAGAATTTGGATAATGCTCGCCTTATTGAGATGGTTGGTGGTGCATAAATTTGCGACTCTTGTCCTAAGTTTTCTTTGTAAAATCTGTGTGGTTATAAATGCAGAATCAATCAGAAAAATGATTTTGTCGAGCATGGTCAGACATAATAGAACTTATTTACTGTTCTTTTATCAAGTGGGTTATGGGGAAGAGGTTATATAGTATCTAGGCTAATCTATAATTTTTTATGCAGTTCTAATTTATTTGTGCTTAATTTCTAATCATGTTTATCCTAATCTTCTGCACCACTTAATAGAGAGTGAACCCAACTTGGAGGAAGACAAGGCGCTCGCCAAGGCCCTTCAGGAAAGTTTGAATATGGAGCCGCCTCCACCATCACCACCTCGATATGATTATGGAAGTCTCTTTCCACCACTCTCATACTCATTTCCATATGGGTATAGGTAACACCTCTTCTATTTCACAATCAACTGATGTCATCTCACTTTGTCTATAAGGAGGAGGCGAGTAATGATCTACGTCAAAGTGAAAATGAATTAGCAATATGTGATATTGTGGAAGAATAAGCATCTATTGGCTTCAAGAAGAATAAAATCAATTAGCTATATATAAATGCTGCGGAAGAACAATATATTGGTTTCAAGGACATTCATGTGATATGGTTCTTACTAAGAGTAATGCAATGAAAATTAAAAATTAGCAAGTAATAACTTTTCGATGTGCAGAAGGATGAATAAGATTAATATCTGGTTATGACTATTCTCATTTGATCCTGGGAATGTTCGGTACTTGAAATGTGAAGAACTACTCCATCTGTCTCATTTCACATGGCATGATTTTTAACACTTTCTCTTTTATCACGGTTTTCTCAATATAAGTTGAAATTTGTGATATGCAAATTGTCTCTAAATTTGTAAATTTTATTTTCAAAAAGTCAAGGAATTGATTTCTCAAATCATACCGCAACTAGATGGTTTAATCCTTGTAATCTGAACTGCATTGTTCATTTTCTCTTGCATTTCAACCGAGTAAAGTGCTTCAGCAAGTATATGTTTTGTGTGAATAAATATGCATGTGCCACAGCCTCATCTGTTCATTTTGGCACCATATATAAGATCCCTCAAAGCCTTGTTCTTGAGCACTATTTTCTTTCAGATTCGTGTACATACTATTTTATGTACCGATGTGTGTGAGTGTAGGGTTTGTGCCGGTTGCAATGCTGAAATTGGTCATGGAAGATATTTAAGTTGCATGGGAGCTGTTTGGCATCCAGAGTGTTTCCGTTGTCAAGCTTGCAATCAACCAATTTCTGACTATGAGGTCTAAATGTAGTCAAATTTACTTCAATAGGTTTTATTTCACGCTTCGTTCAATTACTACCTCGACTTGTTGAAATAAAAGCAATTTCTTGTTTTTGCAGTTTTCGATGTCAGATAACCGTCCTTACCATAAATCATGCTACAAAGAACAGCATCACCCAAAATGTGATGTTTGCAAGAACTTTGTAAGTGTTCATTCATATCCAAATTTGCGCTTTTCGTAATTCATTTGGATCTTCTAACCAGCATTACATTCTTCCGGTCTCTAGATTTATCACTTTAGATCAGATATAGACTGGCCTTCCTCAACAGCTGTTTCTGAGTATTATCTGTTCTTGTATGTTTTTGTGCCATCAAAACACTTAGGCAGCATCTGCAATGTTTCCACTTCATATTTTAGGCTGTTGTAGTTACTTCAGCTAAATGATTGCAATTTCAATTCTTTGTTGCATTCAAGCAGTCTACTAATTCTGGTCGAAGGCAAAGATCAGGAAAAAAGAAAAGAAAAGAGAAGGCGAAGCAACTAGAACTGCTATTCTTAGATATTTTAATTTCCGCGTGACTTGAGTAATCCTCAGGGAGATGCCTTATGTTTCATTATGCTTCTGGAGTTTTCTGGAAATCATTCATTTGTTGAGATTGACGTTTTATTATTGTGGTATTGCATCATGAACTTTTACTGTATCTAACATCTTCTTTGGCTGGTAAAATATGACTAACCATATTTTGTATATTTTGCTTTTCTTTTTTATTGACTTTAGATTCCAACAAATTCGGCTGGTCTAATTGAATATAGGGCTCATCCTTTCTGGCTTCAGAAGTATTGCCCATCACATGAAAATGATGGGACACCTCGTTGCTGCAGTTGTGAGAGAATGGAGGTTAGTTGCTACTATACTACTGCCACATTTCTTTTTGGGTTTTGACATGTTTTTTAAGGATGTAAAGTACATATCTGTCTTTAGAGATTAGCAAAACGAATAGGAATATTATAAAACCTGAATATATGTGCCAACCTGCCGCATTTTTTTTCTTCTTGTATTCTTGAATTAACGTAAGGATTTATAATTGTTGTAGCCCGTAGATGCCAGATATCTGATACTTGATGATGGTAGGAAGCTGTGTCTAGAGTGCTGTGACTCTGCGATAATGGACACTCATGAATGTCAACCCCTTTATCTCGAGATACAAGAATTTTATGAAGGTTTAAATATGAAAGTTGAGCAGCAAATTCCTTTGCTTCTAGTTGAAAGACAAGCATTAAATGAAGCTATGGAAGGAGAAAAGCATGTGAGACTTAAGCTCAGAATTTGCCATTTCTTAAGACACTATACAATCACAAGCTGAGAAATCTGCTACCTAACTGCGAACTTTCATTCGTTTGTCTTGATAGGGTCATCATCACATGCCTGAGACTCGAGGACTCTGCCTGTCTGAAGAACAGACCATTAGCACTGTATGAATCTTCCCTTCTTCTGCACTTTCCTTAATTGTCATATACTGTTCAAATTGAAAATTTTATCTTTATCCAAACCATCATGTCAGATTTCAAGGCGGCCAAGGATTGGTGGTTATCGGATTTTGGATATGTTTACAGAACCTTACAGGTTAATTCGACGATGTGAAGTGACAGCTATTCTGATCTTGTACGGTCTTCCTAGGTAATAAATGCCACATTTCCATTCATGCTTAATATAATGGTCTAAAATATCATACCTCATCACATCAGAAAGAAAAATTTACTTGACTCTATCAGGAGACAAATTACTTATAGCTCAGACTTTTCCAGGTTGTTGACTGGTTCAATTTTGGCTCATGAAATGATGCATGCATGGTTGAGACTTAAAGGTGGATCTTTTATTCCAAAAACACTTCGTATATAATATCCTTTTCTCTTTCTGATGATAAGTTTTTCATTTAAATGATTATAGGTTATCCGAGGTTAAGTCCAGAAGTTGAAGAAGGTATATGCCAAGTATTAGCTCACATGTGGTTGGACTCTGAAATTATAGCTGGTTCTGGTAGTAGTTCAACTTCTGCATCTTCATCTGCATCCTCGTCGTCCTCTTCGTCACCATCTACTTCATCAAAGAAAGGGAAACGATCAGACTTCGAGAAGAAACTGGGTGATTTTTTCAAGCACCAGATTGAATCAGATACCTCAGCAGCTTATGGGGATGGATTCAGGGAAGGTAATAAGGCAGTGCTCAAGTACGGTCTCAAGACGACACTTGATCATATGCGGCTTACAGGAACCTTCCCGTGTTAAAATTTTCAGTCATGCTGAGTGTTTCCACGTCAAATGGGATATTCAAAATAAACCTTCTATAGTCTATACTAGTTTGGTAGGACCAAATAGCACATACGATTATAATCATATCACAACAATGAAAAGCTAAAGAGTAAATGCAGCAATAAGATGCTGATACGTTTAATATCACGCTTGTCTACTTCAAGATTGTATACCTGTTCATATAAAGGAAACCCATAAAAAGTGATGCACAAGTATATACCTTTCTTCTCGTTCCCCGAACGGTGCTTCATTTTTTTTTTCAATTTTTTTTTTTTTTTTTTTTTTTTTTTTTTTTTTTGTGGAGAAGAAGGAGATTGATCGTGTAGGCCTAAATGACTCCATGTATGCATGAGCAGCAACAATTGTATTGTATTTGCCTGCTCCTGCAATTATATGGTGGTATTCTCTTATTTTCATCTTATTCAGAGAACATTTTTGGTTGAGATTGCTTCTTCAGCTTACTTCAACTGTGTGAGCTTGTTCTAAGTCAGAAGAGAAGAGGAGAGTAAATATATCAAAAGATCACTCAACTAGGAGGATTGCATTAGGTTGACGGTCATAGTATTAGAGTTTAACTATGATGAATCACTAAATTCATTGGATTGAGCAAAGCGGATAGAGAGGATTCATATACGACGGGAAAGAATCATACAAACCAAGCTATAGTAACATAAAAGATGCAATTGGAACGATGAGCTCTCTCTCTCAAAATATATTGCATATTGCAGTCCACGCGCCTTGTTATTCCCTGCAATTTTCTTGCAACTGAAACAGTTGATGTTGTATATTGTGTTTGAGTCGCATCCATCAAGAATTAATATTGAGAGAAAAAAAAAAAAAAAAAAAAGAGAAAAGGAAGGGAATAGGAACTAAATGAACATTACAGAGGCCACAACTAGTCTTAAACATTTAAGAACAAAAGTTATAATTTCAGAACTATTATCCAAGATCCTAAATTTAATAAATAATACTTCCTCTGTTTCAATTTATGTGAACCTTTTACTATTTTGCGAGTCTATAACGTGGTTCTTTGACCACGTTTTCCTTACATTTTCCCTAAAT
This sequence comes from Lycium barbarum, assembly GCF_019175385.1. NCBI lineage: Eukaryota > Viridiplantae > Streptophyta > Magnoliopsida > Solanales > Solanaceae > Lycium > Lycium barbarum. The sequence goes on along the minus strand of NC_083348.1, from coordinate 99,494,042 downwards.
TATCTATCTATATATCTATATAATCCTGGGACATAGGCGCCGGTGACGTGGCAGCCTCACAATCCAGATTCATATTTTTCTTTTTTCTCAAATTTTTGTCTGCTAGATTTAAAAATATAAATGTGACGTCACTTGGAAGGGTTATGACCTTTCCATCTCCTGTAGTAGTTACGTATCCTTCACAAATAAACCTTCCGGATTGATGTTCACTGCCAACATTGAAAACGCTCACTCCAAGAATACGACCCTGTTTTGGTTCTCTCTGCGCTTTTCCTTCGTCCTTCTGTCTTTCAAAGCGAAAATTATATGTTGATGTTTCTGCGCGGCGCCACCGCTTTCCTTCCTTCCTTTACTTGCAGGCTGCTTAGTTATTAATTAGTATAATAATGTCATCTTCGGAAAGTTTTCAGTGATTACTCAAATGAGTGGTAAATTGGTGTTGCTTTTGTTATTATATTCATGAATATTTTTTGGATTTTCTCCTCATGGTATACTTAGATTAGAAATAAATCAATGTTTGTAGTCTCAGTATATTTTCACTTAACCCCTATAAGCATTCAGTTTCTGCTGGATACATGTGGTATGTTTAAATCAGATCCAGGATTGGCAAGTTTCCTACGAGTTTTAGAGTTCTGATGACAACCAATTAATAGAATTACCTTTATCTTTTTTCTCCAACTTTTGGGGTTTTCGCCTATTAACTATGTCTAAATTATACAACCCATGAGGTCAATTTCTTTTTCACCGCTAAAATCCTTCTTCTTTTTACAATACAATGCAAATGCTGGGAAATTGAAGTCGCAAGGACATGGATAGGGCCATTCTGGACTATATTCTTCCTCGTGTTTGAGATGTGCTTGATACGGTTTGCTTTTAGTATATTCTTAGTGTCGCCACCTAATTTATTATGAAAAATTAGGAAAACCGAATTTAAAGATTTTTCAAAGATAAGTAAAAAAAAATCTTTTGAACCAGAGTTTGAGGTAAGGACTCTGATGATCCACTAAGAAAGATTTTACGCACCCTAGTATTAAAGATCCGTAGAATATGATTGACCTAAGAGCTTCAATGTGTGATTATTTGTTAAAGATGATGTTTTTGATTTTTCGCAAAAAGAATCATTCTTTTCGTATCATAATTATGGTCCCAAAAAGTTTAGCAAAAGTTCCCCGGGGGGGGGGGGGGATTTTGATTAAAAAATCCACACAAGTGTTCAACTCACTTCATTGCCGGACTAGAACACACCCGAGATTTCTCTTTAGCAGGATCGCTACTATTCTAGTCCAAATGAAATGGATTTAATACTTACAGGCTATATATATATGGAAAATATGAAGTATATCACCGATTTTGATACTTATATATAAAAGAATAATACACGTTTATTTTATGCAAACTCATTTTTATTTCTTGAAGCCTGCGAAATCAAACCGCATTCTATGTTTCCAGGATCCGTCAAAACCCAAGCCCACTAAGCAGTCCAGTTTTTATTGTTGGGATTCCAGGCCCCCAAAATTATTCCAAAATCTTTACCACCGTTTTAAAAAACAATCGGATTGATGCTTCTTTTAACCGAGGCTCAATTTGTCCTTAAAATGTTTTTCAGCCTCTTTTATCACACCAAACATTAACAGTTTCATACTTAAAGTCCATGTCTCAACGGTCCAAACATTAAAATGGAAGGGCATTTTTAGTCAAGTTTTTGAAAGAAGTGACCAATTCATTTTAGACTTGAAACCATTTTCTTTCCAATAAATCCCATTTACTGCTACTGCTTAAAAAATCGAGACAGCTTCAAAGAAAAGAAAACCAACTCTTGAAACTTTTTTTTTTTAGTTTAAGAAAAAAAAGAGTTAGTAGCCGTGGTTCGAAAATTGGTTTGTTTTGGCGACTTACCTAAATCACTAAGTATTTTCCTAACTTCTAACATGCATAATGGGTTCCAATAATCACGTATATCAGTACATATACAACATACATACATACATAAAGGAGGAAGAAAGAGAATCAGATTTCCAACTGATGGCCCTATCCCGCCCATCGGTGCCATTTTTACCCACTAGCTGGGCCTTCAAGACATATTAGCTTCTCTTTCACATTTATTTCTCACGGACTAGATCAACAGGAATGTTGGGCCTTTGGCCCAATGAATTTTTTGCAGTAGAAACGCCCCAGAACCATAGGATTTTCATGCAAGCAAAGAGGAAAGAAACGTAAATTAGAGAATACCCAAGATATTCTAAGTACAGGGATATATGACATATTAATGTGTTGAAATGAAACAATTACCACTTTTGGAAGAACATTTAGGCAGGCAGAACACATATTAATATTTATGAGTCAAGGTAAAGGCCAAATTCATGATTTATAAGCCCAACAACACAAGGCCCACACGAAACACAGTAGAATGAAGAAGGAAGAAGAGAAATAGAGCCCAAATACACAAGTAATATACAACTGGTCACAAGATTTATTCATAGCACAGGTATACATTCTCTTCCATCTGATATACACAACTATAGGGATGCCAAAATAGCACCAAAAGGAAAGCTTTTATTTCCTTAATCCTAATGCAACACAAGATCCAAGGGATTTCATGAATCCCAGGCATGGTAGGCATTAGGGAAAGCTTAAGCTTAATCCCCAAGTGCTAACTTACTTCCCTAAGTTTGTGCTAAACTTAGTGATATACAAATGAAAGGATATGTGCATACATAGTTATACCAGGCCAGAACTAATTCAAAGATCATAGTTAATAGAATGACAAAGTCCAAAGACTAAGTTCACAAACAAACAAACTCAACTGAGTCCTAAAAGAGGTAAGGAAAGAGGGAAGGAAAAGAGATGAAGACATGGACTTCAATTAGCAGAATGAATCAACCAATAGCAAGTAGAGAATTATCACGTGAAGACAATTAACCAAAGAAAAACCAAGCCTGGACTTATGTGACTTAACAAGACTCATTCTACCTTCCTCTTTAAAAGGTCTATTCCTCTTTTAGTTAGCATTCCTAATACAGCCAAGATTACATCAACACAACAATTCATTCTCCTATTTTCTTTATTTACTGGTAGGGGTGGGCGTTCGGTATACAGTTCGGTTTCGGTAATTCGGTAATTGAAAGTAGATACCAAATACCGAACTTTTGAACTTTGGTTCGGTAATCGGTAAATCGTAATTCGGTAATCGGTAAGTCAAACTTCGGTTCGGTACGGTATTCAGTAATACCATATTAAGTCGAGTTCACTGTATTACATCAATGGTTAGATAACAAGCACAGATTTGGGGTTTCTTAATTTTTTCAAGCACAGATTTGGGGTTTCTTAATTTTTTTAGCTGTAAATTTGGATACCCAGATTTGTGCATTTTGAATGAATATATGTGATTAATAGTGACAGTTGATTTGGGGATTCAACTTTCAAGATTTGTTATGAGTAAAAACTCCATGTCCTTAAATGATGAAGTTGTATCACTAACACATAATTAGCAGCCTCCTCAATGTTTTAGTGCCTCTAAAGCTTAATATTTATACATTAAATAAGAAAAACAGGAAATTGAAATTCGAAACTCACTCATGATTTTTCACTTTCAGTTGTCTTGGCCTGTTGGAACTGCACTTTTTGATAAATCATCTGCAACATTTATAAGATGTAAAAGATCAGAATAACAGGTTTTCATTTTTCTCAACAATCAGTGCTCAAAATGCAATTGACATGATCTACGCTAACGGTTAATAATATAAGGAGAGCATGAGAACTTTCACTATCAAAGAAATGTATAAGCTAAGGACATGGGCTGATGGGCAGATCGCAGATGGGCTGGACTATTAATTTAATGGCCCTCTATTTAATAACTATTTCGGTATTCGGGAAATACCGAATTACCGAACTTATAATTACCGAATACTTGAAGGGAAGCCTTGGCGTAACTGGTAAAGTTGCTGCCATGTGACCAAGAGGTCACGGGTTCGAGCCGTGGAAACAGCCTCTTGCAGAAATGCAAGGTAAGGCTGCGTACAATAGACCCTTGTGGTCCGGCCCTTCCCCGGACCCCGCGCATAGCGGGAGCTTAGTGCACCGGGCTGCCCTTTTTTTTTATAATTACCGAATACCGAAACCGAGTACCGAACTTTTTTAATTTTATTACCGAAAACCGAACCAAAAACCGAAATACTGAAACCCTCGATTCGGTTCGGTAATTCGGTTATCGGTGTTTTATGCCCAGCCCTATTTACTGGAAAACAACCATCAAGATGTGTTATCATATTCTATCCCTAAGTTAGACAAGTGATTCTACTAATCAGTGCTGATTCAATACTTAGATCATGAGGAAATCATTACAAAGAACATGATCAAATAAGGTCATTCATGCCATTTATCTCAGCCAAACCTCAAACAGGACAGACTTTTAATGACATAGCACATTGCATAAAAACTCACATAGTTCAAACCTTAGGCCATAACTGGCAAAACCAGATTCCAGGAATTCAAGTAAGTAGACCGAAATACTGAAACCCTCGATTCGGTTCGGTAATTCGGTTATCGGTGTTTTATGCCCAGCCCTATTTACTGGAAAACAACCATCAAGATGTGTTATCATATTCTATCCCTAAGTTAGACAAGTGATTCTACTAATCAGTGCTGATTCAATACTTAGATCATGAGGAAATCATTACAAAGAACATGATCAAATAAGGTCATTCATGCCATTTATCTCAGCCAAACCTCAAACAGGACAGACTTTTAATGACATAGCACATTGCATAAAAACTCACATAGTTCAAACCTTAGGCCATAACTGGCAAAACCAGATTCCAGGAATTCAAGTAAGTAGACCAACATAAAACCTTCAAGCACCATATCTTTTTAAAAGCAATTAACATTAAACCACTGATTCATTCAAAAGGATGAGGTGGCAGAAATGCCCCTTCTCTAGTCTATTTTAAAAGGTTCCAATTTTAAAGAATAGTATGAAAAAAGGTGCCACCCACAATACTGCCATAGTCTAGATGTTACACTCACCAGATTGCCAAGTCCAAAAAGCAAGCATACTTCCAGTTTTTTTTTTTTTTTAAATAGGTAATGTATGACACAGTCTAGACTAATCCTTTCTATAAACAGATTTTAAAGAACACAAGAAAAACAAGACTTGCCTCAAGCAACTTCATCACAACCACTTATGCCTTGTACCATTTTACCAAAGAAAGAAAACAAATATAAACTTGGCAAGAAACAGCTAAACCAGTTGGCCTAAAAGCAAATAGCATTAGTTTTGAATCACACAGTTACAGGTTGGTTCAAAAAAGACCAAAATAAACCTCTTATACTTGACAAAGTAGGATCAAGCATATTGCAAGAAATTCATCTAGCCCAAGAATAACTCCACACTCTATGTTCATTCATACACATTTTAATCTTTCTTTTTTCCTTTTAAGCTAAACATGATTCAAGAGCAGTCTAAGTGAATTAATCAAGATCAGGGCATATCTCATATAACACAGGCCTTTCTTTTTAGGAATGAGACAGCAAAACAGGCAGAGTACTTTAGAAAACTAACTATCATTCAAACAAATAAATCACTACATAAGGTCATATCCCACCATAGTTTAATCAATCAGCTAGCATGTTCACATAAGTCTGTTAGGTTCTTAAAGGATTTAAACATGAATTCTTATAAGACTTATTAACTAGACTAAGCTTATTAACTAGACTAAGCATCCTTCCAGAATAACAATATTTGTTACCAGATCGCTTTCTAGTTTAGACAACTCATAGCCTATAAACCAACCAACCAAAAACTAAACGAAAACTAAGCTATTTTAGCTAATCACAATATAAAACAGTAGGCATATGACTAGAACAAGAAAACAAGAGAATTAACTCAAATAGACATACACAACATTAAAAGACAACTAGCTAGTAATCTTATAAACATTAAGCACATGACTAAAACGAGAAGAAAAAACAAGAGAAACTAACTTAACCAAACATGATAGACATAAACAACAATAGAAGACAACTAAACTAACAACTTCATACTCATAAGCAGGTTACCTTTTGCGAGTCGAGATTCAAACTTGATGATTTATGCCTCCAAACCCCAAACTCAAGCCATAGAACTTAACAAAAATGCAAGCAAAAGAAAAGAGTTGCCCCTTTCCTTCTTTTAAAATTTTACTGGACTCAGAAATTTCTTAAAAAAGACTTCAATCAGATTTTGAAAGAAATCTTCAAGTATTTCGAGTCTAAACGAGTACATTTGCAGAAAAATATTTTTCTTTCCTCCTTTTTTCCAACAAGCAAAATAGGCCCCCTTTAAATAGAGAAACCTAGAATTTCAAAACCCACTCTTGTTCGATGTGGGATAACTCCCCTTGTGGGGTTTCCTCCTTACACCCAACTTTGGAGGGTTAGGATTAAACACAAAACAAACAAAGGGTCAGGTCTGCCTAAAAAAAAAGGTCGATCTTTTAGGTTCCAAATGAACCAATAGCAAATCAAGATTCAAAATTCACAAACGACCAAAATCGATTAAAGTATATAAACGTTCAACGTTCACAAAGCAGAGAAAAGCATGCTAACAAGGACGAGATAACACCTCGTTTGGGTAGAGAAAGGTGGAAATCGAAGGAGGCAATTAATGCTTTACCCAAAATCGACCAAACCAGGTCTGTAAGAACCCTCAAAGCCCTTTAAGGCTTTGTTTGCCTGATTGAATAAGTGAAGAAGGGGCCTTGCCCCCTTAATCGTTTAGTGACTTGGGCCAGGTCTGGCCTAGTTGGGCTGGACTCGGTCCAATTGAAAGAGAATAGGGGCGGCCCGACCTAATATGCCCATGTGTGTATATATATGATATATCTATGTATATATCTCATATATACGGGCATATATATATATATATATATATATATATATATGTAAAGAGATTGATTATTAAATAAATTAATCAAAGATAAACAACCAACTAATAAAAACAAAACACGATTGATTTTCATAAAATTATGAATTCACAAGTATGACCTTAATTGAATTAAACAATGAATTTATTATTTCAATCATGGCCCTATTTGACTAATTAAATGACTATTTCAATCATAGCCATAATTAAAGACATAATAAGAAAACTCCAAATATTAATCATAATTAATTTGAAAATTGTCCACATAAATGATTGTGCAGAAATTAAAATTTGAGGGTAGAAATGATTACTTTATTTTAATCAATCAATTTTCCTTGAATTAAAATGGGATAAATATATGCTCTGATAATTTGAACAATTAAATAATTAACCATTTTCTGATTGAAAATAGTAAAATGCATCATTAGTTGTTGTAACAAATAAGTAATTTCTAAATGGTGTATTATAGAAAAATATTTTACCAAACAATATTGGTAAAACATTATTTGCACGGATTATAAAACCATTTTGATTTGATGCCTTTAAAAAAAAAAAAAAAAAAAAAAAGATGAAAACCTGTGTTATCTCGTCTAAAATTCAAGTACTTTAATAAAATTAAAACAATTATAGGAGGTCAAAAATTAGGTGTCAACAGTGCTCTCAGTTTTCTATTCTTAGTTCTTTGTATAATCTTGGCTTAATACCCAGATGGACCCTTAAACTTGGCATGTTTTGTAAGATAGACATATAAACTTATAAGGTGACCAGATAGACACTTAAACTTACTCAAAGTGTATTTTTCAAGTTTTTCAGTTGTTTTGAAAACAAAAACTATATTTTTCAAATACTCACAATTTTCATGGCCAAACAAGACCTAAATATATCACAAAATATTTTTTTTAAGATGCAAAAATAAGGCAAACGCATATACATGAGACTATAAATGTGCACTTAAACCAATAAATACTCGCTAATCGCAATTTTGCAGCTTTCAAGTAACTCGGTTTTTTTTTTTACACTTGAATAATTAAAAAACAATAACTTTAACCAATAAAAATCCTTAAAAAAAGAAATTTCAAATTAAGAAATTTCTTTTTTTTAAGGATTTTCTTCTCGGCTTTACAATTTTCTTAATTTGAAATTTCTTTTACACTTGAAATACTGAACTTAGAAATTTCTTAATTTGAAATTTCTTTTTTTAAGGATTTTTATTGGTTAAAGTTATTGTTTTTTAATTATTCAAGTGTAAAAAAAAATCCGAGTTAATTGAAAGCTGCAAAATTGCGATTAGCGAGTATTTATTGGTTTAAGTGCACATTTATAGTCTCATGTATATGCGTTTGCCTTATTTTTGCATTTTAAAAAAAATATTTTGTGATATATTTAGGGCTTGTTTGGCCATGAAAATTGTGAGTGTTTGAAAAATATAGTTTTTGTTTTCAAAACAACTGAAAAACTTGAAAAATACACTTTGAGTAAGTTTAAGTGTCTATCTGGTCACCTTATAAGTTTATATGCTTATCTTACAAAACATGTCAAGTTTAAGGGTCCATCGTGGAATATGCTCAGGTGCATAAAAGATTATGGATACCTAACATATGTTTGATTTAATTCTTGTTTGATGTTTCAGGTTCACTCTCCAAATAAAATGTGGTGAAGTGAAAAGCAAACTAGAATTGCCATCTGTTATGGTGTTGTCAAAGTATTCTTTTTCACCAAACATTTTCAATTTATTGCTCTGGATTTCTCACTGCCCATACAATTAAGATGTTTCCACCAAAAAATTTCTTATTGCTTGTGATGTGTGCTTTTCTTTATCTCAATGTTATAGGTTTTTTTTTTTTTTAAAGCAACTCTACATATTTTCATTATGCTGTCGTCCACTAATTTAATTACTCTCAAAATAGATTTACATATTGAATGTTCATCTAACCTTTCCTGCATAGGTAATTGTTAGGTGTGGAATTGGCCAAACAAGTCAATTCTTTTGTTCACATAGTCGTGATGTAAGCGCTTACCTCATAATAGTCGTGATGTAAGCGCTTACCTCATCATAGGAAATTCATTCCTATAAATAGGTAGCTTATGGTTCATTTGTAAGATATCATTAAGATCATTTGCTATACACATCCCAAGAGAGAAAAAATCTAAGAGAAATACTCTTAGTGAAAGGCCTAAGTAAGAGAAGGTCTTTGAGAGAATTTTCTGTGGTAAAATTCTTGAGTGTAATTGGGATTGGAGTTGTGAGGTTGAGTGTTGTAAACACTTGTAATATTTCTTCTTTAATAAGATCTGCAGCAGCAACGTGGACGTAGCTCTCACATTGAGGGTGAACCACTATAAATCTGTGTGTGCTATTTATTCTTCGCTTACATCACGGCGTAAGTAGGTTCTGTCTAAGGAGGTTGGTATTTAAGTGGTCCAGCTGTGACCCTCCAATCTTTCCTGGGAACCTGCTTACAAAGGTCGGATTTGGGATTTAAATCCTAACAACTGGTATCAGAGCAACAGGTTGTGTTGTGATTTAGAAACGATGGGAGGCGAAGATGGTACGACGCACGGCATCGGTAAATTCGATGGTACAGATTTTGCGTTCTGGAGAATGCAAATTGAAGATTATTTATATGGCAGAAAGCTTCATGAACCTCTGAGTCCGAAACCAGAGGAGATGAAGCAAGCAGATTGGGATCTCCTCGACAGACAAGTTCTGGGAGTCATTCGACTGACGCTGTCGAAGAACGTTGCTCACAACGTGGCAAAGGAGAAGACCACCGCAGATATGATGAAGGTATTGTCTGACATGTATGAGAAACCTTCGGCCAATAATAAGGTATTTCTCATGAAGAAACTATTTCATCTAAAGATGATGGAAAATGCTCATGTTGCTGCACACATAAATGAATTCAATACCATTGTAAATCAATTGTCATCGGTAAAAATTGACTTCGATGATGAAGTGCAAGCTCTAATTTTGTTGGCATCCCTACCAAATAGCTGGGAGCCAATGAGAGCAGCGGTTAGTAATTCTGTCGGCAGTGACAAACTAAAGTTCAACGATGTTAGGGATCGTATCCTTGCTGAGGAGGTGCGCAGGACAGATTCTGGAGAGGCATCGACGAGTTCTGTTTTTAATGTTGAAAACAGAAGCAGAAATTATGACAGAAACTACAACCGAAATAAGGGCAGATCGAAGTCAAGGAATGGCAGGGGTCAATCCAGACCAGGACGAACATTTGATTGTTGGAACTGTGGAAAACCAGGTCACTTCAAGAAGAACTGCAGGGCGCCAAAGAAGGAGGACAACAAGGGGGCTGGAATCAATGCTGCTACGGAAGACATTGGCGATGCGTTGTTGCTATCGGTTGACAGCCCGATAGACTCTTGGGTCCTTGATTCAGGAGCGTCCTTTCATACCACCCCACATCATGATATAATGACAAACTACGTGGCTGGGAATCTCGGCAAAGTTTATTTAGCCGATGGAGAGCCGCTAGACGTTGTTGGCACGGGAGACATTAATTTGAAGATGTCAAATGGATCCTCGTGGAAGATTACATAAGTTAGACATGTTCCAAAGCTGATGCGAAACCTGATTTCAGTAGGTCAGCTTGATGATGAGGGATATGATCTCAACTTTGGTAATGGGTCTTGGAAGGTGGCGAAAGGTGCTATGGTAGTTGGCCGAGGAAAGAAGATTGGCACTCTCTACATGACGGATAGCTGTCGTGATATTGTTGCTGTGGTTGACAACACAAAGAAGACAGATTTGTGGCATTGTCGGCTTGGGCATATCAGCCAGAAGGGGATGAAGCTGTTGGTGACAAATGGCTTAATTCCTGAGCTGAAGACGGTGGACCTTCATACGTGTGAGAGCTGCATTCTCGGAAAACAAAAGCGAGTAAGCTTCTCAAGTGCAGGCAGAGAGTTGAAGGTCGAAAAGTTGGAATTGGTGCACACAGACGTGTGGGGACCTACCACTGTACCCTCCCTTGGAGGATCACACTACTATGTGACCTTCATTGATGATTCAACCAGGAAGGTATGGGTTTATTTTATGAAAAATAAATCCGATGTGTTTAGTGTATTCAAAAGATGGAAAGCCATGGTCGAGAATGAAACAAACCTCAAGTTGAAGTGTTTGAGGTCCGACAACGGCGAAGAATACACTGATGGTGATTTCAAATGGTATTGTGCCGATAATGGGATCAAGATGATGAAGACTATTCCTGGAACGCCGCAACAGAATGGAGTAGCCGAAAGAATGAACCGAACGTTGAACGAGCGTGCTCGGAGTATGAGAATACACTCTGGACTGCCCAAGACATTCTGGCAGATGCAGTCAATACCGCGGCCTTCTTAATTAACCGAGGACCGTCAGTTCCCTTGGATTTCAGAATTCCAGAAGAAGTCTGGAGTGGCAAGAAGGTAAATCTTTCATTTCTGAAAGTGTTCGGTTGCTTATCATATGTTCATAATGATGATACGACTAGAAGCAAGCTTGATCCAAAATCAAAGAAGTGTTACTTTATTGGCTATGGTGACACCGAGCTTGGTTACCGATTTTGGGATGAACAAAATCGGAAGATCATCCGAAGCAGGAATGTTGTCTTCAACGAAGAGGTGCTGTACAAAGACAAGTTGCAAAACAATTCAGAATGTCAGGACAAGGAATCGGAAATAGTCGATTTGAGGGACTTCCCGACACCTGAGCCGCAGCCAGGTACAGCCGAGGCAGAGGAACAAACAATCCGAGAAGGTGCTGATGAAAGTGCTGATTCTGAAACAAATGAACAGACGCCAATCACAAAACTGCGTAGATCATCCAGGATCAGGAAGCCGCTTCACAAGTACTCTCCATCCCTCAACTACATTCTACTCACTGATAGAGGGGAGCCGAAATGTTATGAAGAAGCAATGCAAGTCGATGAATCGACTAAGTGGGAGCTGGCAATGAAGGATGAAATGGATTCACTATCGGCAAATCATACATGGGAATTATCCGAGTTGCCAAAGGATAAAAAGGCATTGCAAAACAAATGGGTTTATCGGATAAAGGAAGAACCCAATGGAAGCAAGCGTTATAAAGCAAGGCTGGTTGCAAAGGGATTTCAACAGAAAGAAGGCATTGACTATACGGATATCTTCTCTCCCGTAGTCAAGATGGTGACTATCAGAACTGTTCTTGGGCTGGTAGCAAAGGAAAATCTACATCTGCAACAGATGGACGTGAAAACTGCATTTCTTCACGGTGATCTAGACGAGGAAATCTACATGCGACAGCCGGAGGGATTCAAAATCAAAGGAAAGGAGAATCTGGTGTGCAAACTTCAAAAGAGTCTGTACGGACTAAAACAGGCTCCAAGACAGTGGTATTTAAAGTTTGACAGCTTTATGAAGAAAGCTGATTTTTCAAGGTGCGAGGCAGATCACTGCTGTTACTTCAAAAAATTTGAAGACTCGTACATGATACTGCTACTCTATGTCGACGACATGCTAATCGTAGGAGCAAACCTACAGGAGATTGATCAGTTGAAAAAAGGGTTATCGGAAGAGTTTGCAATGAAGGATTTGGGAGCTGCAAAGCAAATCATTGGGATGAGAATCAACCGAAGCAAGGAGGGCATCAAACTCTCACAAGAAGAATATGTGAGGAAAGTTATCAAAAGGTTTAACATGCATGATGCCAAGCGAGTCAGCACTCCCTTGGCTGGACACTTTCGGTTGTCAAAGGATCAGTCGCCGACAACCGAGGATGAGAAGAAGCAGATGGACAAGATACCTTATGCATCTGCAATCGGTAGTCTTATGTATGCAATGATATGTACAAGGCCAGATATTGCACATGCAGTGGGAGTTGTCAGCCGATTTATGAGCAATCCGGGAAAGCAACACTGGGAGGCTGTGAAGTGGATATTCAGATATCTGAAAGGCAGCTCGAGTTCAGCTCTGTATTTCCGAAAATCAAAAACAGGATTGCAAGGGTATGTTGATGCTGACAACGGTGGTGATATTGATAGCAGAAAGAGCACATCCGGGTATGTTTACACCTTCGGAGGTACTGCAATCTCTTGGGTTTCCAAGTTGCAAAAGATAGTAGCTCTCTTTAGTTGTGAGGCTGAGTACGTTGCTGTGACGGAGGCCACAAAGGAAATGATGTGGCTACAATCTTTTCTGCGGGAATTGGATCAGGACCACGAGGAAAGTGTGCTATATTGTGATAGCCAAAGCGCCATTCATTTGGCAAAAAACCCGGTTTACCATGCTCGAACGAAGCACATACAACTCCGGTACCATTTCATTAGATCAGCTTTGGAAGATGGAGCGCTGGTGCTTGAGAAGATCGCAGGGAGTCAGAATCCAGCAGACATGCTGACAAAGGCAGTGACGATAGACAAACTGAAGCTATGCTCAACTTCAGTTAGCCTGCACGAAGTATGAAAGTAGGAAAGAGCTGCTGCATCGATCAAAGTGTGAAGACAAATTAAAATTAGTCTTCAAGTGGGAGATTTGTTAGGTGTGGAATTGGCCAAACAAGTCAATTCTTTTGTTGACATAGTCGTGATGTAAGCGCTTACCTCATAATAGTCGTGATGTAAGCGCTTACCTCATCATAGGAAATTCATTCCTATAAATAGGTAGCTTATGGTTCATTTGTAAGATATCATTAAGATCATTTGCTATACACATCCCAAGAGAGAAAAAATCTAAGAGAAATACTCTTAGTGAAAGGCCTAAGTAAGAGAAGGTCTTTGAGAGAATTTTCTGTGGTAAAATTCTTGAGTGTAATTGGGATTGGAGTTGTGAGGTTGAGTGTTGTAAACACTTGTAATATTTCTTCTTTAATAAGATCTGCAGCAGCAACGTGGACGTAGCTCTCACATTGAGGGTGAACCACTATAAATCTGTGTGTGCTATTTATTCTTCGCTTACATCACGGCGTAAGTAGGTTCTGTCTAAGGAGGTTGGTATTTAAGTGGTCCAGCTGTGACCCTCCAATCTTTCCTGGGAACCTGCTTACAAAGGTCGTGTTGACACCCAATTTTGTCCCGCCTCTCCTCCGAAATACATATTTGTGCTTCTAATATTTTCAAAAAAAAAAATAAAAAAAAAAAATAATATATATTATGTTTACTATAGTTATTAGTCTCTTATCAATAACGGCGTTTTATTTATTCTGTTACAACTATTATTATTATCATTACTATTATTATTATTATTATTATTATTATTATTATTATTATTAATAACTATTATCATTATTCTTAAATTATCATTATTACTAATTGTCATTAATTATTATTATTATTCTTGTTATTTCCATTATCATTATTATTATTATTGTTAATTACTAATCACTATTATCAGCGTTATTTTGTTATCAATTATTAATCATCATTATCATCGTTATTTTATTATTAATTATTGTCATTGTTTTATCAATAATTGTTATTTATTTATTATTATTATCATCATTATTATTTATTATTATTATTATTATTATCATTATTATCTTATTATTGTTATTATTAATAATTTATTATCATTTTGTTATTATCAATAATTGTTATTTATTGTTATTATTTTTTATTATTAATTACTATCATCTTTGTTATTGTTATTAATTATTATCATTTTTTAATTATCAATATTTGTTATTTACTATCATTATTATATCTATTATTATTTTTTATCACCATTATCATCAACATTATCATTATTACCATTATCATTATTGTTATTAGCAGTATTACTACCGCTATTTATTTGCTGCTATTATTTAGTATTATTGAAACTGGCATTTCTCAACGTTTCTACCAACTTCCGCATACGCATCGCATTTACTTCGCACATTTTAATGATAGCGTTTGTTATTGAATATTATTGCACGGTCATTTGCGACATCATATAATTTTTACCCAGGTCTTTTACAATTGCATATTTTCGTACCAGGTGATATTCTGGCACCCTTGGTACATCGTTAATCAAAATGGGTCTTTTATTCAAATTTAGAAGCCAAATTATTTTCTTGCACTCGGTCCGCATTTTTGACTTACCGGACCCCAAATCAAGGTCCGATTAACTCCTAATATTTTGTTGATTAGCCCATATCGCTTATCTTAATTTTTAGACTAGTCCATGGTTCAATTCACTAGTCCATTCTTTTAATACCCGGTCTAAAAATTGACCCGGTCCACAAATGGACCCGACCCGACCCGACCCGTCTTTATCCAAAATAAGGGAAACCCTTAAGGGTTTCCCATTTTTGAACCCATTCTTTTCGTCACCTCCTTCTCCTCTTTTCTTCCTCCTCCCATCACCGCCTCCAACCCCCATCGCCACCGCCGCGCCTCCCCATTTCCCCTCTTTCGTTGTCGGCCCTTCCCACGTTACCCGCACCTCCACTATCTCCCTCACCCCACTGCTTCATCACCCACACCCATACCTCCATCTTCACCATCGCTACCCGCACCCTCCACTACACCACTGTCCCCCACTTGCGTCTGACACCACCACACCTTCTTCACCATCTTCCCCTTCCCACGTTACCACTGCCGCCTCCACCATGTCTTGTCCCCCCCACGTTGCCTTTCCTCTTTTCTCCGCTGTCCCCCACTTCATCGTGTCTCTCCCACGTGACCTCTGCCATCCCACGCTCCTCTATACTCCCACTGCTCGCCTCTTCCCTCACCTGTCACCACCATCTCCGTTGGCCCCCCACGCTTCTGCCACCCCACTTCTCCTGTCCCCCACGCTCATCTCTCTTCTAAGTAAAACGAAAACCCTAACAAATCCCCTATAAATCGTCATTTCTGTGGATTGGAAAAGGGGGGGCTTTTTTTTATTATTTGCGAAAATCCCATAAAAGAAAGAGTTCTTCAGCCGCATGAAAATTTCCTTAAAAAATCAGTCCCTTTAGCAGTGACAATCTTATTTAATATCGGGTCAAAATACTAGATCCAATTTGTATTCGATTGCCTTGTTTGTCGTTGTGAATCCGAGCATCGCAAGTTCGGATTCGGTAGTGTTTCGAGGTAGGTCGGAGACTCGAAGCCTCACTTCGCTGCACCCGAAGAAGGTAATTCTCCATTCCCTTTTATTTCTGTTGCATTTTCGTTGTTCTGTGTTTTGTCAGTTTATTGTTTCATAATTCAAGTATGTTAGTTTAGTCAAGTTGTTCTAGTTTGATAGACAATATGTTTCTGTGTTAGCCTGTTTATGTGGTTAAACATATATGGTATGGTTTGTTGAAACGGCTGTAGTAGTATAGATATGATCATTGACTTAGTGAAAAAATGATATATATTGCTTTATCTGGTTGCTGAAATAATGATCGTAATCGAAGAAGAAAGATCTCCCTGTTTTGCTAGCCAATGGAATTGCTTGGTTTGTTTAAATTAGTTTAATCCGATAAAGTGATAAGCTTATAACTGTGAACATGAATATTGTTTTAGTTGGTTATAAACAATCAGTTATGACCTCCATTTGTTTCGGCTATTAGCTTCGATATGATTGATTCTCGAATGATGTTGTTAGTCAATCAGTTATTTCTGTTTAGTTCTTGTTTAGTTTAAGTTTAGTCTGTTTTACTCTTTAGTGGATAATTCGGTCCTGTATATCAATTTAGCCTAGTCTTATACATCTATTATGTTAAACAGGGTTTAGTTTAACTGGTTTGAGCCAAGCCTGTTCTTTACAAGTATTATTTCAGTTTGGTTAGACCCTCTTGTGAGGGCATGATTGTTGTTAGCATCTAGGTTAAACTATGAACCTAGAATTCACTGATAATGATGTCTGTCTATTGCCATGTCCAAATATGATTTAGAAGTCTGCCAAGTATATTGATATAGTTAGTTTCATCATGCTTAAGCTGTCTTGTTGGCTGTTTGCATTTGATTTCTTACTCCCAAAATGTGGGTCACATGTTGTTTGGTTTAATCCACCCCAATTAAATGTGCTTTTATGTACAAGCTTAGTGTGTTGTATTGTCCCTCTGCCTTAGTTAATGTTTAGCAGTTGGGATCTGCTTATTTATTTTGACCCTTGTTCATTGCCTTTTTTAGCTGTATTGTGTAGTCCTGTCAAGATCTTATATGTCTCATGTATTAACTCGAGGTGACCCTTTTAATCTGAAGTATGCCCTTTTATTTGGTTACATGGTATGTGGATTTGTTAGTCAATTATAGCCCTATGTTGTCCCAAAATCTACTGCCGTAATTCCCCATCTCTGTTAAATTTTTCGCATTTTTCTTAGTTGTTCTGTGTAGTTTAGTTGACAGCTTGGTAGGTTGTTGTTCGAATTAAATAGATTAGCATGTCTAGATAGGTTGAATTGGTCCAATGTGTGGGTCTGCCTATATCTATGTTGTCTGTTTACCAAACTGCTCTCCTCCGTGATCTATTGGTCTAAGCTCAGCCATGAAAATGTTGTGTTGGGTCACTAAAGTGAAGTATACCTAGCTAAGTTTTTTTTTCAGGATATCATTAGACCCGTTAGACATGTTGTTTGCTTCTGTTTCGAATGTCGCTGCGTGAGATCCTTGTCCCATCTGTTTCAGAGGTGCCTGTATGCCCATGTTGCGCTGGTCCTTTGTTTATCTTTTGCTTAAAGCCTGAATCTTTTGTCGTTAAACCTGTGAAACCGCCATGTGATCTGGAATGAGTCTCATAGCGCATGTCCATACTCGTCTCCTCCCCTGAAATATCATATCCCTTTTATGAGAGGTAGCTTGCATTGCTTTGAGAGATACGAATATAGTATGACAATTGAATTTGAGGTTTACTTGTTTGTATTGTTCTTTTAGTGTTCTATGTCTAATTATAGGATGACATACTCAGATATACTTGGAGTATACAGTCTGTTCGATTACGTATATATATGATATTTATCCAAATATATATATAGTATGTATACAAGACGCTGGTTCACTCGTTTTGAATTCCACATTATATATGGCCTTATGTGTTGATTATATACTAATCCTTCTCTTTTATGTTGTTGCATGATCATCGCATACGAGTCCGAGAGACTCGCCCACTTCCGCACCCGATGTTGGGCTAAAGCCCAACGAAATTCCCTCCGCGTCCAGCCCAACAGCAGTCCAGAAAAGGGGAGACTGCTGGGCCGAAGCCCAGTAGTGTCCCAATAACCAACAGTAGCAGCCCAGCAAAATAAGGGCTGCTGGGCCGCAGCCCCAACAGCAATACCCATAGCAGGCCATCTTAAAATGGGGCGGAGCCCATTTGTTTTAATTATCTCCTCCCTTATTTATTTTGTTGAATTTAATTTGTATTATGCCACTAACCCTTTTATTTTATTATTTCATTAGTTAGATAAATTCTAGTAAATTAGTGGGTTTAGTTTTGGGATAATGGTAGTTAACTTAAGGAAAATCAATAGTTAATTACCTAAAATTTCTTCTCTTTTTTTGTTAAATTTTTCATAGTATTTATAATATTTATTTTCATTAGAATAATTAACTTTTCAAATAGCACGAGCACATGTTTTTTTTAAATTAAAGGACTCCTTTTGTCTCTTTATTATCTTAAAATTGGAAATGTGGTGGATATGCCAAAAAATGAATTCAAGTATATTTTATAAATAACTCTTCAAATTTGGAATCAATCACACATCATTTTAGCTAAGCATGATTAATAAAGTTAATAAAAAGAAAGGAAATCCTTCTCCCATCATATTTAAAGAAAATAAGTCTTGGCATTTCTATATCATCCTATTGATACAATATAAGTTTCATTTAAAATTCACATTAGCTATTTTTTATTTTGCTTATGCTCTTAAATCGCAAAAAGAATCATTAATATCTCACCCTTTGAGTTGTTTCAAATATTTATTAAAACACTGCACAAAACTCGCGTTTTTTTTCTACTTATATATTCTATGCAAGTCTTATTTTTAAATAGCATCATTATTTAAAGCTTTAGCAATTTTTATAAGTTTTATTCGAAACGGCATTTAAAATTTTCTTTATGCAAATTATTATATTTTCTCTAACTCTTATCTTAAGCAACGTTCTTATATTTTTTCTTTAAAACTTTAGCAATATTTACAAGCTATTTTCTTGAAATTTTAAATATTATATTTGCATCTTTAGCCCTAATTAATTAACCTAAGTTTGGCCGGACAATCGTAGTTAGCGGATTCTAAAGGATGCCTAACCCCTTCCCTTTAGAATAATATAGAGCCCTTACCTAGAATCACATCGGTTAAGCAGCCCATTAACGGAGGTTTAGTTTTAGCTTTACCTTAGTTAACATCTAGGTGTCCTAATTCACCGTTAAATTAATTAGGTGGCGACTCCTTAAAACAAAGCAATATAGGAATCTCCAATATGTTGTACTCCGCTCTAACCCGGTTAAAATGAGGTATAACAGCTTGGCGACTTTGCTGGGGAATAATTAGGTCCTTGACCATAACAACTTAGGTTAATAATTGATTTGTTGGATGTTTGGTTTTTTTTTTTTATTTTTTGCCTTTATTGTTGCCTTATTTGTTTCTCTTATGTTTTAAGTGATTATTTTATTATATGAAATTTTCTATGCAATAATATGTTACTACTTTCTTTAACTGGCATTGCGTTCATATTTCTTCCACTCCTGGAAAACTCACACATATTCACACACTTAAAGCGGCTTCGCAGTTTGCGCCCGTGCACTACTAAATTACCCTTTAGTTGGATCGATCTTGTGGATTTAGTCGATCGGCGGTGCAGTCGACGGCCACGGACTTTCCACTCCCAAGTTGTCCGCTTGGGGGAGCCTTGTGTCATAGGAAACCAACTCTTAGTCTGCCTAAGATAGAGCTAAACCAACACCCTTTATTAGGAGCATACATTTCATGACCTAGGAGGTTTAATACCCTTGGTGTATTAAATTCATTAGATGACTTTACCCAAACGTCCAAGCGGGTTCGCGACCCCGAGTGACCCCAATCATACTTTATGTGCATGTTTGAAGGATAATTGTGCATAAATATTGACTATTTGCTCTAATTAATTAAACTTTAGGAGGGAGGGCATGATTAATATTTCTATGACAGGTATGGATTTGCATTGGAGTACAACGAATGATGAAGATCAAAGACAACACAAATGGAGCTAGAAGTTAGACATAGGAAACTGTATTTACTTTACTTAAATTAGGAAACACTTTATGTTGTATTCATTTAACATGTAATAAATATTGCATTATCTTGTACCTTATTTGAGAAATAGAATCTGTTTAATTAATCAAAGCAACGGGATGACATATTATGGCACACTTTACCCTTCAAACGATGATAGGCCTACCTCTGGCACAAAGAGGTCACATGCATATTAGGACGCGTTATTGTTTGATATACTTGTTTGACAACTTGTTTGACTATATTTGATGAATTATTTGCTACATGCCTTACTTGACTTTACGTGATCATGACTTTGCCTAGATATGCTCATGAGACTAACATCGTTTATACTTTATGTTTCGTTTATCTTATTCCCCAAAGAGAGTTGATTCGTGTTGACATTCGATGGCCGACCATCCTTACATCACAAGGTCAAAGACGTCGTCGTTGCCTGAACGTAGTTGGGCTGTTCAAGGAAATGAAATTACTATGTCCGATCCGGCCGCAGCTATTTCAACTGGTATGGAAAATATCGTGATCTCTAGCAATCCACCCGAGATTCCCGAACATGGAACTACTATTCAACGGGATGAACATATTGCCCGCCTGACTCAAGAGATTAAGGATCTACGCAGAGAACTGAATCGGGTTAGAAGCATGACCAACTCATCTGTTACACTCCAAAGTCCACCTCCTGAACCTAGGGACGTCGCACCAAACCCGTCTCATTTTCCATCACTTGAACCTTTAGTTCCAGAACATTTTCCTCCACAAAACAATGCACCTATCAACAACAACTTACCTCCAATCACCTCCGTAAATCCACCAAATCCATCGCCCATCTACACCCCTCCACAGAATCAATCACCCACCTACACTACCTATGCCGCTCCTGATCCACCACCCGTCAACCCACCAAATCAATCACTAGGTAATACTCCTTACATTGCTTTACCCACCAACACTAACCCACCACCTACAATTACTCCTCTAAACCCACCAAACCAAGTCCTTACATACTTTGGCCACCCGCAACAACCTTTCTACCCTTACCATTACGTTGAACCCTACCAAGCTCCACTATTCCCTTACCCTGTCTATAGTACTCAACCAAATTACTACCAACCCCGAGCACCTCAATATCAAAACTTACGTCCATACCAATTTGTCCAAATTTCCACCCACCGAAATCGACCACATATCACACATAGAGCCCGTCCAAACCCTGTCATAAAAAACACCCGTGATTACACTCAGTTCGCTGAACCTTTGTCTCAGCTATTTGAAAGACTGAAAGCGGCAGGCGTGGTACAACCTATTGAAGGGAAAATTCTCAATCCTATCCCAAAATGGTTTGATAGTTCCAAGCATTGCGCATATCATTCTGGAGTTCCTGGGCATGCCACTGAGGATTGCTATAGCTTCAAAAGCAAAATCGAAGCCTTGATTAAGGAAGGAACAATCCAGCTCACTGGAGCTCGACCCGATATGGATCGCCATCCCTTTTCCTACTCACGAAAACGCCAACGTGAACATGATAATTATCAAAAACTTAAGAATCAGAAGGAGGCTGTTACGCCAATTGGAAAAGATGGAGAGAGGCGTGTCATCAACGTTCGTTGCGCCTGTGGGGATGATCCGAAAACAAGTGCCAGTGAAGATGGCTGCAACAACTACTGAGACACTAACCATCTAGGGTACAGAACCAGGAGAGACTTTGAAGAACTGGACTTGTACTCCGTCCCTGCTTCGCCAGGAGCCTTGGTGGCATGAACATGTAGTGAACTTGTTTTCTTTTATTGATGCTTGAACCGTACCCAAAATTTTGTTTGTTTTGCTTCACCTTGTGGAAGCTTGAATTGCAAAAGTATGAATGCATTTCGGATTTTCCGTAATCATCTATTTTCTACTTTACTTATCAAATCTGCCAATTCTACGATTATGACATGAACGAATAGAGTAACAAAGAAACTAAGGGACAAGACAAGATTCCGCTCGAGAAATTGAAATAGCCGATAGGTGACAACATAAGCCTAAAAGCTATCAATTCAAGAAGAAATCAAAGTACGACATTAGGTTAGACAACCTAGTTTGCAACCTTTCCTTTAGTTGCGAACTACGCTTGACCTGATTCCTCGGTGGATACGTAGGCAGCCCACATAGGGACTCGGTCATACTAGGTTAGAATTTTTGCCATTCACATGCGTCCGAACTACGCTGACCTGATTCCCATGGTGGGATACGTAGGCAGCCCACATAGGGTTCGGTTGCTTTATAACAAAAATCCAAAATATCTTATGCGTCACGAACTACGTTCGGACCTGATTCCTTGGTGGATACGTAGGCAACCTATACAAGGTTCGGTCACAAACATAGCATATGAATCAAAACTGGGGCATATTTTGGAAGATTAGACAAGAGAAAAGTTGGACATCGACACTATTAAGGCTACTAGACAAGAATAGTACACACAAATGACCTTTCAAAGTTCTCGGAAGTGTCGCAATCGAAAGTTAGCAGGAATATCTTACAACTTGTATACATATATTTTCATATATATCTTTCCTTACATACATACACTTACGTATATATTTTTCAAACGGAAGACTTTCCTTCAATTGTTTCACTACTGTTCATCTACCGAGGCTTTAAACGGAGGCCGCAAGATCCAAACAAACAGGATGAATGGGGCGCCAACAAAGTCAAGCTTCGAGTCAACACGAATCAACTTTCCCCCACCCAAACTGAGAATTTTTCTTTGGATGCAGGAACTTAAAATCGCGAGATCAACAATCAAGTCTATCAATCGGGGCCATTGTGGCCTCGCCTTGAAAAGCCATGCGGCTTTGCTTTCAGCCTTATCTTTTAATTTATTTTTTCTCATCAAAATAATTCTATAACTTTATACACCTGTTTTTGAAGGTTGACGAGATTAAAGACGAATCAAATCAGGATTACGTGCCATCAATTCAGCCTGTCACGATACCGTCAGACTAAAAATTCTAGAGCTTCTTGTGTCCTTCTTTTACGGGTTATCTGGCATTGAACATTATTTTGGCTGCGAATCTGCATTAAGGACGAGATACAATGGCAAAAAGATTTGAGTCATTCAACACCGGTGTGGGGTTGGTGCAAGCGCAAAATGAGGATAACGAGAAGAATGTAGTACAAAAAAGCGTATTGGTCAATTTGGGAAATACCCTCAGCCTTCTTCCTAACACAAGTTCAGGTTCCAGCTCTACCCAAAACATTTCCTTCACTATCTCTCCTCACCCAGCCCATACAAACATACCGCCAAGATACTCTATTAAACCAGAAGCTTTGCAAGTCACATTGATACCTAATGTCCAAAAGCCTGCACTTGCAGCGCCCTTCACAGAAAACCAGCAAAATCAGCTAGCGGTATACCCACACAAGAGATTGAGAAATGAAATGAATGCAATCAATCAGAATAACTCGAATAGAGAGCTTCACAATTTAAGGAGAATTATCGAAGAAGAGATGCGGGCAAGAAATGTCCAAAGTTTAAGATATGAAAGTTTGTGCATGCTTCCGAATGTTGATTTGCCGCCAGGATTCAAAGTGCCAAAATTCAACACCTTTAATGGCCGAGGAAATCCTGTTACGCACTTGAAGGACTATTGTAGCAGATTAATGGGAATTGGACAAGATGAAGCCATAAGGATGAAATTGTTCATTCAGAGCCTATCAGGGTTGGCGTTAGATTGGTACACAGAACAAGACTTTCGCAAATGGTACACATGGGAGGACATGGCCCGCGACTTTGTAGAACATTTCAAATTTAACATCGGGGTTAGTCCAAATCTGTATGATATGCTTGAGATAGAAAGAATGCCACATGAGTCTTTTCAGGAATATGCCATCCGGTGGAGATTGGAAGCTTCAAAAATACACCCTCCGTTGCCTGAGAATGAGCTGATTTCAACTTTCATCCAAATGCAAAAGGGCATATATTATGAAAAGTTGTTATGTGCGCGGTTACGCGACTTTTCTGATTTAATTCAAGTTGGAAAGCAAGTAGAAGCGGGCATTCGAGCAGGAAAAATTGTTGACACTTCATCAGTACAAGAAACTTTTCAAGCCGAGACATTCAACAACTTGCAAGGCAAAAACAGAGAGACCGACTCAACTGTCATGTCTACACGTCAGCCGCAATCACGGCAGAACTATCAATGTTCGCGTGATCATGTATACTTTCATCAACGAGGCTTTCAAAATCAAACCGATCAAGCACAGTCTAGCTTACGACAGTCAGAGCATGCAAAATTCCGCACTTTTACTCCTCTTGAAGAGTCATTAACCAGCATATTTGAGAAAATGAAAGCCAAGGGACTCTTGAAGCCAAAGAAAGGATGGATCCCTAAAAGCCTACCGCCAGATTTTGATTGGTCTAAGAGTTGTGCTTACCACTCTAATATTCCAGGTCATGACACAGAAAATTGCCCGACTCTTAAGCATAAGATCCAGAACATGATCGAAAAGGATAAGATAAGTGTGCAACAAAATAAATTGTACGACAATGATGGCCCTTCAGTTGCAAATGCAATTATTGTTACCGGTGATCTGTCAAAATTGGCACCGAGACATTTGAAAAGGAAGTATAGGACTAAGCAAGACTATTGAAAGGATCTACCGTCACTAGCATTCTCCACCCATCAGCTTTCCTTCTTGTAATTTTTGCTAAAGCTTGTTATGAACTACTTTCGACCTGATTCCTTCGGGATAAGTAGGCAGTCCATTCTCGGACACGGTCTTAATATAGTGAAAATTCCATCTTCCCCATAAAGCAACACTGGGGCAGCTTTGCAAATGGCCTATCATTATTCGACAAAAGCATGAATCGAAATCTCGAGCAATGTATTAGCGTCACCAGATTGTTGCAATGACATCACCTCGAGAAATGCAGATTCAACGCCAAAGCTTTGGTGTTCAATGCAAGGCAACCATTTTATTTTACACTAACAAATTTTCTTTGAGTAACGTAGGGGCATATTTTAGCTATTTTTGAAGGATATCGCACAGTATCAAGTCGGCAATTGCAAGATTCGGATAGAGCAAAGGGCAAAGTCAACTTAATACTGATTAAATTTGAAACTTACAAATTTCTTTGAGTGCAGGAACTTTTAGATGCAAATTTTGGCAGGGTAGAAGGTCCCCAAATCTTCGGCATTACGTCATGAATATTTGCTGCTGCAAGTTACGCACTGCGTCAAACTTGTCTCACCGCATACAAATAAAGCACCGCAAAAGCTCCTCGCTCCACACTAATTTTAGTAATCATAAATCAAGCACTGCATTAGGACATTTTAGGCTCGTCCGCCTTTAATAGGACATTTTAGGCTCGTTCGCCTTTAATAGGATATTTTTTGGGCTGTGCACCGCCCCTTTGAAATTTTAGCATAAGACCGAGCACCGTCTTCTATCTCAATTTTATTCTGCTTTGTAATTTGAACTACGCTTGACCTGGTTCCCTTAGTGGGATACATATGCAGCCTATGTCAGGCTCGGTCTCATTACCGCAAAAGCTCAATATCCTCCTATACCAGAAACTGAGACAGTTTTAAGGGACATCATCGCAAAACGACACCCTCTTATGCGAGTAACTGGGACAATTTTTAAGGGCATCATCGCAAGCGACATCGAGAAACATGAAAGAGAATATGGCCAACAGAGTCATCAGGCAAAAAGAAGACTTGGGAGAAAGGATGCTCGCTTTGTCTCACGGTTCCCAAGTTGCGGAAGCCAAAATATATAATGTTCGCAGCCTTGCAAGGATTGCACGTCGAACGGTTTGATCTTTCTTATAACAATTATGCCTCTCGAGTATCAATAATTTGCGAGATTCGCAACAAACTAATGCTTGAGTCTTGCAAATGATTTTTCAAACGTGTCAATGCACAAACATTTCCTATTACTTTCAAATGTCTTGCATAAATGCTTTCAAATACAATGCGCATGCACTATTGCTTTGAATGCCCCGCACTGCACTACTGTTTTCAAAATGCCCCGCATTGCAAAAGCAACCGCACCTGCATTACATTATTACTTTCAAATGCCCTGCAAAGGCATATCATCATTGTTCGCACAAGCACCTCATTTAGGCCCGTCCGCCTTTAATAGGACATTTAGGCCCGTCCGCCTTTAATAGGACATTTAGGCCCGTCCGCCTTTAATAGAACATTTTAGGCCCGTCCGCCTTTAATAGGACATTTAGGCCCGTCCGCCTTTAATAGGACATTTAGGCCCGCCCGCCTTTAATAGGACACTTTAGGTTTGTTCGCCTTTAATTGAACATTTTAGGCTAGTCCGCCTTTAATAGGGCAGTTTAGGCTAATCCGCCTTTAATAGGACATTTTGGGCTGCGCACCGCCCTTTGAAAATTTCTGCATAAGGCTGTGCCCCGCCTTTCATATGATGCATGGACTGCGCACCGCCCTTTGCATCGTTCTCATGTATTGCTTGGACCATGCACCGCCCTTTTAAATTTTTTCGCATAAGGCTGCGCACCGCCTTTCATATGATGCATGGGCTACGCACCGCCCTTTGCATCGCTTTCATATGCTGCCTGGGCCATGCACTGCCCTTTAAATTTTCTATATAAGGCTGTGCACTACCTTTCATGTTGCATAGGCTGCGCACCGCCCTTTGTAGTTTCCGCATAAGGCTGCGCATCGCCCTTTGAAAAATTTCTGCATAAGACATCGCACCGCACCTTCCCTGTCTTATTATTATTTTCAAATGCCCTGCGTGCGCTCGCAGCCGCATTTCACCGCACTTGCATCACTTTACTTCAATATTTATTTGTTACTGACTATTTTATCTAGTTTAAAGTTTCGCAGGAGCTTTAGCGCAACGTGGAACTATTTCTTCGGCAGCGAACTGGGGCAATACGTCGGGAAGGATAAGCAAACTTCCGACAAGGGTCAACGATCTACCTCGAACACTCGGCTCCAATTCCAAATTTTCCGTTCGCATTCCAGCACACTCATTTTTAGAGTTCTATCACAATACCCAATGTCATCATAATTCGACACTGGGACAATATTTTTTTGCGAAATTCGCATCAAATCGTGAGTTGCCAGTCATAGGTGTCGTAGTCTTCCCAAAACTACACACGGCCGGATTCTCGTGCAACCTGAGATATGTAGGCGATTCAAAGACCAGAGTTCGGCCGTAATTTTCTTTACCCTAAGTCCTCCACAATCCTCTAGCCGGGACAAAATAGGCTAGTAAGTCAACGTCTTTGCCCGAAAATTCTTTCATCATTATCAGGCAAAGAGGGACAAGTTGTTGACACCCAATTTTGTCCCGCCTCTCCTCCGAAATACATATTTGTGCTTCTAATATTTTCAAAATAAATAAATAAATAAAAATAATAATAATATATATTATGTTTACTATAGTTATTAGTCTCTTATCAATAACGGCGTTTTATTTATTCTGTTACAACTATTATTATTATCATTACTATTATTATTATTATTATTATTATTATTAATAATAACTATTATCATTATTCTTAAATTATCATTATTACTAATTGTCATTAATTATTATTATTATTCTTGTTATTTCCATTATCATTATTATTATTATTGTTAATTACTAATCACTATTATCAGCGTTATTTTGTTATCAATTATTAATCATCATTATCATCGTTATTTTATTATTAATTATTGTCATTGTTTTATCAATAATTGTTATTTATTTATTATTATTATCATCATTATTATTTCTTATTATTATTATTATCATTATTATCTTATTATTGTTATTATTAATAATTTATTATCATTTTGTTATTATCAATAATTGTTATTTATTGTTATTATTTTTTATTATTAATTACTATCATCTTTGTTATTGTTATTAATTATTATCATTTTTTAATTATCAATATTTGTTATTTACTATCATTATTATATCTATTATTATTTTTTATCACCATTATCATCAACATTATCATTATTACCATTATCATTATTGTTATTAGCAGTATTACTACCGCTATTTATTTGCTGCTATTATTTAGTATTATTGAAACTGGCATTTCTCAACGTTTCTACCAACTTCCGCATACGCATCGCATTTACTTCGCACATTTTAATGATAGCGTTTGTTATTGAATATTATTGCACGGTCATTTGCGACATCATATAATTTTTACCCAGGTCTTTTACAATTGCATATTTTCGTACCAGGTGATATTCTGGCACCCTTGGTACATCGTTAATCAAAATGGGTCTTTTATTCAAATTTAGAAGCCAAATTATTTTCTTGCACTCGGTCCGCATTTTTGACTTACCGGACCCCAAATCAAGGTCCGATTAACTCCTAATATTTTGTTGATTAGCCCATATCGCTTATCTTAATTTTTAGACTAGTCCATGGTTCAATTCACTAGTCCATTCTTTTAATACCCGGTCTAAAAATTGACCCGGTCCACAAATGGACCCGACCCGACCCGACCCGTCTTTATCCAAAATAAGGGAAACCCTTAAGGGTTTCCCATTTTTGAACCCATTCTTTTCGTCGCCTCCTTCTCCTCTTTTCTTCCTCCTCCCATCACCGCCTCCAACCCCCATCGCCACCGCCGCGCCTCCCCATTTCCCCTCTTTCGTTGTCGGCCCTTCCCACGTTACCCGCACCTCCACTATCTCCCTCACCCCACTGCTTCATCACCCACACCCATACCTCCATCTTCACCATCGCTACCCGCACCCTCCACTACACCACTGTCCCCCACTTGCGTCTGACACCACCACACCTTCTTCACCATCTTCCCCTTCCCACGTTACCACTGCCGCCTCCACCATGTCTTGTCCCCCCCACGTTGCCTTTCCTCTTTTCTCCGCTGTCCCCCACTTCATCGTGTCTCTCCCACGTGACCTCTGCCATCCCACGCTCCTCTATACTCCCACTGCTCGCCTCTTCCCTCACCTGTCACCACCATCTCCGTTGGCCCCCCACGCTTCTGCCACCCCACTTCTCCTGTCCCCCACGCTCATCTCTCTTCTAAGTAAAACGAAAACCCTAACAAATCCCCTATAAATCGTCATTTCTGTGGATTGGAAAAGGGGGGGCTTTTTTTTATTATTTGCGAAAATCCCATAAAAGAAAGAGTTCTTCAGCCGCATGAAAATTTCCTTAAAAAATCAGTCCCTTTAGCAGTGACAATCTTATTTAATATCGGGTCAAAATACTAGATCCAATTTGTATTCGATTGCCTTGTTTGTCGTTGTGAATCCGAGCATCGCAAGTTCGGATTCGGTAGTGTTTCGAGGTAGGTCGGAGACTCGAAGCCTCACTTCGCTGCACCCGAAGAAGGTAATGGTAGTTAACTTAAGGAAAATCAATAGTTAATTACCTAAAATTTCTTCTCTTTTTTTGTTAAATTTTTCATAGTATTTATAATATTTATTTTCATTAGAATAATTAACTTTTCAAATAGCACGAGCACATGTTTTTTTTAAATTAAAGGACTCCTTTTGTCTCTTTATTATCTTAAAATTGGAAATGTGGTGGATATGCCAAAAAATGAATTCAAGTATATTTTATAAATAACTCTTCAAATTTGGAATCAATCACACATCATTTTAGCTAAGCATGATTAATAAAGTTAATAAAAGGAAAGGAAATCCTTCTCCCATCATATTTAAAGAAAATAAGTCTTGGCATTTCTATATCATCCTATTGATACAATATAAGTTTCATTTAAAATTCACATTAGCTATTTTTTATTTTGCTTATGCTCTTAAATCGCAAAAAGAATCATTAATATCTCACCCTTTGAGTTGTTTCAAATATTTATTAAAACACTGCACAAAACTCGCGTTTTTTTTCTACTTATATATTCTATGCAAGTCTTATTTTTAAATAGCATCATTATTTAAAGCTTTAGCAATTTTTATAAGTTTTATTCGAAACGGCATTTAAAATTTTCTTTATGCAAATTATTATATTTTCTCTAACTCTTATCTTAAGCAACGTTCTTATATTTTTTCTTTAAAACTTTAGCAATATTTACAAGCTATTTTCTTGAAATTTTAAATATTATATTTGCATCTTTAGCCCTAATTAATTAACCTAAGTTTGGCCGGACAATCGTAGTTAGCGGATTCTAAAGGATGCCTAACCCCTTCCCTTTAGAATAATATAGAGCCCTTACCTAGAATCACATCGGTTAAGCAGCCCATTAACGGAGGTTTAGTTTTAGCTTTACCTTAGTTAACATCTAGGTGTCCTAATTCACCGTTAAATTAATTAGGTGGCGACTCCTTAAAACAAAGCAATATAGGAATCTCCAATATGTTGTACTCCGCTCTAACCCGATTAAAATGGGGTATAACAGGTCGGATTTGGATTTAAATCCTAATAGTAATGGTATGGAGACAAGATGTTTGTTTGTCATTTGTTGTATTTATTTGTTAAAACTTCCTTACTACTACTTGATTTCAGGTTGGACTTTTGGCATCTATAAGTATTCCTCTCTATCAAATAATTATATTCGAACTAATTTGCTTGCCAGGATCTATGAATAATGTCTGAGGTGTACCCGATCCAATTCTTAGTGCATCTGCACCTAATTTCTCTTCCATGACAACATACCATAGAGCTATGAGGTAAATACTCAAATAAACATGTTTCAACAACTTTATCCACCATTATGAGTCTTTTATAAGTAGAATCAGTTCTACAAATCCATCTTAGAATGCGATTTACGAGGCTGGCCACAGGAACAATTAAAAAGTCTAAATATTTGTAGCTGATCGATGAGGATAATGGAGATTCGTTGTATATATAGGAGTCAATAACTATTTTCTTCCTTTCTAAAAGTTGGTTGTATCTCTTTACTAGAGTTTGTAACTTCATTTCCTTTAAGAATATTGGGCTAAAAATTTGGAAATGAAAATACAGGGAAAGTATCAAAATTGAATCCTGATATGCTTTTCCTTAATTGTTGAGGGTAAATATGGAACAGAGGAAGCCAAAATAACATTATGAGGAGACATTAACCCAAAAAAAGAATGCCACTAGGAGGAGAAACTACTTTCTCTTGTGGTAGGATGTTGTTGAATTTTACTTGCGATTTTAATTGTTTTTTTACCTTGGCCCAACTTAGATGGTAAACAGAAGATACTACACGTAGGTGGTTTTATGCTTTATCATAACCGCATTATTGGTTCAGTTAACTCTTTTTACCATGGTCAAATTTTGATGTTGTATTCTCTTTCCAACTATGTCATTCTTATGTCTTAAATTTCTATTGAGGAAATTTTTTGTCCAACTATTTGATTCTTATTTTTAAATTTCTACTGTGAAAGTTACTAGCTGTTACTATATGTTTGTAAACATTAATTTGCATGTTATAGTTTCCGTCAACCTTGTTTTGTCTTGGCCAAACCTTGACTCTTGCACAATCCAATAGTCTATAATGCACTAGCACTTCTTCAGGTTAAGAAATTTCTTTTGTTTGCGAACTTTTTTGTAAATGATTCTGGATATTGTTTTTGTTATTAATTATTATTGATTATCTTAAAGTAACGAGTTATTATCATTAAATGATTTATTTTTAATGATGAAATGTATTTAGTAGTAGGATATTGAAAATTGGATATGTTTGATGTTGTGTCATATGTATCAATAGAGGTAGAGGGGGAATGCAACAGAATGGAAGCTGCTTAAATTTTCATTTTAATGGAATTCTATAAATGGTACATGGCGATACATGTTAATTAATAGAGACGTAGTTTTAAGATTTATTCTTACTTGGAGCATGTAAAAATCACTTCTAAATATTTGTCTATTGTTCTCATACTGTAAGTGCTTTTACAGTACTGTAATTGTATTCCAAAATAGTCTTGACCACATCCAACTTAGACTTTTGCACCTCCTGTAAATATTTTTGTGTCCCCAGACCCCGCTTTGTGAGATTTCACTGACTATGTTGTTGTTGTTGTTGGAAATATTTTTGTGTAACTTGAAAGTTGGACTACACTTAGTTGTAGATTATTATCAAAACCATATTTGGTTGCATTGTTAATCCAAGCATAATTTTGGTGATTCAATCCGATGGTTTGTGTACATCTCTTTATTTGTTCATTCTTCACTTACAAATTACATAGTTATGACTTTATAATAAATTAGCATTTGAATGTTTAGATTCATCCCACTAACAGAAAATACATGCAAATTACCTTAGGAAAATTTCTCTGAAAAACATAATTTGAGATTAGTGCTTTTTTTCTTTATTCTTAAATATTTTATCTTAACTTTTGACTCTTGCATTTCTTTTAAACCTATTCTGGAAAATGATTTTTTTGAGCCGAGGATCTATTGGAAACAACCTCTCTACCCCACGAAGGTAGGGGTAAGATCTGCGTACATCCCACCCTCCCCAAACCCCACTTATGAGACTATACCCGGTATGTTGTATTACTTTTTTTCTTTGAAAAATTGGCCCTCAACCCAATAGAATTTATTCTTTCCTGCTTTCCTGAATGTCTAGAACTAATTAACTTGGTTGAAGGCATTCAAGTTCGCTAAATGCACTATTAAATGCTGAATTATCATATAAGATGTTAGAGAGTTTGAGAGCAAATTACGAAGAAGTTTCTACCATTAAGAAAGATTATATTTGTTTGTATTCTAAATGTTACCGAATTTTATTTCCATAGTTCAATAACTACTAAAAAGTATATCCATTTGTGAATGTTGATTGGTACAAATGATATGTGGGTTATGCAAGTTGAGTTTTGGGGTTCAGCTGAGAAGATGAGAGGTTTGGTTATCAATGAATTGAAGCCAAACAAGCAGCACTGCTGAAATGGTAAATGAGAAGGAAATAGTGGTCGAAGCAGAATTCATCAAAGCTTTCATTAGTGTAGTACCTATTTTTAAAAAAAATTTATCACTTACAGTGCTTTTGCTTATAAAGTAGGACGAGTATGATATTAATAGTACTATATATTCAACACTTTTTCTCTTTAGTACAAAGTGTATACTTAAGAGATTTCTTCAGAAAAATCAATTTTGATGAGTTCAATGACGTTATTGTTATCAACTTGTATTCGAAAAATTATTTTAACCATAAATTGAAAAATAAACAAAGCAGATTCTGAAATTTAGAAGAACAGTATGTTAAAAATATAAGGAATTAAATCGAGCCCACTGAATGCACAGTGTGTCCTTAAGGAAATTATTCCCCTCAATGTACCCGAGGTTGTGGAATATATCCTCCCAGGATAGAACGATTTACTCACCGTTGTAGCGGTACAACAAACTCCGGTGACGGCGAATCAGTCGACGGCAGTATATCACACGAGAATTTATTTTAGTGCAAGAAAGAAGAGAGAAGTTCAGAATTTTCGTAAGGAAAATCTAATGGACTGGCCAGATTTATATAGAAATTGGGTAGAGTTAAGTGAAAAGGTGCAACTCAAAAGTTGCAACTTTTAAGTTAAGTTGTATCTTTTTAGAAAAATTTCCCATTCACCTTAACTTAAACCCAACAATCCCCCACATGAATGGGGAATGTCTATAAGGAATGCACGGATAAGTGTGTGATTTACAAGTAAAGATTAATTGCATCTGGATAAGTAGGTTTTCCTTTGAACTTTCCGTAGTGAACTTATATCGGATATACTCGGTCAATCGGTAGATATGATATCTTTGAACCGTCGAGCTTTGTTGTATACCTAGACAACATAAGTCACACAATTAACCCTTAACCATCTATGGTTCTCACAGTTGTGTTCGTTTCAGCCATGAACATCGCCTGGTTTCATAAGTGCGTAGAGCATGGGCCTTTATCTAACATACTCCTTGAAGCGGCCTATACTTCACACTCACATAGGTGATTCCTAAACGTGTCAAGTCGTAGATACACTATTTGGTCATATGCCAAACTTAGAAATCATTAAAAACTTTAGCTTTATTAACTCGTTAAAAGGCCTTAAGGCCTTATCCTTGTTTCTGAATATTGTCTGATCACGAGAATGGGTTGAGTTATTTGACAATGTTGAACCGTCATTCATAACTTTGTTTCTCCTTGAACCTAGCTCTTGGGATCTCCAGTCTACTAGGTAGAGTTACCGCTATGATGACTTGTTCTAGGCCATAATCTCATTCCCTTTGTTGATCTTTCAACTACCTTTCTAGTTAAGCCTTTTGTAAGCTGATCTGCGACGTTATCTCTAGACCTTACATAGTCAATAGTGATAACTCCAGTACAAAGTAGTTGTCTAACAGTATTATGTCTTCATCGTATGTGACGAGATTTACTGCTATACATATAATGCTCCCTACCCTCCTTATTACCGCTTGGCTATTACAATGTATACATATATATGCCAACGGTTTGGGCCAAAAAGAATATACTCCAAGAAATTTCAGAGACATTCAACTTTTTCACCGACCTTGTCTAGAGACAAACTCAGACTCCATTGTAGAGCGGGCGATACATGTCTATTTAGATGATTTCAAGACACTGCTCCTGCACTATTGGTGAAAACATATTCATTTGTGGATTTAGATTCAGTTCATCCGGTGATCCAATTTGCATCAATATATCCTTCAACAACTGCAAGATATTTATTGTAATGCAATATAAAATTTTAAGTATGTCGAAGACTCATGCATCTTGAGTTTACATATCTGATTATTAGCTACACTTGATGTAGCATCATTATAACAATATATGTGGATAGTTGGCAACAGTTGTGGCCACAACTTTTAACAATATATTTTTTTTCCAACCATTCCACTTCTATTCAACAGCTGCACATTCAATAATTCAGATTTCATTGTAACACTCAAGTCTACTTCTTTAATACCCAAGCATATAGTTCAACTGAGACTTGCTGTCACCAATATTCTTTGCAATAGCAAGATTTACATTAATTGGCATTTAATACTTGAATGTTTCAAGTACGATTTTAACATAATGAGACTAGACCATCCTAGACTTTAAAAAATTCGGTGGTTTTTAATTCTTAGAATTAAATCGGCAATCTCTAAGTCTTTCATATCAAAATTGCTAACAAGCATATGCTTAGTATCATTTATGTCATTAATGTCTTTACTCATTATCAATAAATAACCAAACAATGACTATATGATTTAGAGAGTTCTTAATGTAAACACATTTATCACACTCATTAATCTTAACTCATTTGTCAACATTGTTTGATCAAATTTAGCATGACATTGTTTGGGGTGCTTGTTTTAGTCCGTATAACGACTTAACAAGTTTGCACACCTTCTTTTCGTTACTAGGAACCACAAAACCCTCAGGTTGTTCCATGTAAATTGCTTCCACAAATCTCCATTTTAGAAAGCTGTCTTAACATCCGTTTGATGGATTTCAAGACCATACACATTTGTCAGTGCTCCTAACTCCCGTATGGATGTAATCCTTGTTACTAGCAAGTATGTGTCAAAATAATCAAGGCATTCTTTTTGTCTATAACATTTGACAACAAATTTTGCCTTGCATGTGTCAATAATGCCATCAACTTTCATTTTCCTTTTAAAATTCATTTGGAACTCAAAGGTTTGTCCCTGGGAGGAAGATCAACCAATTCACATGTATGGTTGTTCAATATGAATTCAATTTTCACTATTGACTGTCTCTTTCCAAAATGCTGAATCACAAGAAGACATCGCTGCTTTAAATGTTTGAGGCTCATTTTCAAGCAAGAATGTTACAAAATTTGGTCCAAATGAAGTAGATGTCCTTTGACGTTTGCTACGCCTTGGATCCTCTTCACTTGGTGTACTTTTCTTTAGTTCTTCCCACGGTCGTTTAGATCTTTCACTTGACGACTCACATTTAGTTTTATACGGATAAATGTTTTCAAAGAATTCAGCATTATCTGATTCAATTACCGTATTAACATGAATTTCAGGATTGTCGGATTTGTGAACCAAAAAACGACAAGCTTTACTGTTTGTAGCATATCCAATGAAAACACAATCCACAGTTTTTGGTCCTATTTTGACCCTTTTGGGTATAGGAACTTGTACCTTTGCTAAACACCCCCACACTTTGAAATATCAAGTTGGATTTTCTTCTTTTTCATTTTTCATACGGAATAGATTGTGTTTTGCTATAGGGCGCTAACTTGAGTATTCGGCTAGCCATAAGAATAGCGTCCCCCCACATTTCTGGGATTAACCAGAATTTATTAACAAGATATTTTAATAGTTTGATCTCTTAGTCTTATCAAACTAACATACATATATCTTTATTGACCCAAAGAGATATAAACATTTATTTTCATGATCTCAAGAATAATTTCCAAGCACTAATGTAAGCCTAATTCATGTCTTACCACCTTGTAAATAATCCTCCACATATTTTAATTCGGTTGTTCTCAATTTTAGCTATTCTCCAGTAACAGCGAAGTTTTTATAGCTTCAAACCGAATACAAGACAAGCCGATTTAATTATCCGGTGAAGTTTTTATATCTTCAAACCGAATAATTTTTCTGACACAAACAGATTCAATAAATCGGTGAAGTTTTTATTTCTTCAAACCGAATAAACAACCAGCGAAGATTTTATATCTTCAAACCAACAAAAGTTACTAACTCGATAAAGTTTTTATATTCTTTAAACTGAATAGTAACTTGGAGTAGAAAATCATGTAGATTTTAATCTCCATTCACGTAGATTTTAATCTCCAAACAGAGGAGTAGAAAACCACAAAGATTTTATTCTTCAAAAAGAGTACTTTTACTGAAAGTATGTATATCTCTCTTCGCTTTAGTGGTTTAATTTCCTTTTATAAGTTTAACCAATGGTTTCTTATCCAAAAAGAGAGTCTTTAATCATGAATTGGGCGGGCTTCACTGTCTTTCCTTTATTTTGTGTCAAAATTCCAATACTATGGAAACAAGACTCCATCGG
Organism: Lycium barbarum; assembly: GCF_019175385.1. Taxonomy (NCBI): domain Eukaryota; kingdom Viridiplantae; phylum Streptophyta; class Magnoliopsida; order Solanales; family Solanaceae; genus Lycium; species Lycium barbarum. The sequence continues at coordinate 99,457,088 of NC_083348.1, read as the reverse complement.
AAGTTGCCAACTACCAAATTTTGAGTAATGGGTTTAGGAACCAAACACATTGTACAGTCATGTTTGACAACTTCCATATTCATTTCCATTTATAAAACTTATTACTGAATAAGTTTCCAAACATGAGTGAACAATTTCATCTCTTTGAAGCATCGATTCAATTTCGTAGAGACTGCTGCAACGGTAGTTTTTTTTTTTTTTTTTTTTAGCAGTCAAGCATAAATTCCCAATTGGCCAAGTATTATAACCATTGTATAGAACATCAGACAAAATGTTCTCTTCCTCGATAAATTTATTTTTCCAAGTTTCTCCGCATGTAATGCTTGCACAACGAGAAAATACTCAATTGAATCTAGACATTTAGCATCTTTTGTATCAAATATGGAGAAAATCACTTTCGCCACAAAGTGGGTTATGTACCCCCATATTTATGACATAAAATTTCACAAAATTCACAAGGACAGAAATTCATAAATAAGCAGTAATAAGATTAAGAAAGTAAAACCCATTTTTTATCTTTTCTTCACAATTCGTTATTTTCATTCAAGTACCGTGAGATGTTGGCTTTTATTTCTGTCATTTGTGACGTCGTTTGCTACAATGCATCAGTTTAAAACAAAACCACTGTTTCCACGAAACATTTTTTTCTTTTTTCACCAATTCAAAGAAGCCACGGTTGGCAACATAACTATGCTTGTTTAAAACGTTGCCTTAACCTCTTTTCTTCATTCTACATGGCTGTACCAACGACTTGAGAATGCTGCCATACCTTTCTTTTTATTATGGCTCAAAGAGAAGAGTATATTAATTCAATAAAAATCCACGAATTCAATACCTTTCTTTCTAAAATCTCCAATAACCAACATTTTTTTAAAAGAGCTTTAAAAAAAAAAAAATTAGTCCACCGACCCTCTTTCAGGTTTGTCACTTATTTTTAAGCACGCACGAAGGCAGTTGCATATTTTAATGCAGATGAAGCGAGGAAAAACGGATTCCACCAAATGCACAGTTTCAGACAATCAATGCGTTTTGGGATTCAAATTGTCTCTCTTCATCATTCGGTAAATCAAATCTTTTTCTCGTTTTGTCTTCAGAAACAGAATATAGATTGAAATATAAAATAATTTCCTTAAGATTGTTATCAACCTGTATTCGAAAAATTATTTTAACCAGAAACTGAAAAATAAACAAAGCAGATTTTGAAATTTAGAAAAATAGTATGTTAAAAATATAAGGAATTAAATTGAGTCCACTGAATGCACAGTGTGTCCTTAAGGAAATTATTCCCCTCAATGTAACCGAGGTTGTGGAATATATCCTTCCAGGATAGAACGATTTACTCACCGTTGTAGCGGTGCACAAACTCCGGTGACGGCGAGCCACTCGACGGCAGTATATCACACGAGAATTTATTTTAGTGCAAGAAAGAAGAGAAAAGTTCAGAATTTTCGTAAGAAAAATCTAATGGACTAGCCAAATTTATATAGCAATTGGGTAGAGTTAAGTGAAAAGGTGCAACTTTGTATCTTTTAAGAAAAACATTCCATTCACCTTTAACTTAAACCCAACAGTTATCTGCATGATAGATACTTCTATTAATTTTCTATTGCTAAAGTCAATGTCCAACGTGACCTTACCATTTTTATAGTAAGATGCAATCGTTTCATTTAGATGAAGCTAGTGTTTAAGATTTGAAGTTTCTATTTTAAGTGCATGTATTTTAACTTATGTATACTAAGCATTAAAAGTATAAATTAAACTTGATGCCTTACCGTTACTGTTTTTACAAGATATAAGAAGTTAATTTCGTTATTGTAATAGTTTATGGTAGAATCGCAAAGATATTTGTATACTCTCGCCCATCCACGAGTTTCTCAAGCCATCGAAAAGTATATTTAAATTTTCTCATGACCCCGCGAAGCACGGACATCTTCCCTAGTACATATGTATATATATAAAAGAGAGACAAAGCTCGGTGATGTGGCATGTTTCAAAAGCCAGCAAACTTATCTTTCTTTAGTCTCAATTTTTTGCCTTTATTCCATTTTAAACTCTATTAAATAATTAGTAAAAAAAAACAAACGGATGTATCTTTTTGGAAAAAAAATTCACCCTTTCCATGCGTTGCCTTTCTTAAGTATCCTTCATTATCTCTAAATTAACCCACGCCTACTCCTGTACCACATTTCCTTTCTCCAATTAATATCATTAGTACTACTTCATTACTTCGATAATTTTTTTTTTTTTTTGGCTAAACTATAATGATTTGTTTCAATATACAGTACGTCAATAAGTTGCTTTGCCTTTATGGTTTTACAAGACCATTTCTTTTTGCATTATTGAGATATCAATATAGAGTTTAGCCTATATTTATCCTAATTATTAGTTTATGTTTTGAATTTTAACAGTATTCCAACTTCTATTCTGGGTATGATTTCGCATCTTTTTAAATTTCCTCTGTTGTACAGGTCACTCAATTATTGTTTTTTCTCTTCATTTTTTATAATTATTTATAGGAATGATACGAGGAGTTACCGAGGAAAAAAATTCCGTCATTTTCCATAAGAATGACAATTTTACACAAGAGATTTGAGGAGGAAAACTGAAAATTTAACTGGTTTGGAGACAAAAGTAAGTGTTCTAATAATATGTTTTTCCTTTATTTTTAAAGAATTATTTAAATCTAAAAATGAAATTCTTACTTATCTTTTACCTTAATGTTTCTGCTTTAAATTCCCTTTATTTGAATTATGCAATATTTCAGAAAAATCCAACAATCACCTCATATTAATTCCCTATAAGCAGCATTAACTTCCCCATAATTAACATTGTTAAAGATGGCATAATTAGCATTGTTAAATATGGTACACACCTTCACCAAAAAACACCCAACGCATTGCAACTCTTCAGTTAAAAAGATAGGAAATTTTACTCATTGTAGCTTCTTTTAAGATCTAATTATTAATATTAACTACCCTTTTATTTAATTATATTTAGTAGCTAATTAAAAATTTTAAATTACAAATGGTAGCTATATAAAAAATACATACCCAGACACATATATCTTTCTTTTTTCCCAATAACTACCCATTTCAAATTGTTCATTTCTCAAAACCCAAAAAAATCTCTCTTCCCTTCTTTCAACCACCACACCATGGCCGCGCCTCTCTCTCTTCTCCCTCTCCCTCTGTGCTCACCCCTCTCTCTCTCTCTCTTTTCACTCTATCCGATGAGGCGATGACACAGATCTGACCGTGTGTATTGGTGGTGGTGGCGGCAATGGCACTGGTTTTGAGATAGCGGCGGAGAAGATGACGTGGAGGTGGAGAGATTAGAGTTTTATTGGTGGTGGAGAGATTAAGGTTTTTTTGGTGGTAGTGGTGTCTCAGATTTGGGTTTTTGGTGGTGGTGGTGTCTCAGATTAGGATTTTGATGGTGGTGGAAAGATTAAGATTTTTTGTGGTGGTAGTGTCTCAGATCTGGCCGTGTGTATTTGTTAAAAGCCAAATACAAATACATTCAAAAATCTACATCTCACAAATACACTATGTTTGAACGTATTTGTCTTTGTTTTTTACTGTATTTTTTAGTGTATTTTGTTAATAGCCAAACACACTGTTTTTGAATGCATTTGTCATGCATTTGAATTTTTTTTCTCTTGTATCTGAATGTATTTGTTGAAATCCATTCAAATACACGAAAATTTGAATATATTTGGCTTCATATGTAGTTGGAATGTACACAATGTATTTGAAATACATAAAAAAAGCCACTAAAATACATCAAAAAAAATCACTGAAATACATCAAAGCAAAAAAAGAAATCACTAAAATACATCAAAAATATATATTAATATCTAATTTAATAACTCCACCGTTAAAGGCTAAAATCAAGGATTCTGTTTTTCTTTTTCTTTTTTACCATGTTCTCATGTATTTGTTAAACATACACGGTTTTGCCAAAATGTAGCTACAAATGGTAATATTTAAAAGGATAGCTACAAATAATAGGAAGCTACAATAAGGTAGTCATTTGAGTAAGTTTGCCAAAAAAATATTCAGTTAAAAAGATAATGTACCGATTCAAAATCTCTTTAAATCCATCTATTTTTGTTATTCTACGTTACTTCATCATTAATTACTTCTATTTTATCTCACCTTCTTAAGTTTTTGTGAATAAATAATAGTATATAATTTTGGGCATTAGAAAAATAATATGCCACCCTTAAAACATTTGAAGCAAGCTTATGTTTAACAACCTTGGATTATAGTTCAAACAGAAAGGTTGGAATCTCCACACATATATGTATTTCTTAGTAGTTTTTTTTTTTTTTTTCATTCAATTGATTCAAAAATTGCTGCTTAAAGTTTCTTTTATGAATTTTATTTTCTTATGCTTATGGGCAAGGAGTTTTAGAAGATGAAGGAAGAGAGAAAAAATGGTTAAATACATTTTGTTGAAGGATGGTGCAGATAAGAAGATCAATGAAAGATTTAAGGAGGATATTGAAGGAAAGATATATACATCAAAGGTTGTTGTAGTATTATAGCTTAGTTAAAGATAGATTTTATTTTCATTGTTAAATATTCATCTCAATTGGATTATTAAGCGTTTATCAAACAAAAGTGTAAATCTTTTTTTTTTGTGCTCCCTTTCTGTGTATTTCTTTACTTTCGGTTAATCTAAGGCTTAGAGCATATTAGTTCAATTTTTTATGCATATTATTATTATTATTATTATTATTATTATTATTATTATTATTATTATTATTATTATAATATTTCATTTCCTTTATTGAAACAAATCAATTACGCCAAATGTAGGGATTAATTTCATAAATTTATAAGATTTTAATAACCGCGCGAAGCGCGAGCCAATTTATTAGTTTGAATTATAAATTATCATGACTTATAGTACTTTTAATGTAGTTTTTAAATATATAAATTTTATGTTTACAAACTTAAAAAGTTTATGCCAAAATCTAAGGTCAAAGTTATAAAGTTTAACCCTCGTACTCCGAAAAGGTTCACATAAAGTGAAACGAATGGAATAATAAAATTGATATAAAACTTATATAGATTTTAGCTAATTCTAACAACCAAACACATGCTGAATATAACCCCAAATTTTATATGGAAATTAATATCTTAGTCCTGGTAACCAAACGATCCCCTAATGAGCTATTGATAGCCAAAAAATATCCAACTTGTTTTAGATCTTAAATTTCAAACATATTTTCTTTTCTTAAATTCTATCAATCAAATACCATCCTACTCTCTATGTGGCACAATAGGAATTTCAAAATTTTGAGATAAAAAAAATGATATATTTAAAAATTACATAAAAAATATTATTGTATGAATCACAATATTAACAATAAAAAATTTAAAAGGTATATACAAAGACTTTTATAAAGGAAAACTTGATTAAGAGCCTGTTTGGATGGGCTTATGCTTTATAAGCTGTAAACAGCTTATAAGCTAAAAAAAATAAGTTGGGTAGTCTAATTTTTTTTTTTTTGGCTTATAAGCTGCTTTAGATAAACTAAGTTAAATGGATCCAAACAGCTTATAAGCTGCTTTAGATAAACTAAGTTAAATGAATCCAATTATTTTTTTGAGCTTATTTTAAGCACAAAATGACTTTAAGCTGGCCAGCCAAACACTCAAAAAAGCTGAAAACAGCATATAAGCAACTTATAAATCAATCCAAACGGGCTCTAACTCTCAAAATTGCAATCATACTTGATGGAGAGAGTCTAAAATAAACAATAGTGGAGGTGCAGGTATGAAGAGGAAAGGAAAAAAAAGGGTTGGAACAAGACAAGATTCTTGACTTTCTCAGCGCCACAAAAAATCAATGCTTGAACTCTACAAGGCGCTTCACCAACACTGGCCCCAAATTAGGTCATTTTAGAGTACACGTCGCAATGGCCGATCTCGTAGGAGGTGGGTCCAGGCCGTTTTTGATGTTGCCAGAAACACCGCTTGAAGCAGATATCCAACCAGTATTCTCTGAGATTGAAACGCTAAACAAAGCCTTAGATACACGGGTTAATTGAGGTGCATAAAAAGATTCGGGTTGTTCTTAAAGAACATGGTAAGACATTGAACGAGATTCACTCGATGATGAGAAATATGCCGCTGATGGGGTTTTCAGGATGGGCTGATGTGCCCCAAATTCGTGATTCTGTGGTTGGATTTGAAGTGCCACTTCAAGAATTGTAATTGAAGCTGCTTGATGAGAAAGATGATCAAGTGCTTGTTCTTTCTGGTCCTGCTGGATGTGGAAAGACTACTTTGGCAGCTATGGTTTGTCAAGAGGAAGCTATCGAAGGTATTTCATGTTTATTGTTTGTCATGTAAAATGTGTCTGATACTATTAATACTGTTAAGTTAGTCCTTCCTTAGTTTATAAGATGCAATTGAAATTGGCTTTCTTAAGATAGTTCCATGATCTCTTTTAGAAGAACCTACTTGCATTCCTTTGTAAGTTCAATTAAATAATTCTCCCCTTTGGGGGTGTTTGGTATGAAGGAAATTGGTTTCCATGGAAAATGTTATCTGGGAAAACAAGTGGGTTCTTACTTATTTTCTAGTGGTTGGTAAGTAAGAAAAAATATCATCCCAAAAATATTTGTATGTAATCTAGCAAAACACTGTGGGGGGGTGGGGAGTGGGGGTTCGGGGGTGGTCGGGGTGGGATGGTCAAGGGGTAGGGGTTGGGGGTGTTGGCCAGATGGCGAGGAGACAATGAACTTGGATAGTCACTTATGAAACTTGTTTTCCCTACTCCATTTTCCTTATTTTTAAGGAACTTGTTTTCCTAGATAAAAGGTTTTTCAACACATTTTGACCAACCAATCATGGGAAAATGTTTTCCTCCATACTAAACACACCCTTTGTCTTCGAATCGTATGAACTCCAAAGACTACCTGGATCAATTTCTCTATGACTTAGATCGATTCTTACTCTGTCCGTTTATCGGTTGAATTCTTTTTTTTTTTTTTTTTGGTAAAGTAAACAAATTTCATTAGAAAAGGCATCAAGTAGATGCAAAGTTACAGAGAGAAACCTAAGCTTCAAACATAGAGCTGCATGAAGCTAGATTGGTGAGCAAAAACCTGTGCAAACAGTCTAAACCTATGCTGCCTTAGAAACTCTGCTAAATAAGAGTCAAGGAGCCAACAAAATCCAAAAAGTTATCAACACTGTTTACAGGAGTATGGAAATGCCAACTAAACAAACTAACTAAGCAGATTCCTTTCAAAGAACTGGTGGGAGTTGATTTTCCATCAAGCATCTATTGTTTCTTTCTTTCCAAATACACCAGAAGATGGCTGTTGGGATCATTCTCCAGATCCTTTTGATGGATTTGTCAACTCTCCATAATATCCAGCTTTCAAAAGCATCTTTCATAGAAGAAGGCATAACCCAACTAAGACCAAACAATGAGAAAAAGAAGTGCCAGACAGCAGCAGTCACTGGGCAGTGCAAAAATAGGTGATTCACAGTCTCATTGGTCTGATAGCATAGATTGCATCTGTTGATAAGAATGATGCCTCTCCTTCTGAGGTTGTCTTGGGTCAGGCAAGCCCCTTTTAAAGCTGTCCAGGTGAAACAACTGACTTTCAGAGGCTGCCTAGTCCTCCAAACATACTTCCAAGGCCAATTTTCAAGCAAACCATTCTCAGAACACCCAATCTCGTAGCATTGTTTCACAGTGTATTCCCCCCTTCTTTCCCATATGATCCTGTCAGGTGCCTCAGCCAATATGTAGTTTTCGAGAGCACCCAAGAGCTGTAGGAGGTCATTGATTTCCCAGTCTTGGAGATTTCTTCTGAAAACAGGGCTCCAAACATTGCCTTCCCTATACTGTGCAATGGAGGCATCTCTATTGCTTGCTACCCGGTATAACCTTGGAAAGGCAATTTTAAGAGTAGATTCACCTAGCCATAAATCTTCCCAGAATTTAATGTGGAGACCATTGCCCGCCTTGAAGGAGATTTTTGGAAAAAAATCCTCTTGAAGGTTGTTGATATGCTTCCAGACCCCTACACCATGTGGTTCTCTGTTTCTGTTAGCGCTCCAGTGATTTTGGGCACCATACTTGGCTAATATGATGTCTTTCCAGTAACCAGCCTCAGGTTGCCCATATCTCCATAGCCACTTCATTAGCAATCCCTTATCGTGCAGCTTCAAATCTCTGATCCCCAACCCTCCTATGGCCTTTGGAAGAGTCACTTTTTGCCATTCGACTAGAGAGAATTTGTGGGTTTGACTGTTTCCTTCCCATAGGAATTTTCTTCTAAGTCTGTCAATTTGCTTAGTGACTGAACTTGGCATAGGGAAGAGGGACATAATGTAAGTAGGAATGCTGTCCAGTACACTATTTATAAGTGTGACTCTACCTCCGAGAGAAAGGTATTGCATCTGCCATGTAGCAAGCCTGTTCTCCATTCTTTCAATAACTCCATTCCATATTTCAACAGACTTGAACTTGGCCCCAAGAGGTAATCCCAGATAAGTGGTAGGTAGAGAATCAGTATTGCAACTTAAGATCTCATCTATGTGTTTTAGTTTTATGATTGCATAGGAACCACTTGAATACTTCACATGAACATAATGTTATGTTTTCTTGTTAGGCAAAGAATGAAGAAAAGAGAAATTGTGTTCTGGGTTGTGATTTACTGTATATACGCAGTTTATAGCTTTCCCTTTTCCTGTGGTGTCACAATATCCTTCTGACAGCGTCGAAGAAAGCCCCTTTGTACCTAAAGACTAGCTCATCTCTGATCCTATAAAAGAAGAAATATAGCTTCTTCTTTTTTGTAAATCCACTTATTGCCTATACAGATTACTGAAATTATGGCAAGACTAGTTGACATGTAATGTTGCATCATGTTCTTACGTTATACTAAGATTCTTGCTGAACTTCAGCATATTTGATCTAATTTTCTCTTAACAGCCAAATACAGGGGGGGGGGGGGGGGCATCTTTTTTGTCACTGTTACCAGAACACCAAACATCAAACGCATTGTTGGGGAAATTTTTGTGACGAAAGACAACAACGTGCCAGAGTTTGCATCTGAGGAAGTTGCAATCAACCAACTCAATAACCTCCTTACGAGAAGTACATCTCAAACTGCATTGCTGGTGCTGGATGATGTTTGGTCCGAGTCAGAGTTCGTCATCGAGAAACTTAGATTTCGGATACCTGGAAAGATTTTGGTCACTTCGAGAGTTGTGTTCCCAAAATTTTATACATATAAATTAAATCTTTTAGGCGAGAAGGATGCCAAGGCTCTCTTCTGCACTTCAGCTTTTAAAGATAGCATCCCTAATGTGCGACTTGATCTTGTTCATAAGGTAAAAGACTATCTTCGTTTACAAAGGTCTTTTTGAGTAATTATTTGGTTATGAGTTCATGTGAAATGTATACGCTATTGTGCATGTGCTTGAAAGAAAAAGAGTGAAAATGCATCTGTTGAAATTTGCTTTTGTTACTGCTTATTTACAAGAATAATAAATAGTTTAGCATAGGAAGAGTCTTTGTTTAAATTTATATTTAGTTAGATCAGTTTAGTTGAGATCATTTAGGTTTTTGATTTTATTCTGCAGATTTTCTGTTTTGAAGTTAGCTATTTAAAGCCTTCTATACTTAATACAAGTTTAGAGACAATTTCTACCATTTTTAATCTACTTGCTCCTCCACCATCTTTTAAAAATCCAACAGCATCTTTGCTAAATAATATAGGTCTGTTTTCTTAATAGGACCTTCCCAAATTCGTGTATGATATAACCTATAAAGTTCTCTGCTCTGTGGATCTAAATGATGGCATGGAATGGCAGGTTGTGAGAAGTTGCGGCGGTTTTCCACTGGCTCTAAGAGTTGTAGGCCGTTCATTGTGTGGCCAGCCTGAGGTGATATGGTTTAGAAGAGTAATGATGCAGTCTAAAAGACAAGTTTTCTTCCCTACTGAGAATGATCTGCTTCGTTCTTTGCAAGCCAGCATTGATACCTTGGATGAAAACGTTCACTGCAACAGATTAAGAGACTGCTACCTGGATTTAGGATCATTTCCTGAAGATCAAAGAATTCATCCTGCTGCTCTTTTGGATATGTGGGTGGAACAATACAATCTAGATGAAGATGACATGAGTGCAATGGCCATTTTTTTTGAACTGTCTTCACAAGACATGGTTAATCTCGCCCTTGCAAGGTATAACTTGTTTCAATTTTTCTTGAAACTGTACTGTCTCTGCTACTTCATGCATGGAACCACTACGTGCATATTTATCTGTTTGGAACTAATTTAGAACTCATAGAGTTAGGTCGGCAGAACATTCCAGTGGCTGGCTTCATTTTATCCTGGTTCCACTTTTTTGGTCTATGGTGTATCCCATTGTTGAACTTATCAAGTTAGCTGATTCACTGAATAGATTCTTTATCCAATATCTGATTGTTTAGTTCATGCTGATTCACAGAAAGGATGCACCAGGAGTTGTTGGCTTGCATAATATACATTACATACAGCAACATGATATGCTGAGGGAACTGGTCATCCACCAGTGTGATGAGAAGCCGGTAGAAGAGAGAATGAGAATATATATCAAAATCTAGGGGAATGACTTCCCTACGTGGTTTAAACAAAGACTTCAACTGCTTCAAGCGAAGGTTTTGTCTATAATCACAGGTTTGTTATCCATCCTTTCTCCTTTTTGGTCAAAATTAGAAATGTCTTCTGCAAATTTGCTTCATCTTGTCTCTGCTATTGGAATTGCAGATAAAGATTTCTCCTCTGAGTGGTATGACGTGCAATTTCCTAAAGTTGAAGTACTTGTATTGAACTTTGAAACAAGTACCTACAACTTACCCCCTTTTGTAGGAAAAATTAGCCAATTGAAGACTGATTATGACAAATAATGGTTTCCTCCCAACTTTCAGCTTTGTCCTCTGCTCAATCTTAAGAGAATCAACCTGGAACGCATTTCTGTTGCATCGATTTTCACATCCAATTTACAGCTACCAAATTTGCGCAAAATCTCCCTGATCATGTGTGAAATCGGGGAGGCATTTGAAAAATCTGCTGCCAATATTCGTTACATGTGGCCAAAACTTGTAGAGATGAATATCGAGTGCTGCAACGACTTGGTAGAAGTACCAGCTGAAATATGTGATCTTGTTGATCTTAAAAGGCTCAGCATCTGTTATTGTCCCGAACTGGTTGCCCTTCCCGAAGAGCTTGGGTGGTTGACAAATTTGGAAGTACTAAGGCTTCATTCTTGCACAAAATTGGCTGAGTTGCCGCAAACAATTTCTGAGGGCCATCGGACTGGGATAAAACCCTGAATTACCCGTGGTGCACTTGCTGGAAACTCCTTGCCGAGGGCCTGTGCACCCCCGGGATTAGTCGGGGCTCAAAGAGACCCGGACACCCGGTGCTTAATCAAAAAAAAAATAAAAAATTATTTATCTGATTTCAAGTAAGATGCTGTTGCAGCACTTGCATTGGTGGAACTTGAATATGGATGGATAGAGCAAATTAAACACTGGAAAGACTTGATCAACAACAACAATCAAGGTAAGTTTCTTGAGGCGACTTTGGAGTAGAACAAAATGAGCTGAACTGGTAGCCATGTGTGGATGGTTTTCCCAAATTCTCAATGAATCTTCACGAAATCGGGCTGGAAAGCAGACCTACCGTAAACTTAGCCGATTCTATTAAATCTTAAGCACCTCACTATTCGTCTTGATTTCAAAACAACTACTTCCACCCAAACTCATCCCGATAGTACTTTATATGTCTAAAATGTCATATAGTACTCATTTAACACATCCACACCTAATCTGACTTTACGGAGTGTTACATGTAGGTGAGGCTGTACATGACCCTAGTGATTTTGCCAGATGCTGTCTTTTTAGTATACTGAGCCATGTTACCACTGGTACCTTGCGTCACTGACGGGAAGTCTCTGTAATAATGGGCCTTAAGGCCACATCCGTAGCATACATCAAGTCCCATATGACATTCTCATGCATGAAACTTGCCCCATTTGCTGCAAAGAGGACGCTGTGAAGTCCGCTGATCCACACTAGCCTGCCACTATGAGCTCGGTGCTCTGAAACTCTGCTCCTGACAAGCCTGACCTCTCTGATCAAATTCAGTCTCAGAGATGGTGTACTGGCTACACAAGGTGTAGATCATGATGACATTTTGTTAAAGAATGATATGTCGCTACCTCATTGACATACCCCATAGTTACATCCTGACTTAGCCATCTTGTTGATCTCTCTCTTTCCTTTTCTCTAACATGCTATTCCTCTTTAGATCCTTGATTGTCTATGCAAAAGCTACGATCTTGGAGATAGTCATATCTGGATTTAGAGCGGCAGCAGAAGCTTCACCAATAAAATATGGTCCAAGACCATTAACAAATTGCCGGACCCTGGCCCGTATAGTAAACAAAATCTCTGGGGCACATTTGGGTAATAATCCTTCACATTCATTTTATTTCATCGGAACCTTTCAAACTCTAAGGCTTTAGCCTCCCTAACCTCAAAGGGCAAAAAGTAATCAATAAAGGCTTCAACGATCTCATCTCAGACTGCAAAAGATACATTCTCCCTTCAGGAATCTTCCCATGATTCATACCATACGATAGCAACATCCTTTAGTTGATAAGCAACAAATTCAGCTGCCTAAGTCTCAGTTGCATGCATGACCTGGAGAGTCCTCTGAATCTCATCAATGAAGTTTTTGAGATCCTCATCAGTATTGGACCCTGTGAACATTGGAGGGCTCATACGAATGAATTATCTCATTATGGAACTTGACGATGGGTTTCGAACTTGAGACCTTGAAAGGGAGCACCCCAAGGCTCAAGCCAATTACCACCAGGCCAACCTCTGAGGGTTATTATTTATGCAGCAAATTCAAATTGATATCTTCCTTTATCACAGTGATTCTCAGATTCCTCAGATTTTCCTTAAAATATTCCCATGAAGAGGCTGTTTCTTCATCACACACAACATCTTCCAACTGCACTAGTTTCAGCACAGAATTGGGAAGCTTAGGAAACCCCAGGCGGCTTCCCATGCAGATAGTCCGTAAAGAACAGAGTTGATCAATTTCCATTGGCAAGCAATCCATTTCCACACAATCATATACATCAAGAAATCCCAATCTATTAAGTTTAACAATTGATTCTGTTTCTAAATATTCCAACACATAAGGACTTCCTCGAATATTATTTTCAGTGAAAAGATGCAGCTCAAGTTTGATCATTTCACTTAATAAGTTTCATACAACTGTCAATGAATTGACATCTTATTAGGAGCTGTCGTTAGATTTGGAATGCAGAAAAGCTAGTAGTGCAGTAGATTAATATAAGTTTGATCTGTTCTAAATATTCCAACACATAAGGACTTCCTCGAATATTATTTTCAGTGAAAAGATGCAGCTCAAGTTTGATCATTTCACTTAAGTTTCATACAACTGTCAATGAATTGACATCTTATTAGGAGCTGTCGTTAGATTTGGAATGCAGAAAAGCTAGTAGTGCAGTAGATTAATATAAGTTTGAACTTTAATAGGCTCGGAAAGAACATAGTATATTGATTTATGGAACGGCCATCCGTTTACATCCTTAAATTTGGATAGGGCTTTGGACCCTAACCCTGATGTATTCCTTTTTATGCATGTAAAGCAATCCATAGTAATATAGATGCTTCTTTGTCAAAAGGAAGATTAGTATTAGGTCCTCAGCTAGTCCAATAGATTAGCAGTAATTCCTATTTACTGCTAATGTTTTTCCCTCTTTTTTAAACTTATATGTTTTGGCTGAATTAAGAGTGTGTGTTTTGTTTTGAGTGTATATAATATGTATATGTGATAAGAATCGGGTGACTTGAGTAAAACAAAAAAATAATGCGGAGCAAAAATATGAAGATTAAAGACGGAATTTAAAAATATGTGAAATTCAAGAATAAAATTCTCAAATTTCAAGATTAAGCGAAAAGAACCTTAATTGATCTTAGTATTCAAAATCAGTGGATTGAAACTAACTACGGTACTAATAGAGTCAATTCAAGAACTTATATCAAAAGGTGGTCTGGACTCCTATTTCGAAGAAATTAGAGACAATATGTGTATATTAGGGTATCTCGCCAAATGAAATGGCAAAATAACATCGCAACTAAGTAGGAAAATATTTTTGGCTTTGCAAATGGTTATTTTACTATATTTAAAATTCAAAAAACTTGACTAATTAATTACACATGTGGCGGGCCAAAATTGAATGTCAACAGTCAACATACGTTATAGTTAACGGATGTCTTTAGCCCAAAACACAATTTTTTGAAAGATGCAGCTCAAGGTCGATCAAATAACTTCTAAGATTAATAAATCATAGCACTGTCATGCAATTCACATCTTATTTGAGGCTGACATTAGATCTAGAATACATAAAAGCTAGTAGCAGTTCGCACAGCAAACCAATGTGAATTTGAACTTTGGGAGGCTAAAAAGAAAATTCAGTACATTAGTTTTGTGGGAGGGCCTTCCTTCGTATCCTTAATTGGCTATGCAGAAATCGATTTGGTTTGATTGCAAATTTCTGTCGGAGGCTTGTGCTCTATGCAAGATCTTTATTGGTTTCGCGCAAAATTCCTGTACTCCCTTACCTGCGGTTATGATGGCTTGTTTGTCTAGCCAAGTGACACTGAATTGAATGTAAGTCTGTAGTGCGCCTCAACGCATTTCGAGAAGACCTGCTAGCTCTCAGTTCGAATGACATTTCACCCCTAACCACAAGACATTTGTTGATTCTTCAACATGAGCAAGTTAGGACCTCCACTTAGCTTCACTCAAGCTTCATTTTGGTCATGAATGGATTACCCAAGTTCGGATCAAGAAGTAGTGACAATTGCCCTATAAAAACTCGCTTGCATTCACAACTCGAATTGAAAAGGTGCATTTATGCTCTTTAATTCTTAAGGATGAGTTACGAATTTCAGATAATTCTGTAATGTAATTACATCTAAATGGTGAAGTTTCATAATTTCTTATGTAATTCCTCTTCAAATATATATCCTGAGTATGAATATTTTCTATAAAAAAATTATTACATGCTTCATATATAGTAGGCAGAAGGGTCTAGGACCCCCCTGAACTTGTCGATTTTTATTCAGTTTACACCTAAACTTTACGTTGGCCTAATTACCCTCCTAAACTTGAAAATATGATAGGCACGACCCCCCTGGACGTTGACAACCTATGGAGGTGGTCAACACGCGCTGCCACATGGATTTTTTTGTCCATGTGGCATTTTTTAAAGGATAAAATCTATATTTTTTACTTTTTAAGTTCAACAATGATTTGAATCATCTTTTTCAGGCCAAATCTGTAAAAAAAGAACTTGAAAAATATTTTGACTATAATTTTTTTATTTGCCTAAAGATAATGATATTCTAATCAAGTTATTTTTATATAAATATTTTGACTATAATTTTTTTATTTGCCTAAAGATAATGATATTCTAATCAAGTTATTTTTATATATTTGGCCAGGAAAAGAAGAAATACACAGTAAGAACAAATAATCATTGAATCTGAAAAAGAAATCAAATAAAATATTAACCAAATATTTTATGAATTTGACCCGAAAAAAATAATGCACAGTTGAAATAAATAGTACTTGCATGAAAAGAAAAATACACAATATTTTTGTAAAAAATACACCGTATAAACTTCATTACTTTTGCTAAACCTTATTTTTATTTGAATAAAATAAATAGAATTTTAAGTTGAAACTTTCAACTAAGTTATTTAGATTTGGATCCGAAAAAAGAAAAAAATACATAGCTAAAATAAATAATCATCATATCGAAAAAAAAACACAATTTGGATAAAATATGCAATGTATATTAAGAAAAACCAATAAAAAATACAATTGGATCAAATAAAATCATTATATTGATTATGTGACAATTAATAGTTGAAAAATACCCCATTTGGAAGCTGATTTTTCGATTTTTCACTCATCCACGCGCCTAAAAGAGAGTGTATCCACGCTCTTTGCCACATCAGCGTCTAGGGGGGTCCAGGCTATCATATTTTCAAGTTGAGGGGGGTAATTAGGCCAACGTAAAGTTTAGGTGTACACTGAATAAAAATCGACAAGTTCAGGGGGTCCTAAACCCTTCTGCCTATATAGTATCTTTTATTAGTTTATAAATAAAGCAAATTATAAGTTTTAGCTTATAATCACATGAGTTGGTAAGAAATTTAATTAGCAGTTGGGTCTTGTATTAACTAATTAAAATAAAGATATTATTTTTTGAAAAACATCATTTGTTATTTGAAATTTTTGTTACCTCATTATAATTATTTAAGTAGTATTTTTAGTTATGCCTTAACTAAAAATCTTTTCCTAGTTATGTCTTATGGGGCATACTTTTAATTAAGACATAACTAAAAGTATGCCCCATAAGGCATAACTTTTCCTTAAAACATAGACTTTGTCTTATAAAGTAAATTTTTAGTTATGCCTTAAGGAAAAGTTCCGCCTTATGGGGCATACTTTTAGTTGTGCCTTAACTAAAAGTCTGTCCCATAAGGCATAACTAGGAAAAGACTTTTAGTTAAGGCTTAACTAAAAGTTTGCCCATAAGTATGCCGGACCCGACAATAACTTGTTAAGGGATTACCAAAGTTATGCCGGACCCGGCATACTTATGGCAAGTCTGCCCATAAGGCATGAGTATGCTGGGTCCAACATAACTTTGGTAATTCCTTAACAAGTGTATGCCGGGTCCGACATACACGTGACCCAAACTTTGCCTTGCAATTTTTTTTTTAATTTATGCTTGAGCGGGGGGTTCGAATCCAGAACCTCATGATTTCTGCGTGAACGCTCAGGGTTGCAACGCAAAGAGCAAAAATTAAAGACCAGCAAAATGAGGGGCATAATTTAAAGACCACAAATATAAGGGGCAAAATTTAAAGACCACCCCAAAAGAAGGGCAATCCGCGCAAAAAAATTTATAATAACAAGAAGTCTTGGACACATCTTACTCCTTAAGTGAAAAATTTTGCTTTGTCAAAAAAGATTGTTTTTGTTCTATATTTAAAAATAATTCAATGTTAGGCTTTTAATTCATCTTCAGTGATCATTTGGTTTGGAACAGTGATATCTCGAGATTAAAAATTTCAGAATTATAATCCAACAATCTATATGTAGTAGATAATACAAAGATTTTGATAATACAACATCTTATGCCTGTTTTAGCTAATTTTAAACACATACTTCAATATATATAAGAGAAAATGCATAAAATAACCCCTAAACTTGCATCAAAAACTCACTTTAATAATTAAACTTTATGAGCAATTCTTTAACCCATGGTGCATGTTATTCGCGGATGACATAGTCCTGATTGATGTTATACCCCATTTTAACCGGGTTAATTTAGAAGTACAACATTTTGGAGATTCCTATTTGTTGTTTTATTTAAAGAGTCGCCACCTAATTAATTTAACGGTGAATTAGGACACCTAATTTATTAACTAAGGTAAAACTAGCTAAACCTCGTTGATAGTCTGCTTAATCAGTGTGATTCTAGGTAAGAGTTCTATATTATCCTAAAGGGAAGGTGTTAGGCATCCTTTAGAATCCGTTAACTACGGTTATCCGGCCAAACTTAGGTTAATTAATGAAGGTGAGAATTTGTATAAAAGAGGACTTTGAATGCCATTTTAAATAAAACTTGTAAATATTACTTAGGCTTTAAATAAAATGCGATTTAGAAATAAAACTTATAAAAGATAGTTTGCATAAAAGAGAATTTTAAAATAAAGCTTAAAATGTTACTAAGACCTTATATGAAGGTATAGTAAATGCTATTCAAGATAAGACTTGTAGGAAATATGATAATTTACCTACAAATAATAGCTTTTGAGAAGAGATTTAGCAATTTTGAACTTTGGATAAATTATGTATATGAATATAGTAATGTAGAAAAATCTAGGCTTATGAATAGGATTCAAGAGGAAGTGAGTTTTCTTTTTCCTTTTTATTATTTCTCATTAATTATGCTTAGCTAAAATATGCATGATTGATTCAAACTTGAAGAGTTATTTATAAAATATACTTGAGTTTATACTTGCATATTAGTGACGTTTTGAAATGTTTAGGATAAAAATATGACTCCCTTTTACTTAAAATATATAGTCATGCCATTTTGCAAATCAATTATTCCAAATAATAAATACTATAAATAATTTTAACATAATACCCAATAAAACACTTTGGTTTAGGCTTAGGATATAACATACAAGAAGTAAATTTCTAAAAAAAAAAAGCACTCTACGACAAAATGCATATTATTCTTTCCCCATACGTAGAGCAGGAACCTGATGACGGATTCCTAATACTCAAATATACTTCAACAACTCTTTAAATTAAGCAGTCCACTTAAGCTAATTTAAATGGCCCTTTAATTTGGAGAGAATGACAAATCACTTTTAAAATGCTATTACCCTCTGTAAACTGATGCACAAATTGGAATTCTTAATTTTAGAGAAGAAGTATGAATTAGTTTTAGCCAAACAGACCATAATTTTGTCTTTTAACATCAAACTCCAACTTTCAAAAAGAAAGATACTACAGCTTACTCTAATCAGGGCACAAAAGAGATATTAGCACCTTGGATTTGGCACCCATAACACTCAAAGGAAAACAAACCATACTCATGATTTAAGATCAAAAGAATGGCATACCCCGCACACAGAGGAAAGAAAAAAAATGCAGAAGATATAGAAGGGAATAGAGTATTAGACAACACAAAGCATATTTAACTTCCTATAAAACTGCCCCAAACACGCATTAACCCACACTAGAAACATGTACCTTTGCAAGATTCATAAAAATTCTTATTGTGACAGAGCAAAGAAGACTCAAACCATAAACTCGTAACATTTTCACTGCGATAACGAAACGAAGACTAACTGCCTAAACACTCATTTTATTTTGCAGATAAAGGAGTTGAAGGCTGCAGACAAACAGGCAGAAGCTAAACCGGATTCGAAATGCCTTTTCACACTTTGCCATTCTACAGATCCTTAAAGGCCTCCAAAAATTAAGAATTTAGGTCTAAACCCACAGCTACAGCAGGGGATTAACAAACTGGAAACTACCCTTTTCTTTTAAAGAAAACATGCTATTGACATGAGGTGCAAATTCAACTTGTTTTGAAGGAAAGAAAAAAAAAAGAAACACAGAATTTGTCCTTAATTCAAAAGATTTAAAATCAATTCTATACTCAAAAGAGAATAAACCAAATAAGCAGTTGTTGCACTCATAAAGCAGTTTTAGAAGGCGAAAAGGCCTGTCTTCATCACTACCCCTTTTCACTCTAATGTACAAATTCAGGCAGCGTACTTCGAACACACTGAGCTATCTTAGGATCTTCCAAATAAATATTCAACCTCACAGCCATATTTCTTATCAACTATCTCAGGCAAACACACACATGGGCAACTTCATTTTTTTTTAAATCAGCAGGCAAATACAAGACAAGGAAACATACTTCGTCTAATCCCAATATTAGATGTTCAATCAAAATGCACATTAACATCTGCCTTTATCCAACTTAAAACTGATATTTGATCTTGCTAAACATGCTTTCAACAATTAATAGAGTACATTGCACACATGTGAATAAACTACAAACACATTAAGAATACAAACCAGCTTGAAACATAGAAAGTAATGGCCACACACAGCCTTAAAATTGCTAGTAATGTGCTAGTATTTATTCAAACGACACAATGGGGATCAAATTATCCACTCAAGAGTAAAACGTTACATTTTTTGACATGCTTAAGCTGATAAATAGCACTCGGACATTTACGCACAAACGGGCAAAGCTGAGCCAACACACATTTAAAGTAAAACTCAGAACCAACTACGGACTAAACCTAGCCATTTTCTACTATCTGAATTTATATGAACTAACCAATTCATGAACAGACCACGCTTTAAACAAATCGACCCAGGTTAATCTTTATACATATGTATTTGTCCGATTACATTGTTACTGCACCTAAACAAGTATGTTGAAGTCAGTTGATGTAAAATATGTTCTCCATATATGCTAATTAAACTAATCGCTCACCATATTTTTGGCCAACACATAAGAAGTTAAATGACACTATAGTAGACTAAATCGAAGAAGACTTCTATTATAAGACTAATGATAGGCTAAATTCATGATTAATCTAGCAAACTAATCCCACATATACAAACATACGAACATCATTAAAATTATTAAAACTAAACTAAAAGGAGGAAATTTTACCTTCTTCGGGTGTAGCGAAGTGGGTGCGAAGCTTTTGATATACACTCGAACACTACCAACTCCGAGCTTGCGATGTTCGATTCGCAGCAACACCCAGGCAAACAAAAAATTGATCTGATATTTTGACTTGATAATAAAACAAGATTAAAACTGCTAATAGAACTCGTATTTTAGGGAATTTTAGGCGACTAAAAGACTTATATTTTAGAACTTTTCGGGGTTTCAAGAACTTGTTTCAGAACTTTAATTTTCAGGGGATTTTTGCGACTCAAAAGCTTGTTCTTTTTCGATTCCACTCACAACCATTTATAGGTCTATTGTTTTTTAGCTTTTGTGTTGAAGAAAGAGAGAGAGAGCGGGGGACAACGAGGAGTGGAGGCGACAGAGGAGCGTGGGGGACAGAGGGAAGTGGGCGTGGGGTGTGCGGCGTGGTGGATGACGATGAAAGAGGGAGAGAAGAGAGAGAAGGGAGCGGGGGTGTGCGGCATGGCTGAGGAAAATGAGGGAAACCCTTTTAGGGTTTCCTTTGTTAAATGAGAATTGGGCCGGGTCGTGGGTTAATGGATTGGGTCAATTTTGTTTTGGGCTGAATTGGCTGCAAATGTGGGCTGGGCGGATGAAAATAATGGGTTAACTGATTTGGGCTGGTTGTTTTAAAATATTGGGCTACTTCATTTAAATAAAAGACCTATTTAAATAACTCTATACTAAAGTGTGTTAAAATATTTCTTAATATAAAATATGCAATTATTAATGCTCAGATAATAAAATTGTATGCCGCCGTAATAGCCGTGCAATAATATTTCGAAAGTCCACAGTAAATAAACACTATTATTTAATTATGCGAAGATAAATGCGATGCGTGTGCGTAAGCTGGTAAAAAAAAGTGCTGAAATGATAAAAAATGTGAATTATAATAGTACTGGTAACATAATAATAATAATAATAATAATAATAATAATAATAGCTAGTAATTGTAATAGAATAATGAAACGCCGATATTGATAAGAGGCTAATAATTATAGTAAAATATAAATATATTTTTTAATTTGCCAAAAATATTAGAAGCGTAAATAAGTATTTCGGAGGAGAGGCGGGACAAAATTGGGTGTCAACAACTTGTCCCTCTTTGCCCGGTAATGATGAAAAGAATTTTCGGGCAAAGACGTTGACTCAGTAGCCTATTTTGTCACGGCTAAAGGAAATTTGAGAGGATTATGGCCAAACTCCAGTTCTCCGAGTTGCCTACATATCTCGGGCTGCATGAGAATTAGGACGTGTGTAGTTCTGAGATAGAGAATCTCGATTGGTGCGAATCTCTGCAAAATATTGTCCCAGTGTCGAATTATGATGACACTGGGTATTATGGTGGAACTTGGGAATTCTGAAAATTGAGTGTGTTGGAATGCAAGCGGAGCATTTGAGGTTGGAGCCGAGTGTTCGAGGTAGATCTTTGACCCTTGTCGAGAAGTCTGATTATCCTTCCCAACCAATTGCCCCAGTTCGCTGCCGAAGAAATAGTTCCACGAGTTGATGTGTGATGCCAACTTTAATATTGTCAAAAGCCACAAGCTAAAAACAATTGTTAGCAATAAAGAAATATATGTGTAAACAAGACAGGGTTGGAGAAGTTTACACTTGTAACCCCTGTTTCGAAAGTTGAATCCACAACATACTTTGGAGATGCATTAAATTTATGGCTTCCACTTGAAGAAGAATTAAGTCGACATTGATATCCACTTTAACGAAAGCTAAATCCACATCCACGTTTGTTTTTAAGGAAATCTAAAACTGTGATGATGTCCGCTTTTGAGGAAGTCTAATTTATGACCACATTCAAATCCATATGTACAAAATTCATAGTGCGTAAATAGTAATCCACGTCCTCATTTGCAGAATCCATGCCCACATCATAAAACTCATGACGTAGAAAAATGAATTCATATTCACGTTCGAAGATCCACTCTGTCCAAATATAAATCCACATCCACGTCCACATTCCAATGGTACAAAAATATAAATCCACATCCACAAACTTTAAGTGCAAAGAGATAAATCTACTTCCACATCCACGAGATCTATAATGTAAAAATAAATCCACGTCCACGAAATTCACTGTGCTGAAATTTAAATCCACGTCTATGCCCCAAAATCCACAATGCAAAACATAAATCCACGTCCACTTCCACGAACTTTATAATGTAGAAAAATAAATCTATGTCCACATCCGCATTCCACGGTACAAAAATATAAATCCACATCCACTTTCACAGACTTTAAGGGCGAGAAAGAAAAAAAAATCCACTTCCACGCCCGCATTCCACGGTACAAAAATATAAATTCACATCCACTTCCACGGTACAAAAATATAAAGTGACATCCACTTCCACGGTACAAAAATATAAATCCACATCCACTTCCACGGTACAAAAATATAAGTTCACATCCACTTCCACGGTACAAAAATATAAATCCACATCCACTTCCACGGTACAAAAAAAATGTAAATCCACATCCACTTCCACGGTACAAAATATAAATCCACATCCACTTCCACGGTACAAAAATATAAATCCACATCCACTTCCATGGTACAAAAATATAAATCCACATCCACTTCCACGGTACAAAAATATAAATCCACATCCACTTCCACGGTACAAAATATAAATCCACATCCACTTCCACTGTACAAAATGTAAATCCACATCCACTTCTACGGTGCAAAAATATAAATCCACATCCACTTCCGTGGTACAAAATATAAATCCACATCCACTTTCACGGTACAAAAATATAAATCCACATCCACCTCCACAAAATTTGTAATGCAAGAAAGTTAAATCCACGTCCACGTCCATAATGTTCATGATGCAAAAAGATAAATCCACTTCCACGTCCACAATATCCACAATGCAGAAAATAAATCCACGTCCACTTCCACAAATTTTATAATGTAAAAATATAAATCCACTTCCACGTCCACATCCACGAAGTCATTCGTGCAAAAATGTAAATCCACGTCTACTTTCACTAAATTTATAACGCAAGAAAGATAAATCCACGTCCACGTCCACGTCCACGTCCACAATGTTTATAATGTAAAAATATAAATCCACTTCCACGTCCACAATATCCACAATGCAAAAAATAAATCCACGTCCACTTCCACAAAATTTTATAATGTAAAAAAAAATAAAAATCCACTTCCACGTCCACATCCACTTCTACAAATTTTATAATGTAGAATTTCATGTCCATGTCCACAAGATTCATCATGCAAAACATAAATCCACGTCCACTCCCACAAATTTTATAATGTAGAAATATAAATCCACTTCCACGTCCACATCCACGAAGTCATTAGTGCGAAAACGTAAATCCACTTTCACAAAATTTATAATGCGAGAAAGATAAATGCGCGTCCACGTCCACAATGCTCATAATGCAGAAAGATATATCTACGTCCACATCTACAATATCCTCATCACAGAAAATAAATCCACGTTCACATAATCCATGATACTGAAATATAAATCCATGACTGCTTTCATAATTTGTAATGTAGAAATGTCTATCCACGTTTATGTCCACATCCACAAAACCATTCGTGAAGAGATATGATTCCACATCCATGTCCCGTTGTGACGGAAGTTAAATCTACAATTGTCCCCACGATTTAACATATGATGCAAGATTTCGATCCTGTCATCTCATTAAATACCACATTCTAAAAAGAACTTATTAGCGACTTGAAATAAATAAATATGTATGAAGTGATGATAAAGTCGAGGAATTTAAACCGATAACAGGTGACCCTATCCGTATCCACTTTGAAAAAAGGTTAACTCCACGATCATGTGCCCTTGGTCCCTCGAGAAGTGCCACGAGCTAAAACAACTGTTAGTGATAAAAATATGTAAATAGCTGGGTTTGAAAGAATTACGCTCACAGCCCTTGGTTGAGAAGATAAATTCATGTCCACTATCGCAATCAAAATTTCATGAAGAGTGGAACAACGTCCACCGTTTAGCGCAAGCTAAATTTATGTCCACATTGAAGGTTGTTTGCCTTTCGAAGAAAGCTAACTCTTTGATCACGTCCATAATTAAAATCTGAGAAGAGTCCAATATGCACCACATCCATGTCAATTGAAACCTGTCTCATCAAAGAAAAATTGTGAGTTTAAAAGAAAATTGGTTGACTTGTGCTTGTTGGGGAACTTGGTCCTTGAATTGATTCTTGTCTCAGTCGCGTCCACGTCCTTCGATGCCTCACCAGATATTTTTCTTTGCCAAGGAGTTTCAGTAATAAGTAATAAAGAACGTCTTCTGAAATTAAGAGTAATGAGTTTCGGATGACTTTGAAAAGGGATACTTAGTGGCTCTAATAGATAAAATGATTATGAAGACTCGAATTCAAACTTATCAACATTTTAGAAAGACATGGACGAACTTCATTTAAGACCACTTTTGTGCTACTTCTAAAAAATTGTCCCAGTTTCCAGTCTTGGAGGCGCTTGGTTCTAAACAATTGAAAAGTGAGAAGTTATAATGAAAGTTTTTGGAAGCGATTTGACCGATTTCAAAAATTTGTCCCAGTTTCAAGATACTAGGACACATGAATTTAAACAGTGGGAAGACCAAAATCTTATATAAAAATCCTTATGTGTCTCATAGGGACCAAAATGGTTGGACAAACCGAAGATATTGAAAATTTTAAAAATAGAAGGGCCGAACCCGCCTTGGGTTGCCTACGCATCCCAAAGGAATTAGGTCAGACGTAGTTCGTGAAAACTTGTTGGGGAGGAAAATGATTCATTGCTAGAGGGGAGACCGAACTCAGGGCCATGGATTGAAAGGGACTACAAAATTGTGTGTTGGGACCCTGATGAATAGATCGGGTTGTGTGCCTAGATCCTGATGCATACTCTGCTTTGTGTGCTAGAGCTTTAAAATGGAATACCCGCATTAGAAGGTGGGCGCCTGACTGAAATTAAAATGCCCGCATTATGAGGTGGGACTGAAATTTAAAAATACCCGCATTATGAGATGGGTGCCTGAACTGAAATTTAAAATACCCGCATTATGAGGTGGGTGCCTGGACGTAAATTTAAAATACCCGCATTATGAGGTGGGTGCCTGGTTCGGAATGAGCTGGTCGAGAAGCGGTAAAATAGCTTGCTTGGTTAAGTTCATCCAAGTTTGGGAATGGAGGTGGCATGGGCAAAGTCCGATGAACCCCATGAGATGGAGTCATATGTGGCGGAGTTTGAGAAAATGACCGATTTTGAAGTACCCTACGACTCAGTTCAGCAACTCGTTGCTCCAGATGAGCAATGATCTCAAATGTGTTTCTGTTTCATTAGAGGATGTGGGATTACTTGTGATCGGTAAACTAAGAGATGGCTCAGATGAAGTGGTTGCATTGATCAAACTTTTCTCTATTTTAGAACGAGTCTTTTTGGTTAACCAGGTGATTAATAATGAGTCAGAGTCTAACTTCTTGGCTTTAGATCGTGTGAAATATGAATGCTCCGCCAGTTCCCCTTTAGCACAAGTCAACCATTTTTTTTTGAAAATGAGTTTAAAAGAACAAAAGATAAAACAAGAAAAGAAAAAAATAAAACGAGTCAGTATAGTGTAAGGTCATATTATTGCACATAAACACATTATTGCACATAATACATCGCGTTCTATAATGCAAGGGACCTCTTTATGCCAGAGGTAGGCCTAACGAACATTTGAAGGACAAACATGTATTTTATGTATCACTAGTGAATTTGTTCGCGCTTCGCGCGTTCAAGAAAAAACGTATAAGTTCATGAAAAAATTGTAAATTTAGTAGATATATAAAGAGACAAATTTTCTACACTTATGCATATAAAATCAATTCACTAAATTGGTTAAACAACTTAAATACTATGTCAATTAGCTTTACTAATCATGTCATTAATTACACATAAACAAAAAAACAAACAGATTATAAAAACGATTAAAATTTTAAGATGATATTGTTCATCAAGATCCAATTTCAAAATTGGTCATCTTATGTGTGATCTTCCGAAAGCACCTGTATCTTTGCCAGTTGTTCTGTAAAAAGTTTAGAAGCCTCATGTATTTTTATTAGAGTTACTTCCTAAAAAAACATTATATTAAATCCTTGAAAAAATCTTAACATTTTCATATGGTTTTAGTTATTTTAAATTAATATAAGTCTCTAATAAGTTCAACTTAAAATTTAGAAGCAAATACTATTTCGAAAATAGTTTCACATTTTTGAACAACAGTCATATTTTTGTTGTTAATTCGTCACTCAAAATGTCTCTAATAATGCTATATTACTGTGTGAAGTCACTTCGTGAGATATGAATTTGTGCATATAAAATTCTATGCACTGTAATTGATATTTTGAATTTTCTTATTTCTTCCTAAATTCACTTCTATCACGCGAGAAAAATTAAAACTAAGAGAATCAATATAGTGGTCTTTAAGAAAGGTTATAGACACGAGAAAGTTCACTTCTCTAGTGATAGCTCATATTTTTTAGTTATTTCTCATTCGGTGTTCGGTACCCGTATTGGAACCCGATTAAATTCGGATTCGCACCGAGTGCCAATCTGGGGGAGCGCTTCCTACTAAAGATTTTCCATACTCAAAGCTCAAATCTAAGATTCTGGTTAAGTGAGGAGCAGCTTCATCCGCTGCACCACATCCTTTTATGGTAGTGATAACTCATCAACCTGCACATTACCTATATTTTAAATGTTAAAAAGAGCAAAAATGCAATCACACAAGCTAAAAAAAGTAAATTTAAAGTTATCATAGCAACTTTAAATTACATAGATTCATCATCATAGAAAAAAAAGAGAGTAATATTCAATTTCAATGTTGCTTGGCATAAGGTCAAGAAAGGCAATACTTAAAGATTAATTGAAATGGTTAAACTTCTCAAATTCTCGTTTCTAATTTTTTTTAATTCCCTCTCAAGAACTTTCCTTTATAAAAAAAATATTTTTCAAGAAAAACATGTTAGCATCGAATTATTGAGTTAATAATATGAAAATTAGATAACCTCATATATTCTTGGCTTCATAGAATCTCCATACATGTCATAAAAACCGGTTGCCCTTCCCATCTGCAAAAGATACATTTTTAGTCCTTTTCTCAACTTTTCTTTCCACTTAAAATAAAAATAAAATAAGAATAGTTACTTTCTGACTACACTATTCATAAATAGTGGTGGAGCCAAGATTTTCAATAATGGAGTTCAAAATTTAAAGAATCAAACAAACGAAGAAGTCAAGGGGATTCAACATATACGATATATATTAAAAAAATAATTTTAACTTTTTATGTACATGTAATCTTCTGCCAAACAGGGTTTGGATGAATCCCGTTGTCCCTTCTTAGCCAGGCCCAAGAGGATTACATGTATCAATGAATATCTCTTCATTGCAATTGCTTGTGATAGTTCATAAGCTGTTACAGATACGGGGTTGATTTCTCTAATTGTAGTAATCATGTCATCATTCATAAAATGGTAATTGAAAAAGATGTCCAGTCATTTCTTCCAAACAAATAAAGAGGAGAAGGATATTTAACAAAAGATGTAATTAAACGAAAATGAGAAACAAAAAAAAAAAAAAAGATAAAGAAATGATCCTCTAGCAGATATGACCTTTCCGAATCTATACCTTAATTTAAACCATTAGTGATCTTTACATCCCAACTGCCATCATTATATGTTTTTGTACTCACAAATGACACCACTCATTACTTGCTACATGATATGTAAGTGTAAGTGGTTTTTTTTTTTTTTTTTTTTTTTTTTTTTTGTAGAAAATAACGTGCATATATTTCACAGATGGATTCAGAATTGGTGTTGGACTGCGGGAGAAATGAGTCGAAACAGGATTTGCTTTTACCACAGAACCAGAAACACATTCTGTATCAGGGTTCCCACATAATTTTCTTTTATATATTTAATGAAATCCCTACTATGACTTTTCATTATCTTGATTTACTTCAAATCTTTAACAATTCTAATTAATTGAATTCTTTAACAATTCTTAACTGCCTTCAAAACTCTTCATTTTCCTTCTTTATGGAGTACAACAATAACCATTAATAGAAGAGGAAGACAGGGAACTGTAATTACTAAGAAATTTAAGTTGAACAGTTTCAAAATAATAAATGCACCTGACATTTATTTCTGGGAAGCCTAAATGCAATTCTTTGGCTGTGACTCTCCGAGAACAAAAGCATTAGTAGTTTAATAGCTAAATAATTGCATTACAATGAAGAAATAAACCAATAAAATGCCAAAAAAAGGAGAAAAAAGATAAATAAGAATGGTGGTCATAGAGAGGTGCCACATCACCTTGTTTATGTCTAGCTTTATATTATATATAGATTCCATAACTCTTCCTAAAACTAATTTACAAGAATAATAAAATTTATTACATGCCAGTTAATAATACAATTCAAAGTTAATCTAAGATATCTAATACTTCATCTCCACTAATTTCCTTTGGTTGTCTTCAAACCTCCGACATTAATTGGATACTCCACGACAACATGCAACAAAATGTTAGTTTTCCTGAAATATCTATAGAGAACTAGGTCCACATATTCCACACATTTGTCCTTCAAATAATGCATATAAATAATGAATAGTGTCACTTAGAGTCATAGACTCATTTGGACATTTGGTAAGGTTGACTAATGAACTTAATACACTAAGGGTATTAAGCCTCCTAGGTTTGAAATGATGCATGCCCTTACAAGGTTTTGGTTTTCGCTCTACCTAGGTAGACTAAGAGTTGGTTTCCTACGACACAAGGCACCCCCAAGTGGACAACTTGGGAGTGGAAAGTCCGTGGCTGTCGACTGCACCGCCGATCGACTAAATCCACCAGATCAATCCAGCTAAAGGGGTAATTTAGTAGTGCACGGGCGCGAACTGCGAAGCCGCTTTAAGTGTGTGAATTTGTGTGAATTTTCCAGGAGTGGAGGAAGTATGAGCGGAATGCCAATTTAAAGCAAATACATATTATATATCAAAGGCAAATAAAGAATAAAACAATAAAACATTTAAAAGCATATAAGGCAAAATAAAGAAAACAAACAAAACATCCACCAAAATATTAATTAACCTAAATTGTTATGGTTAAGAACCTAAAGTCCCCAGCGGAGCCGCCAAGTTGTTATACCCCATTTTAACCAGGATAATTTAGAAGTACAACATTTTGGAGATTCCTATTTGTTGTTTTATTTAAGGAGTCGCCACCTAATTAATTTAACGGTGAATTAGGACACCTAATTTATTAACTAAGGTAAAACTAGCTAAACCTCGTTGATAGTCTGCTTAATCAGTGTGATTCTAGGTAAGGGTTCTATATTATCCTAAAGGGAAGGTGTTAGGCATCCTTTAGAATCCGTTAACTACGGTTATTCGGCCAAACTTAGGTTAATTAATGAAGGTGAGAATTTGTATAAAAGAGGACTTTGAATGCCATTTTAAATAAAACTTGTAAATATTACTTAGGCTTTAAATAAAATGCGATTTAGAAATAAAACTTATAAAAGATAGTTTGCATAAAAGAGAATTTTAAAATAAAGCTTAAAATGTTACTAAGACCTTATATGAAGGTATAGTAAATGCTATTCAAGATAAGACTTGTAGGAAATATGATAATTTACCTACAAATAATAGCTTTTGAGAAGAGATTTAGCAATTTTGAACTTTGGATAAATTATGTATATGAATATAGTAATGTAGAAAAATCTAGGCTTATGAATAGGATTCAAGAGGAAGTGAGTTTTCTTTTTCCTTTTTATTATTTCTCATTAATTATGCTTAGCTAAAATATGCATGATTGATTCAAACTTGAAGAGTTATTTATAAAATATACTTGAGTTTATACTTGCATATTAGTGACGTTTTGAAATGTTTAGGATAAAAATATGACTCCCTTTTACTTAAAATATATAGTCATGCCATTTTGCAAATCAATTATTCCAAATAATAAATACTATAAATAATTTTAACATAATACCCAATAAAACACTTTGGTTTAGGCTTAGGATATAACATACAAGAAGTAAATTTCTAAAAAAAAAAAGCACTCTACGACAAAATGCATATTATTCTTTCCCCATACGTAGAGCAGGAACCTGATGACGGATTCCTAATACTCAAATATACTTCAACAACTCTTTAAATTAAGCAGTCCACTTAAGCTAATTTAAATGGCCCTTTAATTTGGAGAGAATGACAAATCACTTTTAAAATGCTATTACCCTCTGTAAACTGATGCACAAATTGGAATTCTTAATTTTGGAGAAGAAGTATGAATTAGTTTTAGCCAAACAGACCATAATTTTGTCTTTTAACATCAAACTCCAACTTTCAAAAAGAAAGATACTACAGCTTACTCTAATTAGGGCACAAAAGAGATATTAGCACCTTGGATTTGGCACCCATAACACTCAAAGGAAAACAAACCATACTCATGATTTAAGATCAAAAGAATGGCATACCCCGCACACAGAGGAAAGAAAAAAAATGCAGAAGATATAGAAGGGAATAGAGTATTAGACAACACAAAGCATATTTAACTTCCTATAAAACTGCCCCAAACACGCATTAACCCACACTAGAAACATGTACCTTTTGCAAGATTCATAAAAATTCTTATTGTGACAGAGCAAAGAAGACTCAAACCATAAACTCGTAACATTTTCACTGCGATAACGAAACGAAGACTAACTGCCTAAACACTCATTTTATTTTGCAGATAAAGGAGTTGAAGGCTGCAGACAAACATGCAGAAGCTAAACCGGATTCGAAATGCCTTTTCACACTTTTCCATTCTACAGATCCTTAAAGGCCTCCACAAATTAAGAATTTAGGTCTAAACCCACAGCTACAGCAGGGGATTAACAAACTGGAAACTACCCTTTTCTTTTAAAGAAACCATGCTATAGACATGAGGTGCAAATTCAACTTGTTTTGAAGGAAAGAAAAAAAAAAGAAACACAGAATTTGTCCTTAATTCAAAAGATTTAAAATCAATTCTATACTCAAAAGAGAATAAACCAAATAAGCAGTTGTTGCACTCATAAAGCAGTTTTAGAAGGCGAAAAGGCCTGTCTTCATCACTACCCCTTTTCACTCTAATGTACAAATTCAGGCAGCGTACTTCGAACACACTGAGCTATCTTAGGATCTTCCAAATAAATATTCAACCTCACAGCCACATTTCTTATCAACTATCTCAGGCAAACACACACATGGGCAACTTCATTTTTTTTTTTAAATCAGCAGGCAAATACAAGACAAGGAAACATACTTCGTCTAATCCCAATATTAGATGTTCAATCAAAATGCACATTAACATCTGCCTTTATCCAACTTAAAACTGATATTTGATCTTGCTAAACATGCTTTCAACAATTAATAGAGTACATTGCACACATGTGAATAAACTACAAACACATTAAGAATACAAACCAGCTTGAAACATAGAAAGTAATGGCCACACACAGCCTTAAAATTGCTAGTATTTATTCAAACGACACAATGGGGATCAAATTATCCACTCAAGAGTAAAACGTTACATTTTTTGACATGCTTAAGCTGATAAATAGCACTCGGACATTTACGCACAAACGGGCAAAGCTGAGCCAACACACATTTAAAGTAAAACTCAGAACCAACTACGGACTGAACCTAGCCATTTTCTACTATCTGAATTTATATGAACTAACCAATTCATGAACAGACCATGCTTTAAACAAATCGACCCACGTTAATCTTTATACATATGTATTTGTCCGATTACATTGTTACTGCACCTAAACAAGTATGTTGAAGTCAGTTGATGTAAAATATGTTCTCCATATATGCTAATTAAACTAATCGCTCAGCATATTTTTGGCCAACACATAAGAAGTTAAATGACACTATAGTAGACTAAATCGAAGCAGACTTCTATTATAAGACTAATGATAGGCTAAATTCATGATTAATCTAGCAAACTAATCCCACATATACAAACATACGAACATCATTAAAA
Source organism: Lycium barbarum (assembly GCF_019175385.1). Classification (NCBI taxonomy): domain Eukaryota; kingdom Viridiplantae; phylum Streptophyta; class Magnoliopsida; order Solanales; family Solanaceae; genus Lycium; species Lycium barbarum. The sequence continues at coordinate 99,424,646 of NC_083348.1, read as the reverse complement.
TTATTAAAACTAAACTAAAAGGAGGAAATTTTACCTTCTTCGGGTGTAGCGAAGTGGGTGCGAAGCTTTTGATATACACTCGAACACTACCAACTCCGAGCTTGCGATGTTCGATTCGCAGCAACACCCAGGAAAACAAAAAATTGATCTGATATTTTGACTTGATAATAAAACAAGATTAAAACTGCTAATAGAACTCGTATTTTAGGGAATTTTAGGCGACTAAAAGACTTATATTTTAGAGCTTTTCGGGGTTTCAAGAACTTGTTTCAGAACTTTAATTTTCAGGGGATTTTTGCGACTCGAAAGCTTGTTCTTTTTCGATTCCACTCACAACCATTTATAGGTCTATTGTTTTTTAGCTTTTGTGTTGAAGAAAGAGAGAGAGAGCGGGGGACAACGAGGAGTGGAGGCGACAGAGAAGCGTGGGGGACAGAGGGAAGTGGGCGTGGGGTGTGCGGCGTGGTGGATGACGATGAAAGAGGGAGAGAAGAGAGAGAAGGGAGCGGGGTGTGCGACGTGGCTGAGGAAAATGAGGGAAACCCTTTTAGGGTTTCCTTTGTTAAATGAGAATTGGGCCGGGTCGTGGGTTAATGGATTGGGTCAATTTTGTTTTGGGCTGAATTGGCTGAAAATGTGGGCTAGGCGGATGAAAATAATGGGTTAACTGATTTGGGCTGGTTGTTTTAAAATATTGGGCTACTACATTTAAATAAAAGACCTATTTAAATAACTCTATACTAAAGTGTGTTAAAATATTTCTTAATATAAAATATACAATTATTAATGCTCAGATAATAAAATTATATGCCGCCGTAATAGCCGTGCAATAATATTTCGAAAGTCCACAGTAAATAAACACTATTATTTAATTATGCGAAGATAAATGCGATGCGTGTGCGTAAGCTGGTAAAAAAAAGTGCTGAAATGATAAAAAATGTGAATTATAATAGTACTGGTAACATAATAATAATAATAATAATAATAATAATAATAATAATAATAGCTAGTAACTGTAATAGAATAATGAAACGCCGATATTGATAAGAGGCTAATAATTATAGTAAAATATAAATATATTTTTTAATTTGCCAAAAATATTAGAAGCGTAAATAGGTATTTTGGAGGAGAGGCGGGACAAAATTGGGTGTCAACAATTGACAAGACCCGCAACGGAGTGAATGCTAAGCTGGAGGTTTGGAGACAAACTCTGAAGTCTAAATGTTTCAAGTTGAGTAGGACCAAGACAGAGTACATGGAGTGCAAGTTTAGTGACGAGACACATGAGGCTGGCGAGGAAGTGAGGTTGGGTACCCAGGCCATCCAAAAGAAAGGAAGTTTTAAGTATCTTGGGTCTATTGTACAAGGAGATGGGGATATTGACGATGATGTCACGCATTGTATTGGTGCAGGGTGGACGAAATGGAGGCTCGCTTCAGGAGTGTTGTGTGATAAGAAGGTGCCACCAAAGCTTAAAGGCAAGTTCTACAAAGTGGTAGTGAGACCGACTTTGTTGTACGGGGCGGAGTGCTGGGCAGTCAAGAACTCACACGTCCAGAAGATGAAAGTTGCGATGGATGTGTGGGCACACCAGGTGAGATAGGATTAGGAATGAAGATATCCGAGATAAGATGGGAGTGGCATCAGTGGAGGACAAGATGCAGGAAGCGCAGCTGAGATGGTTTGGGCATGTAAGGAGGAGAGACACAGATGCCCCAGTGCGGAGGTGTGAAAGAGTGGCTATGGACGGTTTCAGAAGAGGTAGAGGTAGGCCGAAGAAGTATTGGGGAGAGGTGCTTAGACAGGACATGACGCAGTTCCAGCTTACCGTGGACATGACCTTAGATAGGAGGCTATAGAGGACTCAGATTAGGGTAGAAGGCTAGTAGGTAGTCCCACGTATCCCGTCGTACTAGTAGTCGCAGTTTTGATCTTCATTTTCTTGTCATTTGATTCGTGCAATTATATGTTGGTCCGTGTACCACAATTATCGTATTTATCTGTGGTAGCTACTGTTTCTGTTTTCTCATACTGCTTTATCATGGCTTTTTCGCTTTCGTTAGTTTCATTTTCGTATTGCTTTGAACTGTTATGCTTATTTGACCTTTTCTCATCATGTTTTCTCTTGAGCCAAAGGTCTTCCGGAAACAGCCTCTCTATCTTCCGAGACGGAGGTAAGGTCTGCGTACATTTTACCCTCCCTAGACCCACACTGTGGGATTTCACTGGGTATGTTATTGTTGTTGTTGGGCAATTCTTTAACCCCCTAAACCATTTATAAGTGAATTATGTTCAACCTTACTTTGCTCAAATCAGTTGAGAGTTGGGCATTGTTTCATCACTCGCTTTGTGATTCGTCCACGCCATTTAACGAATTTGTTTTATAAATTCGTTCAAACTAACTAAAAGATAATTAAATATATCCCAACCCGACCCATTGCTAAATAAATACCCCTAATTCCTAAATCAAACCCCATTTCTAAGCCTACCCAAAATCCTAATTGTTTCTTGCCTTTCTTCCTCTTTTCAATTTCTATCAGAGCTTCTTTTTGATTTTCAATTAAATCGGAAGATTGGTTTCCCATTTTCGTTTTTCTCGGCAAGATTATCGGTTTAGTTGCTTAATTGATTAGTGTGTAAATGTTGAATCTTGAAAAGTACCCAGAAACTAAAAAGTTCACATTTTTCTTGTTACTGAGATGAGAATTGAGAATTTAGTTTTGAAGTTTAAAAGGAATTTGAATTTCATAAAGCTATCAGCTATCATCACAGGAATACTCTGATTGAGTAAGAAAGAGATATAAGTGAAGAAATGAATTCAATGGTATATAAAGTTCGAAGAATACAAATATTCTTACCGGAAACCAAGGGTTCATAGTTTTTGAAGGATAAATCTATTTTTTTCCTTTTATTCATGGAAAAATATGTTATTATGGTACCCTGCATCAACTGTGTTTCAGCTTGAATTTCATGTTTGTATAATGTTTATATCAATATAGGCCATTGCTTGTGAGTTGTGATGCTTCTTCCAAACATCAGAAGCAGAGTGAATGGGTGTGGAGGTGGAGGTGGAAAAGATGAAATAGAAAGAGGAAAAAAAGAAGAGAATAGAAAAGGGACAAATAAAAAGAGGAAAAAATTTAATTGCATGATGACCAATTAGAAAATGACATATGGACAAGTTAGCCAATTTTGAGCATTACTTTTTTCTCCAAAGCCCTTTCAAGAAAGTGTGTATTTACACTGCTAAAGTGAGTTTAACGGATAAATTTGAGGGGAATTTATGTCTTTTCTCTGTATATAATCCTAAGTTTCATACCGAAATTAGTATCTTAATCCTCGTAACCAACCAATCCCTTAATGAGCTATTTATGGCCACAAAAATATTTAACTTGTTTTAGATCATAATCTTTTTTTTTTTATAAGAAAACGACACCTTATAAAATTGAATAGTGGGAGTAATAACTACTATAACTATATACGTTGTTTCCAAACAACAGCCAAGTGGACAAATTCTTGACCCCGTAGCTTTTCATTGCCACCAAAATCAACAGTTAAAGGACGAAAGTCGAAATTTCCAACCAATTGTAGTCTCTTTTCGAGTGATCTTTCTCAGCACTGCACCACTATCAATGCTTAAACTCTACAAGACGACCCTTTATTAATACTTTACTGCTCACTCTCTCCACCAAGACTTAACCAAATTATGCCACTTCGCAGTTCAGCAGTGGCCGGGAGTGTAGGTTTTGTGCCGGTTGCAATGCTGAAATTGGTCATGGAAGATATTTAAGTTGCATGGGAGCTGTTTGGCATCCAGAGTGTTTCCGTTGTCAAGCTTGCAATCAACCAATTTCTGACTATGAGGTCTAAATGTAGTCAAATTTACTTCAATAGGGTTTATCTCACGCTTCTTTCAATTACTACCTTGTCTTGTTGAAATAAAAGCAGTTTCTTGTTTTTGCAGTTTTCGATGTCAGATAACCGTCCTTACCATAAATCATGCTACAAAGAACAGCATCACCCAAAATGTGATGTTGGCAAGAACTTTGTAAGTGTTCATTCCTATCCAACTTTGCGCTTTTCGTAATTCATTTGGATCTTCTAACCAGCATTACATTCTTCCGGTCTCTAGATTTACTACTTTAGATCAGATATAGGACCGGCCTTCCTCAAGAGCTGTTTCTGAGTATTATCTGTTCTTGTTGTATGTTTTTGTGCCATCAAAACACTTAGGGAGAATCTGCAATATTTCCACTTCATATTTTAGGCCGTTGCAGTTAATTTAGCTAAATGATTGCAATTTCAATTCTTTGTTGCAATCAAGCAGTCTACTAATTCTGGTTGAAGGCAAAGATCAGGAAAAAGAAAAGACCAGAGAAGGCGAAGCAACTAGAACTGCTATTCTTATATATTTTAATTTCCGCGTGACTTGAGTAAGGAGATGCCATATGTTTCATTATGCTTCTGGAGTTTTCTGGAAATCATTCATTTTTTATTGAGATTGACATTTTATTATATTGCATTTTATTGAGGTTGACATTTTATAAAGGTTTAAATATGAAAGTCGAGCAGCAAATTCCTTTGGTTCTAGTTGAAAGACAAGCACTAAATGAAGCGATGGAATGAGAAAAGCATATGAGACTTATGCTCAGAATTTGCCATTTCTAAGACACTATACAATCACAGGCCGAGAAATCTGTTACTTAACTTCCAACTTTCATTTGTTTGTCTTGGTAGGGTCATCATCACATGCCTGAGACTCGAGGACTCTCCCTGTCTAAAGAACAGACCATTAGCACTGTATGAATCTTCCCTTCTTCTGCACTTTCCTTAATGGTCATATACTGTTCAAATTGAAAATTTTATCTTTATCCAAACAAACATGTCAGATTTCAAGGCGGCCAAGGATTGGTGGTTATCGGATTTTGGATGTGTTTACAGAGCCTTACAGGATAATTCGACAATGTGAAGCGACATCTATTCTAATCTTGTAGGGTCTTCCTAGGTAATAAATGTCACACTTTCATCATGCTTAATATAATGGTCTAAAATATCGTACCTAGTCACATCAGAAAGAAAATTTTACTCACTCTATCAGGAGACAAATACTTATAGCTCGGACTTCTCCAGGTTGTTGACTGGTTCAATTTTGGCTCATGAAATGATGCATGCATGGCTGAGGCTTAAAGGTGGATCTTTATTCCAAAAACACTTATATATGATATCCTTTTCTCTTTCTGATGATAAGTTTTCATTGAAATGATTATAGGTTATCCGAGTTTTAAGTCCAGAAGTTGAAGTATATGCCAAGTATTAGCTCACATGTGGTTGGACTCTGAAATTATAGCTGGTTCTGGTAGTAGTTCAACTTCTACATCTTCCTCTGCATCCTCATCGTCCTCTTCATCAAAGGGAATCGATCAGACTTTGAGAAGAAACTGGGTGATTTTTTCAAGCACTGGATTGAATCAGATACCTCAGCAGCTTATGGGGATGGATTCAGAGAAGGTAATAAGGCAGTGCTCAAGTATGATCTCAAGACGACACTTGATCATATGCGGCTTACAGGAACCTTCCCGTGTTGCTGAGTGTTCCCACATCAACTGGGATATTCAAAACAAACCTTCTATACTAGTTTTTGTAGGACAAAATGGCACATACAATTATAATCATAACACAATAATGAAATGGTAAAGAGTAAATGCAGCAATACGATGCAGATACGTTTAATATCACGCATGTCTACTTCAAGTTTGTATACTTGTTCATATAAAGGAAACCCATTACAAAGTGATGCCCAAGTATATACCTTTCTTCCCGTGCCCCAGTGGTGCTTCATATTTTTTTCATTGAGAAGGGGGAGATTGATCGTGTTGACCTAAATGACTCCATGTATGTATGCAACAGCAACAATTGTATCGTACTTTCCTGCTCCTGCAATTATATGGTGGTATTCTCTTATTTTTCATCTATTCAGAAAATATTTTTAGGTGAGTGGCTTCTTCAGCTTACTTCCACAGTGTGAGTCTCACATAGCTTGATCTAAATTAGATTAAAAGCGGTGGATCGCATTCAGTTAACTATCATCGTAATTTAACTTTAATGAATCACTAAATTCATTGGATTGAGCAAAGGGATAGAGAGGGGGTAAGGTCTGCATTTTTCTTGCAACTGAAATAATTGATGTGACAAGAGGGGGTTGCTCAGATTGTCAGCACCCCTAGCTATAACTTCAGGGTTGTGTGTTCGAGTCACCAAAGGAGCAATAGCTCTTAACAAAGGGGGATCAAAGGGGAGGGGAATTAAAAAAGAAAAATTGATGTTGTATATTGTGTTGAGTCCGCCCATCAAGAATTAAAATTGAGAAAAAAGAAAAGAGAAAAGGAAGGGAAGAGGAACTAAATGAACATTACAGAGGCCACAACTAGTCTCAACTTTACATTCAAGAACAAAGATTATGAGTTGTTTGGTCAACAACAAAAATATCTTGGGATTATAATTTCAGAACTATAATCCAAGATCCTGAATGTAATAAATAATAATTAAACAACAATAACATACCCAATATAACCCATCAGGTGGGGTCTGGAGAGGGTAAAGTGTACGCAGACCTTACCCCTACCTTGGGAGGTAGGGAGGTTGTTTCCAATAGACCCTCGGCTCAAGAGAAGGTGACAAGACAACAATAATAATAGACAATAAATAGCAAAATTATATAGATTTTACCTATTCTAACAACCAAACACATGATGAATATAATTTCAAATTTTATATCGAAATTAATAGCTTAAGTCTGGTAACTAAACGATCCCCTAATGAGCTATTCATAGCCGCAAAAATATCTAACTAGCTTTAGATCTCAAAATTTCAAAAATATTTTCTTTTATTAAATTCTATCAATCAAATATCTATCATTTAAAATTGAATGGAGGAAATAATTATACGTTGTTGCCAAACAACAGCCAAGATTGCAGGCAGGAACAAAACAAGATTCTTGACTCGCGTAAACCACTATTGAGGACGAAACTTCGGACCAATTGCAATCTCTTTTACAAAGGATCACCACTATTAATGCTTAACCTCTACACATTGTTCACCCTGAATTAGGCCATTTTGCGGAGTATGTAGCAATGGACGCGAGTGCTCTGAGTCCAGTTTTTGACATACTATACAACACAGTTCTTGATGTTGGTATAAACATGTCCATTTTCCGTTCTCAATTCCTCAGCTTGAAGCAGACATTTCTTGACAACGAACCAGTATTCGCTGACATTGAAACGCTAAGCAAAGCCTTAGACCACCGAGACGAAGAAATAGACATGTTCAAGAAACTGTTAATGAAAGGTGAAGAGCTAGTTCGCAAGCGTTCCAAGACTAAATCCTACGACGTGTTGAAGATGTGGAATTACTCCTGGAAACTAACCCAGTTGGAAGATTCACTGGTGAAATTCCGCCAGATACATGGTTTAATTCAGGCGTGTAAGGATTTGGTTGGATGGATTCAAAAAATGTAATAAGGCAGTGTTCAAGTATGGTCTCAAGACGACACTTGGTGATATCCGGCTTATAGGAACCCTCCTGTGTTTTATTTTTCAGTCATGCTGAGTGTTTCCACGTCAAGTCGGATATTCAAAACAAACCTTCTATACTATTTTTGTAGGACCAAATAGCACATACAATTATAATCATAACTAGGTAATTTTTCACTTCTTCTCAAGGTCTTAAACAAGGTGATCCCATTTCCCCTTCCCTTTTCATAATTGCAGCTGAAGTTTTGTCCATCTCTCTTAACAACTTGATGCATAATCCTGATTTCATTCCTTTTTCCATGCATAAAAATCGTCCTCAACTTACTCATCTGGCATATGCTGATGACATTGTCATTTTCAGTAGTGGCAACTCCAAATCCATTAAGCTGGTCATGAACCAAATTAGTAAATATGAACTAATCTCTGGCTAGATGGTAAATAAGGACAAAAAGTTTCTTCTTCATGGATCCGAAAACTTGTGCATATATGATAAATGGAATCAGACTCAAAACTAGTTTTCTGGATAAAAGTTTTCCATTTACTTATCTTGGTTGCCCAATCTATATTGGTAGAAAAAGGTTGTCATATTTTGATGGTATGCTTGCTAAAATTATTAAGACTTAATGCTTGGCAAGGTAATATGCTCTCTCGTGGTGGAAGACAAGTTCTTATTAAATCTGTAATTCAATCCCTTCCCATATATACTTTATCTGCCATTAACCCTCCTAAAGGTACTTTGGAACTTATTGAAAAACATACAGTGAATTTCTTTTGGGGTGCTGTGAATGGTAAGAACAAATACCACTGGACCTCTTGGGAAAAATTGTGTTTTCCCAAAAATGAAGCTGGAATTGGCATCAGATGCATGGATGACATTTCTAAGACTCTTACTGTTAAAAGATGGTGGCAATTCAGACCTAGAATGCATCCTGTTGGAAAGAAATGGTGCCCTGGCAATTCTCAAGCTTGGAAATATCTCTTGTGGGCTAGGGGAAAATGTGAAAATCTGATCACTTGGAAAATTAATGCTGGGAATTGCAGTTTTTGGTGGGATAATTGGAGTGATTTGGGTCCTCTTGCACATCTTTATCCAGATCACATCAACAGAAACAATGTTAAGAAAAAAGTCAAAGACTTTATGGTTCTTAACAGATGGGACCCTCAGAATCTGTATAATACCTTTCCTAGCCAAATTGCTCTACACATTTTATCCATTGAACTAGGATGGGAAAACAAGGATGATTATGCCATCTGGAATGCTACTCAGGATGGTCACTTCACCAATGGCTCTGCTTGGGAGTTGATTAGAAGACACAGACCTAAATATGGAACTATCTCTAATATATGACACAAATCAATTCCTTTTAAGCAGTCCTTCACGTGTTGGAGGATTTTCTTTGGTAGAGTACTTTTCAATGAAGGGTTAACAAGGTTTGGCTGTCAAGATGACAATGACTGCATCTGCTGTTTTGTGCAAAGAACTGAAACTTTGCAACATGTTTTTGTGGAGGGAGGTGCTGTTGAATATGTTTAGAGGGCCATTGGAAACCCCTTGGGAATGACACACCATCACCTTCCTATCAGGGGACTTCTCAATGAATGGTGGAACAAGAAATCCAACAATAGAGTACACAAGCTGGTTCTACAAGCTACTTCTATCATTATATGTTGGGAAATTTGGAAATCTTGGTCTACTTACAAATATGGGGACAACAACAGATTTTATCATTATAGAATGGTCACTCAATGTATTTGGAACATCAAAGCTGTGCTTCATAATGCTTTCCCTACCGTTGACACTGGTGGTAGTTGGGAAAATTTATGTACCATGATTGAAAAACTCAAGCCTGTCATCAGATGTATCCCAGTTCACTGGACTAAACCTGCTAATGGTACTATTAAAGTCAACACAGATGGGAGCTTCATCAAAACTGCCAACAGTGCTGGAATAGGTGGGGCGGTAAGGAATGACAATGGGGATTCCATAGTTGCATTTTCTGTCCCAATACAAGCCAATAACAGTGCCCAAGCTGAAGCTGTTGCTGCTAAATATGGAGTGGACTGGTGTGTTCAAAATGGTCACAATATCCTACATATTTAAATTGATTCTGTGAGGTTACTAACATGCTCATCCAAAAAGGCACAAGCAATGTGAAGCTCAAACATATCATCAATAATACCTCAAGAATGCTCACAAGCACCACTCATCAAATATCTCATTGTTTAAGGGAAGCTAATCAAGTTGCTGACCTATTGGCAAAGATGACATCCACAAGTAGAACCAGGACCTTATATCACTCTCTTCAGAACCTTCCTAGAGAGGCAAAGGGGTTGTTTCAACTTGATAAGTGGCATACTCCCACCTTTAGAAGAAGATATGAAAAATGTAATTTCTTTGTAAGCTAATGACACTTTTTGTTGATGGAAAGGATATTTTATAGGCTATTCCTTTCCTAGATTGTTTGACAATCTTTTTTGTAGACTTGAGTCAAGGTACCATGTCCCCCTCTTGTCATTGTAATTTATTACTCCCTCCGTCCCAAAAATATTGTCTTCCTTTCCTTATTAGTTTGTCCAAAAAAGATTGACACATTCTTATATTTAGAAACAATTTAATTTTATGAGATGATTAACAGCCACGCAAATATTTAAGGTTTGTTTTGAACCACACATTTCAAAAGTTTTCCTTATTTCTTAAATTCCGTGCCAAGTCAAACTAAGACAATCTTTTTGGGACGGAGGGAGTACATGGTAGGGGTCCAAGCCAAACCCCCCACACCTTAGGCCCACAACCTAATGGTGATGGCTTAATATAAAAAAATAAAAAGACCTAATTTTTTTTCTTCATAATATCCGAATATGAAAAATAATGAAAATTAGACTCTTATAAAAACCAAAATATTAAGAATATTCTAACATAAATACGAAGATATGCCATTGTCACGTATCTCAAGTACTTCAATAAATGCTTGCAAAAATCTTCCTCTTTGATTAAGTTTATCTTCTACATACTTTCCGATTGTAACATTTGTTCCTTGCTTTCTCAATATTTATCTTTCATAAAATAATCAAGCATCCCGTTTTTTGAACTAACAGTAAAAGATATTTAATTTCACGGTGTACACTCATTTTCGAGATGTTCATGATGTGAAAGTTTCCTGGATCATCACTATTTAGATCATTGATTATACATTTGAATAAGTTGGAACCGTTAAAAAACAACACAGAACGAAAATAAAGTGTCTTTAGAGCTATCATAACAAATCGAAATTTCACAACGGTGAGGAAAATGGACCAAAAATATTTTCAAATTCAATCTTACTTGGCAATGAAGTCTATATGGCCATAAAAATTTAAACTGAATAAGAGATAGTACCAGGCCATATCTATCAAGTCTCGACACGAATTTTGAAAGGAACGTTTATGCATAATTTTGGAACGTTTAAGTATATTTTTTCTTTGACTTCCCACATATCATATTTTTAAGTTGGAAGACAGGATTTTGAATAAAATAACTGTGGAGAATTTTGTTATTTTAGCATCAACTGATACTGGATTCGCTCATTATGGAGAATTTTTGTTGTATTAGCATCAACTGATGTAGAATTCACTGAACTTGTAGTAAGCTTTATGAGTCCTGAATTGGGTTTTGAGGTCCTTCTGCATGAGTAGGATATAGGATTTGCTCACTACTTGAAGAATAATGTGGTAGAAGCTCTGCATATATGTATGGAGAGTTTCTAGTCGGACTTGCAATTTGCCTAAGGAGACCTCCTAGGTATTACTGATGTGATGCTATATTGATTTAGGTCCATCCGCGACGGATGTAACTCTGACAATAGATTTTCTAACCACGCGCGAGTACTTAAAGTACTTAAGACTATTTAGTACCCCCCCCCCCCCCCCCCCCCCCCTCTTTCTCTATCATATGTAATCAACACGAGCATCCCAAGAACCACAAATTCTCATAAAATGTGCTTCTTCAAGATACAGGCATGTAATCACTAATTGTACCAAAGTTCTGATCGAAGCACAAAACGATGTGGATTTTCTTTCAGATGAACAACTATAACGAATTGTCAGCTAAAGAGAATGTATAACATTCATAAGTTACTGTAAAAGAAAACTTGTGCTATCTAGATATCTTAATTAAAACTTTCATAAAATGTTGATGGTTATAAGGAATTTACACTAGCCAAGTTTGGTGCTTATTAGGGAAAATATGAGGTTGAATTCAGTTTATCAAAGTCAAAAAAGAAACAGTTCATTCCACTAAATTAAAGTAGTGTCATTGACATTTCACACGGTAGGAAAGGCATCCGTATTTCTTGATAATTACAGTCTACAGGGCCCAAATACTAAACATAAAACCTTTTAATGGTTCTCATCAAATTGGGACTTATCTCAAAAATGTATTATTCCTTTCACTAACAGATGAACCACTGACTAATCCAGTCTTTGTGTGGGACGTATTCTTTCTTCTACTAATCTTGGTGGGATTTAACTGTTACATGTAATTATCTTTTAATTAACTTGATAATGTAAACAACATTTACATCGTCAATATGTAGAAGTTAACTCATCTCAGTATGCGAAAGAGTTTAATAGGGGGAAAACACCTCAATACAACATTTTCAGGAAAAAAAGAACCTTGAAACACCGAGAACATGTCATTGATGGTATACAGGCATACACAACGGAAGCAAATAGCCAGGATCGAACTTGCATGTAATATAGACAGCACGTAATCAAGATTTTAATCAAACATAAAATCGATATTTATCTCTTGAAGCGTGACCACGGCTGCAAATCGAACCTTCAAGCACGAGCAAAAGCTGTCCACGTGTTCATCCTTCAGTTCCACAGTCTTCTGCTGTGTAATCCGAATAATACCAGTATTTGCGAAATTCGTGTGGGCAAATTTCTATGGAAAAGTTGAAGAAACTTCTAAAAACCCTTTGCCTTCTTATGGAATAAGACCCCTATTTTATAACTACAGGTTTAGGGTTTTCCACCTTTTTCCAAAACATGTTGGGTCTTTATTTTCTACCAAGAAATAATATTCCATTTAATTCTTTATTATTCGGGAACAACAGGGACCACAAAATTTAATTAACGAGGCTTCCTATTATGGAATTAATTAAAAAAATCTGAATTAATCCTACCATAATAAATTACGAATTATTCTACTAAAAAATTGTAACTGCACTCCTCAGTTCAATTTCGAAATCATACATTAAAACTTATTTAATTCCCCATGTTAAGATTACAGATACCAATCAATTAAATTAAATTACTGACAATTTAATTCATTGACTAATTGAATTCTTTATATTTCTGTTTAACTTACATCATGTGACGGATACAAAATCCACCTGCAGGGTTTTCACATGAGACTTATAAGCATCCATAAAGGGGTATCATCAATCTCAAAGTCGAGACATGGATTCTATCAACTAATTATTATTTCACAAATATAATTTGTCATTATCCAATTTACCAGGAATACATAGACCCTCAATTGAGTCGTACCTTTTAATAATGAACAAATTACATTGATCATAATAATTATATCAAGATTAAGAGTATAAGTACATTTAATGAACTAAAGAATTTGTTTTATATATTCAGTACAAAAACACTTATCTCTACTTGGTCCGTTCAATACATACAAAATGTACTAGCATAAGAAGACAGAACTATACCGTTCCCATAATGAAGATACATTATATTATCTTGTGCTACAATCATACCGATGGCTTTGTCCAATTTTCATCTTAGATTGTGAATATAAATTTTATACTTATAAGAACCGACGATTTAATCTTCCGTGTATAAGCTAAACTCTATACACTAAATCATCTACTATATAAGTAAAGGACAACCATACTAGTACATGATCTATTTAACTCTTTATTAAAAAATGAATAAATAATTGTTCTATAATAAATACTATATCCAAACACATGGTTAATATAATATATCCCAACAATCTCCCACTTAGACTTTTAACCATGACAAGTGTTAGAATATACCATGTCTAAACGCATGGTTAATGGTATATACCCCAACAATCTCCCACTTAGACTTTTAACCATGCATTTACAACTTTCACATGTGTTCCTTTTGCACGACTACCAAGAGTCCTAGCCAATAAGCTCTTTGTAAAAAATAACTTACCAAGTTGTTTTTTTAATGCAACTTCGTCTAGTAGTGCTTCGTCGTAACTGACCGGTTCTGTACTAAGATCTTCAGGGATCCTATCATGAAACTCTCTAAAAATGTATCTCTTTTCAGGAATCCTATCATGAAATTCTCCTAAGAGTATACACCGAACTGATCTTGGTTATTATTCTCCCACTACGACTAAGTACTACTATTATTATAGTCACACTATCAAGCATGTTTCTTTCAATATTGAAATATTAACGCCTTCATATAGTGTTATTTGCTCAACATCACTCCTAGTACTTAGAGGTAGTGAATTTCCTTACGTCTATTAACGTTTCTCCCACTACTTAAATGCAATGGAACGTCAACCTTGACTTTTCGGTTAGATGTTCTTGGAACTTCTGAATTTTAGATGACTCATTTGCTATTTCTTTGCACAGTTCCTATAAAACTAGTTTACTTCTAGGAACATGATTTATTAAATAGTCCGTTTCTAAAAATCTGGCATTTGTATTAACAATTACCTTATTTTCTTTTAGGACAGTAAATAAACCTCTTTTCGTTCCCTTTGGATATCAAATAAACATGCATACATCCGTTCTTGATCCCAACTTATGTGTTTTCCCTTTGAACACATGTGCTAGAAAATCTCATATCCGAACATGTTACATATTTGGCTTACATCCAATCCACGGTTCTATGGGTATCAAAGGTACTAACTTAGAAGGAATTAAATAAAATATGTAACTCGCAGTTTCTAAGACATATCCCAAAATGAAAAAGCAAATATGAATAAGTCAATCATTAAACCTTCATAAGAGTCATATTTCTTTTCTCTTCCACACCAATCTATTGTAGAATACTTGGTGTAGACAATTGAAATGCAATCCCTTTATCATATAAGTAACTAATGAACTCTGCAAAGAGGCACTCACCACTACGATCAAATCACAATGACTTAATAAATTTTTCATGACGCTTTTCATTTTCGCCTTAAATACCTTGAATTTTTAAAGCATTCGAACCTATAGAGCATCAAATAAATATATTCATATCATGAGTAATCTTCTATGAATGTCACATGATACTCAAAATCACCTCTTGCCTTGAAGTTCATTACACCACACAAATCAGAATGGATTGACTTAACTTATTATTAACTTTATTTCCTTTAAGAAAAAAAAAAGGTCTCTTAGTCATTTTTCCTTCTAAATAGGACTCACAAGTTGGTAGTGCCTCCACTTTCAATGAACCTTAAAAGTTCATTCTTTGACCAACTTCGAAATCCTATTCAGATTAAAATGACCTAGACACAAGTGCCATGGATAAGTTCATTTAATTCTTGAAAAACATTCTCTTATGGGACAGATTAACATTATTCAGTTCATAAGAGATATTAATTTAAAGTGTCCACACATTAATGTACCACAAGAGATAAAATGTTTATCAAACTCAATAACACAAGAATTACAAGAAAAATAAGCTAACTATTCATCTCTTGTTTGGTTAGAAATTGAAAATAAATTATTTCTAACAAAAATTACATATAATGCATTCTTTAAATTAATGTCTTATCTCTATCAGAGTAGTAAGTGAGCTGGATAAAGTCTATTGAGATTTTGAGATACAATCATTAAATAGATCATTAGTTATGTAGTAACAACAACAACAACAACAACAACAAGCCCAGTATAATCCCACTATGTGGGGTCTGGGGAGGGTAGAGTGTATGCAGACCTAACCCCCACCTTGAAAGGTAGGGCGGCTGTTTCTGAAAGACCCTCGGCTCAAGAGAGGAGAAGGAAAAAAAAAAAAGACAAGACAAAAGGTTAGATATTATCAAGCATATCGAAAACAATATGAAAGCAAGGAATAACAAAGCAAGAAAGTCATGGTAAAAGGAGAATTAACTGCTATAAATAACTATGAAAATGACAACAATGAAAATAAATAAGCCATTATAAACCAACAGATACTCGCAGAAACTCGCAGATATCAAGAGACAAGAAACTATAGAACAACATAACTACTCTTAAGGGAGGATAAACGTGACTACCTACTATCCTTCTACCCTAATATGAGTCCTCCATACCCTCCTATCTAAGGTCATGTCCTCCGTAAGCAGGAAATGCGCCATGTCCTGTCTAATCACTTCCCCCCAATACTTCTTCGGTCTACCTCTACCTCTTCTAAAACCGTCGCTGGCCAACCTCTCGCACCTCCGCACTGGGGCATTTTCATCTCTCCGCATCACATGCCCAAACCATCTCAGCCTCGTTTCCCGCATCTTATCTTCCACTGAGGCTATTCCAACCTTGTCTCGAATGACTTAATTCCTAATCCTATCACTCCTAGTGTGCCCACATATCCATCGCAGCATTCTCATTTCCGCCACTTTCATCTTCTAAACATGAGATTTCTTGACTGGCCAACACTCCGCCCCATACAACATAGCTGGTCTAACCACCACTTTGTAGAACTTGCCTTTAAGTTTCGGTGGCACCTTCTTGTCACACAACACTCCGGAGGCAAGCCTCCATTTCATCCATTCTGCACCAATACGATGTGTGACGTCATCATCAATCTCCCCATTTCCTTGAATAATAGACCCAAGATACTTGAAACTATCTTTCTTCTGTATGACCTGGGTGCCAAGCTTCACTTCCACGTCAGCCTCATGTACTATATCACTGAACTTGCACTCCAAGTACTCTGTCTTGGTCCTACTCAACTTGAACCCTTTAGACTCCAGAGTTTGTCTCCAAACCTCCAGCTTAGCGTTAACCCCACTGCGAGACTCGTCAATCAGGACTATGTCATCCGCAAATAACATACACCATGGCACCTCACCTTGAATTTGCCGCGTCAATCCATCGATCACCAAGGAGAATAAAAATGGGCTAAGAGCTGATCCCTGATGCAGCCCCATCACCACTGGGAAGTGCTCTGAGTCTCCTCCCAAAGTCCTTACCCTGGTCTTGGCCCCATCATACATGTCCTTGATCGCCCTAATGTACGCCACAGGTACACCTCTAGCCTCCAAGCATCTTCATAAAATCTCTCTCGGCACTTTGTCGTATGCCTTTTCTAGGTCGATGAATACCATGTGCAAGTCTCTCTTCCTCTCCCTATATTGCTCCACCAGTCTCCGTACAAGATGAATAGCTTCTATAGTTGAGCACCTCGGCATGAATCCAAACTGGTTCTCTGAGATAGACACGCCTCTCCTCACCCTCATCTCCACCACCCTTTCCCACACTTTCATAGTGTGGCTTAGCAGCTTGATCCCTCTGTAGTTGTTGCAACTTTGAATGTCGCCCTTGTTCTTGTACAATGGAATCATTGTACCGCATCGCCATTCTTCGGGCATCTTAGTCGTCTTAAAGATGACATTAAAGAGTCGAGTCAACCATTCTAAACCTGCCCTGCCTGCAGTCTTCCAAAATTCCCCCGGAATCTCATCTGGCCCGGTCGCTCTTCCCCTACTCATCCTACGAACAGCACCCTTAACTTCTTCAACCTTTATATTCCTACAATATCCAAAATCACGACACTTCTCGGAGTACTCCAAATCTCCCAACACAATATCTCTGTCCCCTCCATCGTTCAAGAGTTTGTGGAAGTATGACTGCCATCTCCGTCTAATGAGAGCGTCCTCCACTAGTACCCTACCATCCTCGTCCTTGATGCACTTCACCTGATCCAAGTCGCGCGCCTTCCTCTCCCTCGCCTTGGCTAGTCTATACAACTTCCTATCCCCGCCTTTGTCCTCTAGTTCTGCATACAGGCGTTCAAAAGCTGCTGTCTTTGCCGCCGTAACCGCTAACTTTGCCTCCTTCCTCGCCATCTTGTACAATTCCCTATTCGTTCGCCTCTCTTCATCATCCTCGCTGTCTACCAACTTCGCATACGCCACCTTTTTTGCTTCCACCTTTTCTTGAACTCCTCAATTCCACCACCAGTCCTCTCGGTGCCGACCACGGCTACCCTTCGAGACCCCCAGCACCTCTCTAGCTACTTCCCTAATGCAACTGGCCGTCCTATCCCACATATTGGTCGCCTCCCCACTACTCTCCCAGGCTCCCATAGATCTCAGCTTCTCCCCCATCTCCAGGGCACCCGTCATGGTCAAACTCCCCCATTTGATCATAGGCCTGTCGTCCACGACCCTCTTTCTCTTCCTCATCTTGATTTCTAAATCCATCACCAAGAGCTTATGCTGGGTCGTTAGATTCTCACTCGTAAGAACAATAAAATTCAAAACACACATCACACATACAACCATGCATACTGAATAGCTAGATTCGATAGGGAGACTTAACTATTCATGCAAACTATATGAGTCATGCCAGATAATTCACCCCATAAATTAAAACAAGATCAACTCAGATGGAGAGTAAACTGCTAATTTAAGTTAGGTAAATATCACTTTTAATAAACCCTAGTTCCATTGAACCAACGTGTAACTCAGTTGGAGAGTCAAGACAAGCTATCAATTAACCAGGGACTGAAGCACAATAATTTACCATAATGAATCTATCTGATGGGGAAGAAGACCTACGTCAACATATAAACTCATTATATCACTGTTATATACAATGGAGACCATAGAGAATGAACCCTACCACCACTGTTTGAAGAAATAAAATTTTTATTTAACAATTTTTTTCCAGAAAATAGCAAAACGACCAAAAACCCCATCTAAACAACCCCGAATAGCCAAAAAGGGCTCAGTTCATGAGCAAAGCTCATGAGTATTGCTCAGTGGGTCATTTCCGATGAACCTACCAAATTTCGAGTCAATCGGATTTTGTCAAAAATCAGAATTCCGAAACCATGACCAATTCAGATAAAAAAAATTCTCTTTTTTTTTTTCCAGCCAAAATAGAATTTTAAAAACATATACATTTGCTCAGTAATTCTTATCACATATCATCATTAGCGTACTAATCTACATGAATCAAGAACAACAAACAAAATTATAAAATATGTTTATATAATCTCAGTGTTGCTTTCTGGAAATTAGAATGTCTATGTAATCATTGAATATAAAATTCAAAACACACCACATAGATATCATTGCATCTCGAACAACAAATTTCAATATAAAAGAACAATTCATGCAAATATATATGTGATGCCAGATATTCACTCTATAAATTTAAAACAAGAGCTAACTCAGATGAAAAGTATGCTGCTAATTTAAGCCAAGTGAATATCATTATCATTAATTATCTCTAGTTCCATTGACCCAACATCTAACTCAGATGGAGAGTTAATACAAGTTATCAATAACTAGTGATTATACCTAGTGACAACCCATAATAATTCTATTCGATGGGGAGGAAGACCTAAAGTCAACACATAAATTTATTATTTCACTAGTATTTAGTCATGAAAACCATAAGGAAGAATCTCTATCACCATTAGATCATAGCCAAGTAATTTTTCCTAAAAAAATAATTTATCAGAAAACGAAAATTGCCCAAAACACCATCTAAACAACCCCGAATCACCGAAAAATAGCATGATTCACTACAAAGTAGTGAGTATTGCTCACTGGGTTGTTTCCGATGAACCTACCGAATTTCAGACCAATCAGAGTTCGTAATATTCCCGATCTATAAATCTGTGACCAAATTCGATAAATAACTTATTCAAGCGATTCAAGACAAAAATAATCTTATCTATATCCTTGTCATATATCAATTCATATTAAATCATCATATGTAATCATGTTCCAGATTTAACATAAATAAAATCGATATAAGGAATATCGTTTTCTTACTTAAAACAAATTTTAATCCGACAAAGTACCTAAAACTCATCTAGACGATCTTAGAATGCCGAAAACGACATCAGTCACTGCAAATGTATCTTTACCAAGCAAGAACAGATACATGTAAGTCTAGAACTAAATTAACATATATTTTATCTCCAAAATCATAACCAAATTTGGAAGATAACCGTTTTAGGAATAGTTAAGGATTAAATAATCTGATTCAGGTTTCTATTCTCCTTTTTACAATTATCCCATGAGCACAACTTTGGGTAAGACATACAACACTTACTCACAGCAAATTGTCCTCTCGATTAATGCACATGAGAATGCAAGATGTTATGTTTTCTCGTTTTGGGCGAAAAACCTCGATATCTCTTCTCATGAATTAACTAAGGGTTACTAGTTTCTAAAATTAAATTTCCTTTCAAGTAAATTAACCTCCACCGACAATGTACACTTATCTAGAACAATTTATACATGACACATTGAGCACATTCTAATGACTCAAATAAATAGACCAATATTGTAGATCCTATTTATTAATCATAATTCTCAATCCATGTATTGATATAATCTCACATGTATAAAGCTATTAAGAATTTTCAATGATTTCAAATAAATAAACCACTTTAATAGCCATTATTCATTAACCATAAAATTCTCCATTTATACATCACTATACACGTTTATAAGGAGGAAGACTATACAAATGTAAAAGGAAATTATGCCCACCTAATTTAATTCTACGGCCATCCACTTAAGCAAACAAGACAATAATGGCATTAGGCCACAGTTCAAGAGTTGCATCCACCATAGGTTAAAACTTAAAATTAACTTGGCAAACAAATTTGCTTACTGTTAGACGCCAAGACAAAAGTCATAATGGGCAAAAATCATAAGCTATGCCAAAACATTTTCTTTTGTGGTGGGCCACGAATTAAGAATTAAAACAGGAGACTTTCATGCTTCAGGTAAAATCACAGTAGTAGGTTAAAATTATAACCCCAGCAACCGCCGCCATCGAAACAGCAGCAAACACCTAATACCGGCGACCAGACATAGTAATTTCATCACTAAAACAAAATAGAGAGTGATTTTTGATCCACTACTAGAAAATAAAAATTTCATTCAACAAGGAATGCTTGTGACAAGTAAAGATTTATACCACATTAAAGGAAATATCTTCACTGCCGCCACCAATACCTCTTAGCATCATCGCTCTTTATTAATTAGGTCTTACTAATGCACTTTTATAATCCACAAGTCACAAGCTATAGATTATTCTAGATACTGCCGCCACCAGAACTATTTAACAGGGAACCAATTTAGTCATTTATATTGCTGGTCCTTTTACAAAAAGAGACTTCATTCATGTTTTTCAAACGTAAAATCGAATTCAGAAAAACATAAATCACACATATATTTTGTGTTATCTATTTAGATGCAAGCAGGCTCTTGATGCCAATTGATGGAATACAGGCATACGCAGCGAAAGCAAATAGTCAGGATCGAATTTGCATGTAATATAGACAACACATAATCAAAATTTTAATCAAACGTAAAATCGATACTTATCTCTTGAAGCGTGACCGCGGCTGCAAATCAAACCTTCAAGCACGAGCAAAAGCTGTCCACGTGTTCATCCTTCAGTTTCACAGTCTTCTGCTGTGTAACCCGAATAATACCAGAATTTGCGAAATTCGTGTGGGCAAATTTCTATGGAAAAGTTGAAGAAACTTCTAAAAACCCTTTGCCTCCTTATCGAATAAGACCCACCTTTTTCCAAAACCTGTTGGGTCTTTATTTTCCACCGAAAAATAATATTCCATTTAATTCTTTATTATTCGGGCACAGCAGGGACTACAGAATTTAATTAATGAGGCTTCCTATTATGGAATTAATTTAAAAAAATTGAATTAATCCTACCATAATAAATTACGAATTATTCCACTAAAAAATCGTAACTGCACCCCTCAGTGCAATTTCGAAATCATACATTAAAACTTATTTAACTCCCCATGTTAAGATTACAGATACCAATCAATTAAATTAAATTACTGACAATTTAATTCATTGACTAATTGAATCTTTTATATTTCTGCTTAACTTACATCATGTGACGGATATAAAATCCACCTGCAGGGTTTTCACATGAGACTTATAAGCATCCATAAAGGGGTATCATCAATCTCAAAGTCGAGACATGGATTCTATCAACTAATTATTATTTCACAAATATAATTTACCATTATCCAATTTACCAGGAATACATAGACCCGCAATTGAGTCGTACCTTTTAATAATGAACAAATTACATTGATCATAATAATTATATCAAGATTAAGAGTATAAGTACATTTAATGAACTAGAGAATTTGTTTTATATATTCAGTACAAAAACACTTATCTCTACTTGGTCCGTTCAATACATACAAAATGTACTAGCATAAGAAGACAGAACTATACCGTTCCCATAATGAAGATACATTATATTATCTTGTGCTACAATCATACTGATGGCTTTGTCCAATTTTCATCTTAGATTGTGAACATAAATTTTATACTTATAAGAACCAATGATTTAATCTTCCGTGTATAAGCTAAAACTCTATACACTAAATCATCTACTATATAAGTAAAGAACAACCATACTAGTACATGATCTATTTAACTCTTTATTAAAAAATGAATAAATAATTGTTTTATAATAAATACTATATCCAAACACATGGTTAATATAATATATCCCAACAATCTCCCACTTAGACTTTTAACCATGACAAGTGTTAGAATATACCATGTCTAAACACATGGTTAATGGTACTGGATAGAGAAAAAAGAGATTATAACCTATTGATGTGCCGCGGATTTGTGGCACATTCGACGCCTTTTTACTATGAATTTTGGTTGTTTTCAAGTAAGTCTGGTTCTCGTTAATATGTTTTGTTGTGTTTTAGGAAAACAATGGCCCAAAATCAAAAGCAAAGAACAAAAGAAAAATCAGCCAGAAATGATGAATCGACGGTCCGTCGATCAGCCGACGAACCGTCCTTTGAAGCATCGATAAGCTCGATTTTCCAGTGGTGACAAAGTTGAAGATGACAAAGGACGGAGGCATCGACGAAGCGTCGAACTGATCGGCGGTTCGTCATTTGTGTCGTCAAACAGGATCTCTTCACAAAAGGAGAAAAAGACGGAATACTCGACGGAGCGTCGAACTGGTCGACGACACCGTCAAATGGAACACAGTGCTGAAGGTACAAAGGACGGAATACTCGACGGATCGTCGAACGATCAATGGTCCGTCGATCTTGCTATCGGGGGCACTTTTGTCAGTTTTCTGCTGTGCGTTTTTGGAGCCTATTTAAAGAACATTTTAGGTTTTTCTATCCATCCAGATTTTATTGTACTCACTTAAAAAGTCTCATTGGTGGGTGAGCATTGAATACTCCTCTTTTGGAGCTTAGTG
The DNA here is from genome assembly GCF_019175385.1 of Lycium barbarum. Lineage (NCBI taxonomy): Eukaryota > Viridiplantae > Streptophyta > Magnoliopsida > Solanales > Solanaceae > Lycium > Lycium barbarum. The sequence continues at coordinate 99,401,695 of NC_083348.1, read as the reverse complement.
AAGACAACAAGATTCCATTTTCCATCATCTTTATTACATTTGTAAGCTTTATGTCTCATTTATTGCTTACTACTTTTGAGACCATTATGTGTGAGTAGTTTCTTTAATCAAAGTTGTGGATCCAAATGATGGGTGCTATGTAATGGGTATCTAACATTGTATATATATATATATAATGGGTTGTGATGTGTTTTATTATTTCTCATTTTCATTGTTCTATAAGTGGTTGCAAACACTTGTTCATGCACAAACCCTAGTTTATTTGGAAAGATGAACTAGGGTGTGGTTTGAAATAATATAACAGACTCGGGGCGCTAACCCTCGTTTAATGAACTCGCTTAGGAATAAGATAAGTTCTACTTGGCATATTTAATCGACCTTATTTATAACTTTTCTGCATTTGGGAAAATCATTAAAAGAAATACTTTCTAACTATTGGAAAATATTAGAAAGTGTATTAGAGATTAAGTGCATACATAACCGCGACCCATTAGAAATATATCATATTGACACCCATAGCATAACGTCTAATCATTGCGGGGACACAACTTTGATTCTCCAAATCTAAACAAATTCCAAACAGTTCAAAAGAGCAAATACAAACCAAATCTCCTTTTTAAAATACTCGGAATAGGATTAAAGCCTTTAAAGACTAGTATCGCATACAATTAGTACCCTTTTCTCTCCATATTCCCTGTGAGATTCGACCCCAACCTTGTTTGGGTTACTATATTTCACAATGTCCGCGTTACGCCATTAATAGATGTAATTTGAGCGTATCACGTATATTAGAGGAGAATATTTTATAGCAAGTGCATCTGAGTGCTTCAAATTCACTTAGCCTGACTAATGGAAGTTGCTTTCTGGAAAATGCTTTGAAGCGGAAATTTTTCTTTGCCATTAAAGACCAAACATTAGCCAAATTCTTAAAATGTAAACACACTAAACTTAGTTCCTCCCTAAAAGTGCTCTCACCACACTATGAAAATGGTTTTATGCATCTACAGTGTTAAATATTGCTATACTATCAAGTCAGACCAAAAGTAAATAAATGTAACAACCATAACAAGAGAAATTAGGAACTTCCTATGACAGGTCAAATGCCACCATTTGTGTAAAGTTCATTTATACTGTCAAGATAAATCCATAAACTTTGCTTTTGTTCTTGAGATTTGAGACGTAAAGGAAAGTGAAACTATTGTGTGCTTGTGACATTTGTTAGACGAATTCTTACCAATAATCAAAAAGAGGCTTTCCAGCCACAAGTTGAAGCCCTGCGAGGAACTCTATCCTTTGTAATCAACTAAATAGTCATAGACCCATTTTTTGCTCTTCAATTTCTACTAATTGTTCCATCTTTATCTCATCCATCACAACATTCATCGTTTTCATCCTTAAGATAACAAAGAAGAAATATGTTGTCGGTAAGTTGGCAGATATATATATGATTTAGATTAGGTAAATCAGATTGAAGAAAAGAATCAGTTCATTCCACTAAATTTAAGTAGGATCATTGGTCTTTAACACAAGAGGAATGACATCCATATTGCTGTCAATAAGAATCTCCTTTTATGAATCCATTTCACAAAAGTGCACACGATAGATATCATTGACTTGAACTGAGGGTGATTGTTATGCTGAATGCATTGATCTATTAAAAGAGAAAGAACCTGCTATTTGAAATTCCATAAAGTTTTGGTATTTTTCTAATTCTCACTTGATCAAACAAAGTGCAGCGCCAAAACTCAACAGGTATTTCAGTTTTGCTATGAATTAATCTTCATGAACGCATTCAGTTCTCATTCATTGAAGGGAAAATGTTGTCGTATGAAGAAAAAGCAAAAAAGTAAATAGTAGTAGCTTTTAAAAACTGTAACTTCGTTTTGGTACATTTAAAAAACTTTAATGGATACAGAGAGACTCTTTATTGCTTTTCTAGCACCAAGGTTTATTATTCTCATAGTGGTAAGAGAAGATTTCAAAAGATCAAGGAGTGAAAAAAAAAAAAGTCATGTTAGAAATAAAACTGCTAACACATGATTGTTGCGAACCAAATCATGCAATTCAGATGTATAAATTAACATCATATAGTAACTATTTTAGCATGTTATCTAAGCATTAAACTAAAATTTCATTATTTTCATCAGTATATAAGCCTCTTCCTCAAATGGATCTGATTAGAAGACCATCACATTCTTGATCACTCATAAATGAAATTATTGAATATGTCAATCACGTGTCGTTATGGATATAAACTATTTCATGTCTTGAAGAAACCGAAACTTCATATGAATGTCAAATGGATGATTTAAGGGAGAATAATACTAAACCTGTGTCCGTCTCCTTCTTTGCCAAGCTATCGCGAATTGATTAAAAAAAGATTAAAGCCATAGAATAGGAGTCAGATGACTGAAAGGAATGTCTTTCGGATCTCCTGTCAAAGGAAAAGGAACGACAACATTAACAAAATACAAAGAAGCCACAACAAAATTTAAACTATATAATCTAGATATTTTACCTGTAGTTCCTGAGGAGAGTAGTAGGTTAATAACAGAGTCCTTACTGTCCTTGGAATTGATAAACCACTAAATAGTAGTATGGGTGATCAACTCCAGAATCGCAACACTTTAAATTGCATAAAACCAACAATTGATTGACGAAAACAAATTGAAGCAATTTGCTAATTACGTTAGAAGGGCGGAAAACCAGATGGAAGCGAGAAAGAAAGACACAATGAAAGAAGGAGAAGAGCAGCAGGGTTTTTTTTTTTTTTTTTTTTCCGAGTCCTATGATACGCGAGGAAAATAAGAAAAGAAAGAAAGTTTAGACTGTTGGTGTCTCTTGGGGATATCGGGGGACAGGGCGGCGGGGGGGGGGGGGGGGGGGGGGGAACTGTTAGCCGAATCAGCAGCTGTGTGTTTTATTTTTGAAAGTAATAAAAGGGAAAATAGGAGGGAAAAAAAAAGGGGGAGGGGGAGGATAAATATAATTGTTGGGCTTAGAAAGTGTCACGTCAGCGGGCCTAATGTCCTGCTTTATATAAGGGTAAAGTATATATATATATATATATATATATATATATATATATACATATTAAGGAGAAATATTTACGAAACGTGACGATAGTTTTCTATGTACAAAACATAACATTACAAAACCGATACAAAATATGCTTTAAAAAAATTATTTTTTATTTTTTTTAAAATTTTTATTTTATTTTTTTAAAAAAATATTTTTTAAATTTTTTTAAAAAAATATTTTTTAAATTTTTTATAAAAAATATTTTTTAAATTTTTTTTAAAAAAATATTTTTTTCGCTCAAAAATTTATGTATGAAAGTTGTATGAAATGTGTATATCTGGCTCAAGACTTAAAAAGTTCGCTCAAAATTTAGTGCATGAAAAATGATTGAAATGTGTATATCTCGTTCAAGACTTAAAAAATCCGCTCAAAATTTCGCTCACATTTTCGTGTATAAAGTTCATGTTAGATTTCTGTAAAATTAATACAATTATAATAACATTGTATACAACTTTGATACAACATTCAAGACTTAAAATAATCGCTCAATTTTTTGTGTATAAAATGTATATGTCTTGCTCAAGGCTTAAAAAGTTCGCTCAAATTTTGTGTATGAAAAAAGTATGAAATGTGTACATCTCGATCAAAGCTTAAACTTTACGCTCAAAATTTTATGTATGAGAATGGTATGAAATGTGTATACCTCGCTCAAGACTTAGAATTTCATTCACATTTTTTTGTATATAAAGTTCATATTAGGTTTCTGGAAAATTAATACAACTGCAACAACATTGTAACAACTTTCATACAATATTCAAGGCTTAAAGTTTTCGCTCACAATTTTGTATATGAAAATTATATTAAAAATTTCGCTCACACATACACATTTCATACGGCTTCCATTCACAAAAAATTGAGGTAATTTTTTAAGCCTTTGAGCAATAATTATTTTTTAAAAAAAAATATAAAGAATTTTTTTTAGAAAAAGTTTAAAATAATTTTTTTTAAAGTAATTTTTTTAAAATATATATATTTTTAAAAAAATAATTATTTTCTGAAAAAAAAACTAAAAATATATGAAAATTCGTCATGTTTCGTAAAATATCGTTATATTTTGTAAATAACGAAAACTACTGTCACGTTTCGTAAATATTTCTCCTTAATATGTGTATATACGTAGTTTTCCCTTTATATGATATATCTTTTTATTGCGCGGATTGCCCTTCTTTTGGGGCGGTCTTTAATATTTGTCCTTCGCTTAACACCCAGAGGTCCTGAGTTCGAACCCAGGCTCAGTTAAAAAAAAATCACAAGGCATAAGTTGGATTTCGCTGGGCAGAAGTTGGGATTCGTACGGCATAAGTTGAACCCTAACTTATGCCTTAATTAAGGCAAACTTTTACCCAAAATTAGGCTTTAAGACAAACCTCTGCCTTTAAGTCCTAACTTTTGCCCAAAGTTAGGCATTAAGGAAGAGGTTTATAAAAATCCAACAAAATAATTCTTATTTTTTATTTTTTGTCTTAAGGCAGAGTTTGAAATCCAACTTCTGCCTTGCGAATTTTTATTTTTATTTTTGACTGAGCGAAAATTCGAATCCGAAACCAAAGAACTTTTAGCGAAGAGCAAAAATTAAAGACCACTGATTTGAGGGACAAAAATTAAAGACCACCCCCAAGGACAATCCTCCAAATTGCCCTTATATAGATCATAACCCAATAATGAAAGGGTAAAGAGTAAATGCTCCAGTAAGTTGCAGATACGTTTAATATAGAGGCGGAAATCCAAACATAGTGATGCACAAGTATATACCTTTCTTCCCCTCCCTCAAAGGTGCTTCATTTTTTTTCATGGAGAAAAGGCCGGAAGATTGAGCTTCTACGCGTACTTGACTCCATGTATGTATACTCCTGCAATTATATGGTGGTATCCTCTTAATTTTCATCTTTTTCAGAGAACATTTTGGGTTGAGTTTCTTCTTCAATTTACTTCAACTGTGTGAGTTTCACATAGCTTGTTCTAAGTTCGAATAAAAGAGGAAGATTGCATTAGGTTGGCGGTCATAGTAAAAGTAGTTTAACCATAATGATTCACTATATTCATTGGATTGAGCAAAGCAGTTAGACAGGATTCATATCCGACCATAGAATCATACAAACAAAGCTACAGTAACATAAAAGATGCAATTGGAACGATGAGTTCTCTCCACAATATACTGCATATTGTAGTCCCCTCGTCCAGTTATTCCCTGCATTTTTCTTGCACCTGATACAGTTAATGTTGTATATTATGTTGAATTGCGTCCTATCAAGAATTAATATTTTGGATTCAGAGCCCATTGAGAGAGGAAAAAAATTAAGAGAAAAGGAAGGGAAGGGGAACTAATATTTTGTTACATCGTACTTTAAAAAAAAATTGATTGAATTAATCAAAAGTTGCTAATTGCTACTCAATCATATATAATACTTAGCTAAATTGAAGCAATTCAATATTTCAATTAAAGTCAATCATAGTGTTGACTGCTTGTTACATTCATTTTTTTAAATGATGAAATTGAATCAAAACTTGCTAATTATTACTCAATTTTATCTAATACTTAGCTAAATTCAGATAATTCAATGTTTCAATCAAAGTCAATAGTGTTGACTACTTACCATATCCACTTATTCTTTTTTCAAAACTGATTGGATTGAATCAACACTAACTTTTACTTAATCTTGTCTAATGCTTAGCGAAATTGAAATAATTCAATATTTCAATCAAAGTCAACCATAGTGTTGACTACTCGTTACATCTCTTTGTATTGTTTCAGTTTTATCGAATGTACCCGAAGGGACACTACTTGTTACATCCACTTTTTTTTTTAAATGATTGAATTAAATCAAAACTTGCTAATTGTTACTTAATCCTATCAAATGCTTAACTAAATTGAGATAATTTAATGTTGCAGTTAAAGTCAATCATAGTGTTGGCTACTTGTTACATCCATTAGTTAAAAAAAAATTAATTGAATTAAATCAAAACTTGTAATGTGTTACCCAATCATATCTAATACTTACCTAAATTGTAAGAATCTAATATTATAATCAAAGCTAACCATTAGACATAGTGTTAACTACTTGTTACATCCACATATTTAAAATCTAGGAACAAGGATAAATGTGTAGGTAGACCTGGAACTCTGTCCGTAAATTGGGGAACATTGGTGAAATTCATGATTTTGACTACTTGTTACATCCACTATATTTTTAAATTGTGGATTAGATCTAAACAGGCTTATATGTAAATTGAGATAATTCAATATTACAATTAAAATTAACCATAGTGTTGACTACTTTTTACATATATTTTATTTTGAATTAATTGAATTGAATCAAAACCTAGCAAACATTTTACTCGATCCTATATAATACTTAGCTAAATTGAAGGAATACAATGTTTCAATTAAAGTCAATCATGGTGTTAACTACCTGTTACATCCAGTATTTTAGTTTAAATTGATTGAATTAGAACTAAACTTGCTAATTCTTACTCAATTCTATCTAACATTTAACTAATTGAGATAATTCAATATTTCGATTAAAGTCAACCATTATATTGATTACTTGTTACATATATATATATATATATATATATATATAAATTGATTGAATTATCTCACAGGTTGCTAATTCTTACTTAATCCTATATAATATTTAGCCGAATAGAAACAATTCAATGTTTAAATTAAAGTCAAACATAGTGTTGACCACTTGTTACATTCAATATTTTTTTTAAAAAAAAATTGTTTGAATTAGATATAAACTCACTAAATGCTACTCAATTCTATACTAGGTCAATGCTAATGGCATACCAAAGACCTCATCGACATTGGCAAATACTTATATTTTTCTCCCCTTATTTCCCAAAGAAAATAAGAAAAGGTCAAGTTGTCAACTTCGTTAGTTAATTTAATAACAGCTACCTATATTTCCAAATTGTTTGAAATAATGTGCAAAAACTAAAGAGAGATGAATGAAGAAAAGATAAAAGGTCTACAGGGCTTTGAGTTTTAAGCAAAGGGTATGCTTTCCAATAAAAACATTTTTGGAGTAGTATTTTTTTAAAAAGATAAATAAAATAGGAATGCAAAATTTTATCTAATCAATATTTTGGAAAGAAAAGCAATAATTACATTAAGGAGAGAGAGTGGAATTCAATTCATTGGAAAGAAACAATAATTACCTTGAAGAGAGAGAGAGTGGAATTCAATTCATTGGAAAGAAACAATAATTACCTTGAAGAGAGAGAGAGTGGAATTCAATTCATTCAAAACAAACAATAATTATATTGAAGAGAGAGAGAGAGAAAGTAAACAGAGAGAGAGAGTAAATTTTGTGTAGAAAAAATAGCAAAGTCACTATTATGATGCCCCATTTATACCTGCCCTCATTTATATCCGTAACCTCTACCTAATATTTAAAACTTGAAGACCCTCTCAATTGGCAAACTTGTTCGTCCCTTTTAATTTATATCCCCGCGCAATGTTACATCACAACCAAGTCAAACCGAGTAGGACGAAATATCCAATCAATTGCAATCTCTTATCAGATGATATCTCCCAGCACTATTATTAATGCTTAACCTCTACAAGACGATTCTCTTCTTTAGTGCACGCTCTCTTCACCAAGACTAACCCAAATTACACCACTTTGTAGTGCAGCAATGGCCCCGAGTCTCGTGGCAGGAGCTGCTTTGGGTCAAGTTTTTGACATGCTATGCAAATCCATTCTTGAAGTTGGCAAAAATATCGCCACTTTCCGTCCCAAATTGGACAGCTTGAACCAGACATTAATGTACATCAAACCAGTATTCGCTGACATTGAGAGGCTAAGCAAAGCATTAGAAGGCCGAGACGAAGTAATAGATATGTTCAAGAAACTGTTAATGGAAGGTCATGAACTAGTTCGCAAGTGTTCCAAGACTAAATCCTACGACGCATGCAGAAAATTGTATTACTCCAGGAAACTGACCGAGTTGGAAGATTCACTGGTGAAGTTCTTCCAGACACACTGTTTAATACAGGTGTGGAGGGATACTAAAGACATTCTGGTCAAGGTAAATGAACATGGTAAGAATTGGATGAGATCCACTCGATGTTTTTGTCAAGCATGGTCAGACATTGTAGAACTTATTATTTGTTGTTCTTTTATCAGGAATTGCATATTTAGAGTTTATATAGTATCTAGGCTAATCTATAATTTCTTATGCAGTTCTAATTTATTTGTGCTTAATTGCTAATCATGTTTATCCTAATCTTCTGCCACTACTTAATAGAGAGTGAACCCAACTTGGAGAAAGACGAGGCGCTCGCCAAGGAAAGTCTCTCTCCATCAGATCCGTATGGGTGTAGGTAACACCTCTTCTTTTCTTCTGGAGCAAAATTATTTTGACTTTTTTCTCTGTTAGTCGAAATGAAATTTTTTACCTTATCATATCCTTGTTACCTTATAAACCCATCTTTCTGCTTCAATCATTCTACGGCATCAAGGCTGAGACTGATGCTTTAAACAATTAAAGAAGAATGGAAGAGGAAATTTTTTAACTTGACTTACTGTCTTAGATTTAGCCACTTTTCGGCATCAAGCACGGTGCTCATGAAAAGAGAGGAGCAGAATCACTAGTCTAATTGATATAAAGTCCAAAGCATCATTCCATCATGAACTTGAGTTTTAATCAAATAACTTGTGCAGATGCAAATTGGTCATTCAACTTCAGTCATGATCTCTGTTAAAGTAAAAATCAGCTAGCAATATGTGATATTTTTGGAAGAATAAGCATGTGTTGGCTTCAAGAAGAATAAAATCAATTAGCAATATGCAAATCTGTGCAAGAACAATCTATTGGCTTCAAAAACATTCCTCTGATATGGTTCTTACTAAGAGTAATGCAATGAAAATTCAAAACAGCAAGTAATAACCTTTCAGATTTGCAGAATATTGTACTCGTTCAATGCTGGGGATGTTCAGTACTTGAAATGTGAAGAGCAGTGCTCTGAGATGTATATGTACTCTATGTACGATCTCCAAAGAACTACTCCATCTGTCTTATTTCACATCGCATGGGTTCTCGTTTTCTCTTTTATCAAGGTTTTCTCAACTGTCGCTAAATTTGTAAATTTTATTTTCACAAAGTCAGGAATTGATTTCTCAAATCATACTGCAAATTAGATGGTTTGATCCTTGTACACTGAACCGCATTGTTCATTTTCTCATGCATTTCAACAGAGTAAAGAGCTCCCTAAGACCTTTATGTTTTTAGCGAATAAATCTGCATGTGCAACAGACTCATCTACTCATTCTGGCCACCGTAAGACTTCTCAAAGCATCTTGTTGGTATGGATGTGTGTGAGTGTAGGGTCTGTGCCGGTTGCAAAGCTGAAATTGGTGGAACACATTCATATTGCATGGGAGCTGTTTGGCATCCAGAATGTTTCCGTTGCCAAGCTTGCAATCAACCAATTTCTGACTCTGATCAGGTCTAAATGTAGTCAAATTTACTTCAATAATTTTTTATCCGATAGTGCTTTCAGTTACTACCTTGACTTGTTGAATATAAAAGCAATTCATTTTTTATTTTTATTTTTGCAGTTAACAATGTCAGATAACCGCCCATACCATAAATCATGCTACAAAGTACAGCATCACCCGAAGTGTGATGTTTGCAAGAACTTTGTAAGTGTTCATTCACATCCAAATTCCTAAGTCATTTGGATCTTCTAACAAGCATTACATTCTTCCAGTCTCTAAATTTACTACTTTAGATCAGATGTAGGAGCAGCCTTCCTCAAGAAGCTGTTTCTGACTATTATCTATACTTCTTGTATGTTTTATTGCCATTAAAACACTTAGCGAGAATCAGCAATGTTTCCACTTCATGATTTTGGCTGCTGCATTCACTTTAGCTTTTGATTGCATTTTCATTTCTTTGTTGCATTCAAGCAGTCTACTAACTCTGGTCGAAGGCAAAGATCAGGAAAAAAAGAAAAGAAAAGAGACGGGGCAGCAACTAGAACTGCTATTCTCATATATGGATACGAGCAACATTAAGCCCTTAATTTAATTTCCGCGTAACTCGAGTAATCCTCAGGGAGATGCCTTATATATTATTATGCATCTGGAGTTTTCTGAAAATCTTTCATTTTTTGTTGAGATTGACATTTTATTATTGTGTATTGCATCATGAACTTTACTGTATCTAACAGCTTCTTTGTCTGGTAAAGTATGATGACTAACCATATTTTGTATATTTTGCTTTTCTTTTTTAATGACTTTAGATTCCAACAAATTCGGCTGGTGTAATTGAATCTAGGGCTCATCCTTTCTGGCTTCAGAAGTATTGCCCATCACATGAAAATGATGGGACACCTCATTGTTGCAGTTGTGAGAGAATGGAGGTTAGCTGCTAGTCTACTACTGCCACATTTCTGTTTGGTTTTTGACATGGTTTTTAAGAATGTAAAGTACATATCTGTCTTTAAAGATTAGCAGAACGAACTGCGACAATTTTTTTTTCCTCGTGTTATTGTTGAATAATGTTAGGATATGTAATTTTTGTAGCCCGTAGATGCCAGATATCAGATACTTAATGATGGTCGGAAGCTGTGTCTAGAGTGCTTGGACTCTGCGATAATGGACACTCATGAATGTCAACACCTTTATCTTGAGATACAAGAATTTTACGAAGGTTTAAATGTGAAAGTAGAGCAGCAAATTCCCTTGCTTCTAGGTGATATGCTGACATTAATTGAAGCAATGGAAAGAGAAAAAAATGTGAGACTTATGCTCAGAATTTTCTATTTCTTAAGACACTATACAATCACAAATCGAGAAAGCTGTTACCTAACTTCCAATTTCATTCGTTTGTCTTGATAGGGTCATCATCACATGCCTGAGACTCGAGGACTCTGCCTGTCTGAAGAACAGACCATTAGCACTGTATGAATCTTCCCTTCTTCTGCACTTTCCTTAATTGTCATATACTGTTCAAATTGAAAATTTTATCTTTATCCAAACAATCATGTCAGATTTCAAGGCGGCCAAGGATTGGTGGTTATCAGATTTTGGATATGTTTACAGAACCTTACAGGTTAATTCGACGATGTGAAGTGACAGCTATTCTAATCTTGTATGGTCTTCCTAGGTAATAAATGCCACATTTCCATTCATGCTTAATATAATGGTCTAAAATATCGTACCTCATCACATCAGAAAGAAAAATTTACTTCACTCTCTCAGGAGACAAATTACTTATAGCTCGGACCTTTCCAGGTTGTTGACTGGTTCAATTTTGGCTCATGAAATGATGCATGCATGGCTGAGGCTTAAAGGTGGATCTTTTATTCCAAAAACACTTGTATATAATATCCTTTTCTCTTTCTGATGATAAGTTTTTCATTTAAATGATTATAGGTTATCCAAGTTTAAGTCCAGAAGTTGAAGAAGGCATATGCCAAGTATTAGCTCACATGTGGTTGGACTCTGAAATTATAGCTGGTTCTAGTAGTAGTTCAACTTCTGCATCTTCCTCTGCATCCTCATCGTCCTCTTCATCACCATCTACTTCATCAAAGAAAGGGAAACGATCAGACTTTGAGAAGAAACTGAGTGATTTTTTCAAGCACCAGATTGAATCAGATACCTCAGCAGCTTATGGGGATGGATTTAGAGAAGGTAATAAGGCAGTGCTCAAGTATGGTCTCAAGACGACACTTGATCATATGCGGCTTACAGGAACCTTCCCGTGTTAAAATTTTCAGCCATGCTGAGTGTCCCCAAGTCAACTGGGATATTTAAAACAAGTCTTCTATACTAGTTTTGTAGGACCAAATAGCACATACAATTATAATCATAACACAATAATGAAAAGGTAAAGAGTAAATGCAGCAATAAGATGCAGATACGTTTAATATCACGCGTGTTTACTTCAAGTTTGTACACTTAGTTCATATAAAGGAAACCCATTACAAAGTGATGCACAAGTATATACCTTTCTTCCCGTGCCCCAGTGGTGCTTCATATTTTTTTCGTGGAGAAGAGGGAGATTGATCGTGTTGGCCTAAATGACTCCATGTATGTATGCAGCAGCAACAATTGCATCGTATTTTCCTGCTCCTGCAATTATATGGTGGTATTCTCTTATTTTTCATCTATTCAGAAAACATTTTTAGGTGAGTGGCTTCTTCAGCTTACTTCCACAGTGTGAGTCTCACATAGCTTGATCTAAATTAGATTAAAAGAGGAGGATTGCATTTAGTTGACGGTCATCATAAAAATATTTTAACTATAATGAGTCACTAAATTCATTGTATTAAGCAAAGGGATGGAGAGGATTCATAGACGACGAGAAAGAATCATACAAACAAAGCTACAGTAACATAAAAGAGGCAATTGGAACGATGAGTTCTCTCATAATATATTGCACATTGCAGTCCATGCGTCTTGTTTTTCCCTGCATTTTTCTTGCAACTGAAACAATTGATGTGACAAGAGGGGGTTGGTCAGATCAGCACTCCACCTACAATCCTAGGATTGTGAGTTCGAGTCACTAAAGATGCAATAACTCTAACAAAGGGGGATCAAAGAGAATCAAAGAGGAGGGGAATTTAAAAAAAAAAAAAAACAATTGATGTTGTATATTGTGTTGAGTCGACCCATCAAGAATAACATTGAGAAAAAAGAAAAAGAGGAACTAAATGAACATTACAGAGGCCACAAGTAGTCTTAACTTGACATTTAAGAACAAAAGTTATGAGTTGTTTGGTCAACAACAAAAATGTCTCGGGATTATAATTTCGGAACTATAATCCAAGATCTTAAATGTAATAAATAATAATAAAACAACAGCAGCAACAACAACATAGCCAATATAATCCCATCAGGTGGGGTAGAGTGTACACAAACCTTACCTCTACCTTGGGAGGTAGGGAGGTTGTTCCCAATAGACTCTCGGCCTAAAAGAAGGTACCAAGACAACAATAATAATAAGCAGTAATAACAAAATTTATATTGATTTTAGCTATTCTAACAACCAAAACACATATTAGTTCCAAATTTTGTATCGAAATTAATATTTAGTCTGGTAACTAAACGATCCCCTAATGAGCTATTCATAGCCGCAAAAATATCTAACTAATTTTAGATCTCAAAATTTCGAAATATTTTCTTTTCTTAAATTCTATCAATCAAATATCTATCCTATAAAATTGAATGGAGGAAATAATTATACGTTGTTGCCAAACAACAGCCAAGGGTGCAGGCAGGAACAAAACAAGATTCTTGACTAGCGGAAACCACCAAAGTCAACACTGTTGAGGACGAAACTTCCGACCAATTGCAATCTCTTTTACAAAGGATCTTTCTCATCACCACTATCAATGCTTAACCTTTAAAATGCAAGGAATTAAGATAAAAGTAAAACTCAATTAGTAAAGGATTTATAGGCAAATCTAGGTATGTTAAACCTAAATCCTCCTAATTGATTTCTACTAATGAACCTATATTAATTAATAATCAACAAGGAAGACTCAATGAATCCACAAATGAACAATTCAATAAAGAAAATCAAGGATAAGGGTTTTAGATTACCAACCAAAGATCCACACAACTAATCACTAAGATAATCTCTAGTTAACTAACCAAATAAACTATCACTCATAAGAGGGTTTTCTTCAATAATCAAGCTAAAAAACTAATGAAATGACTAAGGCAACTATATATAGTCTTGTGTTTTACAACTAAGGCCCAAAAGTGACCTTTTGCAAAATTAGCCACAAGTTGGTCGAAAATGTCTAAAATTGGCTCTTCTTTGGCCGATTGCACTTCTAGCCACTTTTTATGGCTTCCCTTCTTATGCCTTCATCTTCAACATCCTCCCAAGCAATCATCCACACGTTATACACTCTTGAGAGTGTTCTCCAAGCGCCTCCAATGCCCCTCTCTTCATGAACATCACTTGCAAGTCTTGGAGCTCCTTGGCTTGGCTACGAGTGAAAGACCTTGAAGGAGTGGTGCCCATTGGTATCATATCACATTGTTCATCCTGAATTAAGCCATTTTGCGGAGTACGTAGCAATGGTCGCGAGTGCTCTGAGTCCAGTTTTTGACATACTATACAAAGCAGTTCTTGATGTTGGTATAAACATGTCCACTTTCCGTTCCCAATTCCTCAGCTTGAAGCAGACATTTCTTAACATCGAACCAGCATTCGCTGACATTGAAACGCTAAGCAAAGCCTTAGACGGTCGAGACGAAGAAATAGACATATTCAAGAAACGGTTAATGAAAGGTGAAGAGCTATTTCACAAGCGTTCCAAGACTAAATCCTACGACGCGTTGAAAATGTTGAATTACTCCAGGAAACTATCCAAGTTGGAAGATTCACTAGTGAAAATCCGCCAGATACATGGTTCAGGCGTGTAAGGATGATTCAGGTGTGTAAGGATGTGGTTGGATGGATTCAGAAAATGTAATAAGGCAGTGTTCAACTATGGTCTCAAGACGACACTTGGTGATATCCAGCTTACAGGAACCCTCCCATGTTTTATTTTTCAGTCATGCTGAGTGTTTCCACGTCAACTCGGATATTCAAAACAAACTTTCTATACTAATTTTTTAGGACCAAATAGCACATACAATTATAATCATAATCATAACCCATTAATGAAAAGGTAAAGAGTAAATGCTCCAATATGACGCAGATACGTTTTATATATATAGAGGCGGAAATCCAAACATAGTGATGCACAAGTATATACCTTGCTTCCCCTCCCTCAAAGGTGCTTCATTTTTTTTCATGGAGAAGTGGAAGATTGATCTTCTACGCCTACTTGACTCCATGTATGTATACTCCTGAAATTATATGGTGGTATCCTCTTAATTTTCATCTTATTCAGAGAACATTTTGGGTTGAGTTTCTTCTTCAATTTACTTCAACTGTGTGAGTTTCACATAGCTTGTTCTAAGTTCGAATAAAAGAGGAGGATTGCATTAGGTTGGCGGTCATAGTAAAAATAGTTTAACTATGATGATTCACTATATTCATTGGATTGAGCAAAGCCGTTAGAGAGGATTCATATCCTACAAGAGAATCATACAAACAAAGCTACAATAACATAAAAGATGCAATTGGAAGAATGAGTTCTCTCCACAGTATACTGCATATTGCAGTTCCTGCGTCAAGTTATTCCCTGCATTTTTCTTGCACCTGATACAGTTGATGTTGTATATTCTATTGAATTCTATCCTATCAAGAATTAATATTTTGGATTCAGAGCCCATCAGAGAGAAAAAATATTAAGAGAAAAGGAAGGGAAACTAATATTTTGTTACATCTACCTTTTTTAAAAAAATAAAAAATAAAATTGATTGATTGAATTAATCAAAAGTTGCTAATTGTTATCCAATCCTATATAATACTTAGCTAAATTGAAGCAATTCAATGTTTCATTAAAGTTATAAATAGTGTTGACTACTTGTTACATTCACTATTTTTGTTTAAATTAATTGAATTAGATCTAAACCTGCTAATTGTTGCTGAATTCTATTTAATACTTAATTAATTGAGATAATTCAATATTTTTATTAAAGTCAATCATAGTATTGACTACTTGCTACATTTACATTTAAAAAAAAATGATTTAAATCAAAAGTTGTTAATTGTTACTCAATCCTATCTATTACTTAGCTAAATCTAAGTAATTCAATGTTTCAATTAAAATCAACCATAGTGTTGACTACTTGTTACAACCACTATTTTTTTTTTAAATTGATTGAATTAAATCTAAATTTGATAATTGTTACTCAATTCTATTTAATGCTTATCCAATTGAGATAATTCAATGTTTTAATCAAAGTCAATCATAGTATTGACTACTTGTTACGTCTACTTTTTTTTTAAAAAAAATCGATTGAATTAAATCAAAAAGTTGCTAATTGTTACTCAATCATGTATACTTAGCTAAATTGAAGCAATTCAATATTTCAATTAAAGTCAACCATAGTGTTGACTGCTCGTTACACCCATTTCTTTTTAAATGATGGAACTGAATCAAAACTTGCTAATTGTTATTCAATTTTATCTAATACTTAGCTAAATTCAAATAGTTCAATGTTTCAATCAAAGTCAACCATAATGTTGACTCCTTTTTATATCCACTTTTTTTTTTCTTCTCAAAATGATTGAATTGAATCAACACTAACTTTTATTTAATCATGTCTAATGCTTAGAGAAATTGAGATATTCAATTCAATCAAAGTCAACCACAGTGTTGACTACTCGTTACATCTCTTTGTATCGTTTTAATTTTATCGGATGTACCCAAAGGGACACTACTTGTTACATCCATTGATTGAATTTAAATCAAAACTTGTTAATTGTTACTTAATCCTATCTAATGCTTAACTATATTGAGATAATTTAATGTTGCAATTAAAGTCAACCATAGTGTTCACTACTTCTTACATCCATTATTTTTGTTAAAAAAAAAAAAAATTGAATTAAATCAAAACTTGTAATTTGTTACTCAATCATATCTAATACTTACCTAAATTGAAAAAATTTAATATTTCAACCAAAGTAAACCATTAGCATAGTATTAACTACTTGTTACGTCCACATATTTAAAATCTAGGAACAAGGAAAATTGTGTAGGTAGTCCTGGAACTCTCTCTCTAAATTGAGGAACTTTGGTGAAATTCATTGTGTTGACTATTTGTTTAATCCATTATATTTTTTAAATTGTGGATTAGATTTAAACATGCTCATATCTAATACTTAGCTAAATTGAGATAATTCAATATTACAATTAATATTAACCATAGTGTTGACTACCTTTTACATATATTTTCTTTTGAATTAATTGAATTGACTCAAAACCTAGCAAACATTTTACTCAATCATATATAGTACTAAGCTAAACTGAAGGAATTCAATGTTTCAATTAAAGTCAACCATAGGGTTAACTACTTGTTACATCCACTATTTTTTGTTTAAATTGATTGAATTAGAGCTAAACTTGCTAATTGTTACTTCAATTCTATCTAATATTTAACTAATTGAGATAATTCAATGTTTCAATTAAAGTCAACCATTGTATTGACTACTTGTTACATCTTATTTTTTTATTTTTTTTTATAAATTGATTGAATTAATTTTTTTTAGGACTTGGAACCCGCAACCGCTACTCTTCAGGTGCGCACAGCGTAAATCCAGCTCAATAGCTCACAAACCACACAGGAGAGGTAACCCGCACTAGGCAAGCCCCATGCGACGAGCTCAACCCAGAAGGCAAATCTCCTATTGTCGTAGGTAGGAGATTTCGAACCTGAGACCTTCATTATGAAAGTCACATGCTCAACCCACTGAGCCACCCTTGCGGGTAAAAAACTGATTGATTATCTCACAGGTTGCTAATTGTTGCTCAATCCTATATAATATTTAGCTGAATTTAAACAATTCAATGTTTCAATTAAAGTCAAACATAGTGTTGACTACTTGTTACATCCACTATTGTTTTTAAGTGATTGAATTTGATCTAAAATCACTAATTGCTACTCAATTGTATATTAGGAGCCCGTTTGGATTGGCTTATAAGTTGCTTATAAGCTGTTTTCAGCTTTTTTGAGTGTTTGACTGACCAGCTTAAAGTCATTTTGTGCTTAAAATAAGCTCAAAAAAGTAATTGAGCTCATTTGACTTAACTTATCTAAAGCAGCTTATAAGCTGAAAACATCTTATAAGCCAAAAAAATAAGTTAGACTATCCAACTTATTTTTTTTTAGCTTATAAGTTGTTTGCAGCTTATAGGCATAAGCCCATCCAAACAGGCTCTAGGTCCAATGCTAATTGCATACCAAAGACCTCATCGACATTGGCAAATACTTACATTTTCTCTTCTTATTTTCTTTAAATAAGAAAATGTCAAGTTGTCAACTTCGTTGAGTTAATTTAATAACAGCTACCTATATTTCCAAGTTGTTTGAAATAGTGTGCAAAAGCTAAAGAGAGATGAATGAAGAAAAGATAAAGGTCCACACAACTTTGAGTTTTAAGCTAAGGGCATGCTTTACAATCAATTGAGTCACCAGGTTTGAGAATAAGGTGCGATTTCTAAATTTAGTGGCCGGTGAATCACCGATCAAAAAGCTGATTTTAAAGAGATTCATCATCGATCTAGTGGTTGGTGCATCATTAATTAAAGAGAAAGCAGCCGCCAGATTTAATGATTTAATGGGATCTATAGATATAGTGGTTTTTGTGAACCGCTTTTTCTTTTCTTTCCACAAAAATTCAAACAATATCAAGCTTGAGCTTGAGCTTGGGTGGGATTGAAGAAAATTTGTCGAACGAATACAAAGGTATTTTTTTTTTATTATTGAGAAAGTAAAAGAAGATTATTCAGTAGCCATCACAAGAAGTTTCATTACATTTCTTCCATTTTATGGCAGACGGAAAAGAATATCTAATGATCGACTCACCTTTAAGAACGTGAACCTCAAAAAGATGATTTATTGTGATGTTACTATGGCGGTACTAACAATCTAGTCTAGCATACAAAGGGTGCCTTTGACCACTTGAACATCGATTGCTAGCTTCACGTAGCCTTTCCAAGACATCTCAGGAACGCGTTGTGTGACAGTTGGTATCCAGACTTTCAATTTTACCCTTATGAGTTGTTTGGTCCGTAACGAGAATATCTCGAGATTGTAATTTCGAATTTACAATACAACATCTTATATGTAAAAAATAATTTTAAAAAATTGATATAGAGTTAATATCGATTTTTAGCTAATTCCTACAACCAAAGCACCAAACACATCACAAATGTAATCCAAAATTTTATATCAAAATTACTCACTTTCTTTTAATTTGTTTTTTCTTAGTTTGATTGAGCACGACATTTAAAAAAGTAAAAAAAACTTTTAAATTTTGTTATTTTAAACTACAGATATGTATAATGTTTGTGGTTTTAAACATATCATGTGGAATGCAGAAATTAAAGGTTGCCAATTTTTTTTATATTTTTCTTTACAGAAACTAAAAAAAATAAAAATTAAGACAAATAAATTAAAACGGAGGAATAACATCTTAGACCGAGTAACCAAACGCATCCCTTGATGAGCTATTAATAGCCACAAAAAATATCCAACTTATTTTAGATCTTAAATAGTAAAATTCTTTTGTTAAATTTATTAAGTATTTTCAATCAAATACGATCATATTACCCAACTTATTTTAGATTTGTATTTTCAAAAATAAAAAAGATTTAAATTTAATCAATCAAATGCCCTCATATAATATTGAACTGGAGGAGCGTACTACTAATAATTGTGCGGTTGTTTCCAAACAATAGCCAAGGTGCAGGTAGGAACCGAACAAGAGAGATATTTGGGTGAAACCGAACAAGGGAATTGGGTCGGATCTGGGTGGATTTAATTAAAGGAAGAATAACCTATATATACATAAGAATAGGGTATATTTATAAAATATGACGATATTTTTCAATTTACAAAACAAATTGGGGATGAGTTATTTTGTTCAGAGGCTGCAATCGTGGGTGGCCGTTTAAATTAGGAGCAACTCAAAGCCATACTATAACTGTAGTGACATAATTGGGCGAAAAGTATAACGAAGGGTTCGAATAAACAATGTTTGAAAATTCAGGGTTTGAATAAACAATGTTTGAAAATTCAGGAGTATTATTGACCCTTTATTTTCATGCTGCTTTGAATTGATTGTCTTATCTCATTTTTTTTTTATCATGCTTTATCTTAAGCCGAGAGTATTTTGAAAGCAGAGATGTATGTAAATTCTATATTCCCAGTGAATTACACTAGTTGTTATTGTTGCATTATTAACTATACGTTGTTTCCAAGCAACAGCCAATTGGAGATAGAAAAAGAACAAATTGTTGACTCGGTAACTTTGCATCGCCACCAAAGTCAACAGTTAAAGGACCAAAGTCGAAGCTTCCGACCATTGCAATCTCTTTTACAAAGGAAAAGGATCTTTCTCAGCACCACTGTCAATGCTTAACCTCTACAAGACGACCCTCTACTATACTTCACCAACACTTGCCCCAAATTAGGTCATTTTAGAGTACACGTCGCAATGTCCGATCTCGTAGGAGGTGCTGCTTTGGGTCCAGTCTTTGACATACTATACAAAGCAGTTCTTGATGTTGGTATAAACATCGCCACTTTCCGCTCCAAATTCCTCTGCTTAAAGCAGACATTAATGGAAATCGAACCAGTTTTCGCTGATATTGAGAGGCTAAGCAAAGCTCTAGATGGCCGAGACGAAGAAGTAGAGATGTTTAGGAAGCGCCTGATGAAAGGTGAAGAGCTAGTTCGCAAGTGTTCCAAGACTAAATGCTACGACGCGTTGAAGAAGTGGAAGTACTCCAAGGATCTCACCAAGTTGGAAAGTTCACTGGTTAAGTTCTGCCAGATGCACGGGTTGATTCAGGTGTGTAGAGATACTAAAATGATTCTGGTTGAGTGTAAAAAACATGGTAAGAAATTGGACGAGGTTCACTCGATGATGAGAAATATGTCGTTGATGGCATCGGGTAGTAGTATTGGGTTTACAAATTCTAGTGGGTCTTCAGGGTGGATGAGTGGTGGTGGTTCTAGTTTTGGCAGCTCAAATGGAAATGGGTTTTCAGGATGGGCTGATGTGCCCCAAATTCCTCATTCTGTGGTTGGATTTGAAGTGCCACTTCAAGAATTGAAATTGAAACTGCTTGATGAGAAAGATCAGGTGGTTGTTCTTTCTGCTCCTGCTGGATGTGGAAAGACTACTTTGGCAGCTATGGTTTGTCAAGAGGAAGATATCAAAGGTATTTCATGTTTATTGTTTGTCATGTAAAATGTGTCTGATACTATTAATACTGCTAAATTAGTCCTTCCCTAGTTTATAAGATGTAATTGAAATTGGCTTTCTTAAAATAGGTCCATGATCTATTTTAGAAGAAACTACTTGTATTCCTTTGTAAGTTCAAAAAGCTAATTCTCCACTTTGGGTGTGTTTGGTATGAAGGAAAATGGTTTCCATGGAGAATCTTTTCTTGGAAAACAAGTGGGTTTCTTACTTATTTTCTAGTGGTTGGTAAGTAAGAAAAAATATTATCCCAAAAATATTTATATGTAATCTAGCAAAACACTATGCGGTGGGGGTTTGGGGGTGGGATGGTCAAGGGGTAGGGGTTGGGGGCGCTGGCCGGATGGCGAGGGGACAATGAACTTGGATAGTCACTTATGAAACTTGTTTTCCCTACTCCATTTTCCTTATTTTTAAGGACTTGTTTTCCTAGAGAAAAGGTTTTTCAACACATTTTGACTAACCAATCATGGAAAAATGTTTTCCTCCATACTAAACACACCCTTTGTCCTCGAATCGCGTGAACTCAAATGACTACCTGGATCAATTTCTCTATGACTTAAATCGATTCTTACTCTGTCCATTTATCGGTTGAATTCTCATCTATGCGTTTTTGTTTTATGATTACATTGGAACCACTTGAATACTTCACATGAACATAATACTATGTTTTCTTGTTAGGCAAAGAATAGAGAAAAGAGAAATTTGTGTTCTGGGTTGTGATTTACTCTATATACGCAGTTTATAGCTTTACCTTTTCCTGTGGTTTCACAATATCCTTCTGACAGCATGGAAGAAAGCCCCTTGTACCTAAAGTCTAGCTCGTCTCTGATCCCATAAAAGAAGAAATATAGCTGCTTCTTTTTTGTAAATCCACTTATTGCCTATCTGATTACTGAAATTATGGCAAGACTAGTTGACATGTAATGTTGCATCATGTTCGTATGTTATATTAAGTTTCTTGCTGAACTTTCAGCATATTTGATCTAATTCTCTTAACAGACAAATACAGGAGCATCTTTTTTGTCACTGTTACCAAAACACCAAATATCAAACGCATTGTTGGGGAAATTTTCGAGAAGAAAGACTACAAGGTGCCAGAGTTTTCTACTGAGCAAGATGCAATCTCCCAACTCAATAACCTCCTTAGACGAAGTGCATCTCAACCTGTATTGCTGGTGCTTGATGATGTTTGGTTTGAATCAGATTTCGACATCGAGAATTTTGTATTTCAGATACCTGGATTTAAGATTCTGGTCACTTCGAGATTTGTGTTCCCAAAATTTTATACATATAAATTAAATCTTTTGAGTGAAAAGGATGCCAAGGCTCTCTTCTGCACTTCAGCTTTTAAAGATAGCATCCCTAATGTGCGGCTTGATCTTGTTCATAAGGTAAAAGACTATCTTCGTTTACAAAGGTCTTTTTGAGTAATTATTAGGTTATGAATTCATGTGAAATGTATACGCTATTGTGCATGTGCTTGAAAGAAAAAAGAGTGAAAATGCATCTGTTGGAATCTACTTCTGTTACTGCTGATTTACTAGAATAATAAGTAGTTTAGCATAGGAGGAGTCTTGTTTAAATTTATAGTTAGTTAGATCAGTTTAGTTGAGATAATTTAGGTTTTTGAATTTTATTCTGCAGATTTTCTGTTTTGAAATTGGCTATTTAAAGCCTTCTATGCTTAATACAAGTTTAGAGACAATTTCAATCATTTTTAATCTACTTGCTCCTCCACCATCTTTTAAAAATCCAACAGCATCTTTGCTAAATAATATAGATCTGATTTCTAAATAAGACCTCCCCAAATTCATTTATGATATAAAGTTCTCTGCTTTGTGGATCTAAATGATGGCATGGAATGGCAGGTTGTGAGAAGTTGCGGCGGTTTTCCACTGGCTCTAAGAGTTGTAGGACGTTCATTGTGTGGCCAGCCTGAGGTGATATGGTTTAACAGAGTAATGATGCAGTCTAAAAGACAAATTCTCTTCCCTACTGAGAATGATCTGCTTCGTTCTTTGCAAGCCAGCATCGATGCCTTGGATGAAAAAGTTCTTTACAGCAGCAGAGAAACAACTACATTAAGAGACTGCTACCTGGATTTAGGATCATTTCCTGAAGATCAAAGAATTCATCCTGCTGCTCTTTTGGATATGTGGGTGGAACGATACAATCTAGATGAAGATGGCATGAATGCAATGGCCATCTTCTTTGAACTGTCTTCACAAAACCTGGTTAATCTCGCCCTTGCAAGGTATAACTTGCTTCAATTTGTCTTGAAACTGTACTGTCTTTGCTACTTCATGCATGGAACCACTACATGAATATTTATCTGTTTGGAACTAATTTAGAACTCATAGAGTTAGGTCGGTAGAACATTCCAGTGGCTGGCTTCATTTTATCCCGGTTCCACCTTTTTGGTCTATGGTGTATCCCATTGTTGAACTTATCAAGTTAGCTGATTCATTGAATAGATTCTTTATCCAATATCTGATTGTTTAGTTCATGCTGATTCACAGAAAGGATGCACCAGCAGTTGTTGGCTTACATAATTTACATTACATACAGCAGCATGATATGCTGAGAGAACTGGTCATCCACCAGTGTGATGAGAAGCCGGTAGAAGAGAGAATGAGAATATATATCAACATCAAGGGGAATGACTTTCCTACGTGGTGGTTTGAACAAAGACATCAGCTGCTTCAAGTGGAGGTTTTGTCTATAATCACAGGTTTGTTATCCATCCTTTCTCCTTTTTGGTCAAAATTAGAAATGTCTTCTGCAAATTTGCTTCATCTTATCTCTGCTATTGGAATTGCAGATAAAGATTTCTCCTCTGAGTGGTATGACGTGCAATGTCCTAAAGTTGAAGTCCTTGTATTGAACTTTGAAACAAGTACCTATAACTTACCCCCTTTTGTAGTACAAATGAGCGAATTGAAGACTCTGATTATGACAAATAATGGTTTCTTCCCAGCCAAATTGAATAACTTTCAGCTTTGTTCTCTGCTCAATCTTAAGAGAATCAACCTGGAACGCATTTCTGTTACATCGATTTTCACATCCAATTTGCAGCTACCAAATTTGCGCAAAATCTCCCTGATCATGTGTGAAATCGGGGAGGCATTTGAAAACTCTGCTGCCAACATGCCTTACATGTGGCCAAAACTCGTGGAGATGAATATCGAGTACTGCAACGACTTAGTAGAAGTACCAGCTGAAATATGTGATCTTGTTGATCTTAAAAGGCTCAGCATCTGTTATTGTCCCGAACTGGTTGCCCTTCCCGAAGAGCTTGGGAGGTTGACAAATTTGGAAGTACTAAGGCTTCATTCTTGCACAAAATTGGCTGAGTTGCCAAAATCAATTGTAAAACTTAGTAGATTGGGATTTCTTGATGTATATGATTGTGTAGATATGGACTGCTTGCCAATGGAAATGGATCAACTCTGTTCTTTACGGACCGTCTGCATGGGAAGTCGCCTGGGGTTTACTGAGCTTCCCAATTCTGTGCTGAAACTAGTGCAGTTGGAAGATGTTGTATGTGATGAAGAAACAGCCTCTTTATGGGAATATTTTAAGGAATATCTGAGGAATCTGAGAATCACTGTGATAAAGGAAGATATCAATTTGAATTTGCTGCATAAATCATTATTTATCTGATTTCAAGTAAGATGCTGTTGGAGCACTTGCATTGGTGGAACTTGAATATGGATGGATAGAGCAAAGCAACCACTGGAATAACTTGATCAACAGCAACAATCAAGGTAAGTTTCTTGAGGCGACTTTGGAGTAGAACAAAATGAGCTGAACTGGTAGCCATGTGTGAAGGCTATTAACAGTTGCATGTGTTCTCAATATTCCAACACATAAGGACTTTCTCCAATATTATTTTCAGTGAAAAGATGCAGCTCAAGATTGATCATTTCACTTAATAAGTTTCATACAACTGTCAAGGAATTGACATCTTATTTGGAGCTGTCGTTAGAGTTGGAATGCAGAAAAGCTAGTGCAGTAGATTAATGTAAGTTTGAACTTTAGTAGGCTCATAAAGAACATAGTGTATTGATTTATGGAACGGCCATCCATTTACATCCTTAAATTTGGATAGGGCTTTGGACCCTGACCCTGATGTATTCCTATTTATGCATGTAAAGCGATCCATAATAATATAGATGCTTCTTTGTCAAAAGGAAGATTAGTTGTAGGTCCACAGCTAGTCCAATGGATTAGCAGTAATTCCTATTTAGTGCTAATGATTTTTCCTCTTTTTTAAACTTATATGTTTGGTTGAATTAAGAGTGTGTTTTTGTTTTGAGTGTATATAATATGTATATGTGATAAGAATCGGGTTATTTGAATAAAACAAGAAAGTATTGCGGAGCGAAAATATGAAGATTAAAGGCAAAATTTAAAAATATGTGAAATTCGAGAATAAAATCCCCAAATTTTAAGATTAAGTGATAAGAACCGTAATTGATCTTAGTATTCGAAATTAGTGGATTAAGATTAATTACGTTACTAATAGAGTTAATTCAAGAACTTATATCAAAAGGTGTTCTAAACTCCTATTTCGAAGAAATTAGAGACAATATGTATATATTAGGGTATCTCGCCAAATGAAATGGCAAAATAACATCGGAACTAAGCAGGAAAATATTTTTGGCTTTGCAAAGGTTATTTTACTATATTTAAAATTCAAGAAATTTGACCAATTAATTGCAAATGTGGCGAGCCAAAATTGAGTGTCAACACACGTTATAGTTAACGGATATCTTTAGCCAAAAACACAATTTTTTGAAAGATGCAGCTCAAGGTTGATCAAATAACTTCTAAGATTAATAAATCATAACACTGTCTGCAATTCACATCTTGTTTGAGGCTGATATTAGATCTAGAATACATAAAAGCTAGTAGCAGTTGGCACAGCAAACCAATGTGAATTTGAACTTTGGGAGGCTAAAAGGAAAGTTCAGTACATTAGTTTTGTGGGAGGGCCTTCCTTCTTATCCTTAATTGGCTATGCAAAAATCGATTTGGTTTGACTGCAAATTTCTGTCGGAGGCTTGTGCTCTATGCAAGATCTTTATTCGTTTCGCGCAAAATTCCTGTACTCCCTTACCTGCGGTTATCATGCAGGCATTCCCAAACCTGATGGCTTGTTTGTCTAGCCAAGTGACACTGAATTGAATGTAAGTCTGTATTGCGCCTCAACGCATTTCGGGAAGATATGCTAGCTCTCAGTTCGAATGACATTTCACTCCAAACCACAAGGCATTTGTTGATTCTTCAAAATGAGCTAGTTCGGACCTCCACTTAGTTTCATTCAAGCTTCATTTTGGTCATGAATAGATTACCCAAGTTCGGATCAAGAAGTAGTGACAATTGCCCTATAAGAACTCGCTTGCATTCACAACTCAAATTGAAAAGGTGCATTTATGCTCTTCAATTCTTAAGGATGAGTTACGAATTTCAGGTAATCATATAACACTAAAAGTGGCAAACTCCTATCTAATTACCATTTTACCCTTCCACTAAATTAAAATCTAATTAAATAGTAGTAATATTTCATTTACGTAAATATACTTTCTCCATTCCATAATAAGTGACTTTTAGGCTTATGCACACCTCTTAAGAAAGTGCTCACTCCTAAAAAATTAGGAATATTTTTACTAACTTATCCCTAATTAAATGCCTAGAAAAAGAAAAGCTTAATGATTTTTGATTATGTAAATAAGAGTCATTTTGAAAGAAGAAGATCAATTTTTTCTTGAAATCCTAAAGAACCACTTATTTTGAAACAAAATGAAAAGCCTAAAAAGTCACTTATTATGGAATGGATTTTACTTTTACTTTTACTTGTTCACTATTCCAAAAATAGATTTTCATTTATACTTGTCATTTTTCGCATATCAAGATAAGACAACTTTTTTCTTCCTATTTTACCTATAGTATTAAATACTCACTTCAAATCATTTTTTTAAATCCAATAAAAATATGCCCCAATTAATTTGGGTAAATTGGTAAATTGTGTGCTTTATTTAATTTTCTTAAACAACGTGAAAAGTCCAAAGTGAACAAGTAAAAGTGAACGGAGGGAGTAAATTATTTTACAATAAATTGTACTAGCTAGGTAAACTGAATAATTTACTGGTCTTTAATGATTATAATCCCACGGTTTGCCCTTTAACAGTTGAATGTATTCTTTATCGTATCATTTTAGGTTAGGAAGATGATAAAAAGAGAAAATTACACCCTATGTTTTTAGTGTAACAATGCTATCAAAATTGACCCATATTTTCAAATCTTACAAAAAATATTGCGGAGGCGGTGTTGTGGTTGTTGCCCGACGGAGCTCCGATGATGAGTTTCGGCGAGAAATCTCGGGTCATGCCAACGGTGGGGAAGTCGCCGGAGGTGGAGAAACTGGTAAGTACTGGGGTAATGGGTGTATAATAGTGTATAATATCGTACATGGGTATAGACACACCTCTATACAGGTTTATACACCCATATACATAATGTAATCAGTCCAGATCTATGTTTTATACCTACTTATACAATATTGTATAATTGTCTATAAATGAGTATATGTGCGTTATTTTGTGTATAATATTGCATAATTATATTTTTTAGTGTATATACCTACACATTATACACCTTCAAACACCTATATACATAATGTAACTGTCTTTTGTATATAAGTGTATAACACTGTATAAAGTGTTATTAGGCTAAAGCTTTGCAATGTAAGTTTTGGAATTTCTTTTTGCAATATAACTAAGCAAATTGTATATTTCTGAAATTTTCCCATATAAAAATGATCTTTTCATTATCTCTTCTTTATTTCATTGTTTATTACACATTAATACAGAATTTCATTACAAGTCGAGATGGTAGGAAGTCTACAAGTAGGAAGCCTCTTAGTAAAAAAGTTGAAAGATAAAATTGTACGTCCTTTAAATATTGAACGACATTTTTGTCCTTTAAGTAAGCACTACTTCATTTATATTTTTGTACAAATATTTTAATATGCACTACAAAATTAAATAAGAGATAAAGTTAACCCTTGCATCATGCACGTTCATTTTATACATGTTTATATGCCCATATACATAATGTAATCAGTCCAGATCTATATTTTATACCTACTTATACAATATTGTATAATTGTGTATAAATATGTATATGTATTTTCCTGTATAATATTGTATAATTATATTTTTAGTGTATATACCTGCACATTATACACCTTCAAATACCTATATACATAATGTACCTGTCTTTCGTATATAAGTGTATAACACTATATAAAAGCTTCTTCTTTTTTGCGCGGATTGCCCTTCTTTTGGGGTGGTCTTTAATTTTTGCCCCTCAAATTGGTGGTTTTTAATTTTTTTCCCTTCGCCTAATACCCCAAGGTTCTGAGTTCGAACCCATCTTAGTAAATAAAAGAAGGAATTTCGCAAGGCAGAGGTTTGGATTCGCAAGACAGAATTTTGCCTTCAAGACTCTACCTTAATGCAGAATTTCAAGGCAGATTTTTGCCCAAAACTCTACCTTAAGGTAGAGTTCGAAACTCTGCCTCAAGCAGGCAAAATTCTGCCTGCAGGCCTAACTTTGGCCCGAATAGGCTTAAGTTTGCTGCAAAACTCTGCCTTACGAATTTTATTTTTAACTGAGTCGGGTTCAAACCCTAAACCTTATGTTATTAGGCGAAGAATAAAAATTAAAGATCACCAGTTTGAGGGGCAAAAATTAAAGACCCTCTCAAAATAAGGGCATTCCTGCGAATTGCCCGTATAAAAGTATTTTTTAGGCTAAAGCTTTGCAATGTAAATTTTGGATTATTTTTTTTGCAATGTAAGTGAGCAAATTGTATATTTTTGAAATTTCCCCATATAGAAATGATCTTTCATTATCTCTTCTTTATTTCATTGTTTGTTACACATTAATACATAATTTCATTACAAGTCTTGACATGGTAGGAAGTCTATAAGTAGGAAGCCTCTTAGTAAAAAGTTAAAAAGTTGAAAGACCAAATTGTACGTTCTTTAAATATTGAACGACATTTTTGTCGTTCAAGTAAGCACTACTTCAATTATATTTTTGTACAAATATTTTAATATACACTATAAAATTAAATAAGAGATAAAGTCAATCCTTGCATCATGCACGTTCATTGTATGCATTAAATTTAGGCATTTGATAAGAGATAAAGTTAATCCTTGCATCACATTCATATTATGCATTAAATTTAGACATTTGTTTTTAGTAACTGTAATCCCCAATTAACTTTTGTTGAATGTTAAATTTATTACTTTTATATTTATATTAGTGTACAATGTACCAGTGTTACCTCGTTTTAATGGATATACCCTTTAGGCATTAAAAATGGAGAAATTTAACCGTCACTTTGGTGACTTTTCTGCTTCCTAATTCAATCACTTATGAAAAATCATTCAATATATTCATGGAAAACTCATTTACTAAGTATTCTTCTTCGGCTCTTTCAACAGAAGAGCGGCCAAACTGCAGGCTGCGACAATTAAATTTGGTCTGTCTATGTGCATTTTGGTAATCCATTTCATCTAATTCTCTTGTAATAGAAGTAGAATATATCCACTACTCCTCGAGCAAAGTTTTTTGTTCGAAATTTTTTAACGTTAGATATAAAAATATAAAACTAAAATAATCACAGAAGATTGCATCCACCAAACTCATCATTTTAATTTTTGGTCTTGCTTAAAGTTGTTCTTCCGTAAAATACAACTTTGTCCTCCTTTTTGAATTTCAATCCAGCTTCACTTTACACTTAATTGATTTACTATTAGGATTGTGATTGTGAATATAAGAGTGATACTTCACTCTTTTCAAAAACTATATCTGACAAACGGTTGTAATTGTTGTTCTAATGTTAAAATTTACAATGCTAATCGGCCCTAATCCTCTGAAATAATATATTTCGTTTCGAACCATGTTTAGCACTATGTGACTTTTATTCTAACTATTAATACAGTTTTTGTTTTTTTTCATGTTTAGCTCTAACTAACTATTAGTAAAGCTTCTTTTTTTTCTTTTTCCCCAGGATAAATTATAAAAATTTGTGAAGATGAGCATAGAATGTAAAAGTGATTGGGTGAATGGACTACAAATTGGCTAATTAGCATCTATGTTTTACTTTCTTTGCATTTGAAAGTGTATATGTTTACGTCTCATTGCTATTTTTTTGACAATTGATCGATATCTTTTTATTCCGATCAATTTGAGATCTGCTTTTAAGTTTGCTTTAATATTAATCCTAGCTTATATTTTTTTCCTTTAAATGTTTTGTATCTCATGCACATGTTTTCAGTTGTATTGAAAAGTTTGTACCTACTAATATAGAATACGCATGCAACGCACGTGTTCGAAAACTAGTTATGTAATGTAATTACATGCTTCATATATATCTTTTATTAGTTTATAAATAAAACAAATTATAAGTTTTAGCTTATATTCACATGAGTTGGTAAGAAATTTAATTAACAGTTGGGTCTCTTATTAACTATTTAAAATAAAGATATTATTTTTTGAAAAACAACATTTGTTATTTGAAATTTTTGTTACCTCATTATAATTATTTAAGTGGTATTTTTAACGGAAAATTTTGTTTATTTAAGTATCTTGTAATTGATAAAATCTAACATCTCTTAAATACACACACATTATTCACTAATTAGAGATTATTTACTTGTTCATATAAAAATGCTCATTTAATTTTTTATAACTACTTAATATTTAGTTTACATTTTATAAAATAAAAAAATAAAATAAAAAATCCTCAGTCTATGTAATTATCACTTCACAAAATTATTGAGATCAACAACTGTTATTCTTTTTGAGTGGACTAGAAAGTTCTTTTTATATTTATCAACAATTCGGAGTTACGTGTTATATGCATGATAACAAATAGTGTGACATTAAGAATTATCTTGTAATTACGTTATGAATAAAAGCGTGTATCTAATTATCAAATTATGTAATTACTTGAGCTGTGGGTATAATAACAAGAAGTCTCGGACACATCTTACTCCTTACATGACAAATTTTTCTTTGTCAAAAAGAAATGCTATTGTTCTATATTGAAAAATAATTCAATTTTTGGCTTTTAATTTTATCTTCAGTGATCATTTGGCTCGGAACAGTGATCTATCGAGATTAAAATTCCAAATTCATAATCCAACATTCTATATGTAATAGATAACGCAAAGATTTTGATAATACAATATTTAATACCTGTTTTAGCTAATTCCAAACACATACCTTAACAAATATAATCCTAAGTTTTATACCGAAATTAGTATCTTAATCCTCATAACCAACCAATCCCTTAATGAGCTATCTATGGCCACAAAAATTTAACTTGTTTTAGATCATAATTCTGTTTTAAAGAAAACGACACCGTATAAAATCGAATGAAGGGAGTAATAACTACTATAACCGTATACGTTGTTTCCAAGCAACAGCCAAGTGGACCAATTCTTGACTCCGTAACTTTACATTGCCACCAAAATCAGTTAAAGGACGAAAGTCGAAATTTCCGACCAATTGCTGTCTCTTTTCGTATGATCTTTCTCAGCACTGCACCACTATCAATGCTTACTTAGTACTTTAGTAGTGCACACTCTCTTCACCAAGACTTAACCAGATTAAGCCACTTCGCAGTTCAGCTGGGGCGGAGCTAGGTTGGGCCGAGGGTTCATCCGAACCTAAAAATTACACTAGTTAAAATTATTTTTGGTTTCTTCGTGTGTTTACAACTTGATATTTTTGAACCTCTTCCTAAAAATCCTAGCTCCGCCGCTAAGTTCAGCAATGGCCGCGAGTCTCGTGGGAGGAGCTGCTCTTGGTCCAGTCTTTGACATACTATACAAAGCAGTTTTTGATGTTGCCAGAAACATCGCCACTTTCCGTTCCAAATTCCTCAGCTTGAAGCAGACATTACTTGAACTCGCACCAGTATTCTCGGACATTGAAAAGCTAAGCAAAGCCTTAGACGGCCGAGACGAAGAAATAGACATGCTCAAGAACCTGCTCATGAAAGGTGAAGAGCTAGTTCGCAAGTGTTCCAAGACTAAATCCTATGATGCCTTTAAAAGATTGAACTACTCTAGGAAACTGACCAAGTTGGAAAATTCACTGGTGAAGTTCTGCCAGATACACGGTTTAATTCAGGTGTGTAGAGATACTAAAATGATTC
This sequence comes from Lycium barbarum, assembly GCF_019175385.1. Lineage (NCBI taxonomy): Eukaryota > Viridiplantae > Streptophyta > Magnoliopsida > Solanales > Solanaceae > Lycium > Lycium barbarum. Next base: position 99,369,510 of record NC_083348.1, on the reverse strand, counting down.
TGGTTGAGTGTAAAAAACATGATAAGAAATTGGACGAGGTTCACTCGATGATGAGAAATATGTCGTTGATGCGGTCGGGTAGTAGTTTTGGCAGCTCAAATGGAAATGGGTTTACAGGATGGTCTGATGTCCCCCAAGTTCCTGATTCTGTGTTTGGGTTTGAAGTGCCCCAAGTTCCTGATTCTGTGTTTGGGTTTGAAGTGCCACTTCAAGAATTGAAATTGAAGCTGTTTGATGAGAAAGATCAAGTGGTGGTTCTTTCTGCTCCTGCTGGCTGCGGTAAGACTACTTTGGCAGCTATGGTTTGTCAACAGGATGATATCAAAGGTATTGCATTTTTATCTTTTGTCATTTAAAATGTATATTACACTGTTATTGCTGTTAAATTAGTCCTTTCTAGTTTGTAAGATGTATGCCATGTATTTCATTAATTGTGAACCTGTTTTTTTAGTAGGCGTTTGGCCATAGATTCCAAATATTTTTCACTTTAATTATTTGGAATTTGTGAAGTTGGTGTTGAAAATGGAATTGTGTTTGGTTATACTTTTTGCAAAGGAGAGAACAAAGCACTTTATTTGGAATTTATGAAGATGGAGCTGGAAAACGGATTTGGAGCACTTTTCTAAATTTGGAATCCAACTCCAAGTTGGATTTCAAAATTTTATAACCAAACGTTGATTTTGAAATAAAGTGAAAAACTATTCCGAAAAAGAGTGAATAACCTCTTGGCAAAACGGTCTATTAGTAATTCCGTGATCTCCTTTGGAAGATACTACTTGTATTCCTTTGTGAGTTCAGTTAGCTAATTCTCCCCTATGTCTTAAAATGGGATGAACTTGAAGGCTAGCTGGATCAATTTCTTTATGACTTTATCGATTCTTACTCTGTTTTATCAGTTGAATTCTAATGTGTATGTCTTTTAGTTTTATGATTGCATAGAACCACTTGAATATTTCATACAAACATCATGTCATGTTTTCTTGTTAGGCAAAGAAAAAAGAAAAGAGAAAATGTGTTCTGGGTTGCGATTTACTGTATCTATATGCAGTTGTATAGCTTTTCCTTTTCCTCTGGTGTCACAATTTCCTTTGGATGTATGTGGAATTGGCCCCTTGTACCTAAAGACTAGCTTGCTGATCCCATAAAGAAGAAATGTATATTTTTTTGGGTAAATCCACTTTAAGCTATACACACACTACTGAAATTATGGCCAGACCAGTTGACATGTGACGTTGCATCATGTTCTTATGTTATACTAAGCTTCTTGCTGAACTTAAGCATATTTGATCTAATTATCTCTTAACAGCCAAATACAGGGGGGGCATCTTTTTTGTCACTGTTACAAAAACACCAAACATCAAGCGCATTGTTGCGCAAGTTTTTGAGACGAGAGACTATAAGGTGCCAGAGTTTGCATCTGAAGAAGTTGCAATCCACCAACTCAATAACCTCCTTAGGAGAAGTACATCTCAACCTGTATTGCTGGTGCTGGATGATGTTCGGTCTGAATCAGAGTTCGTCATCGACAAACTTAGATTTCAGATACCTGGATTTAAGATTTTGGTCACTTCGAGAGTTGTGCTTCCAAAATTTTATACATATAAATTAGATCTTTTGAGCGAGAAGGATGCAGAGGCTCTCTTTTGCGCTTCAGCTTTTAAGGATAGCATCCCTAATGTGCCACTTGATCTTGTTCATAAGGTAAAAGACCATCTTCGTTTACAAAGGTCTTTTTGAGTAACTATTTGGTTCCGAATTCATGTGAAATGTATGCGCTACTGTGCATGTGCTTGCAACATAAAAAGGTGAAAATGCATCAGTTAAAATTTGCTTCTTTTACTGTTTGACTTACTAGAATGATAAGTAGTTTAGTTATAGAAATCTTTGTTGTAATTTAGATTTAGTTAAATATGTTTAGTTGAGACATTATAGCTTTTTGAATCTTATTTTTTTGGAACTTTTGTTTTTAAGTTGGCAACTTTAAGCCTTTTCAACCATTTTTTATCTCCTTGCCGAAGCAGAGCTTTGGCGTAACCGGTAAAGTTGTTGTCATGTGACCAGGAGATCACGGGTTTAAGTCGTGGAAACAGCCTCTTGCAGAAATGTAGGGTAAGGCTCCGTACAATGGATCTTTGTGGTCCGGCCCTTCCCCGAACCAGCCCATAGCGGGAGCCTCTATCCCAATTTATGTGATACACTTTACTTTTTAATCTGTCCAAAAAAGAACGATACATTTCTTTATTTGAAAACAATTTAACTTTAAACATTACATTTTACGCTTAACGAGATGATCTATAATCACATAAATATCTTTGGCTTATTTTAGACCACAAGATTCAAAGGTCTTCTTTTATTTCTTAAACTCCATGCCGAATCAAACTATACCACATAAATTGGACGGAGGGAGTAACTTATAAAGTTCTCTGCTTTGTGGATCTAAATGATAGCAGGTGGTGAGCAGTTGTGGCGGTTTTCCACTGGCTCTAAGAGTTGTAGGCCGTTCATTGTGTGGCGAGAATGAGGTGATATGGTTTAATAGAGTAATGATGCAGTCTAAAAGACAAATTCTCTTCCCTACTGAGAATGATCTGCTTCGTTCTTTGCAAGCCAGCATTGATACCTTGGATGAAAAAGTTCATTGCAACAGATTAAGAGACTGCTACCTGGATTTAGGATCATTTCCAGAAGATCAAAGAATTCATCCTGCTGCTCTTTTGGATATGTGGGTGGAAAGATACAATCTTGATGAAGATGGCATGAAAGCGATGGCCATCTTCTTTGAATTTTCTTCACAAAACCTGGTTAATCTCGCCCTTGCAAGGTATAAATGGCTTAAATTTTTTCTTGAAACTCTACTGTGTTTGCTAGTTCATACATGTAACCACTACGTGGAACCAAACTAGAAGAAAGTTAAAGGGGAAAAGGCCAAGAGAAGCAACAGAGTTAGTTGGTCACATGCACACGCTTGCTGACTATCTGTTTGTGTGCATTAGTATTTAATGTGCTGAAGCATTGAAATATCCTTATTGAGGATTCTATTCCACTTTCTAAATAATTTTGGAGAAAATATTAAGTTTCATGAGATAAGAAGAATTGGAACTTTAGAACATTCCAGTGGCTGGCTTAGATATAATTACTGTCCAATGCCTTTCAGTGATCTGATTTATAAAAAACCCAGCAAATGTATAGGTTTTGTATATTTAAGTATAAATTTACATATAATATACATAATCAGTGCACATGTTTTGTATATTTTGACTAGCGTCCGTAATTAATTTCGGCCGACGGGCCAAAAATGAAAAAAAAGCCCTTCTTTATCCTGGTTCCAACTTTTTGTATACTCAACTTCTTCTGTGCTGATCGTTGAACTTATCTGATATCCTTGAATAGATTCATTTTCCAATATCTGATTAAACTTGGTTCATGCCGATTCACAGAAAGGATGCATCAGCAGTTGTTGGCTTACATAACTTGCATTACATACAGCAGCATGATATGCTGAGAGAACTGGTCATTCACCAGTGTGATGAGATGCCGGTAGAAGAGAGAATGAGAATATATATCAACATCAAGGGGAATGACTTTCCTAGGTGGTGGGTTGAACAAAGATTTCAACCACTTCAAGCGGAGGTTTTGTCTATAATCACAGGTTTGTTATTCATCCCTTGTCTTCTGCAGATTTTCTTTATTTTGTCTCTGTTACTTTGTTACCACATCATGAATTTGAATTGCAGATGAATCTTTCTCCTCCGACTGGGACTGGTATGACGTGCAATTTCCTAAAGTTGAAGTCCTTGTATTGAACTTTGAAACAAGGACCTATAACTTACCTCTTTTTATAGAGAAAATGAGCCAATTGAAGACTTTGATTGTGACAAATAATGGTTTCTTCCCAGCCAAATTGAATAACTTTCAGTTTTGTTCTCTGCTCAATCTTAAGAGAATTAACCTGGAACGCATCTCTGTTACATCCATTTTCACAGTCAATTTGCAGCTACCAAATTTGCTCAAAATCTCCCTGATCATGTGTGAGATTGCGGAGGCGTTTGAAAACTCTGCTGCCACAATGTCTTACATGTGGCCAAAACTCGTAGAGATGAATATCGAGTACTGCAACGATTTAGTTGAAGTACCAGCTGAAATATGTGATCTTGTTGATCTTAAAAGGCTCAGCATCTGTTATTGTCACGAATTGGTTGCCCTTCCCATAGAGCTTGGGAAGTTGACAAATTTGGAAGTACTAAGGCTTCATTCTTGCACAAAATTAGCTGAGTTGCCAGAGTCGGTAGTAAGGCTTAATAAATTGGGATTTCTTGATGTATATGATTGTGTGGATATGGATTGCTTGCCAACAGATTTGGATCGACTATGTTCTTTAAGGACCTTCTGCATGGGAAGCCGCCTGGGGTTTACTGAGCTTCCCAATTCTGTGCTAAAACTAGCTCAGTTGAAAGATGTAGTATGTGATGAAGAAACAGCTGCTTTATGGGAATCTTTTAAGGAATATCTGGGGAATCTGAGAATCACTGTGATAAAGGAAGACATCAATTTGAATTTGCTGCATAAATCATTATTTTTCTGATTCAAGTAAGATGCTGTTAGAGAACTTACCTTGGTGGAACTTAAATATGGATGGATAATGCAAAGCAAACACTGGAATAACTTGATCAACAGCTACAATCGAGGGAAGTTTCTTGAGGCGACTTTCGAGTAGAACAAAATGAGCTGAACTGGTAGCCATGGGTGAAGCTATAACAGTTGCATCTGTTCTAAATATCCCAATACATAAGGACTTTCTCCAATATTAGTGTCAGTGAATTTTGAAAGATGCAGCTCAAGATTGATCATTTCACTTCATGAGGTTCATACCACTCTCAGGAATTGACATCTTATTAGGAGCTGTCGTTAGAGTTGGAATGCAGAAAAGCTAGTAGTACAGTAGACTAATGCAAGTTTGAACTTTGGTAGGCTCATAACGAACCTAGTACATTGATTTTATGGAAGGACCATCCATTTACATCCTTAAATTTGGATAGGGCTTTGGACCCTGACCCTGATGTATTCCTTTTTATGCATGTAAAAGCAAAATCCATAGTAATATAGAAAGCTTCTTTGTCAAAAGGAAGATAGAACTCATTAGCAAAGAACCTTCTTGGGGCTAATTTCTTGCTGTATTTGATAGTATGTAATGGATTGTTTGCCAAGAGTGGTTATCCTTACGTAATATGAATTGGTTATTTTTATGTAATATTGGACTGAGAGAGACTTAAATGAAGCATCGTGGACAGTGAGTACTCATATAACCAAACCTGACTTGGCTTGGAATTGAGGCTTTTTGATGTTTGTGTTCCTCAAGGATCATTACCCCAATAATTTCTTGCGAAAAGATTTACTAACACATCTCATGGTACAACCTCAGGCGGATGAAAGTTGTGTTAATGACTTCGATGTAACATGACCATTGTAGGAAAACGTGCTCTACCACTAAGGAAAACTTAACATCAACCAGAAGGACTAGTTAAACTATACAGATAGGGAAATTTGTGCTAACAACATGTGTCATACACAAGCCCCAAGACTACCAAGCATCTCAACTTACAAAAACCACAAAGAGCACATGGTTTGTTTGCACAAATGCAAATAAGCAAAGTACAAGAGTTACAAAAGAACTTCACTGTATGACACTATAAGAGATTTTGAACTCAAGTATATTTCTGCCAATTTCTCCTATAGCGATAGAAGAAATAACTCGTGGGCACACTAAAAGCCCCTTCCAGGATAAGAACTTGACTAATTACAAGCATTGCAAACTACCCCCATGTTCTTGCTGCTGAGCGTTCAATAATCCAGAAATGTCCTTGTAAGATTGCAGATACTTTCTTTTCATGAGCATGGCATGCACTTACATTGCATATATGATCTCCCCACTGCTATCAATATCAAGATCAGGATCTGAATCCAAGTCATCCATGTCATCGTCCATCATTTCCAAGTTATACAAGCCAACTGGTGGAACTGTTGCCTCAGAGATTATTTGCATGATCGTATCTATGCTCTGCATTGGCTGGTCGGGCTCTTCGAACTGGTCACTAATCATCTTATCGTCCATTAAATCTGCTGGAAGATTCTTTAAAAACCATACATGGTTTCTGATTTCAGGCATTGTGATCCTCTGTGCCAAGTGCAAATGAAGATGAATTAAGCATAAGTGATGACTACAATCTATATTACTGTCGAGACTATTATGTGACACCCTTTTTACAGTATCTCAAAATGTTTGTCACACTTAATGAAATTACAAATTTTGGTTAATGTTCTCTTCATCCCAGTTTAAGTTCCTCTAACAAGAGTATGTATTTCCTACTATTAAAAGTATAATACACGAGTCAAATTATATTCTTCAACTTCATGCCAGTCAAACAGGACTGATGGGACTTGGGACCACATATGCTAAAGCAATGTAATTGGATGGCGGTCAGCAATTACTACAATAGGCAAAGCTTTGATCAGATCATAAGCCCCAATGCAATCACAACAGAAACATGCAAAAACTTCATCTACCCATTTCGCGACTGATTAATACCCCACTAACCTGTGCTGGATCTCCAACAAAGATCCTTGAGATTAAGTGGCGACATTCCTCAGATATCTGAATATTATCAGGAATAGAATACTGCACGCTCAGGATTCTCTGTGTAGTAAAGCCAGGGTTAAAATTTTTGTAATAAGAAATCCAAAAGAAATTGGAACAAAGTCATGACAATGATTAAGATGTACGTTTATCGTCTTCCGAAAATCTTTTGGTTCATCAGGATCCTCAAAAGGGTAAGCACCCACTAACATGACATACAATGTCACCCCACACGACCACACATCTGCAATCTGAAATAAAAACAATCTGTGACATTCTCCTGTTGATTGAATTTCATTTCAAAATAACACAAAGTACAAAAGTAAGCCACAATAATAGACTAAAACAGTAAGTACTCAACACATCAAAATACAAATTAAACATAATACTCAATCTACTGAATGCTCAGCTGGACATTCCAGATGACAATAAATGTCAGTCAAAGAAAAGCCCACTTCAGATGTGCAGGAAGGATTTATATGCATCATAAAAGGAATTTCCACAACAAACATTATTGGTACTTGCTGTTATTACTTTTTTACACAAGCGTCAGTACTGTTATTATATAGCGCATCAAACCAATTTACCTTGCCATCATACTCTTGCCTCAACAAAACTTCTGGAGCAATATAAGCAGGAGTTCCCACTGTTGATTTTGGTTGTGAATGCAGCAGAGAAGACTGCAAAAGGTGCAAGCCATGATTAAGAAATTGGGAACACATATGTATACAGATATGTACATGTATACAACAACAACATGCCCAGTATAATCAGATATGTACATGTATCTTTGTATGAAATTCAGACCACCTAGGTGGCCTTGTGAGTGGCTAATGATGGGGGAGACCTAGTACCTTAGAATACCCAAAATCACAAATTTTTAGCCGAGGAGCAGGGCTTCCATCAAGCAATGTATTTTCCAGCTTCAAGTCCCGATGACATACTTGCTTCAAGAAGAAATACAACAGAAACAGGCTGAATAAAATTCCAATATGATCTCCATATTTAATAAACTAAAAGAAATTGAGTAAACATTTCAAGGAAGTCATTACCATGGAGTGACAGTAGCTGACGCCAGATATAAGCTGCTGGAAAAAGAAGCGAGCCTGTGCAGGAAGACATTATGTAACCTCGGAAATCTTGCACAACTATATCCACACTGTTCTATAATTAGCAGATTAAATACCTCATCCTCATTGAAGCGCCCTGCATTAGAAATTCTCTCAAAAAGCTCCCCACCAGATGCATACTCCATCACAATAGCTAGATGAGTTGGCGTTAGAATCACCTAGAGTAAATTCTAAGCAGATCAGTCATACATATATAAAATCCTATCTACGATCTAAAGGGGCAGAAAGTGGCAAACCTCTTTGAATCTAATTATGTTAGGATGCCTCAGGGACCTGTGATTGATTATCTCCCGCTGAACGTTTTCATCTATCTGCAAAGCCAGAAAGTGGGAGAAGAAATGAGCAGTGTCATATGAAGCTTATAATTCCCACTACGAACTTGTCATCATACTGTTGAATTGGTCCTTTCATCTGATGTGCAAAAGAGAGAGACTAGGAGTGGCTCAATTAGACTAGACATTTAGGCATCGGAGTACAATCCAATACAAAGCTTCATCAAGATTGAGCACAGCTTATGGTTTTATTTCTTTATATATTTATTTATTTCATTATTATTACTATTAGTTCTTTCCTACTATTATCTTGGATAAAGAACACAGCTTATAATTAGAAATATCAAATAGCTCTTTTTGGTTGCAGAGAAAACACATGTTATTAGTAAACTGCAGGTCAAAAAATAATATCAACATGTTAAAGCACAAATAACTTAACGCAAAACATAACTGTAGAGCACGTGATATAGCCTGCAATGAGTGTTTTAAAACAACTAACAAGTAATACCTAAATACACACAAGCACGCATACAGCCTGAAAGACCAGACACAAGGATTACAGTCTATGCATCTTGCAACTAAAGATCCACTGGAATAACTCATCTTACTGTAATACTCCCTACTCCTCAGATTATCTACATACGGAAATCTCTGATATGGTCAAAAACATGAGTATGAGGGTTCCACACGCACTTATTGTCTAAAACGATGCTCAAACCATGTTAGAGGCCCAAATTCGCTGTGGGTATGTATTGTAGTCTCTTTATATAGTTTGTTCAATCCTCATCTCTGAAAATAACTTTTGAAGTTGAGTTAAGCCCAACCTTTTAACAGGGTACCAGAGCCAGACTCATCAATGATGTTGGACTGACATTTACATGCACTCGAAATATCTAGTCCTAGGCATGAGGATGGGTGTCATAAAGTCTCACATCTGAGGGTATGAGTTGCTTCTCATTCTTTTTTTTTTTTTTTTTTTTTTTAAAAAACTATGGTGTCCGGGCCAGCTTACTTACTAATTCCATAGATACCTACTACCTCCCGCCATCGCAGGTACCAGGTAACTCCGTCGGTCTGTCCACCAAGACTCGGACAAATGGGACGAAATCACCTAGTATTTTTTGCAGTATGAATTGTAGTCTCCTTATATCATCTCGCACAGTTTTCACCTCTTGAGCTAAGCTTCCGGAATCCAATTAAGTCCAGGTTAACTTTTATTGAAAAGCCAGCGAGAAGATTTCTCAAAGCACCGCTAGTTAGAGCAGTAAATTAACTAATACCCAATTACCCAGTCCAAAAAAAACTTACATGTAACTACACCTAGCAGAAAACAAAGTTGAAGCAAAATCTGCCCCTTTTGGATAAATAACATAATTTGATAATTTCCCAAAACAGAACTAACGAAATCAATGCTTTTAAACTGTTAAAGAATTCAACGAACTTATCACAATTACCTGCTATAAATAAATCTTCTAAAAAGTAGTTCACGGAACTCCCACCCTCATTTAACATTCACAATTTATCACAGACAGATCTAAGATTATAAGTTCAGAAGTGCCCCTATTCCCATTTTACCTCTAGACTTAGTAAAAAAATAAAAATTCTAAACACTTTTTATATACACCAGCAACATTGAGTGCATATAAATTTCTGAACAAGAGCAGATAAAAACACTAATTACATGAACTAACCTTATCGCCTCTTTCGATATACTTAACAGCAACAAGCTCTTTAGTCTGTTTATCAGTCATCAACCTAGCAACACCAAAATTACCCGACCCGATATCTCTAACAAAATCATAGCGGTCACTATCGTGCATGATCGGCATATCCATACTCGGACCCGGCCCACGATCCATTTTTTTTTCTTTTTTTTTTGTTGCGATTTAACACTAAGCTCGATTTACATCCCACTGCTTTGCTACCGGAGCTAACGGTGATCCAAGTGATAAGTCGGGTTTACCCTCAGATAAAGAGCAGCTATAATGGAAGGCGGTGGTTTTTTTCGTACTTTTTGACCTTTTTCCGGTCATAAAGATATTTTATGTGTATGGTCGGCAAAGTAATGAAAAATATCTTCTGTTTGGCCCTTTTTTTTTAATTAATATCTCTTTCTCTCTCTGCAACAATTGAGGAAGAAGAAAGTGACGACAAGTTGGTAAGACATGAAACTAACGCCGTCGTTTTCGTGCCTGTTTGGATGGAATTATCACAAGTTAAAAGAACTTTTTAGCTTATTTTTATTATATTTTAATTTAAAAATAAGTGTTTAAAAATACTTTCATATTTTACTTGTACGCTATATAAAAGTGTTTAAACTTATTTTGACTTAAAAACACTTAAAAGAAGTGGGTCTTAATAAGATAGACGTTAAGAACGACGGCGTTTGGAAAAAAATCCTACCTTTTGATAATTGATTTATTTGCGAGTTGTGATAGCAACTGATTAGATGTTCCTTGTATTTGCCCACTTTTGTTTTGGTGTTTGTCTTTTTCTTTAATTCTTTTTTATAAAATTTTATTTTGTATTATTTTTTGCCCTTTCTGTTGGTCAATGTTGTCTAATAGGGACTGTGCCTCATGGTTTTATATGATAGACCACTAAATGGATATGGTGCATTTTGGCGTGACCCTCGTTTTGAGGTAAGGCATATTCTGGTCCATCTTTGATATTGAAAGTGTTTGCATTTGTTGAGGGCCAATAAGTATTTCTCTATCATTAATTAGAGATTTTAGGATGAGTTCTAATAATTAAATTTTGGTAGGAAATATTTTAGCCACAAAACGAAACTACTTAGCATGAATTTAAATTACTCGAATCTCAATATAGACACCGAAACAAAATAAGTTTTTAACATTTTTCCTAAGAGAAGTCTCGGATCAAGACTTGTTTACCGAATTAGAAACCAATTTTTTCTTTTCTTTTATGTTGTTCTTTTACAGAAATTGCTCATATATTAGAATTCTTTTCTTGAATAAAAAATACAGCTCAGCTTCATTAATTATCGATTTGACATATGAAGGAATCATTTTATTATTAGTGTGGATGACTTCAAATAACTTTTGGACTTATTATTAGTGTGGATCAGCGTATGCAGAGGAGTTTACGGGGCGAGTCTCGGGATGGGGTGTACTAAAAACGCTCTGGAGCGTAAATGAAAGGCGTAGAACATAGGGCGTACGCCCTAAAATTTGGAGCGTAAGTCCTAGGCGCAAAAGGGTAATCCCCGAGCGTTAAATTCAATTTTTATTGTTTTAAAAGTATTTTTACTATAAATTGTGATTTTTATTATTTGTAATGATATTTATACTTTATGTTATCATGTTGTACTGATTTTTTCTAAAATATATAAATAAAAAAGCAACTCGCAGAAAATAACCCTGCCATAAATAAAAATTTTAAATGATTATGACTGAAATTTATATGATAGAGATTTCATATCACTATGTTCCTGAAGCAACTTTATCCATTTGTTGTCATTGCTATTACACTTTTTGCCCTTCTCCTTCTTTGGAGATACAAACAAAAGTTAGTGCAAATATTAGTTGAGGTCGGGAAAGACTAATAGATCTGGAGATTGATGATGAAGTAAATGAAGACTTCATTTTAAAGATTATCTACGCTATTATCATTTTTTTGTGTTGTTACCTTTCTCAAATATATTTATCATAATTATTTTTTTATTATTGGTGATTTATTTGCAGAATTTTAATGAAAATTTTACTTTTAGTGATTTTTTAGTAATAAAATCATAAAATTGAAGATACATAAGACTAGTGTACATGGACCGCATTGGTTCGGATTTTTTAAACACCAAACCAATTGTGTCGGGTTTTTAAATCTATGCACCAAATCAAACCAATAAAATTCGAGTTTTTCAACCTCGGGTTTTCTCGGATTATTCGGTTTTCTCGGGTTTTTTAAATTTTTTTTTTCGGAATAGTCTTGATATAAAACATATAACTTTTACTTCAAATATTTCTTTAGTCTTAATAAGATACAACTATATAATTAAGGTGTTTCATAAGAGAATAACACAAAGTGTGAGAAAAGTGATGACACTGTATTAAAATAATCAACAAAAGATAATAAAATCGGTTAAAATAAATATTTCTAATTCATAAGCCATAAAGAAAATGACCATAATCTAAAAATACTAAGTCATGTTAAAATAAGTCCGGCTAATAAGTATTAATTACATGACAAGAAAAAAAAAATTAAGTTATGTATTTTCACTCTCTAAACCAATTATGCAAAACTAAAGAATAGATATCCAACATTATTGTCATTCCTAGTGGTAAATTGAATTTCTTTTGTTAGTATTAGTGTTGAGTTGTTTTGATTTGGACTTTATATGAGTTACTAACATTCATCCATAGGATATTATTGACATTCAAAAATCTAAGTTCAAGCTTGAATATTATGATAATAGATAAAAAAAAACTACAAAAAAAATTAAGAAATATTTATAAATTACATTACAAATAAATATTTTATGTATAAAATATTTTAAAAATTGAATACATGTAATGTCGGGTTGGTTTGGTTCGGTTCGACTTTTTTTAGTTAAAACCAAACCAAACCAATTATGGTCGGGTTTTTTTTCAACATCAAACCAAACCACAAGTCGGTTTTTTTTTTTCAATTTGATTCGATTTATTGGTTTGGTGCGGTTTGTCAGTTTACTTTGTACACCCCTACATGAGACATACACCCCATAGATTTTATAGTTGTGACTCGATTTAGATATATTTTGATTGATTTCTATTTCCAAATCTGATTTGAACAATTGAGTAGTAGGACGATTAATGGTGAATCATAACAGAAAGGTACAGCTGCCAAGAATTGTCTAAATATTTGTCAAATTACCAGAGGTTTTCTATATCAAAGGGTTTTTAAGCTTTGCTTAATCGAGATTTAAACTTGGTGGCACCTATTTTTACCTGCCTTAAAGTACTAAAAAATTTGGTTAGTCAGACAAGATATAAAAGTTTAACTTACAAAGAGCCTACTAAATTTTCCTTTATAATCTACCACATACAATGTAGGGGGCAAAACAATAGGCGAGGACCCTTTTTTTTCTTCAAATATTCAGCATTTAGTAGCAATTGGGTTCGAATAAGAAATGTTACCAATGCAACAAACACTCTTCAGCTTATATAATAGCAGGAAAAAAGAAGACGAGAAATTGGAAGCTGTCCTTTATTTTATGTTGGTAGACAACATCATTCCCTTGATAAATTGCTAGTGATATTTTATTCTTAGGTTGGCAACTTAACAAAACTATCAGCAATTATCCTTTGTGTGTTGCATCTTTCTAAACTCAACCCCTATCACACTCAATTTTGTCCCTCCTCTATTTCAATTTATTTCCTGGAGCTTCTAATTTATTGACGAGTTAAACACTTTATTTTCACTATTATTTTTTATTGCTACTACTATTAATATCGATACTTTCATTTTTCACTATTTTTTTTACTATCAACATTACTAGCACTACTCTGTCACAAATCTCAAAAGGGTTCGTCATCATTTTATTTCGGATTTTTGTACTCGTTAAAAATAATTATAATTTATCAAGCCTTTTATTTTCTACATATTGATCACTAATTATCATAGTATATGTTGTACTAGTTATTAAATTAGAAGCCCAAAAAATAATTAAATAGAGGAGGAAGGACCAACAATTTCAGCCAAATAAATGGCCCAATTAATCAGCCCACATTTTAATACCCAGCCCACTATTCATTCAACAACCAGCCCAACATTTTCAGCCAACCCAGTCCAAATTTCGACCCGACCCGCCCTTTCATTTAACAAGGAACCATTAGGGTTCCTTGTTCATTTTCCTCCATGTGCCGCCGCACACCCCCCCGCTCCCTGTTCTCTCTCTACTCTCTCTCTTCCGCTCCTCCTCACCCCCACTTCACTCTGTCCCCCACGCTCCTTTCTCCCACGCCTTCGCCGCTCCCACTTCCCTTTGTCCCCCGCTCCTTTCCTCTTCACACTCCTCTCTCTCTTCTTCACAAGAAACCCTAGATTTCGCCCTATAAATAATCGTTTCCAAGTCATTTGACGGGAGGTTTTTTTTTTATTGATGAAATTCCCCAAGAACTGAGGTTCTGGAATGGCAAGAATCCCCTGAAAAATACGAGTCCTCAGCCGCACAAAATTCCCAAAATATTAAGCTTGGCAATAATTGTGATAATTCAAAACATCGAGTCAAAATACTAGAACATTTGTTTTCTCCTTTTCATCTGCTTTGTGTTGCTGTGAATCCGAGCATCGCAAGCTCGGGTTTTGTAGTTTTTCGAGGTAGATCGGAGATTCGAGGCCTCACTTCGCTGCACCCGAAGAAGGTAATTTCCCCTCTTCCTTGAAATTCATTTTTTTTTTCTTGTTTGGTGTTCACTTGAGCTATTTTCTGCAAAATTGGTTAATCTCAGCTCGATCCTCCTCCGTGTAAATTCATGTTCGTTTAGTGTGTTATTCGTGTTGTTTGATGGGCGGCTGATTTAGATTAGACATCAAACCTATTTTTATGTTTAATTAGATACCTATGTTTAGTGTTAATCTATATCCATATGCTTAGTTCGGCGATTAGCATACCTACTGTTTAAAATTCTGAGTCAAATAGGTTTGATTATGTGCACCACATATTAGCTGATAATGACAATCTTGAAATCATGTTACTAACTTACATATGATTAATATGTGTCCTATTTTGAAGAACGTGGTAAGCTCGTATTCAGTTCACAATGCTTTCATGAGTAAATCTGACCAAATGGGCTTGTTTTTGTATGTTAATGATGCTGTTATTCCAATTAAGTATGCATATGTCGAAGGAATTCCTGTCTAAATTATGATTTTTGGTTTGAAAAGTCCAAACTGGCTTGTAGAAGGTTCTGCAGAATCGAACTGTGATCACGATGGTCTAAAATGTGATTTGTGTATAAATGATATGTTTTTCTCCTAAGACATTTATTTGTCTTGAACATTGAAACAGAACTGGAGTTAGGGTGAATAAATAGATGTATACATCTCTTAAGTGTAAAGATCTTGTTCAACATATTTCAACAAAAACCAGTAGTCTAGTGCCCTTTTTTTTAATATCAGGAATCTCATTTTTTTGAATCAAGTAGAATTCCTAGGAACCATTTCATCTATGGATTATTGTTGGCCCTGTTTGTATTTCCCAGATCGATGTTGTGCCTACTTCAGTTTCTGTTTAGCAAGTTCTTAGTTTAAATCATGTTGTTAATAAATAGTAAGCCCAATATAGCATGTGCAGCTATTTAAATCATGTTGTCAGTTTGGCATGTTAATTTATTAGATTAGTATATTTTAGATCAGATTAGTTGCACCTAGCCATGTATCATGCCCAGATTGCTAGCATTTTGATATTAACCTGCCTTCCAACATGTTTAGCTCACTGTTTGACTCCATCATCAGATTAGTATTGTGTTACTTTCCAATTTCACTTCAGCCTTGCTTTAAGATTTGCTGTCGTGTGTCTAAATAATTTCCCACTTTTGGCATGGTTTGGTTCAATTTAAACTTGTCCATGACTGCTTATGTTGCTTGTTTTCAAGTTTGTATTTAGCTTGTTTGAATATGGTTGGATATGACTTAATCAGTAGGAAGTATGAATCAGTAGGATAACTATGTGTTTGAGACATAGGATAACTTGCTCATTAATTGTGTGTGTTGGTTAACTTCAGAACCTAAAAAGATTTCTTCCTCCATCGATTTTTTTTTTGTGTGTGCTAAGTTTCTTTTGTCCAAGATATGATGAGTTCCATTTAGTCTCTTCTCCCATTCAACTGCCCATGTGCTATTAAAAGGAAAGCAGGGGAACATAACATAATATTTGGCAGAAGAAAAGTAGAAATCACTATTGATTGTATGCTTATGTGTATTGTTAGAAATGCAATTTGTGAATTTTCAGAGTCATCTTGTTAATTTAAGAACCAAAGTATAACTGGAAAATTTTCTCCAAGTTTTGGCATGTTGAAACAGTCCAGATGAAGAGGGGTTGGATCAGTTGCATTCGTCCAGGTCTTATTTTAATTAAACGAGTTTAACACATAGGAATTGCAAGGTCTAAGTATATTGAGTTTTTCAAACTGGTATAAACATCTAAGTGTAGAATTTCCTTTTGAGTCTGGTAAGCCGATGCACAATATGTACATAACCCATTTGGTTTATTTCGATTTTACATTATATACGTTTAGTCTTATTATTGATTATATACTAATCCTTTCTTTTCATTTTATGCATGATTATCACATACGAGTCCGAGGGACTCGTCATCTCCCGCATTTGGTATTGGGCCAAAGCCCAATGAAATTCTCCTCTCGAGTCATCCTCAACCCACAACAATATATTAAGGTTGCTGGGCCGAAGCCCAACAGTAAACAGTCCGCCGCATCTATTAAATTTTGCTGAGCCGAAGAGCAGTGGACAGTAGCAGTTTTAAAATAAGCTGAGCCCATTTAAATCATTTGGCTCCTCTATTTTATTTTATTTTGTGCATTTAATTTGTAATTACACGACTAACACTTTGCTTGTTTTATTTGCTTAGATTAGGTGAACCTTAGCGGAATTAGTGGGGTTGATTTTAGTAAAATGGGTAGGAAGAACTAATAATTAATTCCATAGTTTCATTTTCTTCTTTCATATTAAATTATTTATAGTAACTATAATATTTATTTATATTAAAGCAAATGATTTTCAGGGGCATAAAGCCATAAACACATATTTTGAAATAAGATCATGTTTTCATTCTTACTGTATTGGAAATTTTAAAGTATCACTAATATGCAAATATAAACTCTAGTATATTTATAAATAACTCTTCAAGTTTGAATCAATCATGCATTTTAATTAAGCATAGTCAATAAAAGATAATTAAAAGTTTGCCTCCCATTTATAAAAAATAGTCTAGATTTTTCTACATAACCATATTCATGTAACACAATTTTATTCAAAGTTCAATTTGCTAAGTCTTCTCTTAAAAACTATTACTTATATGCAAACTATTATATTTTTAAGTTTTATTTTAAATGGCATTTGAAGTTTCCTTTTATGCAAATTTATTATATTTTTCCTACAAGTCTTATTTTTAAATAACATTACTATTTTTATTTAAAGTTTTAATAGCATTTATAAATTTCATTTTTGTTAGCATTTTCTTTATGCGAATTACTATATTTTTCTACAAGTTAGCTTAACGGGCATTATGATATTCCCTTTAAAACCTTAATAATATGTACAAGCTATTTTCTTAAAGTTTAAGCGTTATATTTAGCCTTAATTAATTAACCTAAGTTTGGCCGGATAACCGTAGTTAACGGATTCTAAAGGATGCCTAACCCCTTCTCTTTAGGATAATATAGAACCCTTACCTAGAATCACACTGATTAAGCAGACTATTAACGAGGTTTAGCTGGCTTTACCTTAGTTAATAAATTAGATGTCCTAATTCACCGTTAAATTAATTAGGTGGCGACTCCTTAAAATAAACAAAAAATAGGAATCACCAATATGTTGTACTCCTAAATTTAATCCGTTTAAAATGGGGTATAACAAACACCCCCAACCCATGTGAATAGAAGTGTTGTAACCACACCAAGTTCCATTGCTTCAAGTTATCCTGGTTAATAGATTTTGCTTAAGCAATTGTAGCAAGAGCTAGATTAGAATTTCCTTATTGTCTCATGGAATTTTAATAGTCTGTTCAATAAATAAACAAAGTCTCTGAACTTTTAAAGAAGAAGTTAATTCTGGCCGACATAAGAAGTGAAATGCAAAATATAAAAAGATATGTGGTCAACATTTAATCCATCTCATTGTATTCTCTAAAGTTCTACCTACCACAAAGCAATTTTTTTTAGAGATAATTTATCATGTCAACTTTTGAAGTCGTTTGTTGCTACTTGCTAGTACACATGCAATTGCAAAGGACAAAAATCAATGGAAAATATACAGACACGCCTATATGCAAGTTCGAAAGAGTTGGGCTTTTATACAGATTCAATAACACAGTGACTTTGTAACGAACCAGAATATTAACGGTTTGGTTAAAAACCGATCCAAACTGAAAATCAAATCAAATCGATTAAATAAATCGACATTTACTTGAGTTGGGTTTGTTTTGGTTTTAAATTTTTAAAAACCGATAGTATTTGGTTTGATTATGATTTTAATCAAAGCAAACCGAACCGATAAATTTTATAAATACTTTTTATAATTATATATATACAAGATATTAATTTTATAAATACTTTTTAATAATTTATATATATTTTAGCAAAATTTTATTTATTCCTAATAGACTAATGAACTTTATACCTTAAGCCCATTTTAAAAAGAAATTCATGAATTCAAACTCATTTATTCAAAGACACAACTATGAGATTTACCTAGATTTATTTTTTGTATTTCTTATAAACTTTTTTTCACTTAATTAAATTATAAATTATAAGATATTTTCTCCATAATGCAAGAAAACTATAGCTATCACAATAAAAGGATGATAACGAATTATAAGTTGGAAAATGATAGAAAATTCTCTCCTAATTGTAGGAAAAAAAAACATGAAAGAGAGAAATACCGTTAGTTTTCTTAAAAATTGAAAAATAGATCCAAACCGACTACAACCAAACCGATGGATATGTATTATATTTGGTTTGGTTTGGTTTTAATAATTTTAAAAACAGACTAGATTAGTTTGGTTTTGGTTTAACTCAAAACCGATCCAAACCGACCCATGAACACCCCTACTGTCGAACCCATATTGTATTGACCAGAAAATATAGGGTCATTGGCACTTATGCTTTATTTTGTGTTGGTCTTTAACTTTTGCCCCTCATGACAATAATTTTTTCGCACCATAAATTTATATTTTCACGTAAGATCCCACAAGTTATAGCCCGTATGACTTTTTCCCTTAAAGAACTCATGCCCTACTAGGCATAAGTTTGATTGCTAAAGGACAAAAATTAAAGAACGGCCCATTTGAAGGGTCGTGCAATTTCTCTGAAAATCTTAAACCCAAACTCTCAAAGTTAGAATAACAAGCACATGAACAACTGAAAAGAAGAAAATAGAAAAGAAAAATGGAGGGAGGTTCAGAAAGCTCCAACAAGACCTAAGCCAAAATTAAGAAAGGACTTGACTATTGGGTTGTTTCATAATATGGCTCTTCCTCGCTATAACTCCTGGCCCAAGTATCTTTTCAGCATCTAGCCCAATAGGATATTCAGAAATGGGCTTTTTCACAATAGACATCAAAGACATTTTTACACAAAATGTCCTTCAAAGGCGATGGTCTTTAATTTTTGTCCCTCAAATTGCTGGTCTTTATTTACTGCCCTTCGCTTAAAAAAAAAGTGGCCGAAAATACCCCATGATTCTGGTTCGAACTCCCGCTTAGTCAAAAAAAAAAAAAAAACAATTTCGCAAGGCAAAGCTTTGTGAAAATTTTGCAAGGCAGATTTTTTTTTTTTTACTCTGCTGGAATTCTACAACTTTCACCGCAATAAGCCTAATTTTACTACAAAATTCTATGCTTTTTATTTATTGAGATGGGTTCGAACCAGAACCTCGGCATATTTAGGCGACAGACAAAAATTAAATACCTGCAATTTGAGGGACAAAAACTAAAGACCACCCCCGAATAGCGGCAATCGTGCAATTGTCCCTTCAAAGAAGCTCATGATTGTTGAGAAATGAGCTCCTTTTGTCCAACTGTTTGGCTAAGTTAGGACTTGCATATCTTCCTTGAAAAATGTAAATTTTTGCAATTCTGATTCACATTTAAATGTCATCTTTATGCTGTTCAATTTAGACGCATATCCAGTTGTGATTGATACAATCTATTTTTTGCTTTGCTTAAATTATCCAGTATACAATCCTAGAGGGTCACAAATTTGCAGCTAACAAATTAATGCAAAGTTTTAACTATTGAATGCCACTTGGTAGAATAGGTGCAACTATTCTATGCCCCTGAACACAGTATTTAGTTAAATTTCGGGCTCCTTTTTTTTGTTCCTTGCCTAAAGTCAATTTGGTGTTTCAGATTGAGCCAACCAAGTGAAGATTAGCACTGGTCAACTTTTGAGTCTTGCATCTATGAATTGATGGGTTTAAGAGAAGAAGAAAAATGAGGGCCTTTTGGCAATGAGAAAAGGTTAGGAAGAATTTCATTGTTGAGTTTCCCCCCATGCGTTCAATGATAAGAGCGCAACCCAAGAAATGCGAGTTAGGCACACGTTACAACTATGAATTAACAGTTTGGTATTTAAGTTAATAGCAGAGGGGCAGGTTCAATATCCACAAAGTTTTTATGTACAATTGATTTTCGGAAATTTCTTGTTTAGTCAAAAAAAATAATTTGGGGGATGTGTATGTGGGGAGGGGAGGGGCGGTGTAAAAGGTCCGGTTGGAATGGTGTGGCGTGGCAGAGTTATTTGATAAGAAAGTCAAGTAGGCCTTGAAAGGAGGTAGGAATAAAATCTTTCACCCATTTAATCAGTGATGGCCATTGAAAATTGGTGCATATGACACAAGGCCAAGTTGCCAGAACAACTAAGTAACGTTCACAAGAAAGAAACAAGAATATGGGAATCATAATTCCCGTTATGGCAGCGTCCAAATTTGACAAAAGGGTGTGAAAAAAGAGTGAACCACAGTGAAGATACATAGTGGGAGACACGTGGGATTTGCTCCAAAAGTTCAGACAACAGAGAACAAAAGCCCAAAATTCGAGTATGAAGAAATCCTGAAATAATATCATTTTTTTAGTTACGAATTTGGTAAGTGGTGAATGGTTGTTGCTTATTAGCTTTTCCAGGAGGTGCCGTTCTTCAACTACCTCACATTGGGGTGTCTGATGCCTTATGATAATAATAATAACAAGAATCAGAATCATTGCCTAATGTATATGAGCCTTATCTGTTACTACTAAAATGAATAAGGTGGAATTTGGATGTAAGTAATATTTTGGATAACATGCTTCGTTGTTCCTTTAGTTGAAATTTAAGTTGGAGTGTTTGAAATTTAGGTAAGAGGATGCCATATTTGTCCAAACCACGTTTCGACAAACCAAATACGTAGATCTTGACCTAGCATATCTCAAGTTCAGATTCCATCGAAGTGTGTGAATTATGTTCTAATTATTTCTTTTATGAACCAAATGCGTGATAATATTTCTTGCTTTTCGGTGGTGATAAGTACTAAACTCATGATATTTGCTTGCTCTTATATTATGTTTCCATGCGATCTCTTTAAAAGCTAGCTTAAACTGTTAGTGTGAGCATGCTTTAACTTTCAATTATATTATGTCTCTGATAATAGAGATATCTTTCATCTGAATCCATTTGCATTTCTTTGCCAAAAGGTGCATCAGTGACTATTTCTGTTGTCTTTGCCCTGGTCAAATTATAGGAAGCAACTTCATTTTGTTTCAGAATTCGGACGATGCACTGGAAACGAAAGGAAAATTCCTTGAGAAATTACTCATTTTTCTTTCTTTGACATTTGTAGATTACTATTAGTTATAATTTAAACTGCACACTGATAGCGGACTTTTTTTTTCCCTTGATAAGTAAAAATGGCTCTTCCAACTAGATAGTGCTCGAAACGGTGTGTTTATTCTTCTCTTTTTTTCTTTTTCTTTTCGGGTCCTCTTTTTAGATGCTGTTCTGGTTTCAAAGGAGGGTGTAGATAGATTTACTTCATTATTTATTAATGAAAAAAGGGTCAAATTGCACTGTACTATCTGTAATATTTGAGTTACCTTGCCCTCCATAAAATACTATCTTGGTCGATAGGAAAAAGTCTTCGCTAACCTCTAATAAAAGTCCAGCCTACGGATAACTTTAAACTATAATAAAAAGCTGAGAGGTAAATTTAATTTTTTTCACTAACAATTTGGATACGTGAAGTCGACTAATAGAAAAGACAATACACAACAACTTGTTGATGACAAAAACATGAATAGATCAAGAATATAATAAAAAGCATAATTGTGCAATTTGGCATAGTGCAATGCACCTTTTGTTATTAAATAAAAGACAAAAGTTAAATGAATATCTGCAAAATTGGCAACGTTTTAGGAATCCTTACGAAACAGCTAGAAGAAAAGGGAAGAAATTATCAGAAATATGTGGAACCTCCATTGGTTGGATGCACAAGTTATTCCTAAGTTTAAATATCGACAAAAGTTTGAGCAGGACTGGGGGAACAAAATATAATGGTGTGAAAAGATTGTATGGTAGTCACTGTTGGTTGAGATAGATCGTTAGATTGGACTATCTTAGGAGAATCAATGAATTAACGTTAATGTCAGTGTCATCTGCAAACTGATCCATCCATTTTTTTCCAGAAAAGAACAAATAGATAAGAAAATTGGTACGGCTTCATGATTGCCGCATATTTTGCACGGTGCTTTTGAACCCCGTCTTTTTCGAGTAAACTAGATGGGGTGAACGGGCCCAACACTTTAGATTATAATTTATATTATATTAAAAGTGTAAAAAGTTTTAGAAATGTTGATTGAACTTTTTGTCCTTCATTAAATGACTCCGCAATAGATAAAATAGTCATTTACTAATTTCTTACATATATTATTACTAAACACTAATAATATATATTTCCTTACAAAATAAAAACTGCAATATAAACCTGCCTTATTTTTAGCAAAAAAAAAACTACCCTAAATAATAAAAACCTCTTTCTTCCTCCTTAGTATTGATAATTACTGGAGTCCTAAATTAACACACAATTCTGCCTTATACTTAGGACTTCAATTAAATGTGTAGTAATACATCTGGTCGTTTTTTACATGAGTTGGAAAAGTTTTTAACACACAATTCTACCTTATATCTAGGACAAGATTGTTATTTACTATTTTTCTCAAATTAATATACACAAACATTAATAATATATATTTCCTTTTAAAATAAAAACTGCAATAAAACCTGCGTTATTTTTGGTAAAATAAAATTAAGAATCCTAAACCTAAAGAGAATGCTAAAACCTAAATAAATAAAGTCGTATTCAACCACACAAAAAAAATAGGATGGATGTTGAAAACCAATCAAGCTAACTGTTGGACGACTTTTAGTTTGGATCTTCTCCTTCTATATGTAAGTATTGATTTATCATAAACATATAGTAAAATTTATAAGAAAGTTTTTTTTTTTTTTGTGCAGCAAATATACATGCATGTATTGCTATAGAGAATTAAATATCTACGTGTTAATCTTTGCTGACCAAAAGGTAATTGAAGTTTACACAATCGTAAAGGCTATTGGATTTTCATTCACAGAGTATGAGTTTGTATTGCAAAAGTTAGAATAAACAGCTCACTAGATCGTTTTTAGTATTCTTGCGTCTGTCTTAGAAGGAAAAATCATATGGTGTATGGACTAAATTGTGGGTTGATCAAAATTGTGTTGGTTTGCAGGTATATTAAGAGGCAGATTCTGAATTAAGTTTTATAAGTTCTGCATTTAAGGTATTTAGTATTGAAGTACCCATTATATTTTTAAAGTTGTGGTTTCATATTTACTACTATTATTTATTGTACTTTTAGTGAATTTTAACACATACATTTATGCTCCGCATTAAAAGGACTGAGTTCAGATTAACTCGATAGCAGTAAGCTTGCATCCTCCCCAAGGTACATATCTATTTAATAATTATTTTTTTACAGAGAAAAATAACGTGTTAAAAGCTATAAAAGTTAAATGTTTCAAACTTCTGGGTTACCATATTCTGACAAGGAAGACGCATACGGTGTATGACTAAATTGTGGGTTGATCAAAATTGTGTTGATTTGCAGGTATATTAAGAGGCAGATCCAATATTAAGTTTTATGAGTTCAATATTTAAGGTACTTAAGATTGAAGTACTCATTATTATTTTTTAAAGTTGTGGGTTCATATTTACTATTGTTTGTTGTATTTTTAGAGAATTTTAACACATATATTTATGTTCCGCATTGAGAGTACTGGTCAGATTAACCTGATAACAATGAGCTTGCATCCTCCCTGAGCATGCGAGGCAATATCTCTTGTGATGATTGACTGGAAATAACGTGCAAAGATTTTTAGTAGTATAATAATTAATAACTTCTTATATATAAATGACGTCTTAAGTTAACTATATACACTTAATAACAGTGATTTTATTTTTTCAAGGAGACATTAATAAATAGAATTCTTAAGTTTGGTTTTACTTTTAAGAACCAGTCAAATATTTTGATTGTCTTATGAAGAAGGTAAAGTCGAAAATGAAATTCATCTTCATCCTTTTTGTTATAGTTAATTTGTTACAAGTATCAGTTCTTAAAGTACAGTACATGTTTTTAACTATCTACGGTTCTTAATCCATTATGACCACCTAAAAATTAAGATTACTAAAATTAATTTTAACAACCAATTTTGAAATATTGCAAGAGAAAAAGATGAAAAATAATGAAAAACATACTCACAATAGTTAGAAAATAGCGTAAAACAATGTTATCTATACTATTATAAATTATAAAAGCACAAAACTCTATGTAATTATAAAGGCTGAACAGTGGTATAGTTCAAATTAATTATGTTATTGTATGACTCTTTTAAATTTTAAATCCTATTAAAAAGGAGATAAAATGTCGCTAGAATCTTTAAAAATTAAATCTCATTGAGCACTTTGTTTATTATAATGTTTATAGTATTAATACTTTATAAATTTTTATGCTTAGATTATCAGAATAAATTGAGACGATGGAGTATAACATATTCTATATCTTATTTGTACTTTTGTTATTTGACAAATATTTGAAGAATCGTGTTGAAAGAATTTGTGTTGGTTCTTTGTTTTTATTATTAAGTTACACAAATAATGGAATAATAATTTTCACAAGGTATATTCCCATAGAAGTCCTTTGGCATGATAAGGCATATGAGGACAATTCGTCATTAATCCTGTATCAACGGATTAGTGATGAATTATGTAATTTAGCGACGGATTAATGACGAAGTTCATAGCTATGTCTAAATTTTTTCTATAGTGTTTATTATCAAATCAAGTACGCGTTTTGGTCACGCGCAAAGCGCGTACACAGAAACTAGTGTATCTATATGTATGTAGATGTGTTTGGGTAGTGATAATATATATTTTATATTGCTAATAAACATACATAAGTTTGCACTGTTATATATATATATATATATATATATATATATAGTATATTCAAAGCACGATTAATATAACATTGTAGTTTGTGCTCCGTATCCAAATTTTATTATATTAGTGTTAGCTACGAATACAAAGTTTGCAAAAGTTTATTAATACTTTTTAAAAGAGAAGACTTGTTTAAAAGGAAACTATTTTCCTCTCTTTGAAACAAAACAATAGTAATATTTAAGCATTAGTTGATACTTTGAATTTTAATTCAATTAATTTAAAGGTGTAAAATATTCTATTGTTAATGTATATAAATTGGATCTAAACAATACTTATTATTTTTTTTCAAATTTTTATTTGAATAATTCTAGTTCAAATTATTAAATTAATTTTACATGTTTAAAACGAAACAAAGTAGAATTTGATTTTCTATTTAAACGAAGAACTACTATTTTTTTATTTTCGGTGAGTGTTCTTGGTTTAGCTCATTTTACTTGTCGTGTTGTCCTTTGCACATTTGTTTTAAGAAAACGTCAATTAGAATTATAATTTGACTAATTTACCTTATTTATTATTTGATCTCCATTTAATACGTATTATTTTTCTTTTATGACATTAATCTCTTTTCACATTTATTAGAGTAAGAAATACACACACACACACACACACATATATATATATATGAATCTAATCTATATATATATATATATATATATATATATATATATATATATATATATATATATATATTATTTGATCTTCATTTAATACGTATTATTTTTCTTTTACGACATTAATCTCTTTTCACATTTATTAGAGTAAGAAATACACACACACACACACACACACACACACACACACACACATATATATATATATATATATATATATATATATATATATATATATATATTAGTAAATATAACAAATAAGTGACATGGCGGAATAACAAATACAACAATTAAATAGCTAGATTAGATTTCAGGCTAATATAAGAAAAGAAAAATAATTGTATGGTTTGGCTACATAACCTTTTGAAGAAAAGCAATAATATGGAGTCCACGTTTTTTGTTGTACAATGATTTCATTTGCTCCCACTAATGGGTTGATACGCATGTGGCAATGAATCTACCATTATTGACTTAATGGGGATACTTTGGGAATTACATAGATATTGCTTGATTTTTTAATATGAGGTCCACGTTTTTTTTTTAATATTGTTTGATTTTTTAATACGAGGTCCACTTTTTTTTTTATATATATATTGCTTATTTTTTAATATGGGGTCCACTTTTTTTTTTACATGAGTTTGGAGGCGATGGGGTCCACCTTTTTTTTATAATATATATATGAGCCTGTTTGGATGGGTTTATGCCTATAAACTGTTTGCAGCTTATAAGCTAAAAAAAATAAGTTGGGGTAGTCTAACTTATTTTTTTTGGCTTATAAGCTGTTTTCAGCTTATAAGCTGCTTTAGATAAGCTAAGTCAAATGGACCAAATTATTTTTGTGAGCTTATTTTAAGCACAAAATGACTTTAAGCTGGCCAGCCAAGCACTCAAAAAAGCTGAAAACAGCTTATAAGCAACTTATGAGCCAATCCAAACGGGCTCTATATATTAGTAAACATATAGATTAGATCTCATGCTAATATAAGAAAAGAAAGGAAATTGTATGATTTGACTACTTAACCTTTTGAAGAAAAGTAATAATATGGAATCCACGTTTTTTGCTGTACAATGATTTCATTTGCTCCCACTAATGGGTTGATACACATGCGGCAATGAATCCACCATTATTGACTTAATGGAGATACTTTGGGAATTACATGGATATTGCTTGATTTTTTAATATGGGGTCCATGTTTTTCTTTTTTTAAAAAAATTTTGCTTGATTTTTTAATACGAGGTCCACTTTTTTATATATATTGCTTGATTTTTGAAGATGGGGTCCACCTTTTTTTTTACATGAGTTTGGAGGTGGTGGGGTCCACCCTTTTTTTTAACATGAGTTGGAGTTTTTAATATGGGTTCCACTTTTTTTTTTTTTTTTTTTTTTTAACATGAGTTTGGAGGTTGTGGGATCCATCTTTTTATTTTTTTTTATTTTTTAATAACATGAATTGGAGGTGGACGACGAAACCACCTCCACTCATGCTTCTAATATAGTAAAAATTTCATTAAGGATGAAAGTGTAAATATACCCTCAACTTTGCGATTTAGAATAAATATACCCCTCGTAGTGGTGCATATATACAACTACCGTTACACAAATGGTGCAAATATTCCCCGCCATTACAGAAATGGTGCAAATATACCCTTTTCGTTGTCAGAAATTTTTTGAAAAATCATTTAGCTTATCTTTTAATTAAGAAAATGTTACATTACTTTAAAAAAAAAATAAGTATACTCATTTTTTTCTAGTAGATTTATTTTTTTAAAGGCACAAGGTAATTTTTTTTTTCTAATGGGTTGTCTTGTTCGTTTTTAAAAAATACCTCATTGGCTTTAAAGAAAAAATAAGTTTACCCATTTTCTTAAATGAACCAGACCCCACCCACCAGAAAAAAATTACCACGTGATTTTAAAAAAATAAGTCTACCAAAAAAAGTAGGTAGACTTATTTTTTTAAAGCCATGTGACATTTTTTTTAATTGAAAAACAAGCTAATTTTTTTTTTTAATCTGTAAGATAAAAGGGCATATTTGCACCATTTATATAACGGCAGGGGTATATATGCACCACTTTTTTAACTAGAGGTATATCTGCTCTAAATCACAAAGTTAAGGGGTATATTTGCACCTTTTCCCTTTCACTAATAGTCATTCAACTTTTTAAGTTTATCATATAGTATAAATTGTCTTTTAACATTTTTGTCTCATAAAAATCATCTAATTAAAGTTTGCCACACAAAAGTCATTTTTCAATTAAGGTTATCATATTTTCAGTATAAATTATTAAAAATCAAGAGAGATTTAACTTTTTAATTATCTGGACCAAAACTGAATGAGTTTTATATAATAAAAATTAGAAAAGTGATTTATATGCAATAATCTTTAAGTTGAATGAATTTTATGTAACATAATAGAAATATGCTTTTTGTGTGATAAACTCTAAATATGCCCGCTGGTTGAATTTACCCACTTTTTGTGTTGACCACAATATTTATTTTTCCCATTGAATTCAATTTTTATATACCAAGTATGGATCTAGTAGTTCAGTAGATTGGCTATCTCAACTTTTACCTTATTGGTGAGGATTCGAATATTCACGTTATAATCCCCTTCCCCTTCCCCTACCCCTACCCCTTATGTAATAATTTTTTTTTTTTTAAATTATACACAAATAAATAACATGTTTGTCGGACATGATGACCTAAAGACTAAAGTACTGAGCATCGAAAAAAAGCATGTTTGTCAGATTACTAAAAATATTTAATTTAATTTAATTTATTTAAACTATATAGAAGCACGAGTGGGATCATTTTTGGTCGTCCGTTTTCGACGTCCGTATTAAAAAATTATGGGCCCCATATATATTATTATTAAACAACAATTAATAATTAAAAAAAAATGTCCCATATATATTAAACAACAACTAATATTAAAAAATAATAATTTTGGGCCCCATATTAAACACCAACCAGTAATAAAAAAAAAAGTGAATCCCATATTAACAAAATCAAGCAATATTAAAAAACAAAAAGTGATTCCCATATTAAAAAAACAAACAATGTTAAAAAAAAGTGCTTAGCAAATCAAACAATTAAATCAATAATGATGGATTCATTGCCACATGCGTATCAACCCATTAGAGGGAGCAAATGAAATTATTGTACAACAACATACTTAAAATACAAAAGTGCTTAGAAAATCAAATAATTAAATCAATAATGATGGATTTATTGCCCCATATTAAACACCAACCAGTAATAAAAAAATAAAAAATAAAAAAGAAGAAAAAAAAGTGGATCCCATATTAACAAAATCAAGAAATATTAAAAAAAAAAAGTGAATCTCATATTAAAAAAACAAACAATGTTAAAAAAAAAGTGCTTAGAAAATCAAACAATTAAATCAATAATGATGGATTCATTGCCACATGCGTATCAACCCATTAGAGGGAGCAAATGAAATTATTGTACAACAACATACTTAAAATACAAAAGTGCTTAGAAAATCAAACAATTAAATCAATAATGATGGATTTATTGCCACATGCGTATCAACCTATTAGTGGGAGCAAATGAAATTATTGTACAGCCAGTAATAAAAAAATAAAAAAAAAAGAAGAAAAAAAAGTGGAATCCTCCACATCCAAACTCACGGGAAAAAAAAAAGTGGATCCCATATTAAAAAAACAAACAATGTTAAAAAGAAAAAAAATGCTTAGAAAATCAAACAGTTAAATCAATAATGATTGATTCATTGCCACATGCGTATTAACCCATTAGAGGGAGCAAATGAAATTATTATACATCAACATACTTAAAATACAAAAGTGCTTAGAAAATCAAACAATTAAATTAATAATGATGGATTCATTGCCACATGCGTATCAACCCATTAGTGGGAGCAAATGAAATTATTGTACAGCAACATATTTAAAATACTTATATATTAAAATAAGATAGAATTTAATTATTTTTTAATTTTTTCCTTGCTCTAATAAATGTGAAAAGAGATTAATGTCATAAAATAAAAAATAATATTAAATGGAGATCAAATAATTAATAAGGTAAATTAGTGAAATTATAATTCTAATTGACGTTTTCTTAAAAAATCGCGTAAAAAACAACATGACAAGTAAAATGAGTTAAACAAAAAAGGCTACAAAAAAAAGTGGACCCCATATTAATAAAATCAAGCAATATTAAAAAACCGTGTGAAAAATAACATGACAAGTAAAATGAGTTAAACAAAAAATATTTACAATTTCTACTTTGTTTCATTTTAAACATGTAAAATTAATATAATAATTTGAATTAAAATTATCCAAATCAAAATTTGATAAAACAATTATATGTATTATTTTACTATTACTGCTATATAGAAGAGCCGGTTTATAGAGGCAAGATCGTCATCCGTGTTCGGTCCTACTTTTTTATTTAAGGGCAAAAAAATCCTTTGTAGTCCCACCCACTTTTTTATTTAAGGACAAAAAAATGACTTTTTATACTTTATATTACCAACTCTTCTAAAAAGTAGATAGATATACTTTATTATATTTCTATTTTTCTACTATATAGAAGCATCGGTTTACCCATGCTTCGTCGTCAGTCACTCTTTAAAACAAAAAAAAGAGAGGGTGGACCCCACCCTCTCCAAACTCATGAAAAAAGTGGACCCACCCTCTCCGAACACATAAAAAAAAAGTAGACCCTATATTAAAAAAAAAAAGGCAACGTCACAAAAAAAAAGGTATGTGCATCCCATATATTAAAAAATCAAATAATATTCATGTAATTCCCAAAGTATCCCCATCAAATCAATAATAGTGGATTCATTGCCACATGCATATTAACCCGTTAGTGGGAGCAAATGAAATTATTGCACAACAAAAAACATGGACCCCATATTATTACTTTTCTTAAAAATATTTAATTGCTGTATTAGCTATTCCGCCATGTCATTTATTTGTTATGTTTACTAAACTAAATATACTTAATATATATATATATATATATATATATATATATATATATATATATATATATATATATATATATATATATATATTTAAAAAATAAAATACAATTTAATTACTTTTTTATTTTTATTCTTACTCTAATAAATGTGAAAAGAGATTAATATCAAATGAATAATTCTAATTCACATTTCCTTAAAAAACCATGCAAAAGACAACATGACAAGTAAAATGAGGTAAACCGAAAATATTTACCAAAAATTTAAAAATAGCATTTCTTCGTTTAAATAGAAAATCAATTTCTACTTTGTTTCGTTTTAAACATGTAAAATTAATTTAATAATTTGAATTAAAATTATCCAAATCAAAAGTTGATAAAAAATAATAAGTATTTTACATCTTTAAATTAATCGAATTAAAATTGAAAGTATTAACTGATGCTTAAATATTGCTATTATTTTATCTCAAAGAGAGGAAAATAATTTTCTTTTAAACAAGTCTTCTCTTTTAAAAAGTATTAATAAATTTTCGTAGCAAACACGAATATAATAAAGTTTTAGATACGGAGCACAAACTACAATGTTATATTAATCGTATTTGGAACATAGTGTGTCTATATATATATATATATATTATCACTATCTAAACACAACTACATATACATAGATATACTATAATCCGAAATGTTGGACCCGTGCGCAGCACGGGCATAGGCCATCTAGTCATAAAAATAATTCCCCATAATAAGTAGGATTAATCATTTGAAAAATAAAATAAATAACCTGCTACAATAAATTAAAATTCAATATTGGTATAGAAATTTCTCACAACTATCGCACATATGAGTTAAATTTACCTCAGTTTTTTTTTTTTTAATGTAGTAGTTCAACTACTGTCATTTTTTTTAGAATATAAATCTCTTTGATGATTCCAT
The DNA here is from genome assembly GCF_019175385.1 of Lycium barbarum. Lineage (NCBI taxonomy): Eukaryota > Viridiplantae > Streptophyta > Magnoliopsida > Solanales > Solanaceae > Lycium > Lycium barbarum. The sequence continues at coordinate 99,337,717 of NC_083348.1, read as the reverse complement.
CATAATGGTAGTCCTCAAAATCATCACATGATCAGTGTACACTATATAGAATCAGAACTATTCTTCTTCATTTTTTTTTTATTTATTTAAGTGAGAAAGGAGAATAAAACTATCTTAAATATGTGCTCTTGGAAGATTAGTACGAGTTGGCTTTGAATCAGCTTGATTCTCCAACTTTACATTATGAATCAAATTTAACCATTACAACTCTAAGAATAGAATCGGCCACTTAGTCTTTTCAAAGCCAAAAAATTCTGTTTATATATTGGCTAAGATAAAACTTGCTTGTTTGTCCTAAATTTGTGCAAATACAATATGTAACCCACTCAACTATTCTTTGTCCCTTTGACTCTCATAACCACTCCTTTATCTCATTTTTTTTGGGCACTGTCGCTAATGTCAATTAGGAAATCATTAGTAACTTTTCATATTTGACGACTTCAAACCACGCGTACCCATATTGTCGATTATCATTTTTTTCAAAACATTGTATTCACTTTTCTTGCTTAGATCAAGTCTAGTATGCAGAATTTTCTACAGAGTTATATAAGTAAAAACGGATTGTAAATTTGCAATGTAATTCCACACCTAAATACTAATTATACATGTTACTGTCTATACTAAAATAATTTGGTACCTGTAAGGTTGTACCCAAAGGAAAAGTTGGTGTTTTGTTAGTTGGAGCAGGTGAAATTACCCTAACTCTCTAAGCATTTAAATATTTCTAACTTATTAAATGTATAAAACTTAGATTCAATAACAAACAGGTGAAAATCAAACAATAGCACCCTGAAAGTTTAACGAAACTTTGGGCAAGACAATAGAAGGGTGTACAGTATCTTTTACTATGGTATCGGTGTCAAATTTTGATGAATTCGTTTCCAGACTTGTTTATTCTTAATTCTAGTCAGCTGGTAATTATAGGTTTTCTTTATCAGCTTAACCCATCCAAAAAAAATTATTTCTCGGTTAAGCTCGCTCCTTAACCTGTTAAGTCTGGTCTTTTCACTCCATTTTTGTGCTAGTTGAGCCACTTCAGTTTTATTTTACTTGAAAGAAAGTCGTTAAGTCATGAACTAATTTTAGAATCAGATTACACATGCGTGAAGATACTGTCATACAATATATTTATCCGCATTATTTGTGTGAAGATTCTCAAAAGAATTTAACTACTCCACATAACACATGGTTTTGATCCTCTGTTCTTGTTAACCACTAGTCAAATAGTGGAGGGGGAGAGAGAGAGATTGTGTGTGTGTGACAATTCCAAAAGAAACCAAAGGGTCAAGGGAACATGTGTAGAACATATCAATGAAAAAGTGAATAATAAATCTTTTGAGTTGATTAAGGAGCTCATAGTTTTGAAATGATTTAAATAAAACTACAATTAATTGTCATTATCGGAGTTGATACTACTGAAATCTGTATGTGTCGATAAATATCACATTGAAAAGGTCTTTGAATGCAATCACGAGGGTAATGGTGAATTAATTATCACTTTTTTTCACAAAAGTTACTTAACCATCATTTCTAATATAATAATTACTTAACTATCACTTCTTTTTTCACAAAAGTCACTTAATTATCGTTTTTAACACAAAAGTCACTTAACTATCACTTTTTTCCCCACAAAAGTCACTTAACTATCGTTTCTAACACAAAAGTCACTTAACTATCGTTTCTAACACAAAAGTCACTTAACTTTGAGTATACTTTCTGGTGTTACTAAACCACTTTCTGGTGTTACTAAACCACTTTCTGGTAAATAACTCATCTTCTACTCTCTTTTTTAAATTAAAACAAATCTAATAAATTAAAAATTACTTAAAAATGTTCAACCTTACCCAAAAAATTTACTCTCTCCGTCCATTTTATGTGACACCTTTCAGATTTCGAATTCAAACAAGTATTTATTTGACCGTAATTTTTTTATATCTTTTAAATATTTTAAATTGTCAATTATCATGACTTATAGTATTTTTTACGGAATTTCCAAATATGTACCTTTTATTTCAAAAACTTAGAGATCACATGCCCAAATTCACGATCAAAATTAAACTGTTTTGACTCAAAATTCGAATCGTGTCATATAAATTGGGACAGAGAGAGTAATAATTAATTTTAGGTCAGGTCGGTTGAATTTTTTAGAGTAATATTTATTTTATCAGTTTTTTTTTTTTTAAAAAGAGTAGAAGATGAGTTATTCACCGTAAAGTGATTTAGTGACTTTTATGTTAGTATACTCAAAGTTAAGTAATTTTTGTGAAAAAAATGATAGTGAAGTGACTTTTATGTTAGAAATGATAGTTTATTAATTTTTATAAAAAAAAAGTGATAATTAAGTGACTATATGTGAAATTTATGACAAGGAAGAGTGGAACTTTTCCCCATTTGCACTTTTGTAAAAAAAAAAAAAAAGTCACTTTCGGGTTTTAAATAATCTGGAAAAGGAAAAAGATTCCTTCATCGAATTGCTATACGGCTGATGAAGTGAATCAAAACTCTTATCGTTTCCACACACAAAAAACAAAAGAAAAGAGAGAGAGAAAAGTATAGTCATAGAAGCAATGAGAATACATAGGAGAAATATTTCTTTTACTTTAGGGCGCCGTATTAATTTTAATTAATTCAGAAACGAACAAAGAGCCACTGTCTGTCCACCAGGACCATCAGAAAAGAATCCTTATCTCCAAAATAAATTGTGGATTAGACCAAGATATAAAATTAAATATTACCTTTTATTTGATCGACCCGTGTGTAGGGAATGGCTCAATGGTCAATTGAAAACAGTACATCCTAATGAACAAACTATTTTGTAATGTTACGAGTTCCACCTAAAGTATTTGTAACATTATCTTTACATTGTTGTCAAGATATCCTTTTTTGTTAATTATGCCAATATTATATTTTTAATGAATCAAATAACAAAAAGAAAAATTATGGTCCACAAGTGAACTCCAAATTGTATTATTTACCGTAATTAGTTTATACTAATTTTTTTTTTTGAAAAAAAAAATGTAAGTATGAAGAACAATCATGTAAAAATTCAACGATAATAGGAAAAATATTTTGATAAAGAAAACAAATTTATCCAATAAATCAAAATATAAAAACCAATTTAGTAAAATAACATGTCGCCATGATTTTAAAGGTGTCACTATCCAGATTTTAAAGCAATTAATTTCAAAATAAAAATAGATCTATATTTTGTGTGGTCCCCCCAGCCGATATTTGGATCCTCAGGTTTCAAATCATTGCTCCGAATAATACTGTACCTTATTCTAAAAATAAAATAGAATAATACAGCAGAAGTTCTGGAAGAGACGATTCCTTTTATAACGGACCAAAAAATAATGAACAAGAATAATCAGACGAGAATCTCACACCATAAGCTCCTTTTGAAAAACTGGTAATTATTAACGACGTTTCAGAATTTTATTGGACCGTACGAGCTCACATTTTATTGCTTGTGTTATAATAGAGGGTGATTATTTGCCGTTGCTTTTTTTTTTTCTTCTCATTGTTTAATTTGAAATTGTCGTTACACTAACTGTTTGCTAATGGTTGCAGGTACACAAACTAACATAAATGGAGGATTTTAATTCAACAGGTACCACAAAACAACTACACTGAAGGAATACCAACAAGTAGCGAAACACAGTGTAATCAGGATGTTGAGAAGTTTTACCAGCATAAATTGCAACTGGTTGGAGGCACTTTTGACAAATGACAGGAAGTGGAATTATTGCTCCTAATGATTGAGCACATGGAACACAACAGACCTCTTGAGTACACATGGGCATACAGTTTCTATTTAGTGGTTGTTTCTTAGTTGGTGGTATTAGCACCCCGGGATGCTCATCCTACTGAGAACTGGTCATTAGTTAGAAAATGTACTGCCTTGGTGCATATAGAGGGCCAAATATAGAGCATGTGAGATATAGAAACAGAAGTTCTTTATGGAGCAATTATTTCAAATTTCATTCTATTAGTAATTTTTTAACAATTTGTAATATCAAATTAAGACAAGTTATAAGTCTTAATTTGATCATTAGTTTAAATTTTGTATTTTCATTAGCCTTTTGGCTAGAGTTGTACAAACTTCTGGATTTTTTTGATAAAATTTATAAAATTAGCCCTAGGCCAAAAGCCTAGTGGACTATTATTAAAAAAAAAAGAAATTGTCGTTACACCCCTTGAGATTCTTGTACTTTGAAGATCTACAAAGGTCGAATAACACACTGTGTGGCCCCTTTCATATTTATCATGTTTTTTTCGAATAACAAAACTAGAAAATATATTCTTCCCATTCTTCTTTGATCAGTCACCGGCCTTTAAAAAAAAAAAAAACTTTTAAGAACTTAAGAATTTAAACATGTTATATATTTTTCTTTTTTAATTTGACTTTTTTTTAATTAAATTTTATTTTGACTTTCTATTCTGTTTGTGACATATAATCTCAATCTGTAAATGTCTGTTTAAAATTTCATCTATCTATGTTCTAAAATTCACTAGTCCAACGAATTTAAATTTTATGTTATACATCAAATATATTATAATAATATTTACGCCATTTTGAAAAATTTGTATTGATTGACAGACGTGCTAAAGAGTTAGTACTTTTTAATATTAATTTTTTTAATTATTGTGACTTATAATTTAAATTTTAATATGTAAATTGTTCTTCAGAAATCTTAATGACTCAAAGATACATTCAAAAAACTTGAACATTCAACGATGCACATTGAAAAACAAGTAGTATGACTCCCATTCTGACACGACCACATGAAATGAAACGGGGTATGTATGTATAACACTATGATTATAGAAAAGAAAGGGGTTTCTAATCACTATCTGAAGACCGAAAACCTAAAAAGTTAACTGTTCAATGAAGCTGTGATGAGCATGCTGTCATGTGGACGCCGCCATCTTTTGAAGAGTGGATAATATTACCATGTTTGGACTCATTTTTTCAATTAAGCTAGTTTTTTTATGGTTAATATAGTTCTCATAACAGTTCATGCCATATTCTAAGAAATAAGCACAAGTAATGAATGAGATGAGAGAATTGATAGGAGTATTTCTTATGGCTAATAGTCCTTTTTTGCTTAATCAGTCAGAGGATTGATATGGTATACATATCCAATTAAATGTAATTGTACCTTTGTAAATATTTCTCATCAGTTATCTTCCAAATCGGTCGAGTAGGCTCGCCCTTCAAATTACGTGTTATACATCAAGCACATATTTTAATAATATTTATACCATTTTGAAGGTTTTTATTGATCGAAGTGGGATACACGGGCAATGTACGTGTAGAGAAATTAATATTTTAACTATATGTGTCTCCACTACCCAAGAAAGCGTAGCGAAGGTGAGGAGGTAATGGTTTCAACTCAAGAACGGGAGCCTCTTCAATAGATGGTTTCGGCTTCTTCCATGACTCTGATCTGTCTAGCTCCTCAACCGGTGTACGTGCTCATAGATAAGCACATGAAGTGTCAAGAATGCCAAGACACTCCTCCACCTCTGCATCAATTGTCAGATCTTCCTCATATACCAAAGTTGTCTTCAACGGAACTCGCGAAGCTAGAAAGTGATATAACTCGTCATTAGTGAGCTTGGGTTCCACCACGGAAATCATCTTCAACTCCTCATAATGGGCTGGAAGCCTGGTAGCTTTAAACACATCAAAAGTTGCCTCTTGTCCATTAACTGTCATGGACATCTTCCCTTCTTTCACTCGGATTACAGCATCAACAGTGGCCAAGAATCCTCTCCCCATGATGAGAGGAACACTCTTATCTGTCTCATAATCAAGTATCACAAAATCAACCGGCAGAATAAATGGGCCTACCTTTACAAGGACATCCTCAATAATACCATCAGGATAAGCAAGAGATCGATCAATCAACTGCAACGTAATAGTGGTTGGCCTAGGCTCTCCCAAACCCAACGTTCGGAACAAAGAGGTGGGCATCAGATTAATATTAGCACCCAAATCACACAATGCTAGCCCAACTTCAATGTTGCCAATCGTAATCGAAATTGTGAAGCTGCCCGGATCTTTCAACTTTGGAGGAATTTTACTCTTACTCTAGAACTGCACTCCTCAGTAAGTGCAACAGTCTCAAACTCTGTCCAACGCCGTTTGTTCGCAACCACATCTTTAATATATTTAGCATATTTTGGGAATTTTTGCAAAAGCTCCACCAAAGGTATGTTGATGTGTACTTGTTTTAAGAGTTCAAGAAATTTCTTGCAGGCCAAATCTGCTTTCTGTTTCTGAAGTCGCTGTGGAAAGGGAGGGGGTGGTCGCACCACTTCCTCTACATGTTGCTCTGCGCGTGTTTGCTTTGGTTCAGCTCGCTTAGCAAGGATAAGTTCTGCCTCTGCTATGTCCTTCTTTTTCGGCGGCACTTCTTCTAGCTCTCTACCATTCCTCAAGGTGACTGCCTTGCATTCTTTTGGATTCTTTTCAGTATCGCTAGGAAGAGCACCCGGAGGTCTGACATTCTGCATAAGAGCCATCTGCCCCATCTGACGCTCAAGCTCGTGAATAGATTTCTGCATCTCACTCTGAATTTTCTGATTTTGCTGCTGCGTCACTTGATTTTGAGCTATGAGCTGCTTCATCATCTCCTCTAAATTGCTAGCTGGCTGAGCTTGAGGTTGCTGATAATTGTTCGGCTTGTGGAAATCCTGCTTCCCAAATAGAGTGTTGTAATTATTTCCATAATAGTTTCCCCGATTTTTAATACCACGATTCTGCTGTCCCACAAAGTAGACGGACTCTGGATTCAATGGACAATTGTTATAATCATGAGGTTCACCGCAACTTACACATGCTGCCTGCTGAATGTGTTAAACTGGTTGAATCTGCTAAGCTTGTGGAAACACCCTCAACATGACGTTAGTAAGAGTACCTATATCAGCCCGAATAGCTGCAACATCATCAACTTTAAGAACCCCAACAACTTTTTATGGTAACCCCGGCTAGTCTCGTGATACTCATGATGACCCTCAGACATCAGCTGAAGGAGATCTTCCATCTCTTCATATGTTTTGTTTAATATCTGACCTTGAGCTGAAGCATTCAACAGGGCCCTTGATTCATGGTTAAGACCTTCTACGAAGTAGTTGCCAATGATCTCCTTTGGCTGCATGTGATGGGGGCTGTTATACCCCGTGTTTTCAGAGCATGAGTATGACATGCACCTTACCGTAGCAATGGAGAGCTTCGGAATATTTAGAGATCGAGCAAATTGAAGATAATAAGTGCGACGAAAATTTGAAAAAAATGCTGGGCGAAATTTTAGTCAACTCTGGAGGCGCATATCTCATAGTATATGTGGAGTTTTAAGGTGTTTTAAAAGCCTAAAATGAAGTTCATCGAGTCTAGTTTGTGATGCAACAAACCATTCATTGATAGGACATCGGAGTAGAGAATTATAGACGTTACAAACTGAACTGTCGACGCAGAAACAACATTTCAGCAGTACCGCTACAGTACTGTAGCTACAGTACCGACTTTGGCCTTTTCTTTAAAGGGACAAAAAACTTCATTTTTCAGCAAAAAAAGGTTCCATAAATTTCCAGAAAAATTCAGCCCCTCTCCATTCCTTTCTACATAATTAAATTGAGGGATTTCATGGCAAATTGAAGGAAAAAGATGGAGGTCACAATAGCCATGGCAACTCACGGCCATGGCTGCACTTGAAGAGGTCACATGCTTCCTTTAAGAGTTTTGCTTCTAAGGTAAGATTTCATTCCCTTTTTCCATGTTTTTGAAATGATTAATCTTGGTATGAATTGGTGGATGTGGAATTGAATGCAAAAATTGCGTGGGTTGATGTTGAAGCTTTGTTTGAGCCGTGTAGGGGCTGTTTTTGTAGAACATGGTGAATGAGTTTTATGTGACATTTTGGTTGTTGTTGTTGTGGATTCTATGGTAAAAATGAAGGTTTTATGGTTCAAGTGGAAGTTGTAATCGTTGTGGGCTGTTTTAGAAGCTAATGTGATTTTAATACAATTTCTTGTATTTTTGGAAAATAATGTTGTTAGCATGTGAATGGTTGGTGTAGTTCATGAATTTGAAAGAAGGAAATGTGTTTTGAACCTCTTATTGATGTTGTTGGAATGGTTGTTGGTATTGTTGGGTTGTTGTTGTTGATATTTTGGGCCGAGATGATTCTCGGGGACGTTGAATTTATAGGGGAAATGCTGCCGAAATTTCGGTAGACAATATGAATTTAAGCTTGAAACTTACATTTGGCAACTATGACCAATTGTAGATTTTGGACGAAACGGGGATTGAGTTCGGACGAGCGTAAGGCGCAAGTGAGGTATGTAAAGCTCACCCTTTCCTTCTTTTGGCATGTCCTATGTATACTAGGTTAAGACTTGAGCCTCGGGAATAATTCTGTCCATCGAAACCCGAGTTTGATTTTGAATACTATTCGTTCAATGTAATTGAACTATAATTCTTATGTTTTGTTGGAAAGGTGTCTAAACCTCCATAACTTCCACAAGCGTATTCGGATTGCTTTGAAGCTTTCTTGGATGACTCCATAGAGTCCAATGCTTGTAATTTATATCCGCCACCTCGACTTGACCCGAGGTGGGCCCACAAGTTCCGAAAATTCCTTCGTTTGTCTCACTTGAGCTATCCCTGTATGATATGAAAGTAATACTTTCGTCTATGAATCTAAGACTCCGTTTGATTCGTTCCATAAGTCATTGGAAAGCTCCTTAATGTGAATATCCTAATAATACATTCGATTCTTTTACCGGGTTTTGATTTATGTGCACCTAATTTCTTACTACTCCGCTCGTATATATGCTATGATCCCTTTCACCGAGTTCCGGGCCGGTATGTATCGTGCGTATGGTTCGCCGAGTACCTTGTCTAGGGGTCGGGTTCCATGTATGTAATTTTCGAACTATGATGTATCTGGCTCTGGGGTACTGTGGTATATGTCCGTCCCCAGTTACTGTGTATATGGATTATGATGTGACTGGTTCCCGGGTTCTCGTGTTATATGTCCGGTTCCCGAGATACCGTGTACATGTTATGGAATCTTCTGGAGTATGGTGTGTTATGGCGCCAGAGACGGGAGTGACGACCATGTTCCTGTGCCCTTTGCATGACTTTGATATGTATCCTTTGTGATTGAAAAGTAAGTGTTCTGATGTTCTGGATAAGCTACTTACCTTCTGTATTTTTCTGATATACGATTTTGGCATACATGAATCTAATCACCGAGTCCCTCACCGAGGGCCGGGGCACGTTGTATGTATGTGTAATGCCTGATTCTGACATATGTGATTTATGTTTGGAAAGTAATAAATTTGGTTATTGACCGCTGGATTCTTGACCGCGGTGTGTGCGACATTGGCCGCTGGATTCTTGACCGCGGTATGCCGCATTTGTGATGTTGACCGCTGGATTCTTGACCGCGGTGTGTGCGACATTGACCGCTGGACTCCTGACCGCGGTATGCCGCACTATGTGACAGTGACCGCTGGACTTTTGGTCGCGGTAATTGTGTGTCTGGTTTTCTGCGTGTATGAGACGGAAATGTTTTTCAAAGGAAAGCAAGCATTTTGGCATTTTGATTGCCGTATTTGTCTTCCGGAACCTCCTATGTATGATTTGTACGTCAAATGTAACACTTTGGTATTCTGGTTATTGTGCTCACCTTCTGTACATTTTACTTCGGTTATGACTTCGTTTTCTGTACTTCATGCTTTGCATACTCAGTACATATTTCGTACTTTCCCCCTTTCTTCGGGGGCTGCGTTTCATGCCGCACAGGTACTCCCAGGTGAGTTGAAGACACTATAGAAGATGTTCCAGTGCAGATGGCAATCTCCATTTGTTCCCGGAGTGCTGCCGAGTCAGAGTTGGTATGTTATGCTTTCTGGATTACGTTAGAGACTTTGCAGACAGCGTCGTGGGTATTGGTTGTCAGTCTGTAAGCGGCTCCGTCAGCCGAAATGTCGGTCTGTGTTATGTACTGAATTTTGTATGATTATAGATTTGTTATGCTTGGAAGCTATGTGGAAGAATATTTCTGGAAAAAAAAAATTACGATGTATTTCATCTCATTTGATTTGAAAAATTTGACGTGATTTTATGTACAGCAAGAGTCTGAGGGTTCGCTCGGCCCTAGGTAAGGGTCGGGTGCCCATCACACCCTAGCGGAATTAGGGTGTGACAGGGGCAATCTCGCAGATAGCCCTTATACCTTTCCCAAGCGTGTGGTAGAGATTCGGAATCTCTCTGAGTGAAGTTAGCAATTCTTCCTCGCAGCTCCTTTGTTTTCTTGGGTGAGAAGAACCTGTCGATAAACTTATTTGATAATATCTCCCAAGAAGTGATAGAACCTGCAGGTAGATTCGTCAACCATTCCCTCGCTTCGCCAATAAGTGAGAACGGAAATAAGGACAACTTCACATAATCATCGAGAACATCTCTATATTGGAAATTCTCGCTCAACTCCACGAACTGCATCAAGTGCTTATGCGGGTCTTCACTAGACTTACCCATATACTGGCACGTATGTTGCACCAACCGCACTGTTCCTTCTTTTAGCTCCAAAATTTCCAGTAATGTCAGGCCTAACAATAGCCTTAGCAATAGTTGCCAGACTAGGCCTAGCATAACTGGATAAAAGAATCCGTTGTTCTTGTGCCCTCGCAGCTGCTCTTTCACCCTGTTCATCGCCGTTTCTGGCTCTATCCCTTTCTGCCTGTTCAAGAGCAAGTCTTGCTGCTTCGTTAGCCATTTGTTTCTGTCGGTGAAAAGATCTTTCGATTTCGTGATCAAGATCAACTAACGGTTTTCCTGAACTTCTAGTGCTTGGCATAAACCAAAGAAGCCTGAAGTAACACAAGTAGAACAACGAAAAAGTAAAGACTTGAATAGAAAAACAAACTCAAATTAGAAAAACAGTAAATTTTTCTAAGTCCCCGGCAGCGGCGCCAAAAACTTGTTGCTCCCAAACGCACACGCAAGTATACGCGGTCGTACAAGTAATATAGACTGTTAAGTCCAGATATCGATCCCACAGAGACATAGATTCTACTGTTAAGATAATTCAAATTCGAATGAAACTATTCAAGAAAGTGAAAATCAAGATGTTTATTGTACTAAACTAAAACTGAAAAGTAAACAATTTGTGATGGGTGTTTTTATGAGTGGGAATATCTTGACAAAGATTGTAAGAATTATCAGATGAGAGTAAGATTTAGGGTCATGGCTTTCGACAATCCAGTTGATCTTTGGACAATTCCACCTATTTTATTTCCTGGGTTACTAGTTGACGGGTTAATTATACTTTATGATATTCTCTCGAACTACTCACAAGCCTGTAGATGTTACTATAACGCCTATATCTCTATGGTCATCAGAGGTAACAAGAACACATTTATTTCTCCGTATTCAACTAAGTAGGGCTAAAGGGTATATCTCTATCCTCAGTAGCGAAACGATAAAATCGAACAAACTCTATTTATTCTTATTACATACGTGAATTCCATTTCTCAAGTCCAATTCCCGCACCACAGATAGTGTCTAACTATTGGCCAGATAATCAAACAATTAAGATCAAGAATAAATAAGCAACCCAAAATATGGAAAATCAATAGATAATAATTGTCATCAAACCAACTTTCAAGTCTTTCGTCACAACCCTAGAATTAAGAAGTTTAGCTACTCATGATTCGATCACAGACAAAAGAATTCATGAATAAACTAGGGTTGAAAAAGATGAAAAATAAAATAACCTAGAGAAAGAAAAATAGAACGGTGGCTTACAAGTCCTTGAATAATCCCAGCACACCGTTCTCAGCTAATAAAACGTCTATATATAGGCTAGGGCAAAAACAAAAAATAAGTAAACCAAATCCTAGTCGAATCGGGACAGCTTTCGCAGAACCCCGCTTTCCTTCCGCATCGCGGAAGGATCGTGCAAAGTACTGAGGCTTCTCGCTTTCCTTCCGCATCGCGGAAGGATCGCCTGATGGTATTGCCTGGCTGGTCTTGTCCGCTTTCTTCACGCGATGCGGAAGAAAATCGGACCCTTCAGTCGAATTATTTTCCTTTTGGTTCGTCCTTTGTGGTCTTCGACTCGTCACCTCATCTACTCGTCATATGCTCCAAAATCAGTCACTTTAAGCACAGTTTTCCATTGTTTGTCATCATCGCACCTATACACATGAAATATAACGACATAAGTTCAAATACGACGATTGCATCATGAATTAAGCGATAAAAGTCATAAGAGTAGGATGTAAAATGACACAAAACATGATATTTGTGCCAAATATCAGTTATATATCAAACTATAAAATTTCTTGTCCCGTACACTTAGGAGGACTGTTAGTGGAATCCTTCCACGGTCATCTTTCGCGTACCTTCTTATATCAAGATCATCTTGCGAAACTACAAATAATGATCCTAGTGATTCTAGGATGTAATACTTACAATGTCTCCACGGTGCTAGTTTCGCTATGATATGACTTTTTATGGGTTCGAATCCATCAACATCACAAACTTGAATGCAACCGTCATTACCGACCACATAAAAGTGGCCACTGGAATATACCACATCACTAATACTTCTATAGTAGTTCGAATTCTTCCGAATCATGATCCATAACAAATCTTCTGGTCTCCAGATGCTAAGAATTGACTTGAAGCATCCCTCAATGAACATGAGAGTATAGTCAGATGTATGAGATGGATTAGCTGACAGAACTGCTTTCTGGACAAAGGTCCATGGCTTTTCCGTCGTGAAGGTTTCATAATGTTTGGTGGTATTTTGATGGGGCAACTCAATTTGAACACCGGAAAAGGGGTGTAGCAGACTATTTCACCCTCGTCTTTTCCAACTGTGATAAGCCATCCCATAGACTCCATACATCGTTTTCCACTAGCTTTAGGAATCTGCTTCTTCAAAATCATGCCATTATAGAGACTAAAGAATTTCCTACAAGTGTTATCATCCTTTTCCTCAGCTAGCATTAGCCATGGAACCCTAGACAAGTCATGACTGTTAAAATTGTCCTTTGTGGCCAGTGTGCCACGATTTGCAAACAGTCCCGAAATTAAGGTAGTCTTCAATCAAATCTACGCGTCATGTTGAAGTTCCAACCAATTAGGCATCTCTCACAGTTTCGCCATTTTTCCTATAATTTTTGTAACGAGTTTGGCAGGAATTTCACTTTTTGGTGAGGTTACATTCATAAATTTCAAACACGAGATCTAAGGCGCAATAGATAAACGAGAGAAATAGAGAACAAGAAGCACACAATTAGACAAAAAATAGTCAGCCAATAAACACATAACAGTCTAGAAGCAAACAACTAAATGAAGACATTGAATCCATAAAAGTAGGGTTTATTTATTTTCTGACATTCAAATATGCATATCCATACACGAGACAGCATGTGCCAAACGCTCAAAATTTTCGGAAACTTCATATCTTAAACTGAAGGTGATGAACTCACCTTTTTCGGAAAGAGCTTCAATCAGCAAAATTGTTACAACCAAATATTTTCATTTTTGTGCGCTTTTAGTGAGAGAGTGAAGTGCGGAATATGAGCACATTTGGACAAAACATTCACTTACAGTAAAAGCTATTGTTGGGAGTAGAGGTGTATGTATATCGGGTTGGTTCGGGTTTTTAGCGAATCAAATTAATCGTGTCTATTTTTTTTCTATATAAATCACAACAAATTAATTAAAGTTGGGTTTTTCGATTTTCTCAATTTTTTTTAGACTTTTTCTGTGGTCTGGTGTGAAGCATTTTAGGATCTTTTTTAATGTAAAATATGATATAAATGTCATACTATTTCATATAGTCATACCTAATCCAGTTCAGTGTAACAAATTACACACACGACTATCAACCACAACGCCACAAAAGAGAGAAAAATATCTTCTTCTTTTTTACCCATAATACATGTTAATATTTATACCTTTTTTGAAAAGTCTGTATTGATCGACATGAGATGCACGTGCTGGTCAAATAATACTTTTAATAATTTAGTTTGTGACTTGTAGTATTTTTTATGAATATAAATTTATTTTAAAAAGCTTCAATATTTAATATTGATGCACACCGAAAATTGAGTAGTGTGACTCTTGTACGCTAACATCCAGAGCACATGGTTAAAAGTTCTCATAAATATTAAATAGTTGCCATATTAAAAAAAAAAAAACACGCAAGTATAAAGAAGGAAACGAAACATTATTGTTTACCCCGAAATTGGAAAACCAATTGAATTTGTACGCGGGTATAGGATATGTGCTTGGATCTTGATATATATATTTGATAGCAGAAAATAAGCGTGTGAGTATTTGGTAATAAAACGGCTAGTAACGGTGATTTGCTTAATTTGCTACGGACATGAACGTTTAGAAGCCATGTTGAATACTTAATGGAAGAAACACAACGTAAATGGAAACAAACGGCCTCGGCCGGATCAGATATTGAGAGAGAGATTGAATATATGAGCTCTTCTATTATAAATGTTCTTGGAAGGTAAAAGATGTCAACCCTTACAAAGGAGGGATGTGCTCTATTTATAGTGTGACCTCCATGGGTCTCATATGATGTGAACTAATAAAATAATAGCAACAAGGACAGCTCTGCACGGATTTGGTGGGATTAGACTGACGGCGCCATCTGACACACGCATGGTGGGTAGTTGACCAGGACAGGACGTTACTGGCGCGTGACCCGCGTGCAATGGCCACACGGACCAACTGCTACTCGGACCAACGGCCACACGGACCAACGGCTACTCGAACCAACAGTCGTACGGACTAACGGCTATGCGGACCAACGGCCTAACGGCTATGCGGACCAACGGCCACACGGACCAACGGCTACTCGAACCAACAGCCGTACGGACCAACGGCTATGCGGACCAACGACCACGAATGCTCGGGTCACCGGGCTTAGTCGTTCCAATGACGAAGAAGGCAGATCAGTCGGTCCCCTCGCTCCACCGGTTTGCCTCGCATCCGGTTTTTACCGTATACAGATAGCCCCACACTTCCCGGATCTCCGATCTATCGGAGTAACGGGGAGTGGATAACTTCCGAAACCGGTGGCCCTGTCAGCTCGTCGTTACCTTCTTATTTCTTCGTTTTGAATGTTTGCCATTATTTTGGTCGTGATCGTTGGTCCGTTTTAGGACAGGTCGACTCATAGTCGTTAATTCATCGTGCCCGTGGGACTTATCTGATGCTTCATAAGTTCAGATGTCTCCGAATTACGATAGGCATTTTCTTCAGGGTCGGTATTTTTTCAACCTTGGCAAAGTTTTTGATGTAGCAATCCCCGTTTTGGGGGAATTTTCTGAGCTTTGGCTTGGGTCATTGTGACCTTGTCGCCTTTATCGAATTTCGGGCACAATCCTCGATATAGAGTATGTGAGTGGGGCAGTGCCAGAATACGACGGTTACCATCGGGGCGAAGTCCTTTTAACAGAAAGACACCCAAGATTTTGTTATACCAGCTTTTGGTAACTTTGCGTTTGCAAAATGCTTGTACATATGAGAATTTTAATTCTTCCTTCCTTAGCCGTAGTAAATGAAAAATGGGACACGATTCATTATGATCGTTTGGTCCTTACATCGGAGGCTATGGCCGGTGGCCGGGCCTTAGTTTTGCCGTAGCAAATGTTGAATGGGACACGATTCATTATGATCGTTTGGTCCTTACATCGGAGGCTGTGGCCGGGCATTAGTTTTGCCGTAGCAAATGTTGAATGGGACACGATTCATTATGATCGTTTGGTCCTTACATCGGAGGCTATGGCCGGTGGCCGGGCCTTAGTTTTGCCGTAGCAAATGTTGAATGGGACACGATTCATTATGATTGTTTGGTCCTTATTTTTGTTAAGTAACACGTTGTACTTGTTGCCTCATTAAAAACCTTGTCGAAAAACCCATTTTGGGACAAAACTGTACTAAGGAAAAGAGTGCAACACGCGTTTTCAGACCTAGATCCTAACTTTATCCGGTACTTGACTTCCTGCAAAAAGAAAAAGGTTAAACATGAGGTGTCCATACCTTAGCAGTAATATCCCTTCAAATGATCCACGTTCCGGTTGTTGCACAATTGCTGCCCGTCCACGGATTCCAGTTGACACGATCCTTTGCCCGTTACCTCGGTTATCTTGTACGGTCTTTCCCAGTTCGGACCCAGTTTTCCTCCTTTGGGATTCTTGGTGCTCAAGGTATATTTTCGAAGCACCAAGTCCCCAACTTAGAAATGTCAAAAATTAGCTCTCCGATTGTAGTACCTTTCCATTCTCAGCTTCTGGGTTGTAATGCGGACCAACGCGTTTTCACGAAGTTCATCCGTGAGATCGAGTTTCACAGCCGTGGCCTCCTCGTTTGACTCCTCGGTGGTATACCTGAACCGGGGACTCGGTCCGTTTATCACCCCCGCCCGGAGAAATGACTCGGGCCATCCCTTGATTTTTCCGACCTGAAGCTTGGTTTTCGAGAGTATGGCCGATACCTTTCCCTCGATGGTCCAGCCTCCGGTTCGTAATTCTTTCGTGATCTCTCCGAGCTTTTGTTCATTTTTACGAGCCCCGGGGGAAGCTCGAGTTGGTCATCCTCTATCCGAATTTTTGACTCGTATTGGCTATGGACATCCGCCCAGGTCACAGCCTCGTATTCCAGCAAGCTTTCCTTTAATTTGAATGAAGCCGTCGAGCTCTGAACATTGAGCCCCTTTGTGAAAGCTTGTGCGGCCCATTCCTCCGAAACCGGGGGGAGCTCCATTCGTTCCCTTTGAAACCGGTTGACAAATTCACGCAATAGCTCCTTGTCTCTTTGGGCTATACGGAAAATATCCGCCTATCGAGCCTGCACCTTTTTGGCTCCGGCGTGTGCTTTCATGAAGGCATCGGCGAGCATTTCGAAAGAAGTGATTGAATGCTCGGGCAGATGATCGTACCAAGTCAATGCTCCTTTTGACAGAGTTTCCCCGAACGTTTTCAGCAACACGGATTCGATTTCATCATCTTCCATATCATTGCCTTTTATAGCACAGGCGTATGAGGTCACGTGTTCGTGAGGGTCCGTTGTGCCGTCATATTTTTGGATATCCGGCATTTTGAACCTCTTCGGGATCAATTTCGGAGCTGCACTCGGAGGAAAAGGCCTTTAGATGTACCTCTTTGAATCCGGCCCTTTCAAGATAGGCGGAGCCCCCGGGATTTGATCCACCCGAGAGTTGTATGTCTCCACCTTTTTTTCGGTCGAGTCCACCCGTTTCACCAACGTTTCGAGCATTCTCAGAACCTCGGTGGATGGACCAACTCCGGAGCCATTGCTTTCTATCTTCCGTGCCTCATCTCTTCTGGGTTCAGCAACACTCTTCGCCTTTTCCGGGGTCGTTTTATCTCCTCCGTTCTGCAGCTGGGCTATTGCGATTTCCTGTTCGGCAATCGCCGCTCTCTGTTCCTGCAACATTTCAAAAATTAAACGCAAGTCAATATTATCATTCGGGGTATCCGGTTCTTTCCGGACTTGTGTCCCGGACAAAGTAATTGAATTGTTAGTATTTAAAGGGTCAGTGGGGTTTGGCAATCCTCGTGGCCCGCTGCCTTCATTTTCGGCCACTGTTGACACCCAATTTTGTCCCGTCTCTCTGCCAAAATACCTATTTTTAAGCTTCTAATATTTTCGGGAAAAATAAAAAATATATATATTATGTTTACTATAATTATTAGCCTCTTATCAATACCGCCATTGTATTATTCTATCAATTATTATTATTTACCGTATTTTATTATTATTATTATTATTACTATTATAATTATTATTATTATTCACAATTTTTATCATTCCAGTACTTTTACCAGCTTACGCACACACATCGCATTTATCTTTGTATAATTAAATAATAGTATTTATTTAGTGCGGATTTTCAAAGAAAAATAACATATATTATTACACGGCTGTTATAACATCATATGATTTTATTACCCGAGTCGAATAATCACACATTTTTGGTATTAAGTAATATTTTGTCACCCTCGGTATATTCATTAATTAAAATGGGTCTTTTATTCAAGTTCAGAAGCCAAACTATTTCTTGCACTCAGTCCGTATTTTTGATGTTATCGGATTCCAAATCAAAGTCCAATCAACTCATAAATATTTTTTGACCAGCCTATATTTTTTACCCTAATTTTTAGATCAGTTCGTGTTTTTATTTGCTAGCCCATTCTTTTAATACCCGATCTAAAACTTGACCCAGTCCATAAATGGAGCGGGTCTGACCCGTTTCATACAAAATAAGGGAAACCCTTTAGGGTTTCCTCTCATTTTCACCTTCCGCCCCATTTCCTCTCTTCTTCACATCGTCGCCTCCCCACCTCCATCTCCGCCGCGCTCACCTCTCCACCACCTCCTTTTCGCCATCCTCTCATCTTCCTCCCCTTTACCCCTAAACCCTAGCCGCCACCCCATCCTCTTTTGTTCCCACGTTACCCGCACACCCCCACCTCTGCCAACTCCACCACCTGACACACCCATACACTGACACCCCACTACGACTACCATCCCTCACTCCCACTATCACGCCCGACACCTCCACTAACTCCACCACGCCTCCACTGATATGACATTCCCATTACACCACGTTACCCCTGCTACTCTCCACTCCCCTCTGTTCCCTTTATCAGTTCCTTCAACCCCAAAAACCTATAAAAATGGAGGTTGAATCGCTGGAAAAGGAGGGATTTTGGATCGGTGAAACCCCCCCCAAGAACCGAGAGGAGACTTTTTTTTTCAATTCATGAAATTCCCCAAGTTTGAAACCCTTGGAATCGCAGAAATCCCCCCAAGAATCAATGTTCCTGAATCGCTAAATTTCCCTTGAAAATACAAGTCTTTAATTGCTCCAGTTCTCCTTTAAAACATCGGCTTTCAATTTTCTCGATATCATCACAAAATATTAAATCTTGTTCTGTTTTACTTTGGGTGTTCGTTTAAATCTGAATACACGCGAGTTCGAATTTTGAAGTGTTTCGAGGTATATCGGAAGCTCGAGCCTCACTTCGCTGCACCCGAAGAAGGTAATCTTTCATCCTTTCCTCCTTTTAGTTTTCTGTATTTTATTTCACTGTTATGTGATTGATATTGGTAGTTTGGTGTTAGTGTAGTTTAGTTCATATTCATGTTTGGTGTTTGTGTATGCTTAGTATAGTTTGTTTAATTATGCAGTCTTTTGCTTGGTAAATTTTTAATTGAAGGCATTATTGATATTCAGATTAAGTGTGTCTATTTTAATGTCTTATATAGTCTAGTTTAGTGTCATTGTAATCAATCTGTTTAAAGTCTGTCTAAATTTATGCTATCTTGTATTTTCTGCTCGTTTTGATTTCCCTCTGACACAGTTGTGTTAATATTGGAGTAGCTTAGGCCTTGATCCCACACTGCTATATATTGTCGTTTATTCTGTATTAGGTCACCCTCTAGTCCAACATTATTGTATGATGTCTTGCTTGTGATTAGTTGAGTTTACTCGATTTTAGACTTGTATTTGGCTTATTAAGTCGCCTGTTTTAGCTAAAGCTGTGCTATGTGATTTTGATGTTGAGCTTAATTCCTAAGATAGACAAGATATATAAAACCTTAGGGTTGGATGCTTGATGGTTCATAACGTTGGTAAAATCCTAAATGATTAATATGACTTGGTTAAGTATTAAACTAGTCAAAAAAGGGGGTTACCTGAGCAAGCTGATATGGTCTGTGTAAATATATGATTCCTATAACTCATTTCCTATAATCTAGACCTGGCTTGTGGTATCAGTAATTAGTAAAGTATGACATCCAATCAATAGAACTGAATGATTGCAAAGCTTAAGATCAGAAACTATCTTTATTAACTGATTAGGCAGAGAATAGGACTTCAGAGGGTTAATCTTATACTCTCACCAAGGATAACTGTTTTTTTGGAATTTGATATAGAAGTTAGAAGTCAAAAGGGAAAGAGTAGTCTCCAGTTAATTCCTTACTGTAGCTGTATTCTTTAAAACTTATGCGAAAGGGTGTTTTGAGTCCCGTTTGGTTTCTGTTTTGTTTTGTCTGCAGCTTTTAACTCTTTTGTCTGAAAATTGGTTTAAAATCTCATATGCATTCCTGATAAATGGCTACTCATTTAGTTAGCGGAATTTAATCTTTCATGCCCGTTGTCTGATTGGTTATATTGATGCTCCCGACACTCGTTGACTTATCTTCATCTGTTCCTCATCTAGTTTCGTTTATGGTATGATATACCTCGAAGTATACATAGTATGTGAGCCTTAGTATACATCGAGTGTATACAAGGGTTGTACATTAGTGTATACCTTTCAGGTATATCAAGTGTACTCTGAATATTAAGTGTATATCACCCTTTGCAGATGTCCAAATTCTATAAACGTCTAAGAACAATGAATGCCACACCATTTGATTTTGCCCATGTTTGAGTATTGCTTGTTTATATGTATGTAGTGGCTATTTTGCGTATGCATGGATTATACCTGAGTATATGTAATATATACATATGATCTATAGAGGTGTTTGAATTTATATTTCTACATGTTTAACCTTATTGATCATATGCTAATCCTTTTCCTTCATTTTCTTTTATGCATGAAACTCGTGTACGAGTCCGAGGACTCGTTCCTCTTCCGCATTCGATGATGGGCCAAGGCCCAAAGGACAGAATATACAGCAGCATATATTCAAAAGAAATAAATGAATTTTGGGCCAAAGCCCAATAGCGTGAACGGATCACAACAGCCTGTCTTAAAAATGGGCTGAGCCCCATTTAAATTATCTCTTCTTCTATTTTTTCTTGTGCACTTAATTTATATCATGTAACTAACTCCCCTTTTTTTTATTAGTTTGGATAAATCGTGATTAATTAGTAGGTTTAGTTTTAGTCGCGGGTAGTTAAATTTAAGTGAGGTATTAACATTAGTTTCATAAGTACCACTCCTTCCTTTTCACGTAAAATCCCTTACAATGTCTAATATTTATTATATTTAAAAAATCAATTTACAAAATAGGATGGTTATATATATATATATATATATATATATATGTATATATGTATATATGTATGTATGTATATCAAGTAAAGAGAATCATTTTATTCTTATTACCTAAACATTTCAAAACGTCGTCGATATATAAATATTAATCCAAGTATATTTTATAAACATTTTAGATTAATTTGATTATGCATATCTTGAGCTGAACATAGTGAAATAAAGTCCATAAGAGAGAGAGAAAACCCATGACCTTTTGCAATTCTATATATAAAATAGTTTTGATTAAGTAAGCATATCTAATCAATTGAATTTTAAAGCTTTATTTACATTATTTTGAAATCTTTTTGCATTCCATTCATAACAAGTCTAGATTTTCTATATCACTATACTCATATACTGTCATTTTATTCTAAGTTAAATTGGCTAGATTTTCTCTTAAAAGTCTATTTATATACAAATCATTATATTTTGCAAGTTTCACTTTAAAATAAAAATTATTATTTAAAGCTTAACAAAACATTTATGAGTCTCATTTTTGGTGGATTACTATATATTTCTTCAAGTTAGTTTAAATAATATCATTATGTTTTCTTTTCTTTCTTTAAAACCTTAATAACATTAACGACCTGTTTTTCTTACGATTTAAGCATTATATTTAATCTAAATTAATTAACCTAAATTTGGTCGGATAACCGTAAGTTAACGGATCCTAAAGGATGCCTAATCCCTTCCCTTTAGGATAATATAGAGCCCTTACCTAGAATCACACTGGTTAGCAGACCATTAACGGAGGTTTAGTTTTAACTTTACCTTAGTTAATATTTAGGTGTCCTAATTCACCATTAAATTAATTAGGTGGCGACTCCTTAAAACAAAATAAATAGGAATCACCAATACGTCATACTACTTTAAATCAAACCCGGTTAAAATGGGGTGTGACAGCTTGGCGACTCCGCTGGGGATTTTAGGCTCTTAACCATAACAACTTAGGTTAATAAATCATTTGTTGGATGCTTTGTTTATTTTGCTTTATTTTGTCTATATTGTTGCTTTATATGCTTTTAAGTATTTTTTCCTTATATGTATTTTCTGTGTAATATGTTATTACTGCTTTCCTTAAACTGGCATTCCGTTCATATTTCCTCCACTTTTGGAAAATTCACACTATCACACGTACACGCGAGGTGTGCTTAGCGCACCCGCAAATTTCTTCATAGAATCCAAATTTTAAGGGAGTTGGCGCATGCGCGGGGGTGCCCGAATAACGGGGACCGCGTAGCCTTCTCACTCGAGCAGTCCGCTCGGGAACCTTGTGTCTAGCAAACCCATTCTTAGTCTACTTAGGGTAGAGCGAAGCCAAAACCTTGTAAGAACATGCATCATTTTAAACCTAGGAGGCTTAATACCCTTGGTGTATTAAGTTCATTAGTCAACCTTACCAAATGTCCAAAAGAGTCCATGACTCTAAGTGACACTACTCACTATCTATGTGCATTATTTGAAGGATAAATATGTGGATTATGTAGACCTAGTACTCTATAGATAAGTATTTCAAGAAAAACTGACCTTTTGTTGCAGGTTGACGTGGAGCATCTAAAATTAATGTCGGAGGTTGAAGACAATTAAAAGAAATTAGTGGAGATAAAGCGTTAGATATCCTAGATCAACTTTAAATTGTATTATTAAACTGGCATGTAATAAATTTTATTTTCTTGTAAATTAGTTGTAAGAAGAGTTATGGAATGATACATAAAAGACATGTTTGTCCTTCAATGTTCGTTAGGCCTACCTCTGGCATAAAGAGGTCCCTTGCATTATAAAACGCGATGTATTATGTGCAATAATGTGTTTATATGCAATAATATTATCCTTACCGTATACTGACTCATTTTCCTTTTCTTTTTCTTGTTTTTATCTTTTTTCTTTTTAAACTTATTTTCAAAACAAAAAAAGGTTGACTTGTGCTAAAAGGGAACTGGCGGAGCATCCATATTTCACACGGTCTAAAGCCAAGAAATCAGATTCTGACTCATCACTAATCACCTGGTTAACTAAAAGGACTCGTTCTAAAATGGAGCAAAGTTTGATCAATGCAACCACTTCATCTGAGCCATCTCTTAGTTTACCAATCACGAGTGATCCCACATCCTCTAATGAACCAGAAACACATTTGGAGACCATTGCTCGTCTGGAGCGACGAGTTGCCGAACTAAGTCATATGGTACTTCATAACCGGTCATTTTCTCAAACACCGCCGCATATGACTCCGTCCCAGGGAGTTCGTCAAACTTTGCCTGTGCCACATCCATTCCCAAATTTGGACGAATTTAACCAAGCAAATTATTTCACCACTTCTCAGCCAGTTCGTTCCGAACACCTCACTCAAAATGCTCCCTTTTTATTTACAACCACCTCTTCAAAAGCTCAATTCATACCGCCAGCACATGACACACATCAAGTTCCGCCGGTGTATACTTATACCACAGCTCCACCCATGACACAGATTCAAGGACAATGTCGCACAGATGTTGATCATTATGTCGAAGTTGAAAATGAGGCACGGTCAGTTAATGATGAAATGATAAATAGAAAGCTCAAAAGTTTGGAAGATGCCATGAGAAGTTTGCGTGGACTGGGTAGTAATCAAAGCGTGAGATATGAAGAATTATGTGCATTTCCTGAGGTAGAATTGCCACCAGGTTACAAGATCCCAAAATTTGAGAAGTTTGATGGGTCAGGAAACCCTTTCTTTCATTTGAAAGTTTATTGTGAAAAGTTGATTGGCGTAGGAAAGAATGAAGGGATAAGAGTCAAACTATTCAATCAAAGTTTGAGTGGAAAAGCCTTGGAATGGTATTCCAAGCAAGATACAACCAAATGGCGTACTTGGGATGATTTGGCAAATGCTTTTGTGGATCACTACAAGTTTCATGTTGAGATCGCTCCTGATAGAATCTCAATTACAAAGTTGCAGAAAAAGTCGATCGAATCATTTCGAGAATATGCTATACGGTGGAGAGAAGAAGCATCTAGGGTACACCCACCCATGGAGGAGACCGAAATGGTTACTTTCTTCATTCAAGCACTAGAACCGGAATACTATGAACGTTTGGTGACAATGAGTGGAAAAACTTTTGCAGAAGTGATCAAAGCTGGGGACATGATCGAAGATGGCATTAAGACAGGGAGAATAACAAGTCTAGCAGCTTTGCAGTCTACCAGTAGGGCTATACAAACTGGTACTCTCGGAAATGGAAAGAAAAAAGAGAAAGAAGCAGCATCGGTGATGGCTTTGGGAAACACCTCGTACCGCCATCAACAACCACCACGATACCAGCCTAACGCTCCTCACTCACAGTATTTCCAATATTCTCCATATCCATACGACCAAACTTTGTCATCTTACCAACCTCAATCACCACAAATATCTTACCCCGTTTACAACACACAACCAGCATATCGAGCTCCACGACCACCAACATATCCAGCTCCACCATCACAAACTCATCATCCAAACAATGCATCCGCACCTCGCCCAAATTAACCGTTTCGCAATTTCACACCATTAGGAGAGCCACTGAGCGTTGTTTTTGAAAGGCTGCAAGCTTCAGGCTTAGTATATCCTGTGGAAGGTAGAATTCCAGATCCATTACCCAGAAACTTTGATCCCACTAAAACATGTGCATATCATTCGGGGGTAAAAGGCCATTCCACTGATCGTTGTTACGCATTGAAGCATAAGGTTGAGGATCTTATTGAAGCAAAACAGATCACGGTCAAACCACCAACACCAAATGTGGTTAACAATCCACTCCCGACCCATGATGGGGCCACGATAAATATGATTGGAATAGATGAAAATGTTGACGACCCAGCCGAATTTATAGTGCCTGTGGATCGTGTGGAGGATCATGATTTTGTAGCCGTTGCTTCTCCGGCTGTAGTGATAAAGGGTTGTGTGCCTGTCGAGATATTAGGAGCTTCATCAACGCCTGTGGAAGTAGTTCAAGCACCAAATCAGTTACCAGTGCTCGATACAAAAGCCGTACCATGGAATTATCAACAAACTGTGATGGAATGTCGAGGAAAGGACACGATCACTGACAAGGTTAAGACATCAGGAATGACAAGGTCTGGAAGATGCTATTCTCCAGAAGAGCTAGTTAGATTGGGGCAAGTTAAGGAAACCAATGTACCTCCCAAAAGGGTCGTGACTGAAACCGAAGCAGAAGAATTTTTGAGGAAGATCAAGGCTAGTGAGTACTCAGTTGTGGATCAGTTGAAAAAGACCAATGCTCAAATTCCTATTCTCTCTTTGCTTTTGAGTTCAGATATGCACAGGAATGCACTGTTGAAGATCTTGAATGAAGCATATGTCCCAAGCGAAACAACTAGTGAGGCGTTAGCTGGGATGATTGAGCGCGTACTTGACAGCCATCGAATCAGCTTCGATAATGAAGAACTGCCGCCAGAAGGATGTATGCATAACAAAGCGCTCTATATAACTGTCAAGTGTCGTAACATGTTTGTGGCTAAAGTATTGATTGATGGGGGTTCTGGACTCAACATCTGTCCATTAGCAAGTCTGAAGAAGATCGGATATAATGTTAGTGAGCTCAAGACCAGTGATATGAATATTCGAGCATTTGATGGGGCTCAAAGGCGCCCTATTGGGGAAATAGAGTTGAAAGTGTTGATTGGCCCTGTTGAATTCATTATGGATTTTCAAGTACTTGATATTTCCACGACATACAACATGCTGTTAGGTAGACCGTGGATCCATTTGGCTGGGGCCGTACCATCTACTTTGCACCAAACTGTCAAATTCGAGTGGGATCAGCAACAAATATGTATACACGGAGAAGGAGACACGTCTTTCTATCTAGAGCAATCCACCCCATTCGTCGAGGCAGAAGGAGGGTTCGACGGAGCAGCTTACCACGCTTGGGAGGTTGTGAATGTCACTAAGGAGAGTGAAGTATGTCAAACTCAAGAGTTCAAAAGATCATGTGCCGCAATTATGGTTGCAAAAGAAATGGTGAGAAATGGGTACCAACCTGGATTTGGGCTAGGGAAAACACTAAATGGGCGAGTTGAGCCAGTCGTTCTCCCTACGCAACAGTTTACATTCGGTTTGGGATATGAGCCAACTGAGGAAGAAGTGAAGAAAGCACGAAAGAATAAAAGGAAGGAGATTGCATTGCCAAAACCTATTCCTACCATTGATCAAACTTTCTCAAAACCTTCAGATCTGATTGTTGAAGTTGCCTATGATGATATCGTGGAGGGAGTCAAGAACCTGTTCGTGGAAGATGAAGATGATCATGCTGCGATAATCAAAGACTTTGCTGAAATATTGACTTTATAGGCTGCTGAGCCAGGACCTGAGTTGCAAAATTGAACTTCTATCTTAGCCTCGGTTCGCCGGGAGTTTCAGTATTTTAAGTTTAAATTTCCTTTTGTAGTAGGCCGGAGGCATCAACTAGAACATTTAGTTCCTTTTGTCATGTTGCCCCTATGTTTTGTTACGGCCTTTTTAAATTAAGATTCTGTCATTTTGTTTGTAACGAACTACGTTTGGCCTGACTTCCTGTTGGATACGTAGGCAGCCCATATCGGGTTCGGCCACTCTTTTCAAATCATTTCAGTATCTTTGTTTGTGGTTGGAACTACGTTTGGCCTGACTTCCTGTTGGATACGTAGGCAGCCCACATCGGGTTCGGCCACTTTTTCAAAATATTTCAGTGTTTTGTTGTATGGGTGGAACTACGTGTGGCCTGATTTCCTTTTGGATACGTAGGCAACCCATATCGGGTTCGGCCCCCCCTTTAGTAAAAAACAAAACAAACTCAAAAATCTTTATGTTCATCACGAACTACGTAGGCAACCCGAGGCGGGTTCGGCCCTTCTATCTTAAAATTTTTATCTTCAGTTTGTCCAAACATTTTGGTTCCTATAAAATACATAAGGATTTTTATACAAGACTTGGTCTTCCCACCGCTTAAATTCATGTGTCTTAGTATCTTGAAACTGGGACAAATTTTTGAAATCGGTCAAATCACTTTCAAAAAATTTTCATTACAATTTTCTCACTTTTCGATCGTTTAGAACCAAGCGTTTCCAGGACTTGAAACTGGGACAAATTTCGAAGTCGGTCAAATCACTTTCGAAAACTTTCATTATAAGTTCTTATTTTTTCAATTGTCCATAATCAAGCATCTCTAAGACTGAAACTGGGACAAATTTTTAGAAGTAGCATAAAAGTGGTCTTAAACAAAAGTCCATCCATATTTCTAAAATGTGAGTAAATTCAAAAATCGAGTCTTCTTAATCATGTTGCATATTAGAGCCACTAAGTATTTCCTTTCAAAGTCATCCAAATCTCATTACTTTTATTTTCAAAATACATTTTTTTATAACGGAAACTCCCCGGCAAAGCAAGATATGTGGTGAGACATCGAAGAACGTGGACGCGACCGAGACAAAAGTCAATTCAAGGGCCAAGTTCCCCGACATGCACAAGTCAACCAATTTTCTTTTAAACTCACAATTTTTCTTTGTTGAGACAGGTCCAATTAACATGAACACGGTGCATGTATTAATTATGAGCGTGATCAAAAAGTTAACTTTCTTCAAAATGCAAGTACTCTTCAGCGTGGATGCAAAGGTAGCTTATGCCGAACGGTGGGCGTCGTTCCACTCATCACGAAATTTCAATTGCAACAGTGGACACAAGTTCATCTTCTCAACCAAGGGCTGTAAGTATAATTCTTTCAGACCCAACTATTTATTCTTATCACTAACAATTGTTTTAGCTCGTGACATTCATCGATGGATCGAATACATATAATCATGGACACTGACCTTGATCACCTGTTATTGGTTAGAATTCTTCAATTTCGTTATCACTTCATACATGTTCAAATCATTATCAAATTCTTTTAGAATGAAGTATGTTAATAAGATAACAAGATCGAAATATTGCATCGTATATCAAATTGTGGGGTTAATTATAGATTTAACCCCGTCACAATGGGACATCGAGTAAGATGTGGATATCTTTTTACAATATTATCTCTAAAGTGGACGTGGATTTACATTTATATTGTGGATACGAGTATGGGAGTGGGAGTAGAATTATATTACAAAAATATACATATAATTGTAGAAAGTGGATACAGATTTATGTTTCGAAAGTAAAAGTGAATTTATTTTTGCGCCGTATAATGCAGACGTGAAAGTAGATGTAAATTTACTGTTGTACCGTATAATACGGACGTCAAAGTCGACGTGGATTTATATTTTGTACCGTGAAATGCGGACGTAGATTTATATTTTGAACTGTGAAAGTGGACTTGGATTTATTTTTCTGCATCCTGAAAGTGGATGTGGATTTACATTTTTGCACCATGGGAAGTGGACATGATATAGGCACCCACCTTAGAATGCGGGTATTTCAATGTTCAATTCAGGCACCCACCTTAGAATGCGGGTATTTCAACGTTCAATTCAGGCACCCACCTTAGAATGCGGGTATTCCAATGTTCAGTTTAGGCACCCACCTTAGAATGCGGGTATTTCAATGTTCAAATTAGGCGCCCACCTTATAATGCGGGTATGTCAATTTTCAATATAGGCACCCACCTTAGAATGCGGGTATTTCGATTTTTAATTTAGGCGCCCACCTTAGAATGCGGGTATTTCGATTTTTAATTAGGCACCCACCTTAGAATGCGGGTATGTCAATTTCAATCCAGGCACCCACCTTAGAATGCGGGTATGTCAATTTCAATTCAGGCACCCACCTTAGAATGCGGGTATTTCAATGTTCAACTCAGGCACCCACCTTAGAATGCGGGTATTCCAATGTTCAGTTTAGGCACCCACCTTAGAATGCGGGTATTTCAATGTTCAAATTAGGCGCCCACCTTAGAATGCGGGTATGTCAATTTTCAATATAGGCACCCACCTTAGAATGCGGGTATTTCGATTTTTAATTTAGGCGCCCACCTTAGAATGCGGGTATTTCGATTTTTAATTAGGCACCCACCTTAGAATGCGGGTATGTCAATTTCAATTCAGGCACCCACCTTAGAATGCGGGTATTTCAATGTTCAATTCAGGCACCCACCTTAGAATGCGGGTATTTCAATGTTCAAATTAGACACCCACCTTAGAATGCGGGTATGTCGATTTTCAATTTAGGCACCCACCTTAGAATGCGGGTATTTCAATGTTCAGTTCAGGCACCCACCTCCGAATGCGGGTATCTTATATTTCAAGTTCAGGCACCCACCTCCGAATGCGGGTATCTTATATTGCAAGTTCAGGCACCCACCTCCGAATGCGGGTATCTTATATTTCAAGTTCAGGCACCCACCTCCGAATGCGGGTATCTTATGTTTCAGTTCAGGCGCCCACCTCCGAATGCGGGTATCTCATATTTCAAGTTCAGGCACCCACCTCCGAATGCGGGTATCTTGTATTGCAAGTTCAGGCACCCACCTCCGAATGCGGGTATCTTATATTTCAAGTTCAGGCACCCACCTCCGAATGCGGGTATCTTATGTTTCAGTTCAGGCGCCCACCTCCGAATGCGGGTATCTCATATTTCAAGTTCAGGCACCCACCTCCGAATGCGGGTATCTTATATTTCAGTTCAGGCGCCCACCTCCGAATGCGGGTATCTTATATTTCAAGTTCAGGCACCCACCTCCGAATGCGGGTATCTTATATTTCAGTTCCGGCATCCACCTCCGAATGTGGATTCAACTTTCGAAACAGGGGCTGCAAGTGTAACTTCTCCAACCCTGTCTTATTTACATATATTTCTTTATTGCTAACAATTGTTTTTAGCTGGTGGCTTTTGAACAATATCGAAGTTGGCATCACACATCAAATCGTGGAACTTTTTCTTCGGCAGCGAACTGGGGCAATTTGTCGGGAAGGATAATAAAACTTCCCGACACGGGTCAAAGATCTACCTCGAACACTCGTCTCTAATCACAAGTATTCTTTCGCATTCCAGCAATCCAATTTTCAAAAATCTCAAGTTTCCTTTAGCCGGGACAAAATAGGCTACTGAGTCAACGTCTTTGCCCAACAACTCTTTTCATCATTACCGGGCAAAGAGGGACAAGTTGTTGACACCCAATTTTGTCCCGTCTCTCTGCCAAAATACCTATTTTTAAGCTTCTAATATTTTCGGGAAAAATAAAAAATATATATATTATGTTTACTATAATTATTAGCCTCTTATCAATACCGCCATTGTATTATTCTATCAATTATTATTATTTACCGTATTTTATTATTATTATTATTATTACTATTATAATTATTATTATTATTATTCACAATTTTTATCATTCCAGTACTTTTACCAGCTTACGCACACACATCGCATTTATCTTTGTATAATTAAATAATAGTATTTATTTAGTGCGGATTTTCAAAGAAAAATAACATATATTATTACACGGCTGTTATAACATCATATGATTTTATTACCCGAGTCGAATAATCACACATTTTTGGTATTAAGTAATATTTTGTCACCCTCGGTATATTCATTAATTAAAATGGGTCTTTTATTCAAGTTCAGAAGCCAAACTATTTCTTGCACTCAGTCCGTATTTTTGATGTTATCGGATTCCAAATCAAAGTCCAATCAACTCATAAATATTTTTTGACCAGCCTATATTTTTTACCCTAATTTTTAGATCAGTTCGTGTTTTTATTTGCTAGCCCATTCTTTTAATACCCGATCTAAAAATTGACCCAGTCCATAAATGGAGCGGGTCTGACCCGTTTCATACAAAATAAGGGAAACCCTTTAGGGTTTCCTCTCATTTTCACCTTCCGCCCCATTTCCTCTCTTCTTCACATCGTCGCCTCCCCACCTCCATCTCCGCCGCGCTCACCTCTCCACCACCTCCTTTTCGCCATCCTCTCATCTTCCTCCCCTTTACCCCTAAACCCTAGCCGCCACCCCATCCTCTTTTGTTCCCACGTTACCCGCACACCCCCACCTCTGCCAACTCCACCACCTGACACACCCATACACTGACACCCCACTACGACTACCATCCCTCACTCCCACTATCACGCCCGACACCTCCACTAACTCCACCACGCCTCCACTGATATGACATTCCCATTACACCACGTTACCCCTGCTACTCTCCACTCCCCTCTGTTCCCTTTATCAGTTCCTTCAACCCCAAAAACCTATAAAAATGGAGGTTGAATCGCTGGAAAAGGAGGGATTTTGGATCGGTGAAACCCCCCCCAAGAACCGAGAGGAGACTTTTTTTTTCAATTCATGAAATTCCCCAAGTTTGAAACCCTTGGAATCGCAGAAATCCCCCCAAGAATCAATGTTCCTGAATCGCTAAATTTCCCTTGAAAATACAAGTCTTTAATTGCTCCAGTTCTCCTTTAAAACATCGGCTTTCAATTTTCTCGATATCATCACAAAATATTAAATCTTGTTCTGTTTTACTTTGGGTGTTCGTTTAAATCTGAATACACGCGAGTTCGAATTTTGAAGTGTTTCGAGGTATATCGGAAGCTCGAGCCTCACTTCGCTGCACCCGAAGAAGGTAATCTTTCATCCTTTCCTCCTTTTAGTTTTCTGTATTTTATTTCACTGTTATGTGATTGATATTGGTAGTTTGGTGTTAGTGTAGTTTAGTTCATATTCATGTTTGGTGTTTGTGTATGCTTAGTATAGTTTGTTTAATTATGCAGTCTTTTGCTTGGTAAATTTTTAATTGAAGGCATTATTGATATTCAGATTAAGTGTGTCTATTTTAATGTCTTATATAGTCTAGTTTAGTGTCATTGTAATCAATCTGTTTAAAGTCTGTCTAAATTTATGCTATCTTGTATTTTCTGCTCGTTTTGATTTCCCTCTGACACAGTTGTGTTAATATTGGAGTAGCTTAGGCCTTGATCCCACACTGCTATATATTGTCGTTTATTCTGTATTAGGTCACCCTCTAGTCCAACATTATTGTATGATGTCTTGCTTGTGATTAGTTGAGTTTACTCGATTTTAGACTTGTATTTGGCTTATTAAGTCGCCTGTTTTAGCTAAAGCTGTGCTATGTGATTTTGATGTTGAGCTTAATTCCTAAGATAGACAAGATATATAAAACCTTAGGGTTGGATGCTTGATGGTTCATAACGTTGGTAAAATCCTAAATGATTAATATGACTTGGTTAAGTATTAAACTAGTCAAAAAAGGGGGTTACCTGAGCAAGCTGATATGGTCTGTGTAAATATATGATTCCTATAACTCATTTCCTATAATCTAGATCTGGCTTGTGGTATCAGTAATTAGTAAAGTATGACATCCAATCAATAGAACTGAATGATTGCAAAGCTTAAGATCAGAAACTATCTTTATTAACTGATTAGGCAGAGAATAGGACTTCAGAGGGTTAATCTTATACTCTCACCAAGGATAACTGTTTTTTTGGAATTTGATATAGAAGTTAGAAGTCAAAAGGGAAAGAGTAGTCTCCAGTTAATTCCTTACTGTAGCTGTATTCTTTAAAACTTATGCGAAAGGGTGTTTTGAGTCCCGTTTGGTTTCTGTTTTGTTTTGTCTGCAGCTTTTAACTCTTTTGTCTGAAAATTGGTTTAAAATCTCATATGCATTCCTGATAAATGGCTACTCATTTAGTTAGCGGAATTTAATCTTTCATGCCCGTTGTCTGATTGGTTATATTGATGCTCCCGACACTCGTTGACTTATCTTCATCTGTTCCTCATCTAGTTTCGTTTATGGTATGATATACCTCGAAGTATACATAGTATGTGAGCCTTAGTATACATCGAGTGTATACAAGGGTTGTACATTAGTGTATACCTTTCAGGTATATCAAGTGTACTCTGAATATTAAGTGTATATCACCCTTTGCAGATGTCCAAATTCTATAAACGTCTAAGAACAATGAATGCCACACCATTTGATTTTGCCCATGTTTGAGTATTGCTTGTTTATATGTATGTAGTGGCTATTTTGCGTATGCATGGATTATACCTGAGTATATGTAATATATACATATGATCTATAGAGGTGTTTGAATTTATATTTCTACATGTTTAACCTTATTGATCATATGCTAATCCTTTTCCTTCATTTTCTTTTATGCATGAAACTCGTGTACGAGTCCGAGGACTCGTTCCTCTTCCGCATTCGATGATGGGCCAAGGCCCAAAGGACAGAATATACAGCAGCATATATTCAAAAGAAATAAATGAATTTTGGGCCAAAGCCCAATAGCGTGAACGGATCACAACAGCCTGTCTTAAAAATGGGCTGAGCCCCATTTAAATTATCTCTTCTTCTATTTTTTCTTGTGCACTTAATTTATATCATGTAACTAACTCCCCTTTTTTTTATTAGTTTGGATAAATCGTGATTAATTAGTAGGTTTAGTTTTAGTCGCGGGTAGTTAAATTTAAGTGAGGTATTAACATTAGTTTCATAAGTACCACTCCTTCCTTTTCACGTAAAATCCCTTACAATGTCTAATATTTATTATATTTAAAAAATCAATTTACAAAATAGGATGGTTATATATATATATATATATATATATATATATATATATATATATATATATATATATATATATATATGTATATATGTATATATGTATGTATGTATATCAAGTAAAGAGAATCATTTTATTCTTATTACCTAAACATTTCAAAACGTCGTCGATATATAAATATTAATCCAAGTATATTTTATAAACATTTTAGATTAATTTGATTATGCATATCTTGAGCTGAACATAGTGAAATAAAGTCCATAAGAGAGAGAGAAAACCCATGACCTTTTGCAATTCTATATATAAAATAGTTTTGATTAAGTAAGCATATCTAATCAATTGAATTTTAAAGCTTTATTTACATTATTTTGAAATCTTTTTGCATTCCATTCATAACAAGTCTAGATTTTCTATATCACTATACTCATATACTGTCATTTTATTCTAAGTTAAATTGGCTAGATTTTCTCTTAAAAGTCTATTTATATACAAATCATTATATTTTGCAAGTTTCACTTTAAAATAAAAATTATTATTTAAAGCTTAACAAAACATTTATGAGTCTCATTTTTGGTGGATTACTATATATTTCTTCAAGTTAGTTTAAATAATATCATTATGTTTTCTTTTCTTTCTTTAAAACCTTAATAACATTAACGACCTGTTTTTCTTACGATTTAAGCATTATATTTAATCTAAATTAATTAACCTAAATTTGGTCGGATAACCGTAAGTTAACGGATCCTAAAGGATGCCTAATCCCTTCCCTTTAGGATAATATAGAGCCCTTACCTAGAATAACACTGGTTAGCAGACCATTAACGGAGGTTTAGTTTTAACTTTACCTTAGTTAATATTTAGGTGTCCTAATTCACCATTAAATTAATTAGGTGGCGACTCCTTAAAACAAAATAAATAGGAATCACCAATACGTCATACTACTTTAAATCAAACCCGGTTAAAATGGGGTGTGACAGCCACGATCTCGTTGTTGTTGACGTGACCAGATTGCCCACTGTTAGCCATTTGGTCCGTTTTTTCAGAGACGGACAACAGATGTTTCTGATTTTGATGGGTAAGATAGAGATCAAGATCAAAGACCACTATTATCCTAGCCCCACGGTGGGCGCCAAACTGTTTACCCCGAAATTGGGAAACCAATTGAATTTGTACGCGGGTATAGGATATGTGCTTGGATCTTGATATATATATTTGATAGCGGAAAATAAGCGTGTGAGTATTTGGTAATAAAACGGCTAGTAACGGTGATTTGCTTAATTTGCTACGGACATGAACGTTTAGAAGCCATGTTGAATACTTAATGGAAGAAACACAACGTAAATGGAAACAAACGGCCTCGGCCGGATCAGATATTGAGAGAGAGATTGAATATATGAGCTCTTCTATTATAAATGTTCTTGGAAGGTAAAAGATGCCAACCCTTACAAAGGAGGGGGATGTGCTCTATTTATAGTGTGACCTCCATGGGTCTCATATGATGTGAACTAATAAAATAATAGCAACAAGGACAGCTCTGCACGGATTTGGTGAGATTAGACTGACGGCGCCGTCTGACACACGCATGGTGGGTAGTTGACCAGGACAGGACGTTACTGGCGCGTGACCCGCGTGCAACGGCCACACAGACCAACGGCTACTCGGACCAACGGCCACACGGACCAACGGCTACTCAGACCAACGGCCACACGGACCAACGGCTACTCAGACCAACGGCCACACGGACCAACGGCTACTCGAACCAACAGCCGTACGGACTAACGGCTATGCGGACCAACGGCCACACGGACCAACGGCTACTCGAACCAACAGTCGTACGGACCAACGGCTATGCGGACCAACGGCCACGAATGCTCGGGTCGCCGGGCTTGGTCGTTCCAATGACGAAGAAGGCAGATCAGTCAGTCCCCTCGCTCCACCGGTTTGCCTCGCATCCGGTTTTTACCGTATACAATTATAGTTATAGTCGAAGTATTAGCCACAAGAAGGAAAATAATGGGTCTTTTTGGCCGTCATAGATCATTAACCTTTCTTGTATTGATCTAATTTAATAAGGAGTAACCATATGTGATTATTTTAATAAATTCTACTCAATGAACCAACTCATCAAGTAAAAATAAAAACGAAAAGAAGAAGAATCACAGAATCTTTGGTTTTTTACATAATTAATGAGAGAATTAATTGGTATGGTGTATCTGCTCAGCGAATTGCTTCTAACAGATTTAAGTAGTATAGTTAATTAAATGAACGATCTTAGAACTTTTAATATTATTCATGGTACCAAAAAAAATCTTTTTTTGGCGCGGATTTCCCTTCAAAGGCACTGGTCTTTAAGTTTTGCCCTTAAATAGTTGGTCTTTAATTTTTGACCTTCGCCTAAAAATTCACGGGTTCCATATTCGAGCCCCGCATAGTCAAAAATAAAAAAAATTGTAAGACAGAGTTTTAGATTAAAATCTACCTTAAGGTAGATTTTTTTTATGCCTTAAGGTAGAGTTTTGCAGGCAAATTCTGCCTTGCGAATTTTTTATTTTTTTTTAACTGAGTGGGGGTTCAATCCCGGGACCCATGAATTTTTTATCAAAGGGCAAAAATTAAAAACCAGCAATTTGAGGGACAAAAATTAAAGACCACCCCGAGTAAGGACAATCGTGCAAATTGCCCAAAAATCTATCAGCTAAACATAGTTGTTTAACCTTTGCAAGTAATTTTCAATCATTTTTCATTCATTTGGCAAGTCGGTCCAATTGGTTCACTCTTCAAATTTTGTATTTTACATCAAACATATGTTTTAATAATATTTATCTTATTTTTAAAAGTTTATATGAATATGGGGATTACATGCAACGTACGTGCCTGAAAATTAATACTTTTAAATATATTGACTTATTAACTAATGTGACTTTTATCATACTTTTTATGTACGCATATAATTTATACATATATAAATTTTATTTCAAAGAATTTGAACATTCCATGATACACATTGAAGATTAAGTCGTATGACTCTCCTACTAAGACGTCACCAAATAAAATGAAACAGGATACGTATTTATAACACGATAATCATAAAAAATAATGGTTTTTTAATTACTATTGAAGACCTAAAAATAAATAAAAAGTTAACTGTTCTATGAAACTGAGATGCGCATATTGTCACACGAATGATTTTTTTTTTTTTTTTAAGAGTGGATAATATTAAAATGTTTGGACTCATTTTTTCAATTAAGCAATAAAGAAATAAGCACAAGTAATGAATGAGATGGAAGAATTGATATTTCTTATGACTAATAATTCTTTTTTGCATAATTAATCAGAAAATTGATATGGTGTATATATCCAATTAAATAGAATTGTACCTTTGCAAATATTTCTCATCATTTTTATTTATCGGTCGAATACGCTCGCCATTCAAATTATGTGCTATACATCGAGCACATATTTTAATAATGTTTATACCATTTTAAAAGGTTTGTATTGATCGACACGACACACGTGCAATGCACGTGTCCAGAAGTTAGTACTTTTAAGTATATTGAACTATTAAATGTTGTAACTTATTGTACTTTTTATGTAAATTCTGAAAATTCAATGAGACACACTGAAAATTAAGTAGTTTGATTCTCGTACTATAACCCTCACTACATAAAACAAAACAAAGGATGTGAGCGTAACGTTATCGTTATAAATAATGAGATTACTAATTACTATTCGAAGAAGAGTAGTAGTAAATTTAAAGAGTTAACTTTTTCTATGAAGCTTCGATCATCATGTTCTCATATTGACGCCATCTTTTAACGGTTTAATTGTTGTGGGATTGATGATATTTTGTTATTTATAAATTTTTGTTAATTATCATCCGAAATTGCTACTATAAAGGTGGGATTGCTAAATCTAATTGAGAACAACCAAATCTCAAGCTATGCAAGAAAGTTGGGGGAACGCCAAAGCTTAAAAAGAGGAGAATATTGCAATGAGCGAAATTTAACCATTTTGAATTATACGAGAGAATTGATATTTCTTATAACTAATTAATTAGAGAATTGATATGGTGAATATATTCAATTAAATATAATTTTACCTTTGCAAATATTTCTCATCATGCCCTTCAAATTATGTGCTATACATCAAACACGTGTTTTAATAATATTTATACCATTTTGAAACTAGATGAGTAGTTGTTGTTGTTGTTGTTGTATTTGATCCATGTGGATATATGTGTCCAGAAATTAGTACTTTTAAGTATATTGAATTATTAACTATTGTAACTTAGTGTACTTTTTATGTAATTTCTAGATATGATAGTTTTATTTTAGAAAATTTGAAGATTCAATGATTCTCACTGAAAATTAAGTAGTCTGACTCTTATAGTCTAACCCTCACCACATTAAATGAAACAAAGAACATGTGTGTAACGCTACCTTCATAAAAAATGAAACTACTAGTTAATATTTGAAGAGCGGTAAATTTAAAGAATTAACTTTTTTTATGAAGCTGAGATCAGCATGTTCCCATGCTTACCCCATCTTTTTTTATGGTTAAATAAGGCAAAAAAAATTCTTTTAATTTGGAAGGCTTAATTATTCGTAGGATTGACAATATTTTGTTATTTATAAAACATTAATTATTTATCATCCGAATTGTTGCTATAAACGTTGGATTGCTAAATCTAATTCAGAGCAATCAAATCCAAAGCTATACACGAAAGCTGGGGTAACACCAAAACTAAAAAGAGGAAAACATTGCAGTGAGAAAAAATTAACTAGTGACCTTGGGAAAGTTAGAACCCCCTTCATTATAGCTTTCTACTCTGGCATTTCCTTCAAAACTATTTTGAAAAACGACTTTTTTGAGCCGGGGACCTATTGGAAACAACCTCTACCCCACAAAGGTAGGGATAAGGTATGCATGCATCCACCCTCCTCAAACCTTACTTGTGAGATTACACTGAGTATATTGTGGTTGTTGTTGTTGATGATAAATGGGCTATTTATTTGTGGAGATAGGGTGGAAGAGCGCATTTAATCCTTCTTTATTTATTAGCTTTCAATTCTTATCTTCGGTATGGGGTAGAGCAGTTTGGTAACTCACAAGGCTCATATCCATATTAGTCTCTATTTTTTCATTTGCATAAACTTTTTTTTTTTTTTATGGTTAATAATTCTTGTAAATATTATGTTAGGTTTTTGGATTTTTCCTTCCTATGTGGAATTGAATTAATAAAACTCAATCCAATTAGGTTTTTGGGTTTTCCCTTCCTATGTGGAATTGGATTAATAAAACCCAATCCAATTTGGACCAGGCCAATTTTGCCCAAAATTTCCTCTATATATAGGATCAATTTAGGTCTTATTTTGAGAACACAAGAGTGAATTTATAGCAGCCATATAGAGAGAAAACAAATTTTCGTCCATAAATTTTCTGCTACAGAAGTCGACTTTAAATTGCGTTTTCCGATTCGTTAACCGTTGGATCGTGCTGAAATTTGAACTGGCGGTTCTCAACATCTGGTTATTCGATTTCAACGGTGAAGATCGGATTTTGTGATCTTTAGCTCCAGTTTTAGAGTACGAATAGTAGCTCGTTTTTGGGGGTGATTTCTCTCCTTTCTTCGCTAGTTTTGGTGCTATCTTTTATGTATTGTTGCTCCGTGCTTGGCTTTGTTGTTGTAGCCATTTGGAGAACATTTTTGTAACTCTTGTTGATTATAGTGGAGCTTTTGTGGGGCGGGGGTCCCGTGGATGTTTCCTCTTCACCTTGAAGGGGTTTTACCAAGTAAATTTGGTGTCTCTTGCAATTGATTTATTTTTGCTTGCTTTGCTATTTTATTATTGGTATAGCTGCTGCCCGGATTTCCATATGTGCTAGTGTTTATTGTCTTCTCTTGATTCAAATAGTGTGGGAAGTTTCGACTTGAGTATTTCTTCCGCTGTTACCTCATCGTGCAATTTAGTTATTGCTTGTTTCTTCCCAACATATTAAACAGTTCATGTCATATTCAAAGAAATGAACACAAATAATTAATGAGATGAGACATTCTAGCAAAGGCATTAACCACAACAGGGATAATAATAGTAGGTCTTTTTGACCATCATAGATCAGTTAACCTATCTAAGATTGATCTCATTTAACAAGGAGCAATCATCTTGATGAACCCTTCTTTCATAAATATAGTTGTTCACTTTTGCAAGTTAAAATCTATTCATAATTCATATATCTATCAAATCGGTCCAACAGACTCACTTTCTAAATTTACGTTCTAAATTTAAGTTATACATCAAAAACATGTTTTACTAATATTTATGCCGTTTAAAAAAATTATATTGATTGACATGGAATTAATTACGTGCAATGCACGTGCTAAAAAATTAATACTTTTTAGTATTGAATTATTAACTATTGTGAGTTTGTGATTTATCGTACTTTTTATGTAATCTTTGTCGCCTGCCTCACAAATTGAAACAAATAACACATATTTAACGCTGCAGTAAATTGAATTTCTATCACTATTCGAAGATGGATAAATCTAAAGAGTTGACTATTCTATGAATCTAAGATGGGCATATGTTGTCACACTGACACCAATTTTTGATGAGTGGATAACACTTCGGTCACAAGCTCACCTTCAAATTTTGTATATACATCAAACACACGTCTTACAGAGTAATATTTATATTGTTATAAAAGTTTGTATTGATTGATGTGAGATAGAAGTAGAATTCATGTGCCCCAAAACTAGTATTTTTAGGTATATGGAATTACTTCCTCCAGTTCATTTTACTTGTCATGATTTTTTTTTTTTTTGAATACCCTGTTAAAAAATATTAACTAAAAAGGTAATTTGACTAAATTATTCTTATTTACTCTTTGGTCTTAATTAATACAATTTTTTTTTCGCTACATTAATCTCTCTCCACATTTATTGAGTAAAGTGAAAAGGTGAAAACAAATAATTAGTTAATTATATTTTGATTTTCTAAAGTGACAATTATTTTTAATAAGGACAAGAAGTAAATTGGACCGGAGAGAGTAGTAACAGTTTTGATTTTTAGGTATATTGAATCCGGAAAATAATTTTAATTGAGAAGTGATCAATCTAAGCATATAAAAAAAAATTACTACTATAAGAATTTTGATATTCAAACACACACCAAACGTGGCCTACAGAGTATTGCTGTTTAAAGTCCAAAAGAAGAAAATTAATGGAGTGGAAGTAGAATCCAAAACTGATCTGTTTTTGGCTATATCTTGTGAACCTTTTGTTGAAACTGATTTCGCATTTAAGGCAGTAGTTAAAAGTGAACCTCCAAAAACAAAGAATCAGATCACATTAATCTTTTAACATGTTGGAAAAAGTCACAGATTAAGGGCAATTTTGTCCATACAATTAAATATTTCCTTCCATTGTTATTTCAAGAAAATGGGATTTAAGTCAACAAACGTAGCCGACCGCCTCAAAGCGCAGAATCTTGAAAAGTAAAAAAAAAAAAAAAAAAACTCACCTGTTTAATTTACGTTTCACAGTTAATATTTCGAGAGTCAAATTATTTAATTTTGATCGTCAATTTATTTGAAATCTTTAAGCTTTTAAAATAAAATTTACGCTTTTGAAAACTACGTAAAAGATATTATAAGTTACAATAATTAACAATAAAATATATGAATAAATTATGATAGAAAAAAAACTTATTTGAATCTTAAAATTCGAAAGAAGACAACGGAGTATAAAACTTTTAATTAGAAAAAGTAAATGAATTTAATTCCATTTTCTCCCTAAAGAGTCAAAAGATTCCTTCGTTATGTATGACTAACCCGCGTTTCCAAGTCATTAATAACTCAAATATGCGACGACCCGAATGTGAAAAACAATATAGAATCTTCTTCAAGCTTTTAGAATCCAACTTTCCACTTTTACCCTTGTAATATGTTGAAAAGTGTAAACTATATGCTATAAATATAAGACTTCTTCAACCTCTTCTCAATTCATTTTATTCTCTATCTAGCAATGTGAGAAAGAGATAGAAGTACATTAAATATCTCAAGAAAAAAAAAACATGGGTTCAAATTCTAAAGAACTAAACATAGATTTGAACTTTGTATGCATGCCCAAGATCATATCAGATGTTTTAACAGAAGTTTCTGCCATGGATGATATCTCAAAGAAATTAACAAAGCTCAATAACTTTATTGTTGCTTTAGAAGAAGAACTTAAAAAGATTGAAGCTTTCAAACGTGAACTTCCAATTTGCATGGTTCTCCTAAAAGATGGTCAGTTGTTTTTTTTTTTTTTAAAAAAAAAAAATTTCTGCATACCCTTTTGTTTAGGGGTTATTTATTTTTTGTTTTTAATTATTGTGGCAGCTATTGAGAGATTAAAGGTGGAAGCTTTGCAGTATAAAGGGAAAGATATAAGGCCTGTGATGAAGGAATTCATACCATTGAAGAATGGTAATTCTGATGAAAGTAGAAGGGTAAAAAAGTCAAATGATTTAAGTGATAAGAAAAACTGGATGAGCTCTGCTCAGCTTTGGAGCACTCCAGTTCACTATGAAAACTTTGATCATGGAAAACAAGGACATTTCTTACACCTAAAATCTGTAAGTTTCTTTTTTTTTTTTTTTTTTAAATAAAATAAAATATGAAGATTGGAATTTTTTATTGACATTATGTTTGTGTGTTAAAATTGTTGTATTAGGGAGTAGAGGAGAAAGAAAGAGAGAAGCAGTACCAGTTAGGAGTATATAAATTGAAGAATGATAGAGGGGCATTTTTGCCATTTCAAGAACAACCTGTGAAGGAAGGAAAAAATGGTTTAGCAGTGAAGGATTTATCTCTGTGTATGGCAGTTGGTGAAGGAAAAAAACGTCAAAACCCAATAGATGTGAGTGTGAAAAGACATAACGGCCCATCAGAACAGAGGAAACAGAGGCGTTGTTGGTCTTCAGATTTGCATCGTAGATTTGTTGATGCTCTTCATCGACTTGGAGGTGCCC
The DNA here is from genome assembly GCF_019175385.1 of Lycium barbarum. Lineage (NCBI taxonomy): Eukaryota > Viridiplantae > Streptophyta > Magnoliopsida > Solanales > Solanaceae > Lycium > Lycium barbarum. The sequence continues at coordinate 99,295,055 of NC_083348.1, read as the reverse complement.
AAGGTTAGACTTTTTTTTTATTATTCTTATTATTTTTTTTAAACTGTAACCGTTGCGTTTGGATCAGTTTGCGTTCACATTAATTATACTTTCAGATACTTATTATCTTTCATCAGCATAGCATCAAGTAATTTTGTCCGTCAAAGTTAAGTAATTAAGAAAAAATTAATTAATATGTATTAGTTTTCATCCACTTCTTTATTCCCATTTTGATGCTTTATATCCTTATCCCATACATATATCTTTTTTTCTTTCTAGGTTCTCTTCCTTTATTTATTTTTTCCTTTTACGCTAGGAACGGGTAAAGGAAAAGTTTCATTGGTGTATAGGCCAAAATATACACAGTATAGCATCTCCAAACTTGACTAAACGAAATAATCTGGGAAAGTGAATAAAGATTAAAGTTTCAAATACACGTTTGATTTTTTGAATCGATAAACTGAAAGGAATGTTGATGATAGACAAAGGGTAGATCTTGAATTTGTGTCTATAGGTGATATTCATGTAAAGTGTGGTTGTTATGGTAGCAGAAGTTTTTGGTAAAATGTTGTCTTTATGAAATTCAGTTCCTTTGAACCTGCTGAAAATGTCTGATCCAAAAAAATAATACTCCAACGACTGTTGTTAGAAGTCAAGTCATCTTTTTTTCCCAAGTATTATCATATTTCGCATACTTACTTATCTAAACGTTGAAAATGATAAAAATGATATCCTGTAGTGGCTACACCAAAACAAATCAGAGAGATCATGCAAGTGGATGGCCTAACCAATGACGAAGTGAAAAGCCATTTACAGGTACTTTCTTTCTTATTAATACTCAATTGTGCTCTTTCAGCAAATAAGAGGCTCATGTTTTTCTCCTATGAAACTTGTTGCGCTAGAATGTCCAGTGAAGGAGCCAGAAATTTTAATAAAGGGATTAAAAATAAAACTTGCCTAGCGAGTGAATACACTTAATTATCGAGGGGATTAACAATTCACATATACAATAAAAAGTTATTGTAATTTTCCAATGAAGGAAATTCAATTGAACCCCCTTCCACAGACTTAGCTCTGCTACTGAATGTCCCACGTTAATACGTATATGATTTATAGCCTCTTTGGTGGTTGTGTTAGGCCCAAAGTCTATTTTCTTTAGATGTTGATGGAAATTTACTCTTTGATTTGCAGAAATATAGACTTCATGTGCGAAGAGTCCCAATATCGGGTTGTTCATGGTCTACAATGGATGAAATCGGGGAGTCTTCAAAGACAAATGCTACACAATCTGGTTCCCCTGAAGGACCTCTTCATTTTACTGGTTCAGGTTCTGCCAAAGGGGTGTCTATCAATGAGGGAGAAACAATGGAAGAAGAGGATAATAAATCAGAAAGCTATACTTGGAATGGACAGCTTCAAAAGAGCATTTAAGCTCATGTATAAGATCAATTAGCCATAAATTTTGCAGCTACAGACATAGGACAGACAAAACATAACAAAATAACTGAGAAGTGCTAAGTTATTTTAGAAGGAAAATAGGAAATAGGCATATGCTGATTTTAACATGCTTCTTGTGAAATCAGGTTTAACTTTGACATCTTTGATTTACAATCCATTGTGAGTAGAACTAATTATTTGGATAGTCCGATGATACTAAAACAGCTGGTCGGGTCCAGTGAACTAGAGAGGGAATATCAGTTTACAAACTGTATTAAAGTTCTATGTACTGTTCGAAATGCTTTTAGAATATTGTTCAATTACTTTGTTCACAATTCTTATTTATGCCCATTCCTTTTGCCTGCTGAAGAATCAGTTTCAGCCACGTAACCAAATTTTGTGGAGCATTTCAAATGGGAGGCTTTTGATCCTGCGTAGAACAATTTTTCTCAAGGGGGCCTATTGGTTTGCCCCGTTAGACTGCGGACAAGTATTTTCTAGTTTCCTTTTATTGCCAAAGTATTGCGCGTATGAGTTATGAATGTCAAATGAACGGGTTGAGTTATATTTAGACGGGTTAAAAGTTAAAACAGGTTCATTCAGTAAATGAGTTAGATTGTAACCTTCTTAATGTTTGCTTGGTTGAAAAATGCAGGAGAGACAATTTGATGGTCAATGGGTCATAAATTATTGGCCAACCTCCCAACTTAAATTCATTTCATTTTTTTGTTTGTTCTTTGACAATTTATTTAATTACCAGATCAAACTAATAAAGCTTTTATTTTTATTTATCATGACTATAAAAACAAAAAACTTAATCCTATATTTGATGAGCTTTTTTATGTGTCTAATTGGGCTACATATGCTCTGCTCAAATGGAAACTTTTTGATGGGCTACATATGCAGCTCAAATTGGGCAATTTGCACGATGGTCCGTATTCGGGGGTGGTCTTTAGTTTTTGCACCTCTAATTGTGGGTCTTTAATTTTTGTCCTTCGCCTTTAATATTTCGAGATTTTGGGTTCGAACCGGCTCAGTAAAAAATAAAAATAAAAATAGCAAGGCAGAGTTTCGTTTCAAAATAAGGCCTATTCGTAGGGCCTAACTTTTGTAGAATTCCAGCAGATTAAAAAAATTGCCTGGCAAAAAAAAAAAAATTGCCTGGCAAACCTCTGCCTCAAGGCAAAAGATTTTGTTTTTCCTTAAGGCAGAATTTGCTGCCTTATAAGGCAAATTTTTCTGGAAGCCTTGCATTTCAAAGTTATTTTTTTATTACTGAGCGGGGTTCAAAACCAAAATCTCGGGGTATTTTCGGTCACTTTTTTAAGCGAAAGACAAAAATTAAAGAACAACACCTTTGAAGGACAATCCGTGCAAAAAAAAAGGGCTCAAATTAACGCAAGCGTCTATGCCTTGTCAATGTATACTTAGTTCAACCAATCGTCTGCACAAGCTAGATAGATCATACTTTCATGCACTTCATATCTTTCAAATTTTTCATATAAATGTATAATCCTTGCCCTGTCATCAAGTTGTAAAACAAAAATTTTGAGTTTGTATATTAACAGAATATTACCAGTATATAGGTTGGAGTATAATATATCCAACTATGAGATTATCACTTCAACTTGAACTTTTGGGGCAAAATGTTCTTAACTATACTTTTTCTATCTTCTTTCGCCCAATAACTCTAAATCGTTCGTACCTTTTGTTTGGGTTCGATTATTCTCAAGGATCCAAAGTGTGAAGGTGCTAGGCCTTTAATGAGTAACGAGTACAACAACAACAACCTACCCAATGAAATCCCACAAAGTGAGGTTTAGGGAAGGTAGAGTGTTCCATTGAAATCACACAAAGTGAGGTTTAGGGAGGATAGAGTATACGCAGACCTTACCCCTACCTTAGGAGGTAGAAAGGTTGTTTCCGGTAAACACTCGGCATTAATGAGTAGCGAGTAATGAGGTAAAATCCATGGGCCAGGTTCAAACTAGAGGGTATAATAGGTCCATCTTACATATGTAAGCCCAAACCCCAATTTAGAGAGAGAAGAAGCTTCTCTAGTTACACAATCAGCTGCTGATATATAGTAGTACTCCAATTGGTAACTTGTTACAACAAAACTAACAACTCATTAAACTAATCGATCGATCAGGGCATTAATCTTTTTAGAATAGTTAAAAGATCCTTAGGACAAATTGACAGGTAAAGGAGATTAGAAGTCCTTACTTTTCATGTTACACTTTCTTCCTATAATTGAGTGCAATTCTGTTTGTGTTCTACAGTATTTTTGTACTTTTAGAGGAACAGTTTCTCGGCACGTGCGTTGCACGTATATTCCGAATCATGTAGTATACTCGTTTGTAAAATAGATCGATATTATTAAAATATAATTTTGAGTATATAATTATACGTAAAAAATAAAGTACAAATTTATGACAATGATTAAAATATGGATCATTGTATGAAGAATTGTTTGACAAGGTCAAGATGCTTGAATATCGTCTGACTTGAACCTATGAATATAGAAAATCAAAGTTTAATCAGGAAAAGGACAAAAAATACCTCTAACCTATTGAATCTGGCTTAAAAATACCCTCCTTCCACCTATTGGACGAAAAAAAAAAACTATTGAATTTGGTTAAAAAATACCCCTTCACGCATTGGACCAAAAATACCCTCAATATTATTTTTGGGCTTGAAAATGCCCCTAAAACTAATGGTTGATTATGTGAGATTTTGTAAAAAGCCACGTGATAGTGCATACCGAGTTAAGTAGTACTCCCTCTGTTCACTTTTACTTGTTCACTTTTGACTTTTCACGCTGTTTAAGAAACAATGACTAAGATAGGTATTTTACCATAATACCCCTATTAACTAATACTTAATCTCAATAATTGAAACCAAATTCTTATACGTAATTATTAGAGCAATATGAAGTTCCATGGTTCAACATTAATTTTTTATAGATACTAGCACTTTACAACTCATCATCTCTTTAGAGCCAAACAGTAAACAAAGAGGTTTGTGTCAATCCAATGCTATGCATTCAGTTGTGTCAATCCCAATGCTATTAATTCAGTGGCGGACATAGGATTTTTATCAAGTGGGTTCAATATATAAGAAATATATAAATAACATTGTGTATACATATATATTTTTTAAAAACAGATTAAATATACATGTATATACAGTGTTATTTTTCAACGAAATGGGTTCAGATGAACCCACTTGAAACCACATAGGACCGCCCCTGTATGCATTGGTTAAGTAAAATTGACCATTACAATTTCTAGAAGTCTTGGTAAATAAATTAAGGGTAAAACAAGAAAAAGAAAATTGTCTAATCTTAATATGTGAAAAATGACAAGTAAAAATGAAAATCTATTTTAAAAATAGTGGACGAGTAAAAGTGAACGGAGGGAATACATCATTTTTTATTTCAACATTACAAAAGTACATAACAATCTTATATATCAGCTATTCTTTTGTCATGTTTCGGGCCTAGCATCTCAAATTCATTTATAAAAATGGAGAAATACACGTTTGCTTCCAAGATTTTCACTTTATGAAAGTTATTTTCTGACTAAAAAATATCATTAGAATTAATGGTTGACTATATGAGACTTTGTAAAAAAAAAAAAACATGGCAGTGTATTTTTGGTCCATGTGCTAATTCCATGTCAATTAAATTATTCAATTCATATATATTAATCCGACACACCCATATATTTAAACATAAATTCCTGATTATCCCACTCAGTTTCGTTTCTTCTTCCTCTTATATTCCTTCAATATTATTGTGTCACATCCATCCACAAAGCATATACGCCTATTGTTTTCCCTAAGAGAAATTTATACCAGTATAGAAATGCAATATTTTCACATACTAATATATAGTGTATTACGTACACTGAAATTAAGTTAGTATTACGTACATTGAAATTAAGTTATAATAACCGATTCATCTCTCTCTGACCAACTGTAAACTTTCACATTAAAATATCATTTTGATATTCTTTCCATCGGTCATAATATTCTTAACTATGAATATTGCTAGTTTTATGATTAAAGATCGGTATTAATTTGGAGAAGCGAAAATAGGGAACATAGCAATACAATAGAAACGATCAATTAATGCCCCAGTACCATAAGTTTGAAACATCAGCAACTCATACAAATAAGCAATTTCATATTTAAGTGTCACACACAATCAAGAAATGAGTTAATTATATGATGACTAACTATAAATAATATAGAATTTTAGTAATCCTACTTGTTGTCCACTTTGATCTTTCACTTTCTTTCATGCCTCGATAAAAGAAGACCTTTTTCTCGGTTACATACCGTGCAAGAGCCGCATCTGAGAAAAATAAAAAGCAAAGAAGTTCTTCCTAACATTTGAGACAATATCAATTAGTTCCCTCTAATTAAGTTTCAGTAAGAGTATTTTGCACTATCAAGATCCCAAATGGTGGCAACTCTTCGGGAAAGCAACATTGGCTGAAGTTGCTAATTATTGTACCTTTTTTTTTTTTTTTTTTAATTCTATTAAACGTCGGTTTTCCCCCCTTTAATAGGCTATTTAGGTTAAGTAGGATGTTTAGACCATTTGGAAGGGTATTTAAGTAATTTAATTTTTCAAGTTAGGAAGTTCATGCTTTTAATATAATAACTAGTATTCGGACACGTGCAACATGCTATAATAGTAAGAACATTTTAAAATGACATAAAATGAGGTAGAATTTTATGTTTAAAGTGTTCAAGCCATATATGTCAATTTGATTAACAAAAGTGGTATGTAGATTTTCTTCTCATTAACTCCACGATAGGAATATAAGAGTACATGATGCTGAAATTTTTATAGCCATAACCTAACAGGAATAAATCAAAAACTAAAAACGTGAATAAGTAAAGTAGTCCTTTTTTGTAGCTCAAAGACTCACTCAACTACTAAATTACTTTTCAGTAGTTCTGATAAGGAAAACAAAAACAATACTACTGTATTAGATAAGAATTGAAAGTCGGTAAAAAATACTTTCTCATCAACTATCAAAGAGGAGACTGTACCTTCAGTTGCTGAGAAGCTGCTAGCAAGACACCAAGCAATGAATTTTTCAAGGAAAAAAAAGAAATTACATAATGCTATTTGATGTAAAGATTATGGAAGTTGAAGTGAATACTCTTTATAGTGCATTTTATAGAATTTGACATAGAAAAGGAAAAGTTACACAATGGTTGGAAGCTTAAAGGAATTAAAACGATGAGCTAGGCAAATGGAAAACTCTATAATTTCCAATTAATTTTAATTACAATTACTCATCTACTATTTTTTTTTGAATGATGAAATGTGGAGCATTTGTATATCAATCTATTAATTTGGCCTTTGGATCTCCTGATAATTATAATAAAATGTGTCCAAACGGTAAGAGATTTTTATCCACCATCACATTAATTCTATTATATAGAAGAGCTTAGGTTTTGACATGTCAGCTTTCGTGTCATTAAATTTAATGCCGAGGGCAAATTCGACTTTTCAACCACTATTTCATCCTCTCGCAATCTCCATTCCATAGTATTCTAGTGCTTTCTTCCTCACTCTCGCAATCTCCGTTGCTAACCTTTTGATTGAATTCTTAAAATGTGAACTACAGATACAAAGAATAAAAAGAAAAAAACATATTCCTATGAGCAAGCTTCAATGGCATAAGGCTAACAACGAATATACAGAAATTCTAAGTTTTTTTCCTATTGTCTTGATAAGCCAAATTGAAACAAAACCTATTATAATAAATAGTCAATATTTGAGCATACAAAAATTTAAAAGCCTGTAAAGCAAATTGACGAAAGCAACTTTTCAACAATATAAGTAGAGAGGTCTTATCATATCCTAATCCCTCTGCAAATAAGGAAAAAACTAAGACGCCAAACTCCGATATTCCAGTAATTGAATTGTAATCTATCCCCACAACCACATAAGAAGACCTCACAACTTTTTCCACGGATCTTCTTGTCTTGACATTGTTTCACTGATTTAAGCTCCTTTAGTCTTCTACACACAAGTAGAATTGTAGCATAAAGGAATCTTTCTGTGGATAAGTAGAGAGGTCTCTATGAAAATAGTATTAGAAGAGTTGAATTTATAGGGCAAGAATTGCAGTTTTGAAATATGAGAATTCATTTAGAAATCTGAAAGATCAAGTATTAAAACAAAAACGGAAAGGATAAAACGTGAGCATGAACTTTGAAAATTAATTACATGCATCATGTACATGTATCTACTTTCGTGTCTTCAAAGGGATATAGTTACTTTTTGTACTCATCTTTTTGTATTGAATTTACTCAGTTAGTCAGTTGTATACCAATTCTATAGGAACTAAATTGAGTTTAAAGGGTGTAAATGCCTTTCAATTAAGGGCGTTTTCGTAATCCAACTTTTAACCGGAGAGCTTCCCACTTTTAATATAGTACTAGTCTCTAAGTACGTGCGCTGTCCGAATATCCCTTGTCGACTATTATAATATTAATATATAAAATATTGTTAGAACCTTAAACGTGAGTTCTCTAGTTTTCTAATACTACGCACTCTTTTTTTTCCTCTGCTGATAAGCCACTTGAAAAAGAAAAAAAAAATTATGAATTAAGTATTAGTCAAATTTGTGATTAGCTAGCAGATATTTTGTTGTTTGTTTAGTTATTTTACAAGGATTTTGTTTCGACACAAGAATATGAAACTTTTAAACACGTAAATCTAACTTTAAAAAGTACCTGAACGCCAATATTCCCAGATCGTAATGGAAAGGGCCAACTTTTCTCTTAATAACCAAGTTTTGTACAGACTTTTTAGCTTAGTATAAACAATTCTATTTAAAGCCAAGGCAGTAATTGAAAGTGGGAAGCGCGTCAAATCGGGAACTTCTAGATCTTCTCCTTGTTTGAAAACTAATAGACCGATTAGAGGTCATAATTTGCAGGAATAGTTTAATTCACAAAGAGACTTAGACTTTATAACAAAGTGCACAGTGACGGATACATGACTTTCTTGATTGTTTGAAAACTAATAGACCGATTAGAGGTCATAATTTGCAGGAATAGTTTAATTTTGAATACAGGAAATAATTTCACATAAATATGAATATTACTAGAGATAATTTTGAATACCTTGAACCGCTTGAACTAACCTTTTTGCATATGTTCAGTGTGTTCAAACGTTAATCTATATTATATTAAAAGTCTGAAAACACATGTCCAAACATTGGTTTGAAACCATAATTTCAAACTATGGTTTGAAAATTGATGGCAAAACGCCTACTAAACGATTCAATATAACAAGTACCAAAGTTGTTAACTTTAAAAAAGAATGTCATTATGGCCATAATAGACCGGTTAAATGTCAAATCAAAACGTGCTATTATTATTATTTTCTGAAGTATAATGGAGATAATGAATAATACTTTTGACATCAAAAGAAAAGAAAGATATGCTATCAAAAGTATCCCAAAATAAGATATTTTAATTAATTATAAAATAAAATATTTTCAAGTTAGTTATTATATTAATTAGGCTCAATTTTTAATTAAACATTAAATTGCCTATCAAATCGGTTGTGTTCCATACATTTACTTTTACGAAGACATTAGCATTGAGTTTATGTTTCAGTTGTTTAATTACTGTGCCTCATTCAGAAGTTATATTGTTTGGTTTAAGTTAAGCGTTTGTACGCAAAGCGTTGTTGGAACAATTTTTTATTTTAAAATTGTTGTTCTTTTTCTTACAAATTAAATATTGCATCTAATGTAAATTTACTTTGTGCTCTATTAATAGGACTTGGATTACTCAATCATAAAATTGGTAATATTTGCTTTTTAGCAAAAAATCTTAAAGCTTTTAAAATTATTTTAAATTATTGTCTATATCAAACAAAAATGTTAATCGTAATAGAAGATACGTAATGTAATCTATTATTATTATTATTATTATTATTATTATTATTATATTTTATTTTGTCAACAAACCATCTTAAGTGTAGTCAAAATGATAACTGAAGTTGTCAATCACCAATGTTGGATTGTATCTACCATAATATGTCTTCTCACATAACCAACATGGTAATGATAGAGCAACTGAAACTAATGAAAAGAATTTAAATCAAGAATACTTCTATAAGAAAATATGTGGTGAGATGTGCTTCATTAGATGTTTGTACGACATAAAATCAAAATAAGCAAAAATTACAGGTATCTAAATAAACTTTAATTGTGTTCATCTTTGTAGGTTCTGACGACATGCAATCATCCTGATGTTGACTAACATGTTACTATAAGATGATCTGCGTCGATCATTCACTCAAATTCGTATTTTATTATTTCATGTATAAATATGTGTTCAAATAATTTGAATAATCAACTGCACTTTATAAATTCATATACTACATGATTAGGAGTATACGTGCAACGCACGTACCGAGAAACTAGTATGTGTACATAAATACGAAAAATCTATCCTATATATACACTGTAATTTTTTACTGAGGGTGTTCGGGTATGTTAATATGATTTTGACCAATTAAAGAAATATACCTTATAGGACATTTTAAATGTTTGAAGATATTTTCGTCTACCAACATTATTATTCGTGCTTCTTTGCGCATTATCCCTAATCAATTATTTATATGAAAAAATACGAAAATGGTTTATTTAGAAATTATGTACAAAAAGAAAGAACTAATGTTTAGTAGTTAATACCAAAAAAATACGACGATGTTTTAAATGCTCATAGTGTTACATTATCATAAAATTTGAATTCGATAATATTTGTAAAATATCATGTGGTTATCTTACCTAATACTTTTTCATTGAACGATTTTTATGTATGTTCCTTCTATTGCTGCCTTTGTACCGATAATCCATTATAGCGATTGAAGTTTTTCAGTAACGTAATGGATGTATGTTTCTTCAAAACATAAGCAACCTTTATGTAGAAGATTATTTTTAAGTTTGTCTATTAAACACAAAAATAGACACTGGCATATAAACAATATATATTACACTTGACACCGAATCTATGCGGTGGCAGGTTATTTGTTGTTAAGCATCAAAACTAAAAGAAACAATCTGCAATCTACTGGAGATTTAGCAAGCAACCTACGACATCTCATTTAATTGATCAATAATTATATTTTCTTGTGCCGTCGCTTTCCTAGAACACTATCAAGCATGAAAATTATAAAAATAAGTAAACCCCAATTTCTATTTTCTATATAATGGACATAAGATTCCTGCTTTCTTCCAGATGTAAAATTTACTAATTACACTTTAGATGTCAAAATTTTCAAGGCAATGAGCAAGCACAGGACTTGAACTTGACATTCTTGTTTCTTGTACAACTAAACGTAAAGATACCAACGTTTCTAATGGAGACACATACCTTTATTTGTGGAGGTGGCTATAATAATTACCAAAATTTAGGTGGTAATAGTACTTCTTTCAATTCAAACTCAAATCTAAAGTCCAACAATATTACCACCTTTTTCTCTAAAAGAAGATCTTTTTGACAAATACATATTCCAACTCAAGTTCATATTCCCTTAAATAAGTCAGATACAATTTCAATAATGATCAAACCAAAAAAGAATTAGTAGAATATAGATAACAAGTCATGAGGATAAAAGTAGCATAATCCAATTGCTATCTTGTATTAGTAAAACCTTACTCACATAGTCATTCATTACACAATAAGCTGTACATATCAAATATACAGAATCAACCTGAATTTCATATTACAGATTAGAGCATAAAATTTACCGTAGTTTTAATTCTGAGCAACCTGAATTGCATAGTCTCAACTGACCAGTCGACATTAAAAAGTTGGATCAATAAAACATGATTATTTTCACGGCAAATATTTTATGAGACGACTGAACCAAAATAAATCATGGGTCTTTTTCAAAATCACAATATTGTTGGTATTCCCATGGGTAATCTGTTAGGAAGAGAGAATCCTCACTTACAATATTAACAGTCTCATATCAAACCAATATCAAAAAATAAAAATAAAAGTAAATATATTAACATGCCTACAAAGGCAACAGAAAACATGAAAGGATTTTCAGCTTACTAATTTTGGGTTTGACATTGATATGTTGAATAACGAGGACCTGGGCCTATTGCAAGCACTAAAGCTAGCGGAAAGCTTTTCGTTTGATATGCCTCCATGTCGATTGAAGCTGTCAGATTTCTAGAAAAAAAAAACAACGGATTAGACGGGGGGAAAGTGTTCCTAAAAAAAACAACGGATCAGATGCAGGAAAAGGTTCCTATTATATATAGATTCAAAAGTGGTTTTCTCGTGGAAAATTAATCTTACGAGATGGAGTTGGTATTAGAGGTACATACAACTTCTTTGTCCAGTGTTATTCTTTAATAAAAGTTAATAGCCTATACATAGACCTTAATAATCGACAAAAGTACTGAAGTGGAGGAATGTGAGTTGGAGACAATTTTCAATTAGAGTTGGAAAGGATTTCAAACTAATTTGCTTCGGAAGGAAAATACTCATGCTACTTTAATATATTATTATTTGTGCATGCGTGCTAATTAAATAGTATGTGTATGAGTCCAAATTAAATAGTTAATCGAAGAGGTTTCCTTATTTAAAAAAGGTTCCTTGAGTAGCCGTGCAAACAATTAAGTCAATTACTAATTGTATTCAATATCAACCTTGTAGGGTCGCGTATGTGTAATTTAAATCAGAAAAGAATTCTATTTTTGGGCAATTTACAATTATATTCTTAAATTATACAAATATTTAAGGGCATAAAAGTCGATTCATTTTTAGAGGATATTTCCGTCATTAAATATTTAGCGAAATTATTCGTACTTTTAATATATGTAAATGTAGATAGATAGATAGATATAGATCGTTTACTATTATGTTGCGAATACGAAGTTGATGATATGTGATTTTTCTTTAACCATCTTCCAGAAGATAATACACTGAAATATGATAAGCACCTTTCTCAACACCTGACAACATAATAAAATTGACAGTCACACAATCAATTCAAAGCTAGTGTACCCACGCGTAAATTATTCCCTTTGCTCTTTTTTCCCTTTTCCAAATAATTTAGAATACCCTTTTTCTAACCTTGAAGAGCAAATTTTCTACTGAAGTTATACAGAAGTCAATCACTGTTATGAAGAAGACAAGCTATCATATCCATTGGTAAGAGTACGAAACCAAATTCAATTTCTTGCGTCTGCTAGGCTGATGTTAGTGATGTCACAATCACATTCCGTAAAAGTAAACACTTAAAAATCTATGTTTCATAAGTAGCAACATGAGGAAATATTTCGTCCGTGCCAAATATGCCTACGTACCAACCAACCTATGAAAAATTCCAATATTTCCCCCTTGGGATTTGCTTACAGTTTGAAAAGCGAATATTTCTATCATGTATATCCCGCAAGAGTTTCACGACTGGTAGACTTCATGGTGCATCTGGTATCACCAACTTTGTTATAAGGAACAAGACTATAGAGTTTATAATTTCAATGTATTGACAGTGTAAAAATTGTTACACAATCATTTCAATTAAAAGATAATTGCAGATAATGCATTTAATTGTATTGATTGGTAACCTAGAATAAATGACACTTATAACAATAGGTTAAATGACACTGCATATTGTAAATAATTTATTATATGTACTGCTAGTGTATATAACTTAAATTCTTCTAAGAATTAATTATAATGTTACTATTTTAGGTTGTCCATCAATCTATTGCAACTCTGCTACTTTGATAGAACCTAAGATCAACCGTAACTTGTAAAAATGGGTGGACTTCTACTATCTAGCTTATCAGTGAAATAAATGTTGTAAGCCATCTTCCTATCAAGTTGCATCTATGCGCGCAAAAGGGATCAGATTGAAGCTAATGCATAGAGCAATTCCTGCATGTAATTTGTCGTTTTTTGGCCTAGGACAAAGAGGAACTCACATAAACATGGTGGGTATTTTTCTTTCAATCACAAAGATTATATTTCAGGTGGAGAATGCATAAACAATCTTCTTTGTGGCAGTTTGGAATTGATAGCCCATCCTCCAAGTACCATGATGGAGTGACATGATAGATTTACCAGAACATAGTAAGCCTTCTTTCTCTTAAAAGAAAGTTGTTTGAAATTTGCTGTTGATAGGTCTAATGTAGCTTACTTCTATACACAGGCGCCGTATTTTTTTGTAAGAACTAAGTGGTTCTTTGACATCTTTTAACTTTCTTTGATTTATCACTCGCAATCTGTTCAGGATTGCAAACTCAATAACGGTAACTAAATGCGAGGTTGCGCTCATTATGAGACTTAACCTTATGCTTATGAACGGAGTTGATGACAGTAATATACCGCACTTGCGTTTGCATTATTGACACAACCCCCCTCTTTCAAGAAAATCACAGCATGCCAAATCCTAAGTAGGCGTTTGGACATTCGATTGGAAATCATGGTTTGAAACCATGAGATGAAAGTAGTGTTTGGACATGCATTTCATCTCATGGTTTCAAACCATAGTTTGAAACCCCAAATCATCCAAAAAGACATGATTTGGGGTTTGAAACCATAGTTTTAAAAAATTTAAATATAAAACTTGACCTATAAGTTTATATTTTATAAAAAAAAAAAGACCCATAAGTAGATAAATATTTTTAACAATTACTCCCACCAACCATTTACCAACCTTATTAACTTCCACCAACCTTTATTTATGTCTACCATGTGGGAGGATTATATTAAAGAGTAGTTACATTACTATTCATGTTAAATTTTCGTTTTTTATTGAATTAAATTTTGATCAATTGATGTTGTATTTTTTGGAAAGGCCTTCTAGTAGTGTATTAATTTTGTTATGAACTATAACTTGATCATTTGGTAAGACTGTATAAGAATTACGAATGTTTTGATAGTTTTCAGAACTTGTGGGTTTTATGTCTATAAGAGAAAATATAACTTAAGATATTCAAATTACATATACAAATATGATTTCAAACCATGGTTTGAAATCATGGTTTCAAACCATATCGAAACGGCTCCCTTTCGTTTGCATCGAACTAAACATATTCAGGAGAAGCATTAAAACAACAGTTGCCCAATCAGGTAAGGCAGGCTTCCCCAAGGGGTTGAGTAAAGCCCTGATTTGTTAGGTGAAGACCTTGGTGGCTCAAACAATACACATCACCTAATAGTACATGACAGGTACCTTGCACCTTTTTCTTCCAAATCTGAAAGATTGGTCATGTGCAGGTGCCCAAACAAATTCTATCACTATATTTTTTATGAGATTTCAGTTCTCAATGTTAGCCAAGTATCCCACTTGTCTAACTACTACTCAATTTACACTAGAATCCATATATATTATAAGTCAAATAGCACATGGCCATCAAAGCCATTTCATGAAATCTATGAGCCCATCTGTGATTAAAGTTAAAAAATATTCCACAATACTTCTATATTCCACGGAAGCTCTGAAAACTATAACAGAAATAATATTAAATTTCATAATACAGTAGTAAAGATATAAATATATCATGGTCAACGATCTTAGGTCCTTAGATGCATCTGAATCTATCTGATAAACAGAATGACCTGGCGCTGATGCATCTTATACTCAAATGATGCTGCCATTCTTTGTGTTGATCACTTATATCTAGAATTAATAAAGATAACTGTGTTTGAGCCTCTACGTCGATTGCATCGTTTATGAAACTTAACACAGTTGACAGTTCCCTTTTCAATTAATTTATCTTTTCGAGTGAAAATAATTGAGTTTATCACTTATTAAGCAACACAGTGTCACATGCTATAAAGTATATACTGCATGTATTAACTCTGTATATGTATGTAGCGAGACAAAGTAAGCATCTACAGGTAAAGAAAGATAACACTGTTTTAATTGCTGCTCCTACATCTTGAAAAATGTACCTTCAAAACTCCCAAGGGTCTTGATCAATAGAAAATTTGGAGAAGGAAAGAAGTCTAAGAAAGACATTATACCTAAGAACTGTAATGTTCAAGTTGAAAATACTCATTTCTCTCTCCTACTATCTCTCATATCTCTTTGTACATCATAATCTCGGTTCTTATATTTCATGTCTCTTTATACGTTTGTATGCCCCCATCAACTTGCTGCAGTTAAAAAAGCATACCTAAACAAAAGTTAGAGAAGGTAATTATGTAAGCTCCCATTATAACACTATTGCAAGTCACAATATCCTCATAGAACTGTAGCAACAGACAAGTAAGCTATAAAGCACTGCAAATAGGACAAAAATTGTAAATTCACTAGGAGTGAGAAAAAGCAAAACAAACTTTGCTGCCAACAAAGTGAACTCAGTATTTGTTAGCTGATGACAATAAAAAACATGAAGGTGTCATCCTAACACAAATTTATGTCTATGCTATAGATACAAATAGAAAATGCAAGACCTAGTAAAGAAACTTGCACTGAGACCAAACCTTGAAATAGTAATAATTCATAGATGATAGAATCACTTTGAAAACGAAAAGTACCTAAATAAAAAGACTAGCTAGAGCCACTTCCCCCTCCAGAAAACAAAGGAAAATTACCAAGTATGATAGGTCTAATGTGGGTGCTGCTACATTTGCATTTTATAGTAATATCATAGGGATGCAATATCTTCTTCAACATATATTCATGAGAAGGAATTCATGTTTCTACATCTCCACTTGGTAGAATAATTACTCCATATGTCTTGTTGGGGGATATTTTGTTAAATAATTTGACTGCACACCGAGGACAACCCTTTTCTTACCCATTATTTTCAATTTCTTCAACTCTCTCTCTCGCGCACCCAACCAAAATCACACTGGTAATATGCATATATGAACAATAATCATATGCAAACCTATAATGAAGGCATTTCACTTGTTAATTTAACAACTTATAGCACCGGGTAACAAAGAGTAATAGTACTTGCTTTAATTAACTGCCCGGAAGAGAAATCCTGCACCCAATTAATGCCAAAGAAGGGATGCAAACTTTTCCCAATTAAATGCGAGCAAAACCACAAGGACATAGCATATAAGGAAAGAAAATAAAGCATTTAATGACAATGAGACTTACCAAGATCAAAAAATGTAGAATAATAAAGCTTTGTCAACATGAAGGACCACCGCTCCTTCCCTCCTCTTCGCTTTTGTCCCTCTGTTGCTGCCTTGGGGTCTCTGGTTGCTGCGGTGGCTGATGCTGCTGTAGCAATAGCTGAGGCTGAAGATGAATGTGTTGAGAATGCTCCTGTTGTGTCTGCTGTTGCTGTGGCGGAAACAGATTATAAGGATTCTCATATGTGCCAGACAAAACCAACGAAGGTGTTACGGGTGTACTCATTTGATGAAATCCAGTAGCAGTCACCGATCCCGTTGAATCAAATCCACCGTTAAACCTTGCCATATCTTGTTGCTGTTGATGAGAAGGATGGTGTTGCTGCTGCTGTTGTTGTTGCTCATAATTCCTAAGCATCTCTTGTTCCCTTGCAGCCATTGCTGCTGCAAATTGTTGAGCTTCAATTGCTTCTTGTTGTTGTTGTTGTTGCTGCTGCTGTTGCTGAGGTTCACGAATCATCAATTGACTTCCATGTGGGACCCCACTTGGCATTCCTAAAATTGGGTTCATGTTAAAAGGCATCATAGTACTTGAAGAAGGAGCATTCATGTGATGCTGTTGCATAAACCCTGGATTTTGAAGAATAGGGTGTATCATTGCTGATGGACCAAGGTACCCAGCTAGTTCCTTTTTAGCGTTCAACAAATCATCCTGAACTTGCTTGAGCTTATGTTGAAGTAACGAAATAAGCCCAACACACCCGTAAACTGGGTCTCGAAGGCGATACTCAGCCTCATAGGCAAGGGAATTCACTGCATCTTCGCGTTGAGCAGCATTGAGTTCGTTCAGGAGTTTAGCAACATTACTGGCACCGAAGACTTTGTGGACATTTGCGAATTTCTGTGGCTGATCTGGAGGGAAATATGGTGCGAAGACACATTCTTGGGTGCATTTTCGGCGTAAGAATTTGCACGCTGCGCATGGTGAATTGGAAGATGACATCCTTTGGTTCCTAAAAATTGTGCTACACATCAATCCCACAGAACATATAAGTATCTCAAAAAAATGAATACTAATAAATGGAAAAGAATATATAGGTGTTCGCACTCCAAATATATTTAGACACAAATGGTACGTAAATAAATCATGAAATGATTATACATAGAAAAAATAAAGAAAGGATTTGTCGCATTCAACGAAGTTTCGTTTAAAAGCAGTAAGCCATTAATGGCTTAGCAAATCGAAGCGGACATGGTAAGTTAATAAAATCATATATAGAGTTGGACATTTTCTTTTCTTTTTTTCATTGTTATAATTAAAGGAAGTCAAAAAACGTAAAAATAGCAAATGTAGGGTGATTAATAAACATATCCAAGTGTTTAAACCAACTTTTCCGAGAAACCCCGAAGTCATATAACGAAGTTTAAATCACCCAGCGAAAATAAAAATAAAAAACAAAGATACTAGAAAAGAGCAGGCTAAACTTGCAGTGACAAAAAAGGATGCCAAGTTTGTGAAGGAGACTTGAATGAAAACAAAATTTCACCTCACTGTCGCTTTTCTCTCTCTAAAACTTGATAAACTTGGAATGCAAGAAATCTTTTCTTTACGGATCTATCAAGACCACGGACTTCTTTTATATATCAAAATCATACACTAGTGGTTTCTTCTGAGAGATTCCAAACGCGAAAATCCTTCCTTATGGAACCACTTTATTTTATCCTTCGATAAGGAAGACAAAGATCAGAAGAAAAAAATGAACACAAAATCAAAAATCAAAGGCGATTTCAAAAGAGTTTTTTTTTTTTTTTAAAAAAGAATACAAACAAAACATGAAATCAGAAAACTCATTCACCTTTCTTATGCTGAAAACCCTATTCAGATCACTCTTTAACCTTCTCTCTCTCTCTCTCTCTCGCTCTCTTCAACTCATTTCATCTGCAAAGTGACAAAAAAATGGAGTGAACAAAGAATGATGAAGGCTGAACCCCTTTTTTTAGTAGAAAAATCGAAATCATTTAACCCTTAAAAAATAAAATAAAAATAAAACCTTGGTTCATAGGAGAGAGTGGAGGTCTAGGGTTGGAATTCGAAAGCTCTTGATACGATCTTCTAATTTCACGATCCCACCAGAAGAAGAAGAATAAGAATAATAAGAAACAAGAAATGAGAAAACCAAGCAATTTTTTTATAGTTTCATCATCGATATATGAATGTCAGAGAGAGAGAGAGGAGTGAAAATGAAAAGAAAAAAAAATGATTATAAAGGAAGGATCACTGCCATCGAGCACAAGTCCACGTATATAAATTTAATGAATGGTCGAGTTTGTAAATAAATCGATTCATCAGGGTTAAATGGTGAAGTAGAATCCGATTCACGGCGTATCGTCTATTCTGGACCGTTGATTGGATCAGAGTGCTGTGTTAACCGTTGATTACAGCTTCATATCGACCTGTCAAGAATGAGAGAGGAGCAAGTTACCTCTTTGTCCCTGTTAAAATTTCCTGCATTTCCCGAATTACCCCTTTTCACTAGTGATGTGCTTTGAAAGACGATTCCAACTTTCATATATTCACAAAACTGCCCTCGCATTTAATTATTACTTCTCTAGGTTTGATTTCTCTAATCTGTAGTAGGATTTCTTTGCTATTAAAACAATCAAATTGCTCTGCAAAGAGTTAATACTAATTAATAATATATTCTTGTAAGTTTTTTAAGTTAACAAGATAAAATAATGTGCACATTTATTAGGTTTTAAGCATTATTTATTGTGTTAAGTACTTCGCGTAATACTTCATAATAGATCTACAGCGCGATGTTACTTTATGACAGAACTACATAAAATCATTATAAAGCCTTTTAGAAATAGCATTGCTAATTATGGGATAATTATATGAACTTTTACACATCATTTATAGCGTTTGCAATTTTTATGTTCTTTCATAAAAGAATTAGTACGTAAAATCACTAGAATTTCAAGCCATACATTTTTTATGAAATTAATATATACTTGAATTACAAATTTATTTATTTTAATTACGAAAAATCTTAATAATAATATTGCATTAAAGTAAACAGTTATTGGAGATAAAGTTCTAATAATTGTGATTACATTTGAGATTCAAATATCTTATCTAGATATGTACCATTTAAATGATCCTAAGCATATCATTTTGGGTTTGAATTTCAAACGGCGAATCATAAGTTCCTTTGCTTTGCTGATTACTACGGATTCATTTGTTCTTGAATCTTTTTTTGTTTATCAGTGATAAATTGTTTATTTATTTCATCCTTTTTTTTAGAAAAATAAAAATAAAAGGCCTACAATAAATCAATTACATGTCAATCTCAAGTGGTTTTCATAATCTATTACGTAATAATCTATTTTATAGGTAATAACTTACCCGCGCTTCCCATGATTAAGTAATCAAGTAATTTCATTTAAATAAGTGAATGCATGTATTAATTTAAGTTTTAGCTTCTTCTTCTTTTTTCCGCTCATCTGACATTATTAAGTACTAGGGAATTGATCGCCTTCATGATTATTATTGATGATTAATGATTGAAAAAAATCAATCAGAATTGATTATTGTTACTGATGATTAATTACTATTAAAATATCGATCTAAAATGTCATAGAGGTTAAAAATGGAAACAAAATTTTGAGGTCTCCATGTCACCTTTTGCACCAATTGTGTTAGAGGTTGGGTCGTCATAGCCCATAGAGGTGCGGCTTGGGGCTTTTCCTAACCGTACGTTGGTGTTTGGGGAGAGAAAAGGGAAGGAAAGGATTGACTTGTGACTGAGTGCATGAGGCAACGAGCCATCTATCCTTGGGATCCTCGTTTACTCTTTATTTTATTTTATTTTATTTTATTTTATTTTATTTATAATCATATATTGTTCGAAATTAATTGAATGGACTAATTTTGATTGGTGATGAGCAGAACCAATTCAAGGAAAATTGTTATCTGTTAAGGATTTTTCCTTTTATAATATTCGAACCAAATCTCTAATTAAGAGTGAAAATGTTAAGCATTCTATCCCCTTGCGGTGGATCACTGGATGTTTGTTTACTTGTCAACACTATTCAATATGAATTCAATTTATAAAGTGTAACTCTTTTTACAGTAATTCAACTTGTTGAAGTACTTGTATTCTAGATTATTGTTTCAATTTGTATGGACAATTACATTCACTTTCCGGTACGTAATTAGTGAATTCAATTTTTTTGGCATATGTATTAAGAAAACGACTTAATAACATTAGTTAAGAGGTTATTGGACTAAATTAGGATGAAAATCATTTACACCCCTAACTTTGCTTTAAAAATCAAACTCCCCCTTAATTTTGAATGATAGACATTCTCCCCTCTTTATCCTAGTTGATTTTCTTAAGTGCCTATTTTATCATTACATTTTCAACTTATCTTTTTTTTTTTTTTTTTTTTTTTTACTTCTTTAAAATCATGATATTTTTATTTTCTTTAATCTATTTAACAAATTCCCTATAGAAAAAAGAAACAGTATTTTTGGGACGAAAAAAGAAAAGTGAGAAATACTAACGGAGTATATAAGTTAATTTCGTTCTATAAGGAAATAATGAGAAGGATTTAAAAAATTATTTTATTAATAATAATAATAATCAAAACTCTAATATCTATTTATACCTGAAAATAATAGGTAATAATAACTTTATAAATATATTACAATGCATGTAGTAAAAAAATAATTAATAAAAATAGAGGTATATTTTATAACAAATTCTTAGAAGAATATCTATTTATATCGTAAATGAATCTTAAATTATAATTTAAGAAATATTACGTTAATGACAACTAAAACTCATTTATCTATAAAGACAATAGTGTATACGAGAGAATGAAACTTAAATATACGCATACACATGCATGTACATACATATATATACATCCTTAATGCATTTAATATTAAAATAGCAATCATAAAAAATAGGGTCATTTCCACGATGCCCTCAAAGACGCTGGTCTTTAATTTTTGCCCTTCGTTAAAAATTCTTGGTTTCGGGTTTGAACCCCCGCTCAGTCAATTTTTTTTAAAAAAAAATCAGAAGGTAGAGTTTGGATTCGCAAAGGTAGAGTTAGGTAGAGTTTTGGCTTTAGTCAATATATATATATATATATATATATATATATATATATATATATATATATATATATATATTTTACTTAGTTGAAATTTTATAAACATTTGCCTTAAGGCCTAACTTTTCTACAAACCTCTGCCTTGCAAAATTTCTTTTTTTTTTTCCTGACCTGAGGTTCAAACCCAGAACCTCGGGGTACTAGGCGAAGGGCAAAAATTAAAGACCAGTGCCTTTGAAGGGCAATCCGCACAAAAAAATGTAAAAAGTAACGTTACATTTTGTGGTAAATTCATAAAAGGATTATTCTAATTATAATGTTAATGAACTTAAATAAAAATTTAATAAATAGCTAGGTTAAAAAAATATTATACT
Organism: Lycium barbarum; assembly: GCF_019175385.1. Lineage (NCBI taxonomy): Eukaryota > Viridiplantae > Streptophyta > Magnoliopsida > Solanales > Solanaceae > Lycium > Lycium barbarum. The sequence continues at coordinate 99,273,030 of NC_083348.1, read as the reverse complement.
ATATAATATAAAAAGGTTTACATAGATCGAGGATTGAAAATGTCAAGGATAAAATAGACATTGCATATGATAAAAATGGGAGAATGTCTATTGTTCATAGTTGAGGAGGCAGATTGATTTTTAAAGTAAAGTTGGGGGTGAAAATAAATTATCCTAATCAACTCATTTAAAAAATGTAAAGAAGTATTGAAAGATTTTTTAAGAATTTGTTTACATTATTTGTTAGACAACTAAGAAGGGTGCAAAATTTGAAAAGCACAGCAAAAATCTTCTTGATTATGAACAAAATCACTTATTTTAATCAAACTTCAAAATCTAACCATCCATCTTAGATTGTTTGATTCTTTTACCCTATAAGCGTATAAAAGTTTAAACTCATTGAATATTTCATTAATTGTTCACTGAGAATGAGGCCAACATTTAAGAATACAAGGACTGACCTGAGAGAGGCAAAGCACGGAAAAGCAAATAAAATAGTCAGAGCAGTGTGTTGGTGAGCAATTGCGTGCAGAGACCTCCCTATTCCACTCAATTAAATACACACATTACATACTCCTCTTTTGTCCTTTGCAGTTTGCAGGGTACATTTCTGTATCAGTATGGACTCTGGACAGTGCCTCGCTCTGAGCATATTTCCGTTACCCATGATCCTCTAATTTTGTCTTACCTAGTCCTTTTTTATTTCTTACTTTTGTTTTTCATGCACACGTATATAATACAGATATCATTGTCATTCCAAAAGGGTGTAACTTGGGACCTTCTTTTTTTCGTTAAATAATTTAATTTCTAATTATGTTAGCATGTTTCTTTTTGGTAAATCTTAATTAGTCTCATTTTATCTTTTGAAATAGTTTTTCAAAAGGAAGGAAAGAAAAATTATCCCAGGGTTTGGTTAGTGATATGATAGGTATGGAGATATTGCACTAGCTTACATTGAAGAACTAAGCTTGACCACTTCCCAAAGAGCACCTGACGGGGAAAACTTGTCTTTTTTTTTTTTTTTAACTTCATTCAGTATCCAAATCAATCTCCTAGTTCAATTAATCCAGATTATGCTCAGCTAGTTAGCCTATTGAGGTGATAAAACTCTCCCCCCAAAAAGTCCCAACTTTCAGAACTCTCATAAGACCACAAATTAAAGATTAAAAGGCTCCCAATCATCCTACAATATCTTTGGTAGTGGAGAAAAGTTGTTGCATCTATTGTGAATACATTTTATTTCCAATTTTGTACTTTCTGAAATGGTTTGCAACATATTCGAGGTAGGGGTGTCAATGGTAGGGTTCTGATGGTTATTTTATAAAATTTATACCATATTAATTTTTCGACTATTTCATTTTGTATAACCAAAATTGGACTTTTCGAAACCGTCCCATCATCTCGGTTTTTCTTCGGTATCGGTACGGTTCGGTTAATTTTTTAGTATTTTTTTAAAAAACATCATATAAAAGTCAAATGTAGAAGTTGTACACGATACCATGCATACTTGTATAAGACTTTGGCAAGAACACTCTAGACATTTTATTGTTTAAAAGGTGAAGAATTAAGAAAATATGAATCACAACAAGTATAGAGATCCATTCCACTATTTTATAGTAGTGTACGATAATATTAAATAAAGACAAAAAATTTAGATCACGCGAATGGGAAGTAATCAATCAAGATGAGATACAAGAACTGAGTCTAATAAGATTCGGTATCCAATAAAAAGAATTTAAATCATAAGAAAGGAAAAATATCTAATACCTTGTAGCTTGTTACTAAAGATTGTTGGAATACCTTATAACTAGTCACTACTTGAGGTGCTAGAACTAATTTAGTTTCAATGGGGGTAACATAACAGGTTTCGTAGTTGGATTAGTGTTAATTACTTGTTGCCGACTTGTAGTCATTTCCATCATCCAAGGCACAAGGCGAAAAATTTAATGGTTTACTAATTTTAAACTTAATATATAAAATATATATTATACATATAAATATATTCGGTACGGTTCGGTATTTTTTTCAGTTTATTTTTACAAAATGAAAAACCTACCCAATTTTTCGGTACGGTTAGAAATTTATATAAAAACCGTCGGTTTTATTAAGAATTTCTAATAATCGGTTCGGTATGGTTCGGTTCGATCGATTAAATCGATTTTTTACAAAACCATTGACACCCCTAATTCGAGGTAGTAACACAAAAGGTCATACAACTATCGGTAATGATCTCCAAAAATTAATGTTATTTGTAATGTGATATAAAAAAAGTTGGGTGACCTTGTTGTTAAAAAAAAAATGACTTTGGGAGATTATTACCAACATATGATCTAATGTGGTCCATCTTATCCTATTTGGCTGACTAACTAATTTTCGCGGAACGTTTGTCCAGGGAAAATTATCGTGGTATAGCTGCTCCTACGTACAGCAATCTTCTGTTTTTCTGCTCTTCATTTATGGCCATGAAAAGAAGAGAGGGAACTATCTCTACAAACCCCTGGATCACAAGAAGGATTTAGTTACTGTAACAGTGTTAGAACATATACTGATCCAAAAAAGTAAAAGCATGTCTAAGTTTAATTGAGACAGAAAGTGGGCAGTGTTATAATCTAATCTACAGAAATGTGAGAGCAAACATCCTCTATCCCTCAAATTAAATTAAATAGCTAGCAGGGAAGGGCAGTTGGCTACGTAAACGAGAAGCTGCTATATATGGGCGATAGAGACGAGAGATAAGCAGAATGCTGAGATTATATATATCGTTGATGTGAAGTTTCATTGAAAACTTCAATCAGTCTATAGGATATTGCAGTGAATGAATGAATGTGCAGGTAGGTTCAGAATAATTGAATCATTTTTATCATATCTCACTGCCATGTACGTAGTCAATATTTCATTTAGTAATTGATAGTCCATCTTTTCCTTATTATTACTGTGTGTCTGCAGGCATACACGAAATTAATGGGAGAAGGTGAAAGCACAAATTACAACCATCTCAGCAAGACAGCAACAGTAAGAATGGTGAAGGCCTTGCCTCCCGACCCACATGCATGTACCTATAGAGATTGTCCCACATAAAAATAGGACAACAAAAGTCGCTTTAATTTGCTATTGAGGTAAATCATAATTATGTTTATACTTCTTTTATAGTATCATACACTCAATGACGGGTAATGCTTCTTTTCCTTCAAATTAAATAAATCTATCAATTTTGACTTTGCACGTGCATAGATTGATCATTTGAAAATTGAAATTTTCTATGAAAATCATTACTAATTGATAGCCCGGTAAATTAGTAATTAACCCATGTCATAGATCAAAATTCAGAGATAATTGGAAAAATATTCATATTGTTTATGTATAAAACTTAAATTTAAAAAAATAATGTCACGAAAGGCCTAATACGTTGGCAAAGGTCCCTCCCACAAAGTATGTGATGTGTAATCATTTATCTTTTGGTTAGAGTAGTAACCTATTTCTAATATTTATCATTACTAAAATTCAACCCCTTTTCTATGTGATCAATCAAACAAATAGATATTATTGGCTGTTGCAATTCTGACGCTGCTTTGGTGTAAGATAGAGTGCCCCTTTCTTCAGGAGTTTTGACTTTTGACTCTGATAACGTGAGCGTGCAAAACTGTTTTTCTCTTTGTTAAAAAAAAGAAAAAGAAATTAAGCGGAACCAGTCCAGCCAAGATTTGGAAGGCCAAAATTAAATGTTCATTTTTTTCAGTTTGTCCAAACACTAATTATTGTTTAAAAGTGTTTTAAGAGTAATTGGCTTAACACAAATTACTTCTAGTACTTTTAGAAATATCACTTTTCAAAATAGTTTAAATATTTATATCTCCATTAGAATTTCCAAGCAATTTCGAGCAGACCCCTAAAAGTTGCATTAATAAATAGGCAGAATAGCTTGAGACCCCCCTAAATTTGTCGATTTTTACTCGGTGTACATCTAAACTATGCATTGGCTTAATTACCCCCCTGAACTTGGTAATATGATAGTCTCGACCCCCCTAGACGCTGACAACCCCTTGACGTGTGACACACGCGCTGCCACATGGATTTTTTTGTCCACGTGGCATTTTTTAAGGATAAAATATATATTTTTTTACCTTTTTAAGTTCAACAATTATTTAGATCATCTTTTTTGGGCCAAATCAGTAAAAAAAGAACTTGAAACAATAATATTTTAACCATACTTTTTTTTTTATTTAGCTAAAGATAATGATATTCTAATCAAGTTATTTTTATATATTTGGCCAGGAAAAAAAGAAATACACAATTAAAGCAAATAATCATTGTATCTAAAAAGAAATAAATAAAATATCAACCAAATATTTTAAGAATTTGACCCCAAAAAAATAATGCAGAGTTGAAATAAATAGTAATTGCATGAAAAGAAAAATACACAATTTTTTTTTGTAGAAAATGCACCGTCTAAACTTCATTACTTTTGCTAAACCTTCTTTTTATTGGGCTAAAATAAATAGAGTTTCAACTAAGTTATTTAGATTTGGATCCAAAAAAAAGAAAAAAAATACATAGTTGAAATAAATAATCATTATATCTAAAAAGAAAAAAATTACAATTGGGATAAAATATGTAATGAATATTAAGAAAAACCAAAAAGAAACATAATTGGAAAAAATAAATCATTATATTGATTATATGGAGATTAATAGTTGAAAAATACTCCACTTGGAAGCTGATTTTTTTATTTTTGACCCATCCACGCGCCTAAAAGAGAGTGTGTTCATGCTTTTTGCCACATCAGCGTCTAGGGGGGTCGAGACTATCATATTACCAAGTTCACGGGAGTAATTAAGCCAACAAATAGTTTAGGTGTACACCGAATAAAAATCGACAAGTTTAGAGGGGTCCCAAGCTATTCTGCCTTAATAAATACTCCATACATTACATGCTCCTCTTTGCGCCTCCCTCAATTCTTCCAGGATACGTTTCTGATTCAGTCACTTTGCTCTCACCTTCTATATATGAGTATGCATATTTCAATTTTACAGTCTTTTTGTCTCCACCGTTATCATGCATACGTAAATACTACAGATATTGATAGAATGAAAGTGATACATGCATATGTGTTACTGCTATAAATCAACCATTCTTTTTCTAATTTTAAATTTCTAAAGTAGTTTGCCTTTATATTTTATTACTCCCGTAATTATCCCCCACCGGCACCTAATCGTTTTCGTTGATCGAGTTCTAGGAACCTATGGGCTAGAGTAAGATTAACACGTGCATTGCTTTGACATTCGTAATGCCACTTGCATAACAACTTTTTCTAATTAGTACGGCTATTAGTACTCAGTTGAAAGCCAAGCTCTCAATTGTGAATATTATTATTAGCCCGTTTGGATTGACTTATAAGTTGTTTTCAGTTTTTTTGAGTGTTTGACTGACCAGCTTAAAGTCATTTTGTGCTTAAAATAAGCTCAAAAAAATAATTGGGCCCATTTGACTTAGCTTATCTAAAACAGCTTATAAGCCAAAGAAAAATAAGTTAGACTACCCCAACTTATTTTTTTTTAGCTTATAAGCTGTTTGCAGCTTATAGGCATAAGCCCATCTAAACAGGCTCTATACCAGTTTCAAGATGTCTTCTAAGAGCCTATTTGAATGGGCTTAACAAAAGCAGCTTATAAGCTGGAAACAGCTTATAAACAAAAACAATTAAGTTGGGATAGCCCAACTTATTTTTTTTGGCTTATAAGCTGCTTTAGATAAGCTAAGCCAAACTGACCCAGTTATTTTTTTGGGCTTATTTTAAGCACAGAATGACTTTAAGCTAGTCAATCAAACACTCAAAAAAGCTGAAAAAAGCTATAAGCAACTTATAAGCCAATCCAAACGGGCTCTAAGGCTATTATTACATATATATATATATATATATATATATATATATATATATATATATATGTATGATATCAGAGCCCGTGCTAGCACGGGCCCAACATATCTTTATAATGTTATTTTTATGCAATTATAAAAAGAATTGATATATTCTACAATATTTCTTGAAAGTCACGTATGTAAAGATAGAAATTTTGGGAGCACGGGTTAAATAATTTGTGCCATGATGTTATTTCTTTGTTTCAATTTATATGACTTTATTTAAGAAAAATGCTAATAGACACTTTTTAAACTACGCGTTAATCAAATTTGAACCAGAACTTCAAAACTTATTGGATCTTTAACTACTTCTAAGTACGGAAACGTCATTTGAACTGCCATTCCCCTAGGCTAAAACGTGAAACTTTTATACATATGGTGATTATGTATATTGTGCCATATAACATGGGCATAGATGCGATATAAGATTTCTATCTTTTTTTTTTTTACTTAATCGATCATAAGTATGTACTAATAAATTATTTTGGCTATTATGGTGCTCCGTATATAATTAGAAACTTAAAACATTGAAAAATGCCTTTTGAGAATGTAATACTCATCTTAGTTTCTTTTTAGGATATTAAACAGTACTGCAATAAACATCCGAGTAATTTATTTTATCAGTTGTAACAATATTCAATTAATTTGATTATAGAATTATAGTTGGTGAGGTAAGATATCACCCATGGAACTACAAAATATAATCAGTTATAATAGTAGCTTTTAAAAAATGAAGCTTGATAATAATATATTCAGAACTACTTTTGAAAACTTAATCCTTACATGTACTTTCTTTGTCTAATGAATATCAGCACTACAAAAGAGTACTAAAAAAGCTATGGAGATTGGACCGAGAGATAAGTAAAAGACTGCCACATTAAAGTTTAATGGAGGGTACTTTTTTTTGGACAGTCATTCAAAAATGCTGCAAATGCAGCGCGTGGTATAGAAATTCAACTGAATGAATCCACCATTATTGACTTAATGAGGAATACTTTGGGAATTACATGGATATTTCTTGATTTTTTTAATATGGGGTCTATGTTTTTTTTTTTTTTGGATATTGCTTGATTTTTTAATATGGGGTCCATTTTTTTTTTTTTGATATTGGTTGATTTTTTAATATGAGGTTCACTTTTTTTTGATATTGCTCGATATACATGAATAATTAAACCTTGCATAACAAATTTCTTTATAAAATAATACATTGGTTCCACTACAAGAAAGTATAGAAATGACAACAAAAAATTTAATATTTGGCAACAACTTGGTTTTATTGTTAGCAAATAAACTTTTTTGTTGCCAATGAATTTAATTTTATTGTCATAGTATTGATTATTGCTGCAAAAAGTACTTTTGACAACAAAAAAAGAAGTTATTGCACGTTATTTCAATAACAGCCGGTGGAAAAAGTCTATGCAACAAAAAAAAAATTATTGTCACAAGTATTTTTTGTAATAATAATTAATATATGACAACAAAAATAATTTTATTATCAAATATATTTTTTCGTGTAGCGTTTCCCAGTGACTAAATCCTGCCTAACTCTAACCTGCTACCAAACCGACTCCTTATTGGTTACTGTTTGATGCTACTATGCTTGTAGCATAGTAGTTCTTTTTGTTGGTTCAGAAAAAGTAGAATCTTGTCCATGCAATTGAGACAGCAAGCAGGCATGCAGTGTTCTAATTTACGTAAATGTGGGGGCAAATATCCCCTATCATATCCTATCAAATCCCCATAAATTTGCGGGATAAAAAGTTAATGCAGATGTCTCAGAATTGTGTGGAGAGGGTAAGGGCAGTTGGCAACGAAAACGAGAAGGACCTATGAGTGACAGATCAGACGAAAGATGAGAAGGTCAATAGCTAAGCTTTTAATTGTTGATGTGAAGTTTCGTTGAAAACGTCTATCAATGTAAGAGATATTGAAGTGAATGTACCTAAATACAAATAAACCGTTCTATGACAGTACCATTTTTTCCGAAGATTTTTGAATGTTACGTCGATTGACTTTTATATACTTATATAAATAATATCATTTGATATTTAAATTTTATTTGGGTGTAATAAAATCTATTGAAGCTTGCGAAGAAGAAATTAAATTTGAAGGACCCATAAACATAATTAAAGACCATCGAAGCTTAGTTCGAATTTGTTATTTGTTTCGATTAGGTATATTGGGTTTTCCTCAAAATATCTTAAGGAGTTTGAATATTAATTTTGACGATGTTTGAAGATGATTTTTAGATTGCAAAATCGAGGTAGATAAAAAATCCATTATATATCCATGTATATCACCATGTACTTCATTATATATCATGATATATATCCGTTACCTCCTGTATATCTATGTATAATCACGAAATTATCTATGTGATACACACTGATAAATAGGCTATACAACGTGTATATATACATGTTGCAGTGACAGATTCAAAATCTGAATTTTTACTCAATTCCCGTTCAAAGGCCTCCAATTGTCCTCAAATTTTGTATATAGTTTCGTCTATTTTCTTCCAAACCATATCCATTCAAAACAAAAGATTAGCGTTTCAGATACGAGTTTAGTTGTCATTTAAAGATTGAGACTTTTGTGAAATTTTCTCATCGATAAACTGAGAGGATTTTTTATATATAGCAATGATGAAATTTGGTGATTTTAGAGGTGATGGAGTCTAGTATGTGATGGGTGAATACGTAATGCAATATTGCTAAAAATTACGTAGACTTTATCTATTTGGTGCTATATTTTTCTTTGGTGTGTGTGTGTGTGGGGGGGGGGGGGGGGGGGCGAGGGCTATATTACTAAGCCTAATGTTTGAATTCGACCAATAGTTATTAACACCGGTATTGATGTGCCAATGAGACTTTTGATTTCATCTAGTGTGGTGTGCTAGGTCTGATGCAAGGGCTCATGTTTTGGGTTTCCCCACTAGGCCTAAGTTGAAGTCATAGTCCATTAATAAAGGAAGGGTTATTTACACTTTTGTCCCCTATTTCGTGCTGGTATATAATATACTCCTCAAGGCACAATTTTTTTTTTCACAGGGCATAAGTTTATTTACGTACATAATATTCCACAAGTTTATATTTTGCTTTTCTTTGAGCCGATGGTTTACTGGAAACAACCTTTCTACCTCCTATGATAGAGGTAAGGTTTGCGTACACTCTATACTCTCTAGATCTCACTTGTGAGATTATACTGGGTATGTTGTTGTTAATATTTCACAAGTTATGAGGAGCCCTTAAAGACATAAGTTTGATTTTAAAGGACAAAAACTAAAGACCAGCCATGTGAAGGCCAAATCGTGCAATTTCTTCAATGACTACACAATAGGCATAAGCCCATCAAAAGAGGGCTCAAGTTTTGGGCTTCCCTATATTCACAATCATTTTTTTTTTTTTTGCGGATTGCCTTCAAACGCACTGGTCTTTAGTATTTGGCCTCAAATTGCTGGTCTTTAATTTTTTTTTCCTTCGTTTAAAAAGTGGCTGAAAATATTTTGAGGTTTTGGGTTCGAATTCCAGCTCAGTAAAAAAAAAAAAAATTTCATAAGGCAAGACTTTTGCGAAACCTCTGCCTTAAGGCTTAACCTTTGCATAAAATTAGGTCTATTTGGGTAAAAGTTAGGCCTTAAGGCTTAACTTTTGTCCGAATAGGCCTAATTTTTCTATAAAACTCTACCTTGTGAATTTTTTTATTTTGACTAAGCTAGGATTTGAATTAAGAAGCTCGAATATTAAGGAAAGGATAAAAATTAAAGACCAGCAATTTGAGGGACAAAAATTAAAGACCAGCCCCGAAAAAGAATAATCTTGCAAATTGCCCAATTGCCAGAGCCTATTGATCAAAAAGCCCAGAAAGCTTAAACCCTGGCAAAGAGATCACAGCAGAACCCTAAACCCGAATTCCGGAAACGGAAGCTGACCCATTTCCCCACACAGACACAAGATGTCGAGATGGTGGCGTGCGGTGGCAAGAGGTGAGAGCAAGAGATCATATTTCACAATCCAAGCGATCCCTAGAGAGATCACCGGAGCCAGAGTTTCCAGTAGAGACCGAGCTCAAGGTCGTATTCCGGCCATAGTCTTTTCACAGAACTACCTCCAGTCAAAACCTAATGATCCTACTTCTATTGTAGCTGATAGCTCTGTTTCTAGAAAGTTCCTCCTTACTACTGAAAGGAAACAGATTAAAACGATCATTGATTCGGTTCATCTTCCTTTCTTCTGTTCTACAACATTTCCTCTTCAGATTCGAGCTGGTTCGGGCTCCTCAACTCTACTCGAATCTGGAAAAGTACTTCCCATTAAGGCAAGTCACGCTTCTTCTTCTGTCATACTTTTACATAGTTTTGTAATTTACAGTTTGATAGAAGACAAAGCATGTTAAAGGTTTGCATTTTAGTAACTTTGAATTAGAAGGTTGTATAAATTAGAAGGTTGTATCCAACGTTTTGGACAGTTGCAAGTGTGTCATAGCAGTTGTATTTAGTGATAGTTTAAACTCATGTTTTCATTCTGTTATTTATATAGCTTCATAGGGATGAAGAGACTGGGAAGATATTGAATTTGGTCTTTGTATGGGCGGAAGACGGAACAAAATTAAAGGTGGACGTGCCGATTGTGTTCAAAGGGGAGGATGAGTGCCCTGGTGTCAGGAAAGGTAAATGCCTTTCTTCTTATGATTATTATGGAACACCAGTGTCATACTGCAACATTGTAGCTACTATACTTTATGAGCTTTGGTAACTTATCAAATGGATTTATGAGGCTCTGTAAATATACGGTAGTTTTCTAAAGTATGGCTTATAAAAATATCAGCATCTTACTCTGTGTATCACCGTAGTTAGGTTTGGTGATGTATGTGAAATAGAAGAAGTGATTCCACCCAAACAGGTGAACCATTAAAACCTAATAGCTTCAACCAAGGTCGACCTGGGATATGTACTGCTAACCGAATGACAACTATAAAGAAGTACCACTTCCTTTATCCAGTTTTCTGGATTATCCATTAACACTATCTTGCATTCAGCAAACGGATTGAAGCTGCATAGAGAGGAGAACTCCACATATCAATATTTTACTTGATCCAATATCAAGAGTATATCGTAGTTATTACAGTCACCTTCGTATTTCAAAAGGACAAATACTTTTGTAGCATACATTTGCTAGCACCAGCTGGCTGCAAGCTAAGAAATACCAGTAAAATATTTGACCTCTACCTGTAACAAATCGTCCTAGACTTCGTATGCTCAGATTCAGTGAATGTAGCAACTTATGGGCTCAATATGCAAATATATCTCTAGCATTGCCTGAAGAATTAAACTAAGTACCTTTCAATGATAGAATACTGCTTTCAATGGAAATTTCCCTCTCAAAAACTTTTTAGTGAGAATTCCTGCTTGAACCGACGCCAATCTCCCTTTGTTTTTTCTTAGATAGATGCTTTGAGTGGATGAAGATTTTTTTTTGATAAGTCATTTTTATTAAAGGAAACAGTATCAAGGTGATACTGTTAAAAGTACACTTTGAGTGGATGAAGATTGATAAGGAATAAAGGATTTAGAGCGGTTCCTGTCTGTCCTAGCCTCCTGCCTAGTATTTTTCTTGTCAATAATTTAGGCAAACTTTCATTTAATCCTTTGAGATTGTAACTCCATTTTAGTAAACGTCTTGAAACAATTAACATAAATAATGAATGAACCGCATGGTCAAGGCTCTACAAGTTTAACACTCTTCTGTATTTGTCTAATTCCCAATTCCACTTTCAACATTAGTAAGCTCCTGTTTTTGTATCATTAGAACATAATAAGAGGATCTAGTATTTCAAGTAATTCACGTAAGATGCTGCATAGCCTGATACTTGCTCTAATGGAACCCCATGATAAACTAAATTTGGTTAAACCTAGATAAGTCACTAAAGCCTGTTTTTGTATCATTAGAACATAATAAGAGGATCTAATATTTCAAGGAGAGTTTTTCAAGTAAGTCACGTAAGATACTGCATAGCCTGATACTTGCTCTAATGGAACCCCATGATGAACTAAATTTGGTTAAACCTAGATATGTCACTAAAGCCTGATGTATATTGTTCAGAAAAAATGCCTTCTCAATAACAGCACACAAAAGGGTTATCTTGTTTTATGGGATTAATTTTCTGTTCAAATTTTGTGGACTAACTGCCTTCTTAAGTTAAATAGTGGCCAGTTGTATTTATCCTAAAAAAAATATTGGCTACTTGTTATGTTGACATGTAAACTAATGGCAATTTGTTGTTCAAAATCTTATGTTAGCATCATTTTGAAGTTTCTTTGACGTGCTTATTTGTTATCCAGTCAAGTGCTAGAAATGTAATCGAAAGAGAACTTTAATGCATACATTGGCTTGAAGTAAATCACACTACTGCTCATTTAAGTATATGCTTTGAGATAGTGCTGTGCTTCCTTTGCAGTTAATTATTCCATGTGAAAATCCAACATGCAATATTTGTTTATAAATATTCAATGAAAATGATTATTAGCTTTTAATATGAAGCAGGTGGTTATCTAAACAAGATCAGACCTACCCTAAAGTTCTTGTGCCCAGCAGAGCATATACCTCAAAAAATTGAGGTCGACGTAAGTCAGCTAGATGTTGAAGACAAAGTATCCCTGCAGGATATCGATGTTCATCCAACATGGAAGCTCTTAAGCAAGAATGAGGCAATCCCTGTTTGTAAGATTAAGGCAACCACAGTTGATAGCTAATTTTGTTGAAGCTATTTTACAAATGCCAGACGCATTTGAAGTCTACTAGTTCAATATTGTTCTAGTTTGACCAGGCTTTGTCGGTTGAGTGATGTATAAGGACGGTCAAAGCACATTAGAAGCTTTTGCTATACTGTAGTAGTAAGATTGCTATTTTGGGACTTGTTCTAGAATAATAAACCTGTGCATTAATGAAAAACGGAAAATGCAACTGCAGTCTTTTTAAGTTTTTAGTATCAAACAATTTTCTAGTTCGATGCGGAGGGAAGGAATGGACTGAGCTTCGGTCACCCGCGGTGGCTGCGTCATTAAAGCATTTGTTTTTAAGCAGGAATCACTCTCGGGGATATTTTTATTGTTAAGAGGATACTCTTTTGAAGATAGATAATCCTATATGACTTATTATTAGTAATTAATATCCGTTCATGTAACCACCGGAAGACCGGCAACTAGTAGCAAGGTTTTGATGCATAGAATGAACTGGTCAAGAGAGGGAGATGGCGGCTGGACTAAGGGTGTGTTGTATATGTTAGAAGTTTATTTTATTTTTTATTTTTGGTTGGTTAAAATATTTCTTTCTTTAGGAAAACTAAGTACCTTCAAAGTCAAGAAGATGATAGATAGTGGAACTAGGAAGAATAAGTTTCATAAGTGATATTATATGCTAATTATATCATCCATCCCCTCATCCCCGTCCACTCCCACAATTACTCTGTATGGGGTCAGTTTGGTTGTTGGTTAAGAGTTATGTAATCAAATAACGTATTTGGTGTGTTGAATTTTATACATAGCAAAATAATTTCACCAACGTGATACAAGGTTTGCAGAATTTTCATATCATAATCAAACGATCCCTGTGATGTTCATCTAAATTATATATAAATTTTATTGGTACATATTTTATGTTTACTAATTATGACTACTATTGAAGTCTTGTCCAAACACACCGCAAGTCTATTAATAAAATGAGACAGCCTGGGCGGAGCAGTGTGTTGACATTCATATACTTTTGTCTATTCCCAAGTCTTAGCTCCGTACATAGTCTTGTCCCTTTCAGATATTGTAATTTCCTCAGAATTACTAATGAAATAGATTGTCGGATTACACATGATCAGTCAAAATGAAAAACACGTTCCATACTTTATAGGGAAAAATGGGAATCACGTTATATCTTCTTATTGGTTTTTTTTTTTTTTTTTCTATGAAATGATTCTTAATAGTTAACTTAGATCAGTAAAAATGAAAAAACACGATCTTTACTTCATGTCCTTGCTCCGTAAAAGTCTTTTCAAACTGTGGGGAATCCACAATTTGCACAATATTATGCGGATGGAATGACCGGCAATTTAAAAACTCTTGTTACCTAAAAAATGGAAGTAGAAAAATCAGGTTTGAGAGCGTATACAGATCAGGAATTTCAAGTTTATGAGTTCAACTTTAAAATACACTGACAATTGGGTTCATAATCAAAGAATTATAAAAATTTAATGTGGAGAAGATTTATCATAATTCACTTTTTTGCGTCGTCAGATGAAAAGCTGATGGAAAACATTATAATTTCCAATCAGAGGCGGATCCAGAATTTGAAAGTTCCGGGTGCCATACCGCTTTGAATAGTAGATGTGTAGCATTTTACATAAATGATGCTAGTATTTTCAGAGAGTACATAGAACATATACGTTTTTCATCTAATATTTAGACAAGAAAAAGTCTTGGCCCGTTGGTTTTGGTGACTCAGAAGTTAGAGGAGATCTTGGGTTCAAGACTTCTTAGCCACAAACACCTTCTTTTGAACCAAAGGGGAAGTGGTAATTGGGTTCGAACCAATGACCACCATAGAAAAGGTTAACCTACTAACAATCGTGCCAGGAAGCACACATCATCAGTTGGTGTTTATCCTAGAGAGTTGAGTCATAAGCTTTTATATGTGACATTTCACCACTGGCACTATGTGCTCACTCATTCCTCTGGGTGGCAGGATTATGATCTATACTCTTTCCTTTACGTACATACACATATAACACCCCCACGCTTATACATAGATCCGCCCTGTTTCCAATGGACTATGTTTCCAGTTAAACAAAAAATACTTCCTATATCACTTACTAGTTGTCAATATCCGTTCATGTAACATGCGGAAGACCTGGCAACTAGCAAGCTTCTGTTGCCTAAAATGAACGGGTCAAGAGAGGAAGATGGCATAAAAAAAAAAAAAAAAAAGAGGAAGATGGAGGCTGGACTAATAAAGGTGTGTATACATAGGAAAATACTTTTCAATTTTATCATATCTTGTTGGTTAAAATATTTTGAAAAATAATTTTTTAAACAGAAGTACCATAAAAAATCAAGAAGATGACTTTCTTGGTGAAAGTAAAAAAAAAAAAAAAAAGGTTTCACAAGTAACATTGTATACTAATTGTATCATCCACTCCTCCACCCCTACTTTTAACATCATACTAACGTTTATCCAAATTATATATAAATATTTTAAAAATAATATTTTACGTTTACTTACTAAATAATACTTCACTAATAAGTCTGTTACTCCTAATAAAACGAGACAGCCTGGACGGAGCAGCGTGTTGACATTCATATGTTTTGGTCTACTCCAAGTCTTGTCCCTTTCAGTTATTGCAATTTCCTCAGAATTACTAACGAAATAGGAAAATGAAAAACACGACTCTATGCGGGAAAAATGTGAGTCACCTTATTTCTTCTTGGTTGTTCTTTTACAATGAAATGATTCTCATTACTTAGTTTTGATCGGTAAAAATGAAAAACACGTTCTTCACTTCATGACCTGCCTCCGAAAAGTCTTTTTAAACTGGGGAGTGAACAATTTACATAATATACGGAAGGTATGACATGGACTTTAAAAACTCGGGTATCTTAAAAATGAAGGTGGAAAAATGGACTGCAAATTAATATCAATGATAATTGGATTGACAATCAAATGATTATAAATATGTAAGGTGGAGAAGATATATAAAAATTCACTTTTTGACCTCGTCAGAATGAAAAGTTGATCGCAAACATTATAATTTCCAACGGACTATAGCCTGTTTTTAAAATTAGCTTATTTTGAAAAATATTTTTTTAAAGTGCTTTTTAAAAAATTATTTTTGATGAAAATTAATTTGTAATTGACCAACTAACTTAAAAAACACTTTTGAGTAACAATTAACGTTTGACCAAACTTTTAACAAGTGCTTCTAAGTTTATTTTTCTCAAAAATGTTTTTGGGTAAAAACTATTTTTTTAGCTTCTGAAAAACTGCATCGGCTACTCCCAAAAAAAACTTATTTTCTCTCAAAAGCTTGACCAAACACCTTTTTATTTTTATTTTTAAATAAGCACTTATTGAAAAAATTAAGTACTTTTGGAGAAAAATAAGTTTGACCAAACAGGCTATATATTTCCAGTTAAAATGAAAGGGGAAAAGACCAAATTAACCACTTCTCCCCCCCCCCCCCCCCCCCCTCCCCCGCCTTTAATATATTTATCAGTGTTATACTATCAGGTCAAATC
This sequence comes from Lycium barbarum, assembly GCF_019175385.1. Taxonomy (NCBI): domain Eukaryota; kingdom Viridiplantae; phylum Streptophyta; class Magnoliopsida; order Solanales; family Solanaceae; genus Lycium; species Lycium barbarum. The sequence continues at coordinate 99,256,856 of NC_083348.1, read as the reverse complement.
TAGCCCTACCGTTATACTATGAGGCCAAATTTACCCCTATCTCTGACAAAAATTCAAAAGGTGGGGCAGAGTGGGAATGAGACTGATTATTTATTTATTAATCTTGTAAATACTATAGTTTGTTTGGCCAAACTTCTAAAATCGGCTTATTTTGAAAAGTGTTTTTAAAAAACACTTTTAGTAAAAAATAATTTGTGTTTGGCCAATTAATTTTAAAAGCACTTTTGAGCAGCAGTTAGTATTTGGCCAAGCTTTTAAAAAGTGTTTCTAAGTATATTTTTCTCAAAAGTACTTTTGGTAAAAACTATTATTTTTAGCTTTTGGAAAACTGCTTCTGCTACTCCCCAAAATCACTTATTTTCTCCCAAAAGCTTAGCCAAACACTTCCTTTTTTTTTTTTAAAAAATAAGCACTTATTAAAAAAAAAAGATACTTTTGAGGAAAAATAAGCTTGGCCAAACAGACTATTAGTCCTAAAAAAAAATTGCTCTGCAAGAGCAACCTGGCAAAGCAAAATTTCTTTAGATATTTGTTTTCCGGCTATTCAAATCCATAATTACGGTTCAATAAATGAAGTGCAATAAAAGTAAGAGCTTGTTCGGTAGGAGGTCTTAGTTCAAATAGTCATGGTATTAGATGTGGTACTATTTTATACCATATTTAGTTGATATTTTGGGACATGTACAACTAATACATGGATTATGTAATACACCAAAGGGTTTATTATCTTATCCCACCATCACCATGGATAACTTATCGATGAATAGCTTATTCATCGATAAAAAAATAAAATGACAAAATTAGCCCTGTTTTATTCCAAGAAACCTATAACGACCAAGCATTCAAGGGTATAATTATAACAGGTTATTTTTTAAATTTTAAAAATAAATAAATATTCAAATAGTATCTTTTGTGTCTAATTTTAATGTAATGAATCAAATACCCAACAAAAATAATTCCTATGGCTAATTCATGTATTATTAATTTTTGCGTTATTAATTTATGTATAATTTGGCGTTGAACCAAAAGACCCCTGAATGTCTAAGAAGAAGCAGAAGACCCCAAATCATTCAAAAACATTCAAGAGAGGTGGGTCCAATAAGTTGGTCTTGTCCCCTCACCGTCAAAGAAAATTGACAAAAAGTGGAGTAGCACATATACTATTTTTATATTTTTATTTTTTTAAACATTAAAATAAACATTTTGGAATAACAGAAATGTACTAGATGAAGAATAAAAGGAGGAAGAAGAAAGACAGAAAGCATAGAGGGGAACGGGAGAGTTATTTTTTGACCTCAGGATGGACATAGTTTTCTTGTCCTTTTCCTATCATTTTTTCCCCTTAAAACTCTCCATTCCTTCCTCCTTTTAGAACTTTTTCCGGGCAGAACCCACCGACGCCGACCCGACGCCGGCAAGTTCCACCCCCCCTCCCTTCCCCCTTCCCCAAGGTACCTCTGTTTTCGTCCCAGAAAAAAAAAAAAAAAACCCATGCATTTTTTTTTTATCTCCATTGATTATTGATGTACAAAAAGTTACAATTTGAGTTAGACATACCAGACTTTGTACGTGATCATCTTGTAGGATTCTCCCGAAAATTTTCAATTTCTTCCGGAAGCGAGCTCGCTTGACATTGAGCAATATTCAGAAAGACATTTCGGGAATCGGTTCGTTCCCTTTGAATGAAAGGAAGTAAGAGACTTGTCTTGTTAGCCTGACCAAAAATAAACAGAAACACCATGCATTGTTATTATTATCTCCTTAAGGCCTCAACCATACCATGCATGTTGTGACCCTAAACTACAACGGGCAATGCGTTGGTGGCAGGGCGCTTTTTCATCCTCCTCCTCCTCCTCATCATCATCATCATCTTCATCCACGTCATCGTCGAAAGTACACTGTGACGATAGCCTTTTGGCCTCCAGTGGAGGCATTCGTTACACAATCAAATCGGCTTTTTTCTTCGCACGTAGACGACGTCACGCAAGTGCGAAGAAGCTACAAAATCTATCGGAAAATGAAAGTGGTGAGTGGCGTTCTCACTGTTCCCACGAGAATAATTTGCCGTCGTCTAAATCATCCGACAGGCCGCCACCGCAACCTTTGCCGTTGCCGGAACTGCAGTTGTTGCTCCGACATGACTCCGATGCTGTTTCGAGTGTACCATTGCCATCGCCCACCCACGCGCATTCGCATCATAGAAACGAAAGAGATACCCGAAAGGATGCTGTAGCCTCCCATGGGAGGTATATAATCTTTTGTAAACTTTTTCTGAGTTTCGTTCTAATTTTCATATATATATATATATATATTTGTTTTTTTTAAAAAAATTGAGGCTAGGAAACAAAGCGGGGAATCGAACCCTTACCGAAGAGGTAAAAGTCAACTGAATCACTAAGATTTCATATAGGATAATGTTATGTGTCAATTGTCCCTCTTTGATTAAAGAAAGAAGTGCTAATGGGTTTATAGACTAAATGGGCTATCCCACCTATTATACTAGTCTTCTGGGTTTTGGGTTGGGCTATCCCACTAAGATTAGGTGAATACTTGCTTGTTTTCAATTTATTATGTTATGAATCCCAAATTGGATGTTTGGGGTTTGTGTTTTGCTTTTCTTATTAAAAAAGAAACTCAGGCTACATTAGTATTTGGTTTTCTTGGTAAAATAGAACCTTTTACTCTGCTTCTATTGCATTATTTTGTTCCTTTAATTTGGGTTAATAGTTTTCGACAATTGGAGGAGAGAGTTGAAAATTCATGGATATTAACTCGTGAATTAGAGAAGATGGCCTGGTCTATGGATAGATCTTAACTTGTGCAGAAAAAAAAAAAAAAGGACAAGAAACCATTGCTGTAGATGAAGGACCCTTGATCTCCAATAATGAGATTGGGGGTTCAACTCGGCAAAATGGGATACTATTGACTCATTGGTATGGGTGGGGTTTGCCAAAAAAAAAAATGATTGAGGTTCATAGATTGATCTTGCACTTTTGCTTTTCTTCTCACTTTTCAGATATCTGCAAAAAGGGAAGGGAATAAGAAGGAAATTGGAAGGATATTCTGTTTTTCTTTTAGCATGGTATTGCTCATTCAGTTAGCTAGCTTGTGTAAAGTTTGGATTATACTGAGCCTGTATTTGTGTTCTTCTTTTATCCTGTTTTAGCAGATTATCAAGCCAAGATGCTCGAAAGAAGAAAAAAGAGCACTTGGGAAGTCGGTTGTCTAGGAAGACACCTCAGAAGCTACATGTTGGTGATAGAGTCTCTGATATCAGGATCAGCGCACCCATTAGTGCTCCTACGACTCCTTATGCAAGTCCCGGACTCAGCCCACTCAAAGCCGGGGATCTTTTAAGTCCTAATTACATGGCATTCCCCGGTGCTTTTCAAGTTTGTTCTGCCCCGGAGATGCCTACATCGGACACACCTCAATATCCAGGTTTCTCTTACCACGTTCTCCCAGAAAAAAATGCTTTTAGTGTCGATAATTCTCCTCAGCACAGTCCAAGAGTAAGTCCACAGAGGAGTAGAAAGATCGCAAGTGGATCTGCGTCACCTTTACATCATTTATTACCAAATGAGAGCTCAACAGCACGTCGTGATAGTAGTGCTCAGGGCAATGTCCATCCACTACCACTTCCTCCTTTAGGTGCCACTCCTTCACAGCCTACTTCCATTCCTCCAGGTTCCCCTAATGCAGAGCTGACACCAATTAAAGGCCAATGGCAAAAAGGGAAGCTTATTGGGCGTGGGACATTTGGAAGTGTATATGTTGCATCAAACAGGTATAATTTCCAAATATATCTCATTGCATTTGAATATGTTTCTGCTCTTGCATACACCATTTAGTTTCTAATTTAGCCCATTGTTTTACTATAACCAGAGAAACTGGAGCTTTATGTGCGATGAAAGAAGTCGAATTATTACCAGATGACCCAAAATCTGCTGAGAGCATAAGGCAATTACAGCAGGTTATATTTCCTTCATTCTCTTTTCTTAATCCTTTAAAACTTATATTCTGTGTCTTGATTTTGATTGTTCATAGTCACATTATTAATTTTTTTGCCATACCTTTTCACTTTAATCTGCTTAGGAGTTTTCACAGCTGTGTTCCTTTGTATTATTATTTGGAGTTCCAAACTACTAAGTTGAAGAATTCTCGGTAGCTTTCACACGATGCTAGTTGCTTTACATCTTAAATGACTTATTCCGCTTCATGATTTTTAGTAGATATATAAGTATTTGGCTTGACTTTATTTATTACTCCTTCCGCCACAATTTATGTGGCAGTTTTCGCTTCCTGAGAGTCAATTTGACTAATTTTTAAAGCTAAATTGGATTAGATAAACTCAATATTTTAAGTATGAATTTGTTGAATGTGAATACATTTAGTTAACAACAGCCAAGCCACTATCATGGGCACATGAAAACATCTTTGTGGTCAAATGGTTTCCACTTCTAACTGTTTCCATCTTTTATGTTGGTATAGGAAATTAATGTTCTCAGTCAACTCAAGCACCCAAATATTGTCCAGTATTACGGCAGCGAAATAGTAAGTAATTGCTATTCTCCAATCAAGTTATAGACTTGATTTATCGGTGCATTTTGTCCTTAATGAGAGTCTTTACTTCTTTGATTGTGCAGGTTGGTGACCGATTTTACATCTATCTGGAATATGTTCATCCTGGTTCCATCAATAAATTTATCCGTGACCATTGTGAAGCAATTACAGAATCCATTGTACGGAATTTTACTCGCCATATTCTTTGTGGCTTGGCTTACTTGCATAGCAAAAAAACCATTCACAGGTAAAAGTCTAAGATTTCGCTTATGATGGAGGGTTACACAGAACCTTCTGAAGAACAAATTTGAACAAATTTGAATTTTTTACATGTACAGGGACATAAAAGGGGCTAATTTGCTTGTTGATGCTTATGGGGTCGTAAAGCTTGCAGATTTTGGGATGGCTAAGCATGTAAGGTCTCAACTCAAAATATGGAGTATACTCGTTTTTGTTGCAATGATGGAAGTAAACATGTAGTTAGGAGATTCCCTTTGACTACAGTGTCAATGACAAAAATAACAACACCCAACGGGAAAACAAGATTTAGAATGACAACTATAACAGTTATAACAAGGATACTTAATGTTTTGTCATAAAGCTTGCAGTTTTTTTAATCTTTATAACTTAAACTGACTGTTGTGGGCCGACTATTGCTAATCTTATATCTGATCTTGAACCTTTCTCTTTCTATGTAGCTTAATGGGCAAGCAGCTAATCTCTCCTTAAAGGGAAGTCCTTACTGGATGGCTCCTGAGGTACTTTGTTTGAGACATTCACTTCTTTCTAATGTTCTCTTATCTCTCATCCAGTCATGCTTATACCTTTTGTTACCTGGCAGCTCTTTCAGTCAGTTATGCAGACGGATGCTACCACTGATCTCGCCTTTGCTACTGACGTATGGAGTTTGGGTTGTACTGTAATTGAAATGCTGAATGGTAAACCACCTTGGAGTGAATATGAAGCGGTAAGGACTTTGATTTGCTCATGCTTAGCTCACACAATCTTTTTTTCCCCTCATGCTTAGCTCACATGTAATCTTACTTGGTGGAGATGCGATTCTTTTGCATGCTTCCATGCTCCCCTAGATTCACAGTCAAGAAGTCTGCCTCTTTTTATGAATACTTTTCTTGCAACCCTATCTCTTAAGTGAGGGCTGAGGCTTTCTTGTAGTAGTAATACGCTAATTAGCTAAATAAGACTGATGCTACTTTATTTTGCATCATGTCTAGGGGATTTTTTGATTTCACTACACCTAAGTTTATCTGGTTTGTAGTAAATGGGTCCATATAGTCTCCCTATCCAGCAGTGCCACATTAACAATATCCGTTTTTGCAGGCTGCTGCCATGTTCAAGGTTCTAAAAGATACGCCTCCAATACCGGAAACATTATCACCTGAAGGGAAAGATTTCTTGCGCTTATGTTTCTGTAGGAACCCAGCGGAGAGGCCCTCGGCCAGCATGTTATTAGAACATCGATTTATGAGAATCTCTCATCAGCCAGATGTACCTTCTTTTCTCAAACCAGTTGGTGGGATCCGAGTCAAAGTAAGTAGCTTCAATTCCTCTCCTCTCCAGTTCTGCTTCATCCATTTCTCTTTTGTGGGTTGTGAGTTGTGATCCTCAATGCAATAGTGTAACTTTAACAGGAAAAGTTGAATTCTCAAAAAGAGCAGACAACATACAATCTTGACCAAGGGCGTTTATCGCTAGAAAGGTAGCTCTCAAAAGAACTGTCAATGAAGTGAAAATTAGATTCCAAATGATGGGACTGCTTACGCGAACACATCCATGAGATGGCATTTCTTCATGCCTGGATACTTCATCTTCTGTGCAATTAGGATAGGCTAGCTGTGCATCATTGAAATTCCAACTTAATTTATGGAGATTACTCCTATGGCCCTGTCCACAGTTAATCCCCACCATGCTCGGGGTATTGATGTTAGCACTATTGCAAATGTAAAGTCATTTGCCTAAACCAGGTGCAATTACAATACCTCAACTGATTTTGGGATGGAAGTAGCAGCCATTTTTTAGAAGTCTCTTTCAACGAGACCTGGACTTGTGAATACAATGGAGACCTTTTATATATGCGCTGTGTAGATAGCTTCTTGTCCATATTAACACCTCGAGAGGAACATAGGTTTATCGTCCAGGGAATTTTTTTCCTGCAGACCTTGGAGTTTAGAAGTAGGTTTTCTGTAATGACTTCGAAAGGAGGAGCTTTAACAACAATCAAAAGAAAATGAAATGCTTTAAGAATTACTCAATCGTTATTGAATCTCATACTCAATTTTTTTTTTTTTTCAAACTTTTCACAATCATGCCTAGTGTTTCGCTTATATTGCAACTTGGGGCAGCTAATTTATTTTGACGAAGCACTGCCACTCTTGTGTCTGTAATGGCTAGATTTTTCAGTATGTTAAATTTCTCATGACATTTTGATCAGCTAAAAAGAAAAGAAAAATGACTTGATGAATGAGGTTAACATATTCTAGGAACTTGTACTCAAATCTGGAAAGAGCGATGATAAATAATACTTGTAGTAGAGACTCAATAAATTAAGAGAAGTTTAAGAACCCTTAATTTGGTACTTAAATTCATTAAGGGCCTGTTTGGAAAGCCACCTGGTAATTGGAATTGGTGTAATTACTGTCTAGTAATTACACAGTAGTGTAATTACACCGACTTATTTGTTTGTCATAACGTAATTACAGTGTAATTACAAGCGTGCTATTTGGTTGCACAAGTGTAATTACACAGTTAGTTTAATTTAAAAATAAAATTTAATTATAAAAAATTAAATTTAATATTTAAAAAATATTTACCTTTATAAATGATATTAAATTAGTTATTCAATAACACATTGTTTCTTGAAACTATATTAATTAATAATCATATATTTGTAACTAATATTATAAAAATATTGATATATATTTTACAAATTAATAATATTTAATTTTAATTAATTATAAAACTTAAAATATGACTTTTCTTGTGAGAACGTCATGGATTGGATGTTTGACAAAAAAATAATATTTATAAATATAATGCCATAAGATTATTCAAATGTTTGACACAAAAAATTCATCAAATGTAAGTAAAAAATAAACAACATGCAATGTGAAAGCAAATAACTTAAAATTGAAAATATAACCTCAATTCAAAACCCAAAAGTAAAAGTTTAACATAATACTGTTATGTCAAATTTCAACATTACATAAGTAAGTTCTAACGTAACTTAAGTAAATAATTCAAAAGAAAGGAAAAATATAAGTCTATAACCTCATTCACGACGAAATTTTACTTTAATAACGTCACTCGTTATATGTCAACTTTGTTAATGACTCATTTTTTTTCAATATTAAGAGGTGCAGTTTCAAAAATTAATATAATAACACGGTTATGCTAAATGAATAAAAACAAAAGAGCAATTACATAGAATCACAAGAAGTAAAAGTTGGGAATGAGAAGAAAGGAAATAAAAAATAAAAAATATAAAAAAAATACATTTAAAAAAAATAAATTAAAATAATAGAAATAAAAAATAAAAAGAATTTAAAATAATAAAAATAAAAAGAAATTAAAATAAACAAAAAAGAAATAAACTAAAAATTTGTCACGTCCCGAACCATGGCCTGGGCGTAACACGGCACTCGGGCCTTGCTTGCATGTGTCCGAGCGAACCTCATGGCTTGCTTGTCAACATGGGCATCAAAACAATATAATCTATGTGATGCAATTTAAATAAATCATGAAAATGTAATTTGCGGAATAAAGTCTTGAAATTATCTCATAGCATGAAATATCATGGAAACACAATAGTTTGCAAACATAAAAGCATAACTAACTCTGTGAACTAACATATGTCTATGAAACCTCTAAAATATATCTGAATACTAATCACCAGGACATGGCCCTGGACTACCATAAACTGAATACTAATGCAGACTCCATGTTGAACCCCGAGAGAAATGGGGCTCACCAATAAGCTAATATCTAAAGTGATAGTATAACCGACAACATGGTCTGGTACTTGCGTCCTACCAGCAGAACACTCACAACTTTGCCAGGGATATGAGATTTAAGTAATAATAAGCATGTAAGGATCCAAACTGCATAATGAAGGTGTTGCCTCCTTGCTGACAACCCTTATCCTACGGTGGCTACGTAGTTTTAGGCTATCTGAGCCTTCTCGGTTAACTAACCAATTCCCAAAACATGAACATAATATAGTTGGCTAAGAAGCCCATGATTTTCGTGAAATAACTTGTAATCATGATTTCATGAAATAACTTGTAACTTGGTTTCATGAAATATCTTGTAATATGGTTTCATGAGATAACTTGTCATAGTCTTGCAAACATGTTCTTGATTCATGAGTAATAACAATAGTTCATAATTATATATACATAATTAACTTGAAAACATGTTTGTAACTTGCTACATAAAATCATAAAGTTTCATATAAACATAATGAGAATACATGAGGAAGAATTCATGATTCATGGATTAAGCTAGGGTTCCTAATAACCGAAATGGAAGATTAGGAATACAATAACGAATATAGATACAAAATTCATGTATATAAATACATAAATACGGGCTACCAATATGTTGGGTTTAATGCCCTAGGGTTTGAACTTCATGGATATCAAGAAACGGAGCATGGGGAAGAACGTAGAGATTCCCACATGTGGATGGAAGTTCTACATACCTTAATTGCTCCAAAACTTGAATTAAAGACTTGAGCTTTGAAGAAGATTTCCAAAATCTTGAATTCTTGAACCTTGAGATGGGTTTTCTTGAAAACCCTAGTTTTAGAATGATAATTTCTTGTTTAGATTACAAGGATAGGTGTTAGAATTGAGTTGGAATAATTAGAGTAGGCTTACCTTGGTGTTCTTGAAGATGGGAGAGGGTAGGAAGTCGTTCTAGGGCTTGAAGGAATGAAAATAATGATTTGAACTGGTATGAACGAATATATACTGTCCTGGGAAAATGCAGTTTACGTCCCACACTGTGCTGGCCGTATTTTCAGTTTACGGGTCGTAAACTGCAATACGGGTCGTATTTTGCAATATGGACTGCACTGCGTCTCTTCAGTAAAATGGCCATAACTCTTTGCACAGATGTCCGTTTGACCCCCATAATATACCTTTGGAAAGGTATTTCAAAGATCTACAACTTTCATCAAGGAAGTTTTCCCAAATTCCAAATAAATTTTGAAATACGAGCCGTAAACTAAAATACGGTCCGTATTTAACCATGTGACATCAAAATGCCAAATTCCAGAATGTTCAGAAATTCTTGGTTTCAATTTACAATTTGAAATACGGGACGTATAGTGAAATACGTCCACTGTTCATGGGCGTAAACCACTATCTCATAACTGAACAGGAAAATTCCAATTCCCACATTCTTTATCTGATTTTCCAAGTCTAGGATCATGGTTAAAGCTTACGTTAAAAGTACGAATATCCCCCCCTTAGGATTATTCGTCCTCGAATGATGGGTCATGGTTAAGAATATGACTGAGCATGGCTTGGATACATAAGCGTAAAGAAAATATGACATGAAACATGAGACATGAAATGATGTGATTACTTGAAAACATAGATACTTCTGGCATGAGACAACAAACATGAGTGCTGGATACATGACATGAGCGTGAAACATGAGACATAACATGACATGGGCTACGGAAAGTTACCTTGAAGGTTCTCTGCTTGCCGTTCAAACAAAAATGGGTACTTGGATTTCATATCCTCTTCGGCTTCCCATGTAGCTTCCTCAACCTTCTGGCTCCTCCACAAGACTTTCATTGAGGCTACTTCCTTAGTTCTCAACTTACGAACCTGGCGGTCAAGAATGGCTACGGGGATCTCCTCATAAGTCAACTCATCCTTAACTGTTATAGTATCAGCAGGAACAACCAACGACGGGTCTCCTACACACTTCCTCAACATGGACACATGAAACACGGGATGTACGGCAGCCAAATCTTGTGGCAACTCAAGTTCATAAGCTACTAGACCGACCTTTCGTAGGATTTTGTAAGGTCCAATATATCTGGGACTAAGTTTCCCTTTCTTGCCAAATCTCATAACACCCTTCATGGGTGAGACTTTTAGGAACACCCAATCATCAACTGAAAATTCTAAGTCCCTTCGCCTCACATCTGTATAAGACTTCTGGCGACTCTGAGCCGTTTTCAAACGCTCCTGTATTAACTTGACTTTCTCCATAGCCTGATAAACCAAATCTGGTCCTAACAACTCTGCCTCACCAATTTCGAACCAACCAATTGGTGATCTACACCTTCGCCCATACAGAGCTTCAAACGGTGCCATCCCAATGCTAGCGTGATAACTGTTATTATAGGAAAACTCGATAAGAGGCAAGTGATCATCCCAATTACCTTTGAAGTCCAAGATGCATGCTCTCAACATGTCCTCCAGAGTCTGAATAGTACGTTCTGCCTGGCCATTTGTCTGCGGATGAAAAGTTGTGCTAAAGTTCACCTTGGTACCCAATCCTTTCTGAAAGGATTTCCAGAAGTTCGCTGTAAACTGAGCACCACGATCTGAAATAATGGACACTGGTGTCCCATGCAATCTGACAATCTCATTAACATACAGCTTGGCATAATCTTCTGCTGAATCTGTGGTCTTGACTGGCAAAAAGTGCGCCGACTTAGTAAGCCTGTCAACGATCACCCAAATAGAGTCATGTCTCCTGGCTGAGCGAGGTAGACCTGATACAAAATCCATATTGATAATTTCCCATTTCCAGACAGGAATATCAATATTTTGAAGCAAGCCACCAGGTCTCTGGTGTTCGGCTTTCACTTGCTGACAATTCGGACACTTAGCTACAAAATCTGCTATATTCTTCTTCATATCATTCCACCAATAAATATCCTTAAGATCATGGTACATCTTAGTGGAACCTGGGTGAATGGAATACCTGGAGTTGTGAGCTTCTGACATGATTCGCTCTCTGAGCCCATCTACATCTGGAACACATAATCTGCCTCGGTACCTCAAGGTACCATCATCTCCCCCTTGTTCAAAAGCCGTCGTCTTATGTTTGTGAATCCCCTCTCTCAGCTGCAACAAGTAGGGATCACTAAACTGTTTCTCTTTGGCTTCAACCACTAAAGAGGAAAGGGCTCTATTCTGAACAACTACGCCGCCATCCTCGGAGTCCAAAAGTCGAACTCCAAGACTAGCCAAATGGTGAACTTTCTTGGTCATAATTCTCTTATCTGCATCAACGTGGGCTAATCTCCCCATGGAGTGCCGACTAAGAGCATCGGCTATAACATTCGCTTTCCCCGGATGATAGAGAATATCCACATCATAATCCGTAAGCAATTCGAGCCATCTCCTCTGCCTAAGATTCAGCTCCCTTTGCTTGAAGTTATACTGCAGGCTTTTATGATCTGTGAAAATATCAACATGCATTCCATACAAATAATGACGCCATATCTTATGTGCAAAAATTATAGCTGCCAACTCTAGGTCATGAGTCGGATAATTCTTTTCGTGAACCTTGAGCTGACGAGATGCATAGGCTACAACCTTACCATGCTGCATTAAGACACATCCGAGACCAACTCCCGAAGCATCACAATAAACCACGAACCCTTCAGTTCCCTCTGGTAAAGTCAAAACTGGAGCAGAAGTCAATCGCTTCTTCAGCTCTTCAAAGCTTCGCTCACAAGCATCTGACCATTGGAAATTAACTTCCTTCTTCATCAGCTTGGTCAATGGTGCTGAAATAGATGAAAACCCCTCTACGAAACGTCGGTAATAGCCTGCTAGACCCAAGAAACTGCGGATATCTGAAACTGATGCGGGTCTGGGCCAATTCTTAACGACCTCAATCTTCTGAGAGTCAACCTGAACACCCTCACCAGAAATCACATGACCTAAGAAGGCTACTGATTTGAGCAAAAATTCACACTTAGAGAATTTTGCATACAACTTGCGGTCCTTAAGAATCTGAAGAACTATACGAAGGTGTTCTGCGTGCTCGGCCTCACTACGGGAGTAAATGAGGATATCATCTATGAAGACAATGACAAAGAGGTCGAGGTATGGCTTGAAGACTCTGTTCATGAGGTCCATAAATGCTGTTGGGGCATTGGTCAAACCGAAGGACATAACACAGAATTCGAAATGACCATATCTGGTTCTAAAGGCTGTTTTAGGAATATCTTGTCCCCTAACCTTAAGCTGATGGTAACCTAATCGGAGATCTATTTTGGAGTAACATTGGGCACCCTGAAGCTGATCAAATAAGTCATCTATCAGTGGAAGAGGGTATTTGTTCTTGACCGTGACTTTATTGAGCTGACGATAGTCAATGCACATGCGCAAAGAACCATCCTTCTTGCGAACGAAAAGGATTGGGGCACCCCATGGAGAGACACTGGGTCGGATAAAACCCTTGTCTAAAAGATCTTTGAGTTGAGCCTTAAGCTCGTGTAATTCAGCTGGAGCCATCCTATAAGGTGGAATAGATATAGGTTTCGTACCTGGGAGTAGGTCAATTGCGAAATCAATTTCCCTATCAGGAGGGATTCCGGGAAGGTCCTCGGGAAAGACTTCTGGGAACTCATTAACAACAGAGACTGACTGAAGAGTTGGGGTCTGGGAAGCTGAATCCCTAACCCGAACGAGATGATAGATATAACCCTTAGACACCATCTTTCTTGCCTTGAGGTAAGAAATAAACCTACCCTTAGGACTTACTGAATCACCCTTCCACTCTAAGACTAGCTTATTAGGAAACTTGAAATTTACAGTTTTGGTTCTACAATCAACTGACGCATAACATGAATATAACCAGTCCATGCCTATGATTACATCAAAATCTACCATTTCTAACTCACATAGGTCAGCTGGAACAACATGGTGATAGACTCTGACTGGACAGCCCTTGTAGACACGTCGGGCTATGACTGACTCACCAACTGGAGTTGACACTTCAAAAGGTTCTTTTAGTTTTTCAGGTTCAATACCAAATTTCCTAGCAACATAAGGGGTGACATAGGATAGGGTGGATCCAGGGTCCATGAGATCATAAACATCGAAACTGAAAACGGTGAGTATACCTGTAACAACATCAGTGCGGTTATCGATATCCTGGCGCCCGGTCAAAGCATACAAACGGTTTGGGCCACCGCTTGTGTTGTCAGATCTAGCTGGTACACGTCCTGCCTGAGTCTGGTTATTATGAGGAACTGATGAATTTACTGACTGAGTCCGATTAACTCATGTGCCCTGTCTGACTGAAGGGCAATTTCGCTGAACATGGCCCGGCTGGCCACACCCATAGCAAATATTTGATCCAGAGCGGCACTCCCCAGGATGCCTCTTCCCACACTTAGCACAAATCGGATTGGTGAAGTTACTCTGAGTCACACTGGCCTGAGACTGGGAGACTGACCACCTAAAATTCTGTTGACGGTTAGCTTTCCTGAACTTGGAAACTGGAGCACTTGTCGTGGACGGAGTAGGTCCGGCTAATCTGTTCTTAAAGAACTTTTTGTTTTCATTACCGCTGAACTGTCCTGTAGACTTGGCCCTCTTGTTGAAATCCTTGTCCTCCTCTTTCTGCAAGGCTTCCTCCTCCTTCAGCCTTGTCTCATTCCCCTGTACGAAAGCAACCATTTTGGAGATAGTCATGCCAACATTCTGTGCGGCAATATTGGCCCCATCGTACAAATAGGGATCAAGACCTCCAACAAACCTCCTCACTCTTGCCCTCATATCCGGTACCATATGTGAAGCATGCTTAGCCAGACTGATAAATTCTAAATAGTAGTCCTGAACTGACCTACCATTCTGTTTAAGCTTCAAGAATTGCTCAGCCTTAGCTTCTTTGACTTCTATTGGCATGAAGTGGTCCAGGATGGCACTTGTGAATTCATCCCATGTAGCATCAGGTGCATCCTCACCTCGGGATAATTCCCAAGATTCATACCAGGTGTTAGCAATGCTCTGCAGTTGATGAGCTCCAAAAGTAGCTGCTTCAGTTTCCGTAACTGTCATAATCCTGAAGATTTTCTGAAGAGAATCGATGTAGTCCTGAGGGTCCTCATCTTTCTTTGTCCCCGTAAAGACTGGGGGATTCATCCTGAGAAAGTCCTTAGTCTTAGAAGACTCTCCATTACCTCTTGAGCTTGACCCATATTCTTGACGTTGGGCCTGAGCTGCTACCAGTTGTGTGAGCATATTAATAGCATTCCTAACATCCCCATCCGAATCAATAGGAGGTGTTACTGTAGGAGCGGTTGGGGCTGCTGTCTGAGTCGGAACAGTCTCATCCCGAGTTGCTTCCGCAGTAGCCCCTTGGCTGGTGGCTGTAGCCTTTTTGGTGTACTTCCTTTTCGCAGGCATTTTCTGAAAATACGTACACGCACGAATTAGAAAGATAGCCTAAAAGTACTGCTCTAACTGCACGATCTAGAATATGAAAGAATTGAGACAATCCTGAATGTCTTGGTGGTCAACTGTTTATATGTGTGGGGCCCTCACACATATAAAAGTGACCCCACTGGACACGGTTTCATAGACTCCCTAAAGACACTCGAACCTAGGCTCTGATACCAAGCTTTGTCACGCCCCGAACCATGGCCTGGGCATAACACGACACTCGGGCCTTGCTTGCATGTGTCCGAGCGAACCTCATGGCTTGCTTGTCAACATGGGCATCAAAACAATATAATCTATATGATGCAATTTAAATAAATCATGAAAATGTAATTTGCGGAATAAAGTCTTGAAATTATCTCATAGCATGAAATATCATGGAAACACAATAGTTTGCAAACATAAAAGCATAACTGACTCTGTGAACTAACATATGTCTATGAAACCTCTAAAACATGTCTGAATACTAACCACCAGGACATGGACTGGACTACCATAAACTGAATACTAATGCAGACTCCATGTTGAACCCCGAGAGAAGTGGGGCTCACCAATAAGCTGATATCTAAAGTGATCCTACTGCGCAGATGTATGCTCCTGAAAACCGGTATCTGCACCGTGAAGTGCATGCCCCGGGCAAAAGGGACGTTAGTACATAGTGAATAGTACTAGTATGTAAAACCTGCTGAAATGAAGAACATGGCACAACATAGATATAGGATATGAACTGAAACTGAATGTAACTTGAACATGAACATGAAACGTGAGTGAAGTCTTAAAACAGTAATCAATAGAAATACTTTATGTAAAACTACTTGTAACGTGGGGAATGCTATAGTATAACCGACAACATGGTCTGGTACTTGCGTCCTACCAGCAGAACACTCACAACTTTGCCAGGGATATGAGATTTAAGTAATAATAAGCATGTAAGGATCCAAACTGCATAATGAAGGTGTTGCCTCCTTGCTGACAACCCTTATCCTACGGTGGCTACGTAGTTTCAGGCTATTTGAGCCTTCTCGGTTAACTAAGCAATTCCCAAAACATGAACATAATATAGTTGGCTAAGAAGCCCATGATTTTCGTGAAATAACTTGTAATCATGATTTCATGAAATAACTTGTAACTTGGTTTCATGAAATATCTTGCAATATGGTTTCATGAGATAACTTGTCATAGTCTTGCAAACATGTTCTTGATTCATGAGTAATAACAATAGTTCATAATTATATATATATATAATTGACTTTAAAACATGTTTGTAACTTGCTACATAAAATCATAAAGTTTCATATAAACATAATGAGAATACATGAGGAAGAATTCATGATTCATGGATTAAGCTAGGGTTCCTAATAACCGAAATGGAAGATTAGGAATACAATAACGAATATAGATACAAAATTCATGTACATAAATACATAAATACGGGCTACCAATATGTTGGGTTTAATGCCCTAGGGTTTGAACTTCATGGATATCAAGAAACGGAGCATGGGGAAGAACGTAGAGATTCCCACATGTGGATGGAAGTTCTACATACCTTAATTGCTCCAAAACGTGAATTAAAGACTTGAGCTTTGAAGAAGATTTCCAAAATCTTGAATTCTTGAACCTTGAGATGGGTTTTCTTGAAAACCCTAGTTTTAGAATGATAATTTCTTGTTTAGATTACAAGGATAGGTGTTAGAATTGAGTTGGAATAATTAGAGTAGGCTTACCTTGGTGTTCTTGAAGATGGGAGAGGGTAGGAAGTCGTTCTAGGGCTTGAAGGAATGAAAATAATGATTTGAACTGGTATGGACGAATATATACTGTCCTGGGAAAATGCAGTTTACGTCCAGCACTGTGCTGGCCGTATTTTCAGTTTACGGGTCGTAAACTGCAATACGGGTCGTATTTTGCAATATGGACTACACTGCGTCTCTTCAGTAAAATGGCCATAACTCTTTGTACAGATGTCCGTTTGACCCCCATAATATACCGTTGGAAAGGTATTTCAAAGATCTACAACTTTCATCAAGGAAGTTTTCCCAAATTCCAAATAAATGTTGAAATACGGGCCGTAAACTAAAATACGGTCCGTATTTAACCATGTGACATCAAAATGCCAAATTCCAGAATGTTCAGAAATTCTTGGTTTCAGTTTACGATTTGAAATACGGGCCGTATAGTGAAATACGTCCACTGTTCATGGGCGTAAACCACTATCTCACAACTGAACGGGAAAATTCCAATTCCCACATTCTTTATCTGATTTTCCAAGTAGGATCATGGTTAAAGCTTACGTTAAAAGTACGAGGTGTTACAAAAGTAACCTTGTAATTACAGGGTATAATTACGTCCGGTTCTCAACCTCATCCCCCCCCCCCCCCCCCCCCCTTTGAGAATTGGAGAGTGTAATTACACCCAATTCTCACTTAACTGTGTAATTATTTGGTCAAACAAATAAGTCAAGCTGTGTAATTACACTCAATTCTAATTACCTGGGTGGCTTTCCAAACCGGCCCTAAGTAGATGGATGAGTATTCATTAAATACAAATTGAACATTATATAGCGACATTGACACTAAATAAACTCAAATTAAGGTGCGACTTACTAGAACCTTGTTGAAAGTTGGGTCAACCGAAAATAGACAAACGTCAATGAAAAAGAATTAATGATAGAATAAAGTGTGTATCTGTGGGCTGTCGAATAAATATAGAAAGTAGAAAGACTTTGATCTTCTTTCCATTTTTTATGAATCATCCAACTGGCCAACCAAAATAAAACCAAACAAACGTACCCCAATCAAAATGCAATCACGTGCCCTTCCTATTGCCCGTCCATCTCCTTTCAATATCCAAAATTTCCATAAACAAAATCTTCATCTTGAGAGAGACAATAGTGATGGATCCGCCACAGGTAGAGGCCATGGATATCTCAAGCAAAAACTATCCCCCAATTGAAGATGAGCAGGACAAAAGAATCGACCAATGGTATTAGTTTCTCTTTTTTTCTTTTCTTACTGTTATAATCAGACCAATAATTGGTTAACTCTTTATTCTTTTCGTTGTGTTTCTGCAGTTGTTCTTGCTTTTGCGACTGTACTGATACCCTTTTGGAGTACTTGTGCTGCACTGATTTCTGGTGTTCTTAGGGATACATATTACAACTATTAGAAGTACTCCGTACTTTAGTTTTTCCAAAAGGGAAGTTTTTAGATGAACTTATTATGTTCGTTCACTTTTGGTTAGCATGATTTTTCACTGCATTAGTCTATCTAAATCAAAGTTATTCACTCCTCTTTTGTTGTGAACTTCTAATGAGATGGTCGTTTGTCTTCAAACCATGTTATTATGGTCTTTTTCAACAAGGAATACTCCCTCCGTCCCATATTACTTGGCCACTTTTCTTTTTGTACGCTCTTAAATTTTATTACTTTATCCTTATCTTTCTTCAATAAATACATATTTTAAGCAATATTAACTATTTTCAAGAACATTTGAAACTAAGAGTAAGATGAGAAAGATATAATTAATTTTACCTTAATTTTATAAATAGACAAGTAATTTGGGATATATATTTTTAGTAATGTGATCAAGTAATATAGAACGGACGGAGTATTTTAGGCAGCGCAATAACAATATTCCATAGTTTAAGTACTATGAAAGTGGTAAAAGGTGAATAGTTCATTTTTTTTTTTTTAATGTATTAACCCTAAATAATGGGGGCAAATTAGAGTTGAGCAGAGACCAGAGAGTTCAAGAATGGTCAGGATTATCTAAGTGATGTTGGTCCGTACATCCATTGGCAGTCTGGCCTAAAAAGCCCTATTAACCACATTGCTTGATTCTGCGAATTTCTATAATATCAAGTTGGTTATTACTAGTAACTAATTTTTTTATGCTATATTTTTTAGGCATCTGGATTCGAAGTTCATATATTCAACTAATTCAAATTCTTGTTGAATTAGACCCGCTAAGAGGAGTTAAACGCTCCCTATCAAGAGATTTTTCATTCCTCTGCTCGAGCCTAAAATTATGTCAAGATTACTTTGGTGATGCTAAGTAATCATTTGGATAATATTTGGTTGAAAATGAAAGCATGTTTTCTTTTGTTTTCCAGCGCCGTTATAATCCATTTTGTTCGAAAAGCCCGTAGAGATACATTATATTTATACTGGTGTTACTCAGTAGTATTACGCTTTTAAAACAGTATATTCTCCAATGATATGTGAGAACGCCTCACTTTTCGTGCCACCAGAAAAACTGCTCTTATTTCAAAATAGTTTTTTTTTTTTGTCGATCAAGGTGATGTTTCACGTTACAGGAAGCTCATTTTAATGGCAAAACTGTTTCATGTTCCAAAGCCTTACGATAATCTTTTCACATGCTTAAATTCTTTTTCTTACCCTTGAAAATACTGTTGGGATTTTATATTCAAACTTTTATTCATTACACAAGTCCCCAAATTTCTTTTCAATTTGAAATACGTTTGATGTCTAAAAATTGTAGATTCATGTCCGAAATCAAAGGACAACACGTTTCACTTTTTTTCTCAAGGAATCTAAAAAAACCATGTTCGTGTGCCGGCACACCAATCCGCTGCAGTATATATGGTTTCTGGGCTTGGTAATGGACTATCAGATTGTAGTTGACTTGCAAACGAGGACGATATGGATTAATGCATTTTAATCCCCTAAAAAACAAGATAGAGACAACAATTGTAATTTAATTAATTGTACGTATTAATTTTGCTAACAACACATCGCTCATTGGATTATCACAGCACGGACCAAATTCATTGTTCACAGAAGATGACTAGAATTGCAGGGCAATTTGCAGGATTGTCTTTCGCTGGGGTGGTCTTAAATTTTTGTCCCTCAAATAAGTGGTCTTTAATTTTTGACCTTCACTTAAAGCTCCTTGGTTTCGAGTTCGAACTCTCACTCAGTCAAAAATTAAAAAAAAATCGCAAGGCATATGTTGGGATTTGTAGGGCATAAGTTGGACTCCAACTTATGCCTTCTGGCATATGTTGGGTTTCAAAGTCTGCCTTAAGGCAAAAAAAAAAAATGCTGGAATTTTGCAACCCTTTGTCTTAAGGCTTAACTTTGGGCAAAAGTTAGGCCTCCAGGCATAAGTTAATTTTTTTTTTTACTGAGCCTGGGTTCGAACTCAGCACCTCTGGGTATTAAGCGAAGGGCAAATATTAAAGGCCATCAATTTGAGGGAAAAAAATTAAAGACCACCCCAAAAGAAGGGCAATCTGCGCAAAAAAATGGAATTGCACTATTTGAAAAATATGTGCTCTTGTTTATATATTCCTAGCTTTATCGAAGTGCAGTCAAGTTATTGCTAGTCGAGGATAAATCAATCAATTAACCAATTATGTCTCAATCCCAAATTAATCGAGTTTTTTCCATATGAATACTCTATTTCTATTTTGTGGTATTCAAACTCGTGTAATTCCAGTACTCAATTTTTTGTTTTTTTACAGACAATTTAAGAAGCTATGTAAAATTAGAGGTTCTCTTTCTTCAGTATAATGCAGTCAGAGGCGAAGCCGGGATTTGAGGTTTGGGGGTTTGGCATTTTAACGACCTCAAGCTCTGTGTAACAACCGGCAAACTAATGAACAAGTACTGGTATTTTATATAATTAAAAAAGCAGCAAACTACTTAAACATTATATAAGCATAAGCTTGAGCCGATGATCAACAAAAGTTAGAACCCTAACTTCTTTGAAAATCAAATTTTGGGTTTAACTTTGAGCGTCTATGAAGAAACCCAACAGTCGGATGTTTTGTTTAGTGTAGACAGTCCTTTTTTTTAATTTTTCAATTATCAATTTTATGTTTTCTTTGTTAAAATAAAAAAAACCTACGTATAAGAAAAAGAAGAAAAAAAAGTTTACGGGTTGGTTGAGTAGGAAACACTTATGCAGGAGTGAGCTATTTACTTTATTTAAAAAAAAAAAAAAAAAGATAGCATATAGCAAAAAAGGAACTATAAAAGATGAAACTGGCAGGTTTCGAACCCAGATCTCGGGAAATAGAAGGGCTTTGCAAGCCGCGTACTAACCACTGAACCTAAACTTGCTTTTGTATGTGTGTTCTCATGTAAATAATTAAATTTACTTTCTGGATTTTCTAGTATAAATATAAGGTCTACACAAAAGCTATTGGGTTCGGCCGAACCCCTGGAACACTATAGCTCCGCCCCTGAATGCAGTACTCTTTCTTCTTATCAGTACACAATATGCTTGTTATAGGATATCTAGTAGTGGCTGCTAAGAGATGGTTGTGTAATGTTTCATTTGGTGATTAATGAAATGAAGTTAGTTACCAAAAAAATATGCGTGTTATTTCTCATAGTGATTGACATGTCAATTGTCATGCAGGAACAATTAACTTATGCATAAATGATCCAGGTGAGTTAAAAAGGATGATACCGAGAATCTGGACAGACGTTCTAAAAAAATACTATTAGTGTTATACCATTCGATTGTCAGCAGGTAGTGTAGATTGTGCAGTATAGTTGTTCAATTTGGGCAATAACACCTCCTTATTGCTGGCATTCGTCACTCCTCATTAGTGTATAAACGGACTGCTATGAGTTTCTTAATGTGCACAAGTGTTTTAGGTTCTTCTACCATCTTTCTGTTTTTTCCCTTTCCAAGCAAAACATTTATTGAAGTCCTCTCAGATAGAGCACTTATTACGAGATTGCATTCTGGTAATTGAGTTGCTACTTTGGTTTACGACTAGAATGAACTTAATTAAAATCCCCGAACACGGTTTAATAATACTCCTTCTGATGCTTTTTATCCATCACTTTGTATAAACAAATTGGTCCAAAATATTTGTCATTTTAAGAAACCAAGATGACAATAATGATCTTTTTGCAATTCTAGCCTTATTACTGCGACAAGGCAATATAGTCGTTAATTACTCGTTTAAGGGAGAGATAAAGATAATTAAACCATGAACGAATAAAGACATGATCACGAAAAAACATATCGGCTAGTGATTGTGAAGCCCAAATTCTTGAGTTGATCAGGGGAGACTCAAGGCCTTTGTCATTTCGTCCCTTGGATAAATACTGATTAACATGACTATGTATCTGTAGAACCTTGTTTATTGCTGAGATGTTAAGTTGGGTCAACAGAAAAGTCGAGAAACGTCAACGAAAAATAATTATGTATCTGTAGAATAAAAATAGAAAAAGACTTGACCTTCTTTCCATTTTTTTTCCAATCATCCAAACTGGCCAACCAAAATAAAACCAAAGTACCCCAATCATAGTGCTATCAAGTGCATTTCCTTTTGCCCGTCCATCTCCTCTCAATATCCAAAATTTCCATAAACAAAATCTTCATCTTGAGAGAAACAATAGTGATGGATCCACCACAGGTAGAGGCCATGGATGTCTCAAGCAAAAACAATCCCCCGATTGAATATGAGCAGGACAAAAGAGTCGACCATTGGTATTATTTTCTCTTTTTTTTCTTTTCTTACTGTTATAATCAGACCAATAATTGGTTAACTCTTTATTCTTTTTGTTGTGTTTCTGCAGTTGTTCTTGCTTTTTTGACGACTGTACTGTTGATAGCCTTTTGGAGTACTTGTGCTGCACTGATTGCTGGATACAAATACTATTTTAGTTTTTCCAAAAGGGAACTTTTTAGATGAACTGATTATGTTCGTTCACTTTTGATTAGCATGATTTTGCACTGCATTAGTCTATCTAAATCAAAGTTATTCACTCCTATTTTGTTGTGAACTTCTAATGAGATGATCGTTGTATTCAAACCTTGTTATTGTGGTCCTTGTAAATAGGGAATATTATAGTTCAGCTCAATAACAATCTTTATATTTAGGGAAAAGGATCATATTTACCTCTCTAGTATGTGAAAAGGATCACATTTACCTTCCGTTATACTATCGGTATAAATATACCCCGACATTAAATAAGTAGATCAAATATACCCCTCTCCGTTAAGTTGTCCAAGGTAGACGTTTACTCCCACGTGGCATTGAAATTTTGATGGGGTGAATGTCACGTGGCATGTCACCACTCACCTCACAGCCCCAACCTATTTACACCCTCTCTTCCACTTCTTCTTCCACCATTAACACCTCCTCCCCCTCCATCGTTACTGTCACCATCTTTGCAAATTATTGCAATGAATAAATAGACATTTGATTTTTTATTATAATAATGATCTCTTGTACAGTATGCAATTCAATGACCAAGACTTGAGAAGTCAGCTCGAGTCTACTTATTTTAGTTGCCCCCGGCCCCACATACACACGAACAAATAACAATCCCTAAAAATTGTTAAAACCGCCAGGTGTTCTTCCACCGCGGAAATCACATGCTTAAAACTTCAAAGCGGTGGATACACAGACATCTAATAACAACAAATTGAAATCAGTGTGAACTAAAATTGAGTGAGTCTTTCTTAAATCTACAAGTCTTTTTTTAAAAACGAAAAAGGCTAAAATATGTCATCGAACTATCGGAAATGGTTCGTTTATGCTACTCGTCAATAATTGGCTCATTTGTATCAACGCCGTTACCAAATACCTCATCCATGTCATTTTTCATTAATGCCGGTTTTATAATACTAGATATGACATAAAGCCTCCAATTAGAGATCCATGTTCAAGTGTCATAGCTTTTAATTGGAGCCCACGTGTCATATTTGGTATTGTAAAACTGACGTTAATGAAAATGATATGGATGGGCCATTTTAGTAACGGCAATGGAATGGATGAGCCATTTGGTAACGGCGATGACATAAATGAGTCAAACTATTGACGAGTGGCATAAATAAGTCATTTTCGATAATTCGATGACATATTTGAGTCTTTTTCCGTTTTAAAAATAACACCAATTAGCTCTTAAACTTGGCATAAAAAAAAAAAATGGTACTCCATATTATAATTGTGAACGTGATGCTACATGAACCATTAAATCAGTCCCTACGGGTTTTGTTTTGCGCTAAATTCTCTCTCTCTAGGATGTGGAGTCGAGAGCAAAATCTACCAAATTGTCCGCCATTCTCCAATTACTACGAAGAAGCATAAGTGAGTACTCCTATATACCTCCTCCGTTTTAATTTATGTGAATCTATTTAACTGGGCACAAAATTAAGAAATAAGGAAAGACTTTTGAAACTTGTGGTTTAAAACAAGCTGTAAATATCAATGTGGTTATAAATCATTTCAAAAGGTGAATTTGTTTCCAAATTTAGAAAGAATTGATTCTTTTTGATTGACTAATAAGGAAATAATTTCAGATAAATTTAAACGGAGGGAATACGTCTTTTAACTTCTTCTTTGAGTTTTGGATTAAAATTATCCCTTGTCTATGAGAGTAGGTTCATTTTAGTCCCTCAAATATTACCCTGAGCATATTTGATCCCTTATCTATGGGAGTAGGTTCATTTTGGTCCCTCAAATATAACGCTAAGCATATTTAATCCCTTAACTATGTTAAAGTGGGGCACTTTTGGTTCCTCTAATAGAACCCGTTTAAAAAGTAACGGTTTTAAACCCATGTGACACTCACGTGACTCGTAAAGGGCTAAACCCATCGGATAAAATGCAAAGCAGAGTAATGACATTTCTCTAAAAAATGCAACTCATATAATATATTAGCAAAGCAACTCATAATATTTGGATCATATAGTTGGTAACCAACTCTTAAACGGTAATCTGGCAGTACACATGGAACCGTTCCACTTATTTTGGAAGCATGTGAATATAAAGTTTTTTTTGTTAAATATTAAAAAATCAAAATTCTTTTTAACAGCTGTTATAAATTATCTTAATTTGCATTTAGAAGCATGTGAATGCAAATTTCAATATATTAGATAAAGTTTCTGCCTGTTTTAAATAATCAGCTTCTTCTCCTTCCAGCCAATTGAGGCTTTCTACAGAGAGGCTAGGGCTTTTTCTGGTGAAGTGTTTCTTCATATGAAGTTGCGGACAAAGGCGAATGAGTTTAGTATTTTTGTCCAATGGGTTTAGCCTCTTACAAGTCACGTGATTGTCATATGGGTTTAACACCATTACTTTTTAATCAGGTTTTATTGGGGGAACCAAAAGTGCCTAGCTCACTTTAGTATTGTTAAGGGATTAAATATGCTTAGCGTTATAATTGAGGGACCAAAATGAACCTACTCTCATAGATAAGGAATCAAATATGCTCAGGGTAATATTTGAGAGACTAAAATGAACTTACTCCCATAGATAAAGGACAATTTTAACCCAAACCTCCTTCTTTCCTCGTCCCTTGAAAGAGAAAACAGTAGACTAACAATTAATCTTCTGTTCTCCTTTATTTTACTGGGATTTCACTTTGTTAAATTCGGGTTGCTGGCTTCAAATGTTAAATTTGGTACTGTGGTGATGTTGGCTTTTACTTCGTCCATTCCAAATTAGGTATCCTCTTTAAATTTTTGATGAAGGGAAGTGAATGTTGATCAAAAGCGATGATAAAAGCCTTTAAGAAATCTAAAAATACACCCCCCCCCCCCCCGCCCCCAAAACACACACAGAGAAAAGCGCATTGCTGCGCAACTTAATAAAATCCTCTTTATTTATTTTGTACAGGTTTTGTATAGAAGATGAAAAGAGGAGGGGGTGTCCTTTTATCATACAATTATAATGAGTTCAAACCTCAGATATTTTGACTCAGCTAAATCAGAATTTGATGAAAATGACGTCGAAAATCAAACAACTAATAATAACCCGCGGCCTCTACTGTCCGATCACAGTAAGTTCATTCACACTTTGCATCTCTTTTGCTTCGATGTGAATGATTGCATATACATACAAACGTGCACAAAAAATATCCTCATATATACTTCTTTACTAATCAATTGGTTCGCACTTCGCGCGATTATAAAACTTTTATTAAATCTATGACATATTCTTTTAATATCCGAATAATACAAAATTTTAAATCTCCTTTAGTCCTCAAATTCAAATGGATTAGATTCTATGTTGAATATTAAAAACAATTTTTTAATTAGACAACCAAAAATTTTCTTAATAAATTAACCAAAAAATTTCATTATATTAATCAACCGAACAATTTCACTGTTCAAATAAGATCTTCAATAGTTGATGCTAGCCGAGTGAAACAATTTTCCAATCAGCGGATTCAATAAAATCACTAAAACTTTGATCAGCATAGCCCATATATATAAGCCAACCAAAAAATATCTAAATATTAATCAACCAAAAAAATTCATAATATTAATCAACCAAAAATTTTCTTAATATTAATCAACCAAACAACCTTTCTTGATAAAAACAAAACTAAGCGGGCTTAACCTCTTCAAAGGCCAACTTTTAGTCACAAACAACACATCTTGGTTGTTAAGGAAGCAACTGTTCCACATTAATGTAGACCTCACAAAATTTAGCTGAGTAAAAACATCCATTAGAGTTGTAAAGGGCAAAAAAGGGTAGTCATATGATGTAGACAATTAGTCTATCCTAATGCAAACATTAGTGCTTGCTTCCACAGTTCAAATCCGTGACCGTTAAGTCACACGTAGACAACTCCTTAGAGTTGTGTTTCCAAAATAAAAGACTTCAAAAATAAACTCAAACATAGTTATATATTTTAGAAGCTTTCATTAAAGCAACAAACTTAAGAAAGACACAAAATGTCAAAATTAAGTTGAATGTATGTATATCATCAACCCATAATTCTCTACAATTTGTGTTGAAAGACAGACACTTTTGCGTAGTTTGAGATCATCATTTCCTCGTAATTCTATCAGATTTTAGCAATTATGTTAGTAGGAGTTTGTTACTTTCTTGCTGCTGTCATACCCCTTTTTAACCGGAGTTAAATTAGAAGTACAACATATTGGTGATTCCTGTTTTTTTGTTATTTTAAGGAGTCGCCACCTAATTATTTACGGTGAATTAGGACACCTAAAGTTTATTAAAGTAGTTATCTAAAGTTGATATTATTGTAAAGTCTACGAAACCAAAAGATCTGAGTAAGGGTTCAACTAGTCTATAGGGAAGGTATTAGGCATCCTATAAGACCCATTAACAATGGTTAACCGACCGGACTTATAATTAGTTAGGCTAAGTGTAAATATTATAAAAAGAAAATAGCTTTGTAAGTATTGCTAAAGTTATGAATAGCAATGTAAGGATGCTATTTAAAATAGGACTTATAAAAAATGATAATTTGTATAAAAGAGTACTTCTAATGCTATTTTGAAGATATGACTCATAAATGTTGTTAAGGCTTTAAACGAAAGTATAATAATGTTGTTTAAAAATAGTACTTATAGAAAACATAATGACTTAATAAGAATTAAATTATAAATAAACCAAAAGAAATGGGATGAATGATGTTTATATGTATTTGGAGAAAAATGACTAAAATTTAAGAGAGTTATTTAATAAAAATTTTAAAGGTTGTTTTAAACAAATATGTATTTCAAGTGTTGGAAAGGAATTAAAGTGAAAAAGTTGTCCGTTGAAGCTAATTGGCTTTTATTTCTTAGAATAAGCTAACGTTAGTGTAAGGTTTGTTACATTTTAAACTTCTAAGATAGTAAGAATGAATTATGATTCCTATGTTCAAGATATGTAATCACGCTATTTTTGAAAAGTCAATTGAAGTAACAGTATAGGTACTATAAGTAGTTAACATAAAAGTAAAGGAAGATGAAATTTATGGAATTAATTATTGGTTGCTCTTTTAGACTAACTACCAATTATACTAACATTAAACTACTAGTTCTATTAAGGTTCATTCTAGCCAAGAAACCCAAAACCAAAAGTAAAATGCTAGTTGCATAATACAAGTTAGACACACAAAGTAAATAAAAAGGGTGGGGGTGAATACAATTAATGGGCTTTGCCCCCTTTGTAGAACTGTTGCTGCGCCACTGCTGCTGTTCACATTTTATTGGGCTTTGGCCCAAATTTTATTTTTCTTGTTTGGCTATAGGTTGGCTGACTTGAAAGACAAATTGCGTTGGGTTTTTAGCCCAATACCGAATGCAGGAGATGACGGGTCGCTTGGACTCGTATGCGATAGTCATGCATAATAACAAAAGAAAAAGAATTAGTATCTAATCAATGATAAGGTTAAACATGTAGAACATAAGCTCAAATAAGATCAGTAGATTGTGTATATGTTGTGTATATTTAAGTATATCTCATGTATACATATTCATAAGGATGTATAGAAGGTTAAGGTTGGAAAGCTTTCTCTCCATCTTCCCGATGTCGCACAAGTTCCAAGGGATTTCAAGAATCCCAGGCATGGCTAACACCGGGAAAGGCTTGGACGACCCCAAACTATTATGGTCCATCTCAAAACAAACATGTCCAAAATGGGACAAGGGAGCGCACGGAACTCGAAACAAAACTCAGCATAACTCAAATGATAACAGCAACATTTCAAAAGAGTATTGAACATATAGGATTTCCAGAAAGGAAAGAGGAAACGACCTATTAGCATAACACACACATATTAAGCATAAAAACCAAGTCCACGACTCAAGCAGGTCTAGGCAAGAGTGTTAAACAAAGCAAATTACTCAAAATAGCATGGATGATAGTGTACAGTCAGATCTTAGCTAGACAAAGCAGTTAAGCATTTCTATTCTTTTAAGTATAGGAAAGAAACAAAAACAAAGTCACAGATGGGAGAAACAGCAGCCCAATGTTATTGGGGATACAACGAACATAGCACTCAATAAAAAAAAATCCATAGAATAACAAAATTAGAACAATCTCCAATAGTTCAGATGATGTGAAACAGAAGGAGAAGGTGTGTGTTCCCAAGAGTTTCAGGTTTCAGGACTGAGACAACATACAACACAAGATCAATATATGGTCCATGGAAGTTGCATCTCATTTCGTAGCCACAGAGGAAAAAATATGAGAAGCCTCTCGATTACAAGATTAATTAGGGTGACATTCAAACATGAGAGCACAAAAAGAAAGCATGGGACAGTGGCAAATATGGAAAATGAAACACCTGATATACCCTATAGCAAGCAGAAGCATGTCAAGGAATTACTAATCTATTTAAACACAGTTGCATGCCCAAAAATTTTACACAGATCATGGTAAAGCTCAACTAGTGCACAAAAGTTTCAGAATTTGACTAAGATTAACATGCACTCTGTGATCAGACTAGTCATGAAAACAGTACAGAGATACAAGACACACTAGGAGATACAGACTTCAGCATAGATAGAGGGTGTTCACATTCAGGTCCAACAACAGGTCGAGAGAAAAAGAATGCAGTGTTCCCACAGGAATGAAGGTTCATTGAAACATGAAGCAAACCAGAGGTTGTTCTTAAGCTAATCAGGTGAGACATGATATAATGCATGTTATCTGCTTGACGAAAATTATTTTTTAGATGATATATATTCAAGACAAACATATAAGACTTTCGCAGCGTAAACGGAGTTCAAATAGGACAACTTATCAAAGCATTAGGATCATTTTTCAGTTATTGAGGAAAATTTATCACCATTGTAATTTTTGTATAGATTCAAACAAACAGATTCAGTTTTCACATGAGAGAAGGGACAGGGCCAACTTTGGATTTCAATATGCGATTTTGAGATCCCGAACCAGAGGACAATCACCCAAAAAAAAAAAACTGCAAATTTTGATTCAAGCAGGACCCAAAACAGAACCAATACTCAGACGAATAATAAAACTACATTAAACCAACATATCCTTCACAAACAGATTAGAAACCACCTACATCTTAACTCTGCTATAGCATAACCAAACAACCTAAAATGCATATTTAACATAGACCGATCACATGATGTTTTAAGACATATTTCAACCAACGGGATAAACTAACAAACGATAATGCCTAACGCAATGGACCATGGCACACAAAGTTTATGAGAATAATTTTAAATGACCCACTCAGTTAAATAGACTGAATTAACCCAACATGCTAAAAACATACTTAATTACTAAACAAAATACAGTCATTTTAGTTATGCTAGCATATAAATATACTTCAAAGAACCACAAACTGAGCTTAGCACAACAGTATGCTAAATCATACTGAAAGTAACTAAACTAACACATAGTAACTAATAAACTGAAAATGCCAAGATAAAGATAGGAGGGGGGAATCAACGGACCTTCTTCGGGCACAGCGAACTGGGTATCGATGGCGTCGAATCTACTCTTTCGTTATGAAGAGACCCGAAACTCGATCAAAAATTAAATGCCCTTTGGTGGTTAAAAGTCCTTTTTATCCGAAAATCTTGATAGAAAACCAAAGTGTTTTTTAGAGTGAAAGTTCTATTTGGATTTTTGCTCCAAAAATCCCTTTGTTCCTCCTCTCCCTCTTTTCTTTCTGTTTCTTTTTTTTTTCGTTGATTTTTTGTTTTCTCTGTCTCCCCCCCGTTCTTTTATTTTTTCGATCTGTTCTCTTCTTGATTTGTTTTTCTTTTTTCTTTCTTTCGTTCTGTCCAGCCATCCCTTTTTATAAGGTTTGGGTTCAAGAAGAGAGAGATGGAGGAGCGTAAGGAAGCGGAAGAAAAGGATGAGTGGAGAGGAGCGTGGTGTGGGGTAAGGAGGAGAGGGAATGAGCGAAAAGGGGAGAGGAGCGGCGGTAGTGGGATGAAGAAGAGAAAGAGAGAGAGCTGAAGAGGATGGGGGCGTCGGCTGAAAGAAAAAAAAAATGGGAAAGAGAAAGGGATTAGGGTAGAAGGGAATAAAGGGGTGGGCTGGACCGAGTCGGGTAATGGGCTGGTCCGTTTGTTGATCCGAAAATGTGGCCCTTTCTTCCTTCAATTAATTTATTTGGACTTTTAACTTAATAACCAGTACAAAATATATTATGTGAAGACAAATAATAATTAATATGTAGAAAATAAGGATTTAACAAAATGTTGTCTTGTAATTAATTTTAACGAGTCCACCCGAAAATGAAACGATGACGAATCATTAAAAAATTTGTGATAAAGTAATGCTCATAATGTTGAAAAATAAAAGCAGTGCAAATAATAGTAGTGAAAATAAAATATTTAGCTTGTCAGTAAATTTAGACGCCCGAGTGAATAAAATTAAATAAAGGAGGGACAAAATTGGGTGTCAACAGCTGCTACAAAAGTCTATTTCAACACTGGGAACCTGTACCATGAACATAAACATGAATGATCAAATACCTTGAAACAAAAAATAAGAGAAAAAGAATGTAATTTGGAAGATAAAATGCAATTACGGGCTTAGATTCAAGACTTTGGAACATAACATTAATGAAGATAATCTTCACAATGTAGTAAAGTAGTGAAATCCAATATAAAATGTCCTACCAAGTAACCTAGATAGTATCTAAAATCGTACCTAACAAAATGTATTTCACTAATCACTACCAAGGAGATGATTCAATAACGGAGACTTCTACGTTACTTGGACAACATAGAATCAATCAAGACACAATATTGCACCGCTGTTAATATTGACCAAATATTGAAATGTAGGTTTCTTTGTTTTTGCTTACCACTTGACTTAGCTTCAAGACTATTTGATTTCACGGTAACATAACAATGTAGAAACTATCTCGATTTTGGTGAAGTGACAAATTTATTAAGAGAATTCGATTTTTTTTGTGAAAGTTCGAAATATCTCTCTTTTCGTTGATGATTTGACTTTTTTCTTCAATTTCGGAATCATGTGTTCTTATTAATTCATAGTTCGATGTGTGAAAAATATACATACCCTCATACTATCTCTATTCTCCTCTTTAAAATGTTTTCCCTTGTATGATATTAATTGATTTCTCTTATTTAGTATTTTAGCTTAATTAATCAAAATAATTCAATTGTAATTTTGAATTAGTATAAAGTATAAATAGAGAAGTTTTTTGTTACCTCGTAAAAATCAAAAGTCCCAACCATTGTTTGTTTTTAGCCCTATACTGATTCATTAGCTATTCCATGGGATTATCTAGTTGTTCTCATTCATAATATGTATATTCATTAAATATTTAGCTTCAAAAACTTTATCTTTGAATTATAATTTTCTTGTAATTAATTCTGAATTATTATTTGTTAGTAAATTTCAATATTACATTTCATTCAAATGTCAAAGGATAAGAGAACTTGTCACTGACATTGTAATATTAAAGAACAATATTAATTAATAAGGATAGAAGATGATGGGTATTGTCACACCCCATTTTTAACCCCGGAGAATTAAGGTTAGAAGTATGACGTATTGGAGATTCCTGTTATTTGTTTGTTTATTTTTGTTTTAAGGAGTCGCCACCTAATTATTTTATGGTGAATTAGGACACCTAAAGTTTATTAAAATTATGTTTTAAAGTTAACTCTGTTTAAGGTCTGCGAAACTTAAGATTCTAGGTAAGGGTTCAATTAGTCTAAAGGGAAGGTATTAGGCACCCTTTAAGACCCATTAACAATGGTTAACCGACCGGACTTAAAATTAATTAGGCTAAATATAAACATAATATCATAGAAAAAAGGGAAAACAATTTTGTAAGTACGGCTAAAGTTATAGATAAATATGTACTAATGCTATTTAAAATAGAACTTGTAAAAAAAATAATATATATATAATAATAGTTTGTATAAAAGTACTTCTAGTGCTATTTTGAAATACGACTTATAAAGGTCGTTAAATTCTAAACGAGAGTATAATAGTTTGTTTAAGATACTACTTGTAAAAAAAACACAATAATTTACGTAGAAGAAGATTCTAAATGTTAAATGAGACTTAAAGATATTGCTAAGACCTTAAATGAAAACATAATAATGTTATTAAAAAAAAACATGATTTGCAGAAAATAAGATAATTTACCTATGAATAATAACCTTTTAAAATATGATTTGACAGTATGATATTTAGGTAAAGATGATATTATGTGAATATGGTGGTGTAAAAATGCCTAGACTTATATTCTTAATAGGAGGCAAAGGAGGTGAATTTTATTTCTTACTAACTTATTTAACTAATTCGACTAAAGATATGCATAGTTGAATGTGTCTTAAAAATAATGTTTATAAAGAATACTCAAATTAATAATTTACATATTAGTGACGTTTTGAGAATTCTAAGATAGTAAAATAAGGTATGATTTCTTTGACTTGAAATATGAATTTGCTATCGAATATCAATTATACTAAAAGTAAATATTATGGATTCTATAAATAATTAAAAAAAATGAAACTTCATGGAATTGATTATTATTAGTTTCCTTAAATTAACTACCCATTATCCAACTAAACTCCACTAATTTGCTAAAAAATTTCATCTAGATTAACAAACAAAGAATTAATCATACAATAAAATTAAATGCACAAAGATAAAATAGAAGAGCAAAGAAATTAAATGGGCTCAGTCCGTTAAAGAGTGATGTTGCCTGCTACTGTAGCTGTTCACATTTTTATTGGGCTTTGGCCCAGATTCTGCATTCTATTTGTTGCGGGTTGACTCGAGGGGAGGTTTGTTGGGCTTTAGCCTAACGCCAAGTGCGGAGGGAGAACGAGTCTCTCGGACTCGTATCGATAGTCATGCATAAAATAAAAATAAAGGATTAATATATAATCAATGAATAAGATAAAACATGTGAAATATTTTAAAACAAATCAATAGATTATGTATATATGCTAGATTATGTATATATTGTATACACTCGGGTATGTCTCATGTATACATAATCATAAAGAGAAGATTAAAGAAAACACATATGTACATATTCAGTCATAGGCCCAAACTGCCTTAACCAATTTTAAGAAAAAAGCACTCAATGTTCAGCAAACATAGTCAGCAAACAGCATCATGGATCAAATAAAATATTATGAGGCTGATTAAGCATATAACAAAAAAAAACACTTAGAGTAATTATAGACAAGTATGGAAGCACTTATAAGATGTAAAAAAAAAAAACAAATATTAATTGTAAAGGGACATAGTGGTTCTATATAACACTCAGGCAGTAACGCATACAGATTGAAACTAATATTGACCAAAGTTCTAATCCAATTTTCACAAAAGGATAAACACATCTTAGGATCCATTAGGCTAGTCCTTATATTGATCATATTTAGTTAAAGTATTGATAAAGAGGACAGCCATCCTCAGAGATCAAATGAACAAACATATATAGATTCAGGCAAATTCGAGGTGCATGATACACTTAATTCCCTATAATTAGTCATGTAAAACCAGAAGGAATCAGTAGGATAGAATAGCATGGGTATGCAGCAGCTAAGATGAAAGTGTACAAGAACATTAGAGCATGTTTGAACTAAGTTAACAGAGAGGTAAGAAACTTGTATACAGCAAGGAGACATGGGGAGGCCCGAACAGACAATATTTCGCTCAACAATCATGAATGATATTTTAGGAATAACTACAAGACTTTCTCCTCTGTGTTATGAACATCCCCAGTGGTAAAAGAAAGAAGAAGATGGAGGGAGGGAACAGAAACACATACATTTTACTCAACCTTATAAAAACAATAATCGATTTTGGACTTCAAATGTCACAGAGAGAGAGTTAAACAGTTTCAATGCTTAAGCACTTCAGCCTATCATATACTAGCCAAGATAATCAGAGAGCACCAACTGAACCAACGTAGCAACAGAAAATCATGCTGCCTAAACGAAGCTAAACACAACAGTATCCAAAATGACTGAACCCCGACAGTTCAGGCAAACTGAAATGAGCAGATGCTAATAGAGAAAGGTGGATTGAACAGGGGGAACGTCTTTATTGTGTTTTCGAATTAGGAGCAGGTCTATTCAATCGACGAAATGGATCAAAACTCATGCTTGATATACTAACTAATGCCTAAAGAAATTCCAAACCTACACAATGGCACAAAATGCAGGGGGGCAGTAACTAAGGGACTGATTTTACTTGATCTAGGAATAATAATAAAGATATACTAAATACTAAATGGCGCATGGTTCACAAGAAGGAAAATAAGGAAGAAATCCCTGTAAATGGACCATCATCAGCATTCACATGCATGCCTTAAATATCTCAAATCATAAACTCTTCATATGTTAACTCAAAGTAGATGCAAACACCAGTCTGAACTTCATCCACTAAACCTCTAATTCAAGATTCAGTTATTCCTTATCATGAGAAGGCCAATAATAAAATTAACACAGAGCATGTCGAAACGAAATCATCACTTACTAATAAAACTTAGAGGGACGACCAGTCTGAATTTCATCTTCAGCTCGCAATAAACATGAAGTTAAATCCAAACAGAAAATGGAAATAACAGACACTAATCATCTAACTTAAGGAGCTAGACAATTAGGACTAGAGAACATGAAACAAAATGCTACAAATGAAAGAAAGAGATATTACACTAAGGGATATAAACGAGAAATCTAAAAGTACCAAATTAGAAACAAACTAAACTAAACTAATCTAACTACATAAATTTACACAGAACAGAGCTGAACGCAGAAACAAGATAGAGATCAGATCAAATCAACAAACCACATCGACATAGGACATAATCATTTCATTATATCCAAATTCGAGTAAACTAATTATATATCAGAATACATCACTCAAGACAAATAGAGCAAAAGAGGGACAGTACTGACCTGCTTTAATTATATACATGATATACTTAAGATATACACAACCCAGTGTGTATATCGGACGTATAGCGAATGTATACCTTCGCCTTATCTTAATAGTTCATTGTATACCATAGGTATATTTAGTTCTAAATGGGTTCTGAGTTTTGGGAAATCAGTCCAGACATCCGAATTACGGTATATATTTCCAAATTCATTTCGGCGATTAACGTTCTATCCTAACAGCACCCAAACATCAACAAATAACGCGACGACAAAGAAAATCACACAATCGACAAACGTATAGCGGTATGCGCCAAATTTTAGCCAAACAGAAATTAAAAAATAAACATGACAAATGTATCGAAATTTACCTCGTTTTTGTGCAGTGAACTGAGATCGTCGGAGTTCCGGATCTACTCGAGGACGACGAACAAACACTTCTTGCGATTAAAAAAAAGATTTTTGATTATGTGAAATATAGTGATTTAGAACGATGTCCGGTTAAAGTTCACCGGAAAGAATCCCCTATTTTTTTTCGATCTGTTCTTGTTTGTTTTTTTGTCTCCCTTTTCTGATCTCGTCTCCCTCCTCAAAACCCCGAATCCCCCCTTTGACAGAACAATTCGTCCTCAATTTATAGGGCTTCGTTTGGTTTAAGAAAGAGAGGAGCGTGGACAGAGAGTGGGGGACAACGACGAGTGGGAGTGGTGTCGGGTGAGTGGAGGCGGAGTAAAGGAGAAAAGGAAGAAAGAGAGATGAGGAGATGAGAGAGGAAAGAGGCGCGGCGGCGAGGAGAAAATGAGGGTTTGGGTGAGGGAGAAAGGAGGAAAGAAAAGAAGAGGAAAAGAAAAAGAGGCGGAAATGAAGGGGAAAAAGGGTTTCCCTTAATTTGCTGAAAAAATGAATTGGACCCGGTCCATTTGTGGACCGGATCAAATTTTAGACTGGGTATTTAAAAGAATGGACTAGTAAATTAAACATGGACTGATCTAAAAATTGAGATAAAAATATGGTCTAGTCCAAAAAATATTAGGAATTAATCGGACTTTGATTTGGGGTCCGGTAAGTCAAAATACGGACCGAGTGCAAGAAATAGTTTGGCTTCTAAATTTGAATAAGAGACACATTTTGGTTAACGATGTACTAAGGGTGCCAGAATATCACCTAATACGGAAACATGTAATTATAAAAAGACCCGGGTAAAAATTATATGATGTCGCAAATGACCGTGCAAATAATATTTAATAACAAACGCTATCATTTAAATGTGCTAAATAAATGCGATGTGTGTGCGGAAGTTGCAAATCTCAATAATACTAAATAATAGTAGCGAATAAATAGCGGTAGTAATACTGCTAATAATGATAACAATAATGACAATGGTAATAATGATAATGCTGATGATAATGGTGATAAAAAATAATAATAGATATAATAATAATAGTAGCTAACAAATATGGATAATTAATAACAAAATCACAATAAGAATAATTAATAATAATAATAATAAATAACAATTATTGATAATAACAAAAATGATAATAAATTAATAACAATAATACTGGTAATAATAAAATAATAATATAATAATAATAAAAAATAACAAATGATGATAATAATAATAATAATAAATAAAAATTATTGATAAAACAATGATAATAATTAATAATAAAATAACGATGATAATGATGATAAATAATTCATAACAAAAAATAACGCTGATAATAATGACTAGTAATTAATAATAATAATAATAATAATAATAATAATAATAATAATAATAATAACAATAATAATAATGGAAATAACAAGAATGATAATAATAAATGACAATTAGTAATAAATGATAATTTAAGAATAATAATAATAATAATAATAACAATAATAATAATAATGATAATAATAAACTGCAGAAGAATAAAAGACTAATAATTATAGTAAAACTTAAATGCATATTTTTTAATTTCTCGAAATACCAGAAGTATAAATAGCTATTTCGGAGGAGACGCGGGACAAAATTAGGTGTCAACAGTATATAGAAAGTAAGGATTTATAAAATGTTTGTCTTGTAATTAATTTAACGATTCCAAACCCGAAAGTGAAATGACGATGAACATTTAAAATTTGTGATAAATTAATACTTGTAATGTTAAAATAAAAGTGGCGAATATAAATAGCAGTGAAAATGAAGTATCTAGCTTGTCAATAAATTTAGACGTCCGAATGAATAGAATTAAATAAAGGATGGATAAAATTGGGTGTCAACAGATGCCCCTCTTCGACCGGAGACGATGTAAGAGTCTTTGAGCGAAGAAGTTGACGTAGTAGCCAATTTTGTTCCGACCGACAAAATACGAATTTTTAAGGAAATACGGTTTTAGAGAATTGGTGAAAAATATTATGAGGGTAGAAGGAATTATGGTCGATTATGGCCGAATCTCAGTTTCGAGTTGCCTACATATCTCGGGCTGCACGAGAATCAGGCCATATATAGTTCGAAAGTTTTTGTGGATTCATAATCTAGAGGGGGGTTGTAGACAGGTGACGCGAACGTTCAAGAATGTAACATATGCTTATAGCCTCCTAATTATAATGTGGCGAGCAACACACTTTTAAGTAGGACTCTACTAGGCACGATATAAATCCTTCAAAGATGCCCCAGTGTTGAGTTATGGGGACACTGGGGTGTAGAAAGGAATATGAGATTGTGAAAAGAGTAGATTTAGTAGAGTTTTAGCGGAGGATGTGAAAGAGAAATTAACCTACGTCTCACGTGTTTGTGGACATAGGCGGAATCGAGTTCGAGAGTAGATCCGTGACCTTTGCTTGTGAGTTTGGTATTCCTCTTCAGCAAATTTTTCCCAGTTCACTGCGTAAGATAAAGTTCCACGTTGTGTTGCGTCCCTGAAGGTTGTATTTTCTGCCAAAACTGAAATTCATGTCAAAATTAGTAACAAAGTTGAAATTATAAAGAGTGTAAAATGATAGGAAATATGAGTGTGGGAATGAAAATGAAGCCGTGTGAAAAATGTTGTCTCTTGTTGTCTTCAGGGACTTGAATGAATGCGTGATGTGTATGCTGAGGATATGATAAGGTCTCTAGTTGCAGTTGAAGATGATAGTGATAGGGCCTCTGGCTGTCTTCCGGGACTCGATGATAAATGATATCTGCGAAATTTAAGGTAAATTCGTTAAAATAGGTAAAGTAGATGATGAAAACAAGAAATGAAGTAAGGAGTAAAGTAAGTGTATAGCCGTTTGGCTTATGCAGGTGAGGCCGTGTAGCCATGCGATATCTCCGGTTGTCTTCGGGGACTTGATGATATGTCTCCGGTTGTCTTCGGGGACTTGATGATGCGTCTCCGGTTGTCTTCGGGGACTTGATGCTGCGTCTCCGGTTGTCTTCGGGGACTTGATGCTGTGTCTCCGGTTGTCTTCGGGGACTGGATGTTGTGTCTCCGGTTGTCTTCGGGGACTGGATGCTGTGTCTCCGGTTGTCTTCGGGGACTTAATGTTGTGTCTCCGGTTGTCTTCGGGGACTGGATGTTGTGTCTCCGGTTGTCTTCGGGGACTTGATGCTGTGTCTCCGGTTGTCTTCGGGGACTTGATGTTGTGTCTCCGGTTGTCTTCGGGGACTTGATGTTGTGTCTCCGGTTGTCTTCGGGGACTTGATGCTGTGTCTCCGGTTGTCTTCGGGGACTTGATGCTGTGTCTCCGGTTGTCTTCGGGGACTTGATGGTGTGTCTCCGGTTGTCTTCGGGGACTTGATGCTGTGTCTCCGGTTGTCTTCGGGGACTTGATGTTGTGTCTCCGGTTGTCTTCGGGGACTTGATGTTGTGTCTCCGGTTGTCTTCGGGGACTTGATGCTGTGTCTCCGGTTGTCTTCGGGGACTTGATGCTGTGTCTCCGGTTGTCTTCGGGGACTTGATGTTGTGTCTCCGGTTGTCTTCGGGGACTTGATGCTGTGTCTCCGGTTGTCTTCGGGGACTTGATGCTGTGTCTCCGGTTGTCTTCGGGGACTTGATGTTGTGTCTCCGGTTGTCTCCGGGGACTTGATGATATTCCTGTAAAGTTCCAGGTAAATCGTTAGAGTTGATGATGTGTAGCCGTCTGGCTTATGCATATGAGGCAGTATAGCCGAGCGATGCCCGGTTGTCTTCGGGACTTGATGATCTGTCTCCGGTTGTCTTCAGAGATTTGATGATGCGTCTCCGGTTGTCTTCCGGGACTTGATGATGTGTCTCCGGTTGTCTTCGGGGACTTGATGATACATCTCCGGTTGTCTTCAGAGATTTGATGATGTGTCTCCGGTTGTCTTCGGGGACTTGACAATAATTCCTGCGAAGTTCAGAGTAAAATGGTTAAAGCTGGTAAAATATATGATAAAGGTAATTGGTAAAGTATGGAGCAAAGCGGTAGAATAGCCGTTTGGCTTATGATGTTGATGGTATCGTGATAGGCTGAACTAATGACGTGCAATCCTGATTTAATTCGCCTCCAACTTCGTCAACCTACAAAACAGGTATATAAAGTCATAATAAAATTAAAGATAGAGTTAGAAATAAAGTCGTTTGGCTTTTTTAGGCGAGGCCATATTGAGCCAGATGATGCTTTTCTGCCATGATTGATAGACTTGACTGCTGATCTTGCGGTCCTTTAATTCCTGCACTCAAAGAAAAATTCTTAGTTTGGGAGGGGGGAAGTTGATTCGTGTTGACTCGAAGCTTGACGTTGTTGGTGCTCCATTCGTCTTGTTTCTTGTAATCTCAGTTCAAGCCTCGGTAGGTGAACAGTAGTGAAACAATTGCAAGTGTTTGATTTGAAAGGTAGGTATGTAGGTATATGTATAAGGAGATGTGACTATATGTGTATGAGTTGTGAAATATGTAAATGTAAGTGTATTGTATAGATATATGTAAATAAGTTGTAAAATATTCTGCCAACTTCGGACTGTGACATTTCTAAAGCAATTGGTTTATAATATTTCATGTCTGGTAGCCTTAATCTTGTCAATGTCCCCGTTCTATATTATTTCCCAAAAAAAAATATGCCCCAGTTTTGGTTCTGAAGGGTGTACTAAATTTATGTTGCGGTGTGACCGAACCTTATATAGGTTGCCTACGTATCCGCAGAGGAACCTGGTCAGAACGTAGTTTGTAATGCTGAATGGTCTGAAGTTTTCTAATAAAGGGACCGAACCCGATGTGGATTGCCTACGTATCCCACCAAGGGAATCAGGTCGGCGTAGTTCTGTTATATAAATGGTAAAGGGTTTGTTGGATTTTATCTAGGTGTGACGGATCTGTATATTAATAGTGTACGAATCCCGCCGAGGGAATCAAGCCCATGTGTGGTTTTCTTTGTGTAAGGATTTTTTGATTTTCTGTTATAGCACAACTGAACCCTATGTGGGCTGCCTACGTATCCCCCTATGGGAATCAGGTCAGCGTAATTCGTACTGGTTGTTAAAGGAAAGGTTGCAAACTAGATGGTCCTACCTAATGTCGTCCTTTGATCTCTTCTTAGATTGCTAGCTTTCAGGCTTATGTCATCACCTATCGGCTATTTCAATTCTTTTGAGTGGGATCTTGTCTTGTCCCCTAGTTTCTTTGTTACTCTCTCGGGATGTATGTTGTGTATTTGTTCATTTCATGTCACAATCGTAGAGTTGGCAGATTTGATAATTATTGTAGAAAATAACAATAATAGATGATTAAGGAAAAAAAAATGCATTCATAGTTTCCGCGATTAAGCTTCCAAAAGATGAAGCAAAGCAAACAAAAGTTTTGAGCATGATTCAAGCCTTTAAAAAATAAAAGTTCACTACATGTTCAGTCTACCAAGACTCCTGGCGAATCAGGGACGGAGTACAAGTCCTGTTCTTCAGAGTCTCTCCAAGTTCTGCACCCTGGATGGTTGGTGTCTCAGTAGTTGTTACAGCAATCTTCACTGGCACTTGTTTTCGGATCATCCCCACAGGCGCAACGAACGTTGATGACATGCCTCTCTCCATCTTTTCCAATTGGCGCAACGGCCTCCTTCCGATTCTTAATCTTTCGATAATTATCATGTTCACGTTGGCGTTTTCGTGAGTAGGCAAAGGGATGGGGATCTATAATGGGTCGAGCTCCAGTGAGCTGGATCGCTCCTTCCTTAATCAAGGTTTCGATTTTGTTTTTGAGGCCATAGCAATCCTCAGTGGCATGCCCAGGAACTCCAGAATGATATGCACAATGTTTGGAACTATCAAACCATTTTGGAATAGGATTGAGAATTTTCCCTTCAATAGGTTGTACCACGCCTGCCGCTTTCAGTCTTTCAAATAGTTGAGCCAAAGGTTCAGCGAACCGAGTGTAATTACGGGTGTTTTTTACTACAGGGTTTGGACGGGCTCTATGTATGGTATGTGGCCGGTTTTGGTAAGTGGGAGTTAGAACAGGTGGGTTTTGATAGTGAGGTGCTCGAGGTTGGCGGTAATTTGCTTGAGTATTGTAGACAGGGTAGGGGAATAGCGGAGCTTGGTAGGGTTCAGCATAGTAGTAAGGGTAGAAAGGCTGTTGTGGATGGTCAAAGTATGTAATGACTTGGTTTGATGGGTTTAGAGGAGTAATTATAGGTGGTGGATTAGCGTTGGTGGGTAAAGGAATGTGAGGAGTATTACCTAGTGATTGATTTGGCGGGTTGACGAGTGGTGGATCAGGAGCGGCATAGGTAGTGTAGGTTAGAGGTAAGTTGTTGTTGGTAGGTACAGTGTTTTGCGGAGGAAAATGTTCAAGGACTGGAGATTCAAGTGATGGAAAACGAGGCGGGTTTGGTGCGACGTCCCTAGGTTCAGGAGGTGGACTTTGGAGTGTAACAGATGAGTTGGTCATGTTCCTAACCCGATTCAGTTCTCTACGTAGATCCTCAATCTCTTGAGTTAGGCGGGCGATATGTTCATCCCGTTGGATAGTAGTGCCATGTTCAGAAGTCTCAGGGGGATCATTAGAAACCATGATGTTTTCCGGACCAGTTGAAATAAGTGCAGCTGGATCAGACGTAATATTTGCCTTTTCTTGAACAACCCAGCTGCGTTGAGGTAACGATGATGTCTTTGACCTTGTGATGTAAGGATGGTCGGCCATCGAGTGTCAACACGAATCAACTCTCTTTTGGGAATAAGAAACATAAAGTATAAAACGATGTTAGTCTCGTGAACATATCTGGGTAAAGTCATGATCACGTAAAGTCAAGTAAGGCATGTGGCAAATAATTCATCAAATAGAGTCAAACAAGTTGTCAAACAGATGTAAACGATTATATCAAAAAATAATAACGCTTCCTAATATGCATTTGACCTCTTTGTGCCAGAGGTAGGCCTAACGTTTGTTTGAAGGGTAAAGTGTGCCATAATATATCATCCCGTTGCTTTGATTAATTAAACAGATTCTATTTCTCAAAAAATAAAGTACAAAATAATGTAATATTTATTACATGTCAAATGAATACAACATAAAGTGTTTCCTAATCTAAATAAAGTAAATAAAATTTCTATGCCTAACTTCTAGCTCCATTTGTGATGCCCTTGATCTTCGTCATTTGTTGTACTCCGATGCAAATGCATACCTGTCATAGAAACGTTAGTCATTCTCTCCTTCCTAAAGTTTAATTAATTAGAGCAAATAGTTAATATTTAGGCACAGTTATCCTTCAAACGTGCATATAAAGTATGATTGGTGTCACTCGGGGTCGTGAACCCGCTTGGACGTTCGGGTAAAAGTCATCTAATGGGCTTAATACACCAATGGTATTAAACCTCCTAGGTTATGAAATGTATGTTCTTAATAAAGGGTGTTGGTTTAGCTCTATCTTAGGCTGACTAAGAGTTGTTTTCCTATGACACAAGGTTCACCCAAGTGGACAACTTGGGAGTGGAAAGTCTGTGGCCGTCGACTGCACCGCCGATCGACTAAATCCACAAGATCAATCCAACTAAAGGGGTAATTTAGTAGTGCACGGGCGCGAACCGCGAAGCCGTTTTAAGTGTGTGAATATGTGTGAGTTTTCCAGGAGTGGAAGAAATATGAACGGAATGACAATTTTATCAAAGCAAGTAACACAAGCAGTTTATATCAAACAAACAGTTTATATCAAACAAATAATTAATAGCATGTAAAAACAGTTAACAAACAAATAAAGTAATTAAAATAAGCACACAAAGCCTAT
Organism: Lycium barbarum; assembly: GCF_019175385.1. Lineage (NCBI taxonomy): Eukaryota > Viridiplantae > Streptophyta > Magnoliopsida > Solanales > Solanaceae > Lycium > Lycium barbarum. Next base: position 99,213,045 of record NC_083348.1, on the reverse strand, counting down.
TTAAACTAAGTCTGTTATGGTTAGAACCTAATTGTCCCCAGCGGAGTCGCCAAGCTGTCACACCCCATTTTTAACCCCGGAGAATTAAGGTTAGAAGTATGACGTATTGGAGATTCCTGTTATTTGTTTGTTTATTTTTGTTTTAAGGAGTCGCCACCTAATTATTTTATGGTGAATTAGGACACCTAAAGTTTATTAAAATTATGTTTTAAAGTTAACTCTGTTTAAGGTCTGCGAAACTTAAGATTCTAGGTAAGGGTTCAATTAGTCTAAAGGGAAGGTATTAGGCACCCTTTAAGACCCATTAACAATGGTTAACCGACCGGACTTAAAATTAATTAGGCTAAATATAAACATAATATCATAGAAAAAAGGGAAAACAATTTTGTAAGTACGGCTAAAGTTATAGATAAATATGTACTAATGCTATTTAAAATAGAACTTGTAAAAAAAAAATATATATATAATAATAGTTTGTATAAAAGTACTTCTAGTGCTATTTTGAAATACGACTTATAAAGGTCGTTAAATTCTAAACGAGAGTATAATAGTTTGTTTAAGATACTACTTGTAAAAAAAACACAATAATTTACGTAGAAGAAGATTCTAAATGTTAAATGAGACTTAAAGATATTGCTAAGACCTTAAATGAAAACATAATAATGTTATTAAAAAAAAACATGATTTGCAGAAAATAAGATAATTTACCTATGAATAATAACCTTTTAAAATATGATTTGACAGTATGATATTTAGGTAAAGATGATATTATGTGAATATGGTGGTGTAAAAATGCCTAGACTTATATTCTTAATAGGAGGCAAAGGAGGTGAATTTTATTTCTTACTAACTTATTTAACTAATTCGACTAAAGATATGCATAGTTGAATGTGTCTTAAAAATAATGTTTATAAAGAATACTCAGATTAATAATTTACATATTAGTGACGTTTTGAGAATTCTAAGATAGTAAAATAAGGTATGATTTCTTTGACTTGAAATATGAATTTGCTATCGAATATCAATTATACTAAAAGTAAATATTATGGATTCTATAAATAATTAAAAAAAATGAAACTTCATGGAATTGATTATTATTAGTTTCCTTAAATTAACTACCCATTATCCAACTAAACTCCACTAATTTGCTAAAAAATTTCATCTAGATTAACAAACAAAGAATTAATCATACAATAAAATTAAATGCACAAAGATAAAATAGAAGAGCAAAGAAATTAAATGGGCTCAGTCCGTTAAAGAGTGATGTTGCCTGCTACTGTAGCTGTTCACATTTTTATTGGGCTTTGGCCCAGATTCTGCATTCTATTTGTTGCGGGTTGACTCGAGGGGAGGTTTGTTGGGCTTTAGCCTAACGCCAAGTGCGGAGGGAGAACGAGTCTCTCGGACTCGTATCGATAGTCATGCATAAAATAAAAATAAAGGATTAATATATAATCAATGAATAAGATAAAACATGTGAAATATTTTAAAACAAATCAATAGATTATGTATATATGCTAGATTATGTATATACTGTATACACTCGGGTATGTCTCATGTATACATAATCATAAAGAGAAGATTAAAGAAAACACATATGTACATATTCAGTCATAGGCCCAAACTGCCTTAACCAATTTTAAGAAAAAAGCACTCAATGTTCAGCAAACATAGTCAGCAAACAGCATCATGGATCAAATAAAATATTATGAGGCTGATTAAGCATATAACAAAAAAAAAACACTTAGAGTAATTATAGACAAGTATGGAAGCACTTATAAGATGTAAAAAAAAAAAAACAAATATTAATTGTAAAGGGACATAGTGGTTCTATATAACACTCAGGCAGTAACGCATACAGATTGAAACTAATATTGACCAAAGTTCTAATCCAATTTTCACAAAAGGATAAACACATCTTAGGATCCATTAGGCTAGTCCTTATATTGATCATATTTAGTTAAAGTATTGATAAAGAGGACAGCCATCCTCAGAGATCAAATGAACAAACATATATAGATTCAGGCAAATTCGAGGTGCATGATACACTTAATTCCCTATAATTAGTCATGTAAAACCAGAAGGAATCAGTAGGATAGAATAGCATGGGTATGCAGCAGCTAAGATGAAAGTGTACAAGAACATTAGAGCATGTTTGAACTAAGTTAACAGAGAGGTAAGAAACTTGTATACAGCAAGGAGACATGGGGAGGCCCGAACAGACAATATTTCGCTCAACAATCATGAATGATATTTTAGGAATAACTACAAGACTTTCTCCTCTGTGTTATGAACATCCCCAGTGGTAAAAGAAAGAAGAAGATGGAGGGAGGGAACAGAAACACATACATTTTACTCAACCTTATAAAAACAATAATCGATTTTGGACTTCAAATGTCACAGAGAGAGAGTTAAACAGTTTCAATGCTTAAGCACTTCAGCCTATCATATACTAGCCAAGATAATCAGAGAGCACCAACTGAACCAACGTAGCAACAGAAAATCATGCTGCCTAAACGAAGCTAAACACAACAGTATCCAAAATGACTGAACCCCGACAGTTCAGGCAAACTGAAATGAGCAGATGCTAATAGAGAAAGGTGGATTGAACAGGGGGAACGTCTTTATTGTGTTTTCGAATTAGGAGCAGGTCTATTCAATCGACGAAATGGATCAAAACTCATGCTTGATATACTAACTAATGCCTAAAGAAATTCCAAACCTACACAATGGCACAAAATGCAGGGGGGCAGTAACTAAGGGACTGATTTTACTTGATCTAGGAATAATAATAAAGATATACTAAATACTAAATGGCGCATGGTTCACAAGAAGGAAAATAAGGAAGAAATCCCTGTAAATGGACCATCATCAGCATTCACATGCATGCCTTAAATATCTCAAATCATAAACTCTTCATATGTTAACTCAAAGTAGATGCAAACACCAGTCTGAACTTCATCCACTAAACCTCTAATTCAAGATTCAGTTATTCCTTATCATGAGAAGGCCAATAATAAAATTAACACAGAGCATGTCGAAACGAAATCATCACTTACTAATAAAACTTAGAGGGACGACCAGTCTGAATTTCATCTTCAGCTCGCAATAAACATGAAGTTAAATCCAAACAGAAAATGGAAATAACAGACACTAATCATCTAACTTAAGGAGCTAGACAATTAGGACTAGAGAACATGAAACAAAATGCTACAAATGAAAGAAAGAGATATTACACTAAGGGATATAAACGAGAAATCTAAAAGTACCAGATTAGAAACAAACTAAACTAAACTAATCTAACTACATAAATTTACACAGAACAGAGCTGAACGCAGAAACAAGATAGAGATCAGATCAAATCAACAAACCACATCGACATAGGACATAATCATTTCATTATATCCAAATTCGAGTAAACTAATTATATATCAGAATACATCACTCAAGACAAATAGAGCAAAAGAGGGACAGTACTGACCTGCTTTAATTATATACATGATATACTTAAGATATACACAACCCAGTGTGTATATCGGACGTATAGCGAATGTATACATTCGCCTTATCTTAATAGTTCATTGTATACCATAGGTATATTTAGTTCTAAATGGGTTCTGAGTTTTGGGAAATCAGTCCAGACATCCGAATTACGGTATATATTTCCAAATTCATTTCGGCGATTAACGTTCTATCCTAACAGCACCCAAACATCAACAAATAACGCGACGACAAAGAAAATCACACAATCGACAAACGTATAGCGGTATGCGCCAAATTTTAGCCAAACAGAAATTAAAAAATAAACATGACAAATGTATCGAAATTTACCTCGTTTTTGTGCAGTGAACTGAGATCGTCGGAGTTCCGGATCTACTCGAGGACGACGAACAAACACTTCTTGCGATTAAAAAAAAGATTTTTGATTATGTGAAATATAGTGATTTAGAACGATGTCCGGTTAAAGTTCACCGGAAAGAATCCCCTATTTTTTTTCGATCTGTTCTTGTTTGTTTTTTTGTCTCCCTTTTCTGATCTCGTCTCCCTCCTCAAAACCCCGAATCCCCCCTTTGACAGAACAATTCGTCCTCAATTTATAGGGCTTCGTTTGGTTTAAGAAAGAGAGGAGCGTGGACAGAGAGTGGGGGACAACGACGAGTGGGAGTGGTGTCGGGTGAGTGGAGGCGGAGTAAAGGAGAAAAGGAAGAAAGAGAGATGAGGAGATGAGAGAGGAAAGAGGCGCGGCGGCGAGGAGAAAATGAGGGTTTGGGTGAGGGAGAAAGGAGGAAAGAAAAGAAGAGGAAAAGAAAAAGAGGCGGAAATGAAGGGGAAAAAGGGTTTCCCTTAATTTGCTGAAAAAATGAATTGGACCCGGTCCATTTGTGGACCGGATCAAATTTTAGACTGGGTATTTAAAAGAATGGACTAGTAAATTAAACATGGACTGATCTAAAAATTGAGATAAAAATATGGTCTAGTCCAAAAAATATTAGGAATTAATCGGACTTTGATTTGGGGTCCGGTAAGTCAAAATACGGACCGAGTGCAAGAAATAGTTTGGCTTCTAAATTTGAATAAGAGACACATTTTGGTTAACGATGTACTAAGGGTGCCAGAATATCACCTAATACGGAAACATGTAATTATAAAAAGACCCGGGTAAAAATTATATGATGTCGCAAATGACCGTGCAAATAATATTTAATAACAAACGCTATCATTTAAATGTGCTAAATAAATGCGATGTGTGTGCGGAAGTTGCAAATCTCAATAATACTAAATAATAGTAGCGAATAAATAGCGGTAGTAATACTGCTAATAATGATAACAATAATGACAATGGTAATAATGATAATGCTGATGATAATGGTGATAAAAAATAATAATAGATATAATAATAATAGTAGCTAACAAATATGGATAATTAATAACAAAATCACAATAAGAATAATTAATAATAATAATAATAAATAACAATTATTGATAATAACAAAAATGATAATAAATTAATAACAATAATACTGGTAATAATAAAATAATAATATAATAATAATAAAAAATAACAAATGATGATAATAATAATAATAATAAATAAAAATTATTGATAAAACAATGATAATAATTAATAATAAAATAACGATGATAATGATGATAAATAATTCATAACAAAAAATAACGCTGATAATAATGACTAGTAATTAATAATAATAATAATAATAATAATAATAATAACAATAATAATAATGGAAATAACAAGAATGATAATAATAAATGACAATTAGTAATAAATGATAATTTAAGAATAATAATAATAATAATAATAACAATAATAATAATAATGATAATAATAAACTACAGAAGAATAAAAGACTAATAATTATAGTAAAACTTAAATGCATATTTTTTAATTTCTCGAAATACCAGAAGTATAAATAGGTATTTCGGAGGAGACGCGGGACAAAATTAGGTGTCAACAGTATATAGAAAGTAAGGATTTATAAAATGTTTGTCTTGTAATTAATTTAACGATTCCAAACCCGAAAGTGAAATGACGATGAACATTTAAAATTTGTGATAAATTAATACTTGTAATGTTAAAATAAAAGTGGCGAATATAAATAGCAGTGAAAATGAAGTATCTAGCTTGTCAATAAATTTAGACGTCCGAATGAATAGAATTAAATAAAGGATGGACAAAATTGGGTGTCAACAGGTATCATTCATATCAATAAAATGACTTTGGATATCTATCAACACCATGGGTAGAAAAAGAAAAGGAGTAATAATAGAGCTTACTCATGTTCTTCGAGCCCACATCTAGAAAGATACTTTCCGCTACTTTTCCTGTGCAAGTGAACATCACCATCCATGATTTACAGATCTGTTAATATGCTACAGATATATGGGTAGATATATGGTGCATAGAAACTTCCCTGAGAAAAATAGTAGAGGAAGTAGCATAAAAATTACAGATTTAACAAAATGCTTAATTTAGACTTGTGTATAGTCCATCCAAAAGCATGATCTCTTAAAATTACATATGCTGAAGGAGAAATCACCAAGGATCATGACATCAATCAACAATGCTTCTCACTGGAAAAAAAAATATGAATTCTTTGGAAACAAACTGACGCTGAAATATTCTATTCCGTAATCACATTTTGCTCATGTACCAAATAAAAATTCAGCATACGTTGTGTTGCACAATTCAGCATTCTTTAAATATTTAGCTTCAAAAACTTTATCTTTGAATTATAATTTTCTTGTAATTAATTCTAAATTATTATTTGTTAGTGAATTTCAATATTACATTTCATTCAAATGTCAAAGGATAAGAGAACTTATTACTAACATTGTAATATTAAAGAACAATATTAATTAATTAGGATAGAAGATGATGGGTATCATTCATATCAATAAAATGACTTTGGATATCTATCAACACCATGGGTAGAAAAAGAAAAGGAGTAATAATAGAGCTTACTCATGTTCTTCGAGCCCACATCCATATACTTTCCGCTACTTTTCCAGTGCAAGTGAACATCACCATCCATGGTTTACAGATCTGTTAATATGCTACAGATATATGGGTAGATATATGGTGCATAGAAACTTCCCTGAGAAAAATAGTAGAGGAAGTAGTATAAAAATTACAGCTTTAACAAAATGCTTAATTTAGACTTGTGTATAGTCCATCCAAAAGCATGATCTCTTAAATTACACATGCTGAAGGAGAAATCACCAAGGATCATGACATCAATCAACAATGCTTCTCACTGGAAAAAAAAATATGAATTGTCCGGAAACAAACTGACGCTGAAATATTCTATTCCGTAATCACATTTTGCTCATGTACCAAATAAAAATTCAGCATACGTTGTGTTGCACAATTCACCATTCTTTATTTTTAAAATTGAATTATGAAATGAAACAACAATATAATGGCATGTAATAGTCATAGAAGCCAATCATTATTATACTTCAAGTTCGGCAATGCAAGATTAGTAAGGATTGTATTTGAGTATGGAGGATAAATATATTGTCTGTTACTAAAGACTTTAAGATCAGTTTTTGAAGGAAGTGGGAGACTGCACGTTGTTTAAGGAAAGCTATTCCTTGGGTAAGTGCATGCAGTTATCACAAATTGCATTATTTTTATTTTTATTTTAATTGGTGATTTTTTAAATACTTTTTTTTAAAAAATATGAATAAACTAAGGTAGTAACAAATTATTCTCCATAGCTCATATTTGTGAATAAATATTATTGCTATAAGTTAGGAGCAAAACGTGGAAGTTGCTTGGCTATATCTTGGGTATTTCATTTTTTAGATTTAAATTCATATTTTTAAATTTAGATCTTAAAAAATATAGATATTTAATTATTTTTAAAATTTATATAGGCAACTGCTCCAAACGTGCTTCATTTGACGGGATGTGATGGTGAGCAGGAAATGGGGGAAGTGGGGTGATTAGTTGGTGTTTTTTTTTTTTGTTTTTTTTTTCTATTTTTTTTTTTTTTTTCTATTTTCTTTTCCACTAGTTGGTGGTTTCTAAGTTTCCAGTTTTGTTGCAATATTGCAATTAACTGCTCCAAACGTGTTAAGATGTTGAAATGTGGTTTCTATGTTTTTAAAATTGTAATTATCTTTAAATTAAAATTTAAAAACAATAACCAATAACTAATTATTAACTAATTAACTAATTTTTGTCCTAAAACTATCCTCTTTTTAAAGATATATATAGATTTTGTTTTATTAAATTAATATTTTAACTACATTTTAATTTTTTTTTATAACCGGTACACTAGTATTCCATAATTTAAATACTATGAAAGTGGTGAAAGGTAAATAGTTCAATTTTTTTTTTTTTTTATTAACCCTAAATAATGGGGGCAAATTAGAGTTGAGCACAGACCAGAGAGTTCAAGAATGGTCAGGATTATCTAAGTGATATTGGTCTGTACATCCATTAGCATTCTGACCTAAAGTGCTTGATTCTGCGAATTTCTATAACATCAAGTTGGTTATTACTAATAACTAATTTTTTATACTATATATTTTAGGCATGGATTCGAAGTTCATACATTCGACTAATATAGATTCTTGTCGAATTAGACCCACTAAGAGGAGTTAAACTCTCCCTATCAAGAGATTTTTCATTTCTAGGCTCGAGCCTGAAATTATATCAAGATTACTTTGGAAATGCTAAGTAGTCATTTGGATAATATTTGGTTGAAAATGAAGGCATGTTTTCCTTTGTTTTCCAGCGCCGTTATAATCCATTTTGTTCGAAACACCAGTAGAGATACAATATATTTATGCTGGTGTTACTAAGTAGCATTACGCTTTTAAAATAATATATTCTCCAATGATTTGTGACACCACCTCACCTTTCGTGCCACCAGAAAAACTCCTCTTGTTTCAAAACAGATTTTTTTATTTTATCGAGGTGATGTTTCACGTTACAGGAAGCTCATTTTAATGGCAAAATTGTGTCATGCTCCAAAGCCTTACGATAATCTTTTCACATGCTTAGATTCTTTTTTTTTTTTTTTTTTTTACACTGGAAAAATACTAGAGTATATCTTGATGGAGTCATGACATTTTAGGACCGAAGCAAGAGTCGTGGGATTGTGAACGGTCTATCTATAACGGATTAGGTACGTGAAGTCGATTATGGACACGAAAGCACAAAAGTTTTAAGAATTAAAGGGACATTATATAGGTTTAAAACTATATATAGTCAAACCTCTGTATAATAGCATCGTTGGATTCGAAAATTTTTAGCTGTTATAGAAAATGGTTGTTAGACACTTATAACAGCATTGACATTTAAATAATATTTCGCTGTTATAGGCAAAAAAGATGCATAAAATATAATTTTCATTTATTAATTGTCAAATTCTAAGCTTAGTCACACTTTGTATAACGAATGAAAACCGTTTAATGATGAAAATATATATATTCATATGATATTTCTTGTCATAAATATTGTATTAAATGGTCAAATATTTGGTCAAAATCTCTACACATATTATTGGTAATCATATATATTCTATTTTTATAAAGATGGTTAATTATTATATTACCACAAAAAAAGAAATAGCTGTTATATGGGGGGTAATTTTACAAAGAGCGTACTGTAATAAAGTTGGTTGTTGCTATTATAGGTGAAATGCTGTTATAGAGAAGTAAAATATAACATAAAAAATCGGTTCCGAAAAAATTTGACTATCATAGAGAGGTGTTGTTATATGCGGGTGCCGTTATAGAGAGGTCTGACTGTATATAGTCTTAATAACTTGCTCATTGCAAGTAGTATCACTAACCAAAACAAATGCAGAAAAACATTACAACTGTCAAGAGTGAAATTGAAGAAAAACAAGAGGGACAGAACACTGGATCTTTAAAAGAAACAACAACAGCCAATGAGGTAGTTAAGTTAATTCGTGTTACATCCATTATTGTTGTGCTCCAAGTGCTTATAAGCAGTTTTGGCTAAACGTCAAGTCTTGGGCCATCAGAATATTGTAGTTGACTTGCCAATGAATACGATATGGATAAATGCTTTTAATCCCCTAGAAACAAGATAGAGACAATAATTGTAATTTACTTAATTGTTGCCAGTAGACGATTAATTTTGTTAACCACCATTCATTGTTCACAGATGATGACTAGAATTGCACTACTTGAAAAAATGTGCTCTTATTTATATATTCTTAGCTAACCTAAGTGCAGTAGTTATAGCTAGTGGAGGATAAATCAATCAATTAATTGATTACATCTCAATCCCAAACTAATCGAGTTTGTCTATCTGAATAGTACTCTATATCTATATTTCAATACTCAATAATTTGTTTTTTAAAGACAAATTAAAAAGTTTTGTAATATTAGAGGTTCTGTAAATCTGAATAACTCTAGTTACTTGCCTTTTTTTTTTTTCTTGTTGTTGTTGTAGTAGTTGTATACAAGGTCGATATCAGTATACATATGACAGCAATGCAGCACTCTTTCTTCCTTCACAAAAAATATACTTGTTTCCTCAGAGTGATTGACATGTCATGCAAGTCCAACTTATGCATAAATTATCCAAGTTGAATTAAAAATGATGATACCAAGAATCTGGAAAGAAGTCTGGAGAAATACTTCTAATTTTAAAGAAAGGGAAAAGGTGCAAATATACTCCTCATTTTTGCAAATTAGAACAGATATACCTCCATTACAAAAGTGGTATATACACACCCTTGTCATTATAAAATGATGCAAATATACTCTTTTTGCTAACAACTTTTTTTAAAAAAAAATCATTTAGTTTATATTTTAATTAAAAAAATACCACGTGGCTTTTAAAAAAAGTCTACCCATTTTTTCGAGTAGACATATTTTTCTAAGGCCACATGATAAATTTTTTTCTGGTGGGTCGGGTCTGGTTCTTTTAAAAAAATTGGCAGAATTTTTTTTTAAGCTATGGAGATATTTTTTTAAACGAACTAGACCCGACCCACCAAAAAAAATTTATCATGTGGTGTTAGAAAAATATGCCTACTCAAAAAAATGGGTAGATTTTTTTTTTTAAAAGCTACATGACATTTTTTTAATTAAAAAATAAGCCAAAAGTTTTTTTTTTTTTTAAATCCTGTTAGCAAAAAGGGTATATTTGCATTTTGCACTATTTGTGTAAGGGCAGAGATATATTTGCACTATTTTGTAACGGCAAGGATATATACACCACTCTTTAACGGGAGTATATCTGCTCTAAATCCCAAAGTTGAGGGGTATATTTGCACCTTTGCCCTTCAAACAATTCTACTGTCAGCAAGTAGCTAGTGTAGATTTTCCAGTAGTTGTTCAATTCGAGCACTAATACCTCCTTATTGCTGGCATTCGTCACTCCTCATATATAGTTGCCACTAGACAGTGTAGTGCAGCGGCTGCTAAGAGTTTCTTAATGTGCACAAGTGTTATAGGTTCTTCCACCATCTTTATTTTTTCCCCTTTCCGATCAAAACATTTATTGAAGTCCTCTTAGATGGAGCACTTATTAATTATGTACAAGATTGCATTCTGGTACTTTGAGTTGCTACTTTGGTATACGACTAGAACGAAAATCCTCGAGCACGGTTTACTAATACTCCTTCAGTCCTTCTGATGCCTTTTATCTATTACTTCGCAAAAATAAATTGGTCTAGAATATTTATCACCTTAGAAAACCAAGAAGGCAATAACTATCTCTTCGCAATTCTAGCCTTATTACTACAAAAAGGCAATATAGTTGCTAATTACTCGTTTGAGGGAGAGATAAAAGATAATTAAACCATGAACGGAGAAAAGCATGATCAGAAAAAAGCATATTGGCTAGTGATTGTGAGGCCCCAATGCCTTGAGGGGACACCGAAAGCCTTTGACTTCTGTCCCGTGGATAGATACAGAGGGAGGGAAGAGCTTTTGGTTTTTTTCATGTTGTCAAAGATTACGAAAATAGATGGTGAATGTCTGATCGAATCGATCAGGTTATGAAGGAACAAGTTCAAGTCTACCTTAGAAGGCCTCAGCTGCATGTATGATACATAACTGCACTTCCACTTGACACCTATTGTAATAATAAATGGCTCGTCTCGCCATGACCTTCTCTTGAATTCTCAAAAAAAAAAAAAAAAATTATCGCTCCATTCCATTAAGGGCAGAGAACTCGTCATTTGTCTCAACTATGCTACCTGAGGCCAAGGGAGTCAGAATAGGAGAGCACTCATTTTGGGGTGGGATATACTACTCAGATTCTTTCACCGCTGTGCACTTGGCTACCTAGCGTTTACTGTTGGCACGATAACTATTACACAAAAAGTGTGTCCTTCGTCAAATACATTATATGATTTAATGCTATTAAATGGTTTCTTAAAGGTATGACAAAATATTAAATAACTGGAGGAAGAAAGAAACTGTACTACCAAAGAAATGTATGAGTTCCAGTTGCCTCGCAGAAGTAGAGAAGTCAACTTGTGAAGTACTTTATTTCTATCAGTTTGCTCATTTTAAAAGGCTTGCCTCATCCTGCACTCACCTATACATACTGCTTTATTTTAGTATAGAGCAGCTGATAATTTTTTAAAGACACATGGATTAGTACCAAACTTAACTGAAAGAGACTTCTTAATTAATTCTTAGTGGCCCTGTCTCATCCTGCACTTATAAATAGCAAGTACTACTTACTCCTGATGTTATAGTGAAAAGAGCAATGTTTACTACATCTCCAATCATGAACACAAAAATCCATAAGCTTTTAACTTGCCCTTTGTTTTGCTTCTTGTTTCTCAGTTCCTTTGTGTATGGCCAACTTGATTACAAATATTACGATTCCACTTGTCCCAACCTCAAAAGAATTGTTAAATCTGGCATCTGGTCTGCTATTTCAAATGACACTAGAATGGCTGCATCTCTTTTGCGCCTGCACTTCCATGACTGTTTCGTCAATGTAAACAGATGAAATCATTTTATGCATTCAAAAAACTATAGTACTAAAAAGCAACAATATATTAAGAATATAGCTAATGCTAATTACTGTTTATGTTGTGTAGGGATGCGACGGGTCAGTGCTACTTGATGATACTAGTACATTCACAGGAGAGAAGAATGCATTTCCCAATCGAAATTCAGCCAGAGGATTTGAAGTCATTGATGCAATAAAAGCTAACTTAGAGAAAGCTTGCCCATCTACAGTTTCATGTACTGATATACTGGCTCTAGCAGCTAGAGAAGCTATCTATCTTGTAAGAACTTTCCTGATCTACAGTATATAATATACTTTGCCTAAACATTTACTCTTATCAAATTGTTTGACCCTATGTAATCGATCTAACTTGTATCTATACAAATGTTTTTAGTCTGCAGGCCTCTTTTGGTCAGTGTCCTTGGGACGTCGAGATAGTCTTACTGCAAGTCAGAGTGCAGCTAATACTCAGCTTCCATCACCTTTCGAGCCCTTAGAGAACATTACTGCAAAATTTGTTTCTAAGGGTCTTGATGTAAAAGATGTCGTGGTGCTTTCAGGTAAAAAATATGCACTGAAGTTAAACTGGACTTTTCCTACTAAAAGAGCCTTGTGGTTTTTCTAACTAAGAAACCTGGCTCTGCTTGCAAGATTTTATTGAGCTTATTCGTCATATACTGGAATCTGATTTTTCTCAAACTTTAATTCTTCCCAGAAATTGGTTCTCAATTGCCAAGATTAGTCGTTTACAAAGTTGATCATCCATATGTTTGGTGCAGGTGCCCACACAATTGGATTTGCTCAATGTCGCACGTTCAAGCGAAGGCTGTTTGATTTTGATGGATCAGGCAATCCTGATCCAACACTGGATTCATCATCGCTAGACAATCTACGAACCATTTGTCCGAACCAAAATGATTCAGATTCTAACCTGGCCCCTTTAGATGCAGTCACAATCAACAAGTTTGACAATGTATATTACAAGAACCTAATGAACAATTCAGGGCTTCTTGAATCAGACCAAGCTCTCATGAGTGACAAAACAACTACTGCACTGGTTTCAACCTACAGCAAGAATCCTTATCTTTTCTCTAAGGAATTTGCAGCATCAATGGTAAAGGTGACCAATATAGGTGTGCTAACAGGACAAGATGGAGAGATCAGAAAGAACTGTAGGCTGGTGAATTAGAAAGTGAGATTATTAGCTATGCTAGCTAATAACATATCTTCAATGTTTGTTTGATGTAGTATAAGAAACCATCTTGGATTTAGTAGAAAGTAATTCGTTGTCACATTTTCATTGCTTTAATCCGGAACTAAGTTATATGGATACAAGAACCTGGAATGCAGTATGCAGACAGGGCCGAATCCATATGTAAAATATGGGTCACGTGAACATATGGTCACCTGACTAAACTCGGTATGGTATGTATATAATTCTCAAAATATATCTAATATTAATTGAAGGAACACATGGTCAAACTAGACTAAGTGGAGCACTGGTTAAGTGTTGGGTTTAATCCCTCAAGGGTGTGGGATTGAACCCTACTAAATGCACTTTTGCATCTTTCTTTTTTTAAAAAAAAAAAATAAAATTCTAAGGTGAACTCATCCTCCTGAAATCCTGGATTCACCTCTATATGCAAATATGCAGGGGCGGACGCACCCTATGTGAAGGGGTGTCATCCGACACAGCTTTGTCGAATCGTTTTTGTAAATATTTGCATATATGTATAATCTGAAATCTAGAACACGTGCATCTAAATATAATACAAATGACACTACTTGACTGAAAAAGCTTTGTGGTTCACTGGTCAAGTGCTCAGCTAGCGTGGAATTTTGCCCGAGTTCCAAGCGCAGTATCATCTTATACTTTTAGTTTTTTCATAAGCTCCTGCCTTTGTCTAAAAAATTAATGTTGCTAGTAATGTTCGAACTCCCGAATTCCTATCTACTTAGGACAAAATAAACCAAGTTAACTAAGACTCAGTTTGGAATTTTGGATAAATTGTTAGAAAATAACTTCCTTATTAGTCGCAACTGGATTACATAAGCTCAAAGTGATGGTTATTTACTTGAATTATATTTTATTAATTAATATGATTTGAATTTTTTTTATTATTAATACAACATTGTTATAGCAATTTATTCAATTATTAATTTTTTCAAATATCGACACCACTTACGAAAATTCCTGCTTATGACACTATAGATATGGGCAAATGTGTCACTTTGTGGAGACAACATATCACAATCCATGACATGAACTAACAGATACAAGAACGGCAGCAAATACTTTTGGTTGTCTTTGACCAAAATTGGTACACAATACATGAACAGAGCTATCTCCACTCGGACCAAGATAGAATTTTTACTTATTCAAATAAAAATTAGGTGAAACAGGGTCAGGAATAACAAATCTCTTTATAATAAATAAATTCATTTAGCATGTTTGTTATTATGGTAATTCACGAAGGATCGAGCTAATGACGTATACGATACACAAATTCTCGTTTTACACATGAAAAATGTTTTTTTTTTTGCTAGTAATGTTAGATAACAATCACTAGCCCTTACTAAATGTTGTTTTTATCGTTGTCTTTGAGGGTGTGAAATAGGCGGGTTAAAATGAGCTGAGTTCTTAAGTTGACCCGTCCAAAAGTACTTGAGCTGTAATGGGTTAAAAAGCGGATCATAACCGAACCCACCCAATTGTTATTAGTACTAAGTTTTAATCTTTTCATTTGTTTTTGATATTTTTTTTTAAAGTACCTAATAAAATATATTTTTTCTTTACATTGGCTATATAAAACATATCAAATAAATAAAAAATATCTTTTTGAAAATATTTTGACAAAATTTCTCATGATCAATTTGAGACATATTTTGGCCTAATTTTTAGATGGGTTGAAATAAAAAAGGAGCGGTTCCCAATCCCAAACTTGTAACGGTTGAGCGATCATGCTTTTATGGACCAATTTAGACACGGTTAAAAAAAAAAGAAGTGAAATCTTTTTCATAATTTTCAAATTAAGTTCTTGATCCTCAGCACAAAGAAATAATATTTGCAAAAAAATATATATATATATATAAAAAAAAAAAAACTTTTCTCCAAATTTTATTTTCACATAGGATGCGAAATGTTATTGAGCGACAGAATACAACAAAAAGCAGAGTGCATTTGGCGCTATTAATACTGACAACGTGGACAGCTGGCATTACGAAAGCAAATGGGCCTCGGTCGCTTATTAGTGGGCCCATGGGCTCGGCCCACAACTGCAGTTCCTCCACACTCCACTGTAATTGACAGTAAGCAACAAAATAAAAAAAGCGCATGCTACAGTAGCATAAACCGCTCTTTCAAGGGTTTTGTGTGTTTTCCATTGAAACATTTCTCTAAAAATGGCGAATCCAAGGTGTTATTTGGACATAAGTATTGGTGGAGAACTTGAAGGAAGAATGGTCATTGAACTTTACAAAGACATTGTTCCTAAAACTGTTGAAAATTTTAGAGCTCTTTGTACTGGTGAAAAAGGCATTGGACCTCACACTGGTGTTCCTCTCCATTACAAGGTCCTTATTTTTCTCTTTTTCCATTTTCCTAAGTGTAAATGCTTATTTGTAGTTTTTGTTCCTATTTGTAATCTTTGTTTATGGCATGTTGCATGTGTTCGTATTGTCCGGGTTGATGTTGGTTAGACTTCAAACTATTTTACTTAATTTTGTTTTTCCATTTTCCTACGCGTAAATCAACAAATGTTTAGGCATTTGTTGTTTTTTTTTTTTCCCCCTTAACGCGCAAATAAGTGAGTTTTGTAGAATGAAATGGGCCTAATAGAGGAATGTATATGGACATATTGATGATTCATGCAGTGGAATCCCAACTAGTTTGGAATTGAGGCTTATTTTGTAGATTTGTTGTAGTAGTTGTTGTTTTTGTTGGGTGTATTTTAGTTTTTCTTTGTTCCTAATTTTTTAGTTTCCTATTTGTAATCTATGTTTATGTTGTCTATGTTGATGAGTCAGATTAGGGCATGCTGCGTGTCCATATTGTCCGAGTTTATGTTGGTTAGACATTAATACTAATTTACTTGAAAATAGCAGTATGTGTCACTCTGTTTGATATTTATGAATCGTGTGTGCGTACACTCTACTCTCCCCAGACCCCACCCGTGAGGTTAAACTGGTAATGTGTTTGTTGCTGTTGTTTCTCCGTGTTATTTTATAGTTGCACAAGGAATTAGTGTATATGAATTTATTATTAAGCTTAGGGAAAGAATAAAGGAAAATGGGGCTCATCCCACAACTTCATGGATTGTTAATCAACATTCTCAGCTACCAAGAAAATGTGTGTGTCTTTGTGTGTGTGTATATATATATATATGAAAAAGGAGGAAAGAAAGACTTCTAAAGCAACTGTCTTTGTTACTTCATCCTTTATCCTATTTAAATCTATTTTTTTTCAGTGGCCCAATAATTTGATTCTTTGCATGTGAATTTCCATTTTAACCTTTACCTCTAGCTTTTTAGTTACATTCATTGTATTGTTGTTTGCTATGCAGGGTTCTTGCTTTCATCATGTCGTCAGAGGCTTTATGTTACAAGGCGGGGATATATCTGCTGGAAACGGAACTGGTGGGGAATCAATTTATGGCTTGACATTTGAAGATGAAAATTTAAAACTTAAACATGAAAGAAAAGGGATGCTTTCTATGGCTAATTCTGGTCCAAATACAAATGGGTCTCAATTTTTCATCACCGCTTCTCAAGCACATATTCTAGATGGAAAGAATATTGTGTTTGGAAGAGTAATCAGGGGTTTGGGGATGATTCGTGCAATTGAACATGGTAAAACAAGTGAAGATGGTTTTCCTGCTCTTCCTGTGACAATAGAGGATTGTGGAGAAATTCCAGAGGGAGCAGATGATGGCACGATTAACTTCTTTAAAGACGGTGACACTTACCCTGATTGGCCAATAGATCTTGACGTGAAACCAGATGAAGTTGCTTGGTGGATAAATGCTGTTGACTCTATCAAAGGCTTTGGCAATGAACATTACAAGGTATTAGTTTAATGGGTGTTTCCTGTTTGTTTCAAGTATACCTTGTCTTGTTGTATAAGTTCACACAGATATGTTTTCAAAACTAGCTTGATTGATAGCCTGTTCTTATCAAAAAATAAGATCTCCTGCAGAACATAACTAAATAAAATATGAGAGAGAGAGAGAGCACTCAATGTAACACCATTTCTTCTCTACTTTTGTGTAGTCTTTTATCCATGGGCTAAGACTTAGACGCTCATTTTGTCTATTTCAAAATGAGATTGTATGTCACCTTCATATTTGTCATTGACAGAAGGAAGACTATAAGATGGCTATCAAAAAGTACAGGAAGGCTGTTCGTTATACTGACTTGTGCTGGGATAAGGAAGACATTGATGAAGGTGAACTTTCTAATTGCAGCTATAAATGACTGTCTGATTTGCTGTGCTTCTATCATTTAGAGCTTCTCATAACTAGCACATCTGTCTGATGGAATTATTTGCCTCATTCTACAGCAAAAAGCGAGTATTTGAGGAAGACAAAGTCCCAGATACTTGCAAATAGTTCTGTAAGTAACCTAAATTCTCTTGCAACTATTTGGTATTACATAATGATTTTCTTGTTGTTAGAATCTTGTAGGCCTTAGTAGGACTTCAGTTACATAAAGTAAGAACTAGTCTTTTCTCTGAGCTTTATGGTGAGATGTAGAACATATCCTGAGGATATAACTTTCCTGAAGAAATCAGCTTTGTTAATATTACTTCCATATAAATATATAAAAAGCAGCTTTGTTTTAGTCTATATGCATTGAAGAACATCAAATATTTCTATTAGTTAGTTAGATGTCTTTGAGATGCCTTCAACTTCTTCTTTTTTTCTTTCTGTGATGCCTTCAACTTCTTCATTGTTGATCTTAAGTACTATGGTCTTTTTAACATCTTGAATTTCACTTACCATGTATATTCAGACTGATTAATCATAAATATTTAGACTTTGTTCTTGATTCTTGACTATGTAGCATATGCTTTCGTCTTGCTCAGCTAATTCATGTTCACATTCTTGTTCAGGCCTGTAAACTGAAGTTAGGAGATCTAACTGGAGCATTGTTGGATGCTGATGCTGCAATTTATGATGGAGAAGACAATGTCAAAGCTTTTTACCGCCAAGGCCAGGTTGGAGTTTTGAGTTATGAAATATAGTCGCAGTGGCTAGATTTCCCGAAGGAAAGAAACCATGACTTGATTTGTAAATGGAAAGAGAATAGCGAGTAGTATATAACATGATAAGGAGCGCCTTTTAACATCATTCTCCTCAATGTTCTTGGACTTAGAAGTCTAAATGTAATGAATTAACTTTCAATGTACCTTCCAATCTTCATCTTCCATAGGCTAAACAAACTCCATTTTCCTTTGCCTTCTATTTCTTCCTAGTTGGAATTGATTTTTTTCTTTCATGATGAAGGTGATTAGGCTTCACTAGGATATGAGCTTTGTACCATAAGTCCCTTTCTCAAGCTTGTCTCGCATTTTGTTTGTTCCTTTTAGTGTTGGAATATCACTTTGCTATGTATATTTAATACGGTTAGATATCAGAGCATAATTAGTACATTCCCTGCTGTGAACTGCCAAACATAAGTACAGCTTCTGTCAACTCCATGTTCTGCATCCTCTTCTAGTCCATTGAACAGAAGTTAGGCTTGCCGTGAAACTTTAATTTTACGACAAATTTGGCATAAATCAATCTGAGCTTCGACACCTGCTAATCCTCATTAAACAGCTCATAGCAATATATCTGTTATATTCTTCTAATCCCACTGGAGATATAAACGCTAGGTGATTTCTTCCCATCTGTTCGAGCCTTGGTAGACAGAGTTACCAGTACATGTGTTGTTTGGAGGTAACAGGTACCTTGTGGAATTTGTTGAGGTGCGCGCAAGCTGGCCTGGACACCACAGTTATCGTAAAAAAAATCTCTTATGTTTCTTTCTACTGCTTGCCTTACTCAATGGTGTAGGATTACTGATTCATTTCTACGTTAATGTCTTCTTACTTTAATGTACGGGGTATTATACATATCCAAAACTTTGAACCGTCATTTGCTCTATTTCAGGCATATCTGGCAATGAATGCTATAGATGCAGCAGCTGAAAGTTTTAAGAAGGCACTGCAGTTAGAGCCAAACAATGGTTAGTGATGTACAATTTCATCTTTGACAATTTAAGGGAAAGAACTCTGGCAAACGTTGAAGTATAAATAGTATATTTTGCTGCTATGGTTAATACATGTGTTGCCGTTCCTTTTTTCACTTTCTTCTGTATTACTTCTTGGCTACCTGTGCATCTATATATTTTAAGTTGTGTTATTCGATGATTCTCTCAGGAGCCAAACAAGGTTGCAGTCTTTAGCTGTGAATCTCAGGCTTAGTAACTTGGATATCCAAACTTGCATATAGAAGTCCTTTATGTCTGGCAATTAAACTTTTAATCCATAAAAGGAGAAGTAGGAGTTGAAAAAGTGTGTGTTAGATACTGTTTTGCCTAAACTGAGTATATAAATACCTCAGAGATACTCAGTTTTCACATTATACTCTGTTTGACTGGTTATATTTTGTACAAATAAAGGAAATAAATATCTTTCGCCTCTGGTCTTGGTATACATCCTTGAGTATCAGCCCCGAGAAAGTGTCATCTTATTTCTTATATTTTCACTTTCAGGTGGGATAAAGAAGGAGCTCGCTGCTGCAATGAAGAAGGTTAGTCATTATCAGATCAAAATATTTGATGCAACATCTTCACTTCCTTTTGCAATTTCAAGTATGTAAACACAATACATGTTTTCTAATTTTTAACAATTATAACAGATTACTTATAAACTAGACCAGGAGAAGAAGGGTTATGCTAAAATGTTTCAGTAAAATTTCCAATGGTATGCTGAATTCTTTCCTCAAACCTCAACCTGCAATCATTTTTCAATCAGTTATCCAAAATTTATGATGCTCTGAGATATC
The DNA here is from genome assembly GCF_019175385.1 of Lycium barbarum. Taxonomy (NCBI): domain Eukaryota; kingdom Viridiplantae; phylum Streptophyta; class Magnoliopsida; order Solanales; family Solanaceae; genus Lycium; species Lycium barbarum. Next base: position 99,192,513 of record NC_083348.1, on the reverse strand, counting down.
AAATGCAGGCTGTTAGTAATACTTGTTAGTTGAATCTTTTGGCACAGATCACAATAGACATATAGTGGTGCAGGTTTACATCCTGGCCTCAAACAAGCTAGAATCAGGTATTTGGCTCTGATGTGCTACCTGCAATTAACAAATTTGTTTTACCATTACTACTGCTGGTGCTCCCACTTCATCTTCTTTCTCTCTATTTTAGGCTATCACATCCATCTGTCAGTTTTTTGTATATCCTTCAATCTCATTGATCTTTTTTTTCTCTTGAATTTTGAGTTCTTGCAGGGTTTTTTCTCAACTTCTCATGGAGTACAAAAACTAACTATGGTGAATCAAAGTTTGAGCTGATTTTTGACTTGACTTCTAATTCTGCTAGTGGGAGTTCTTTTGTTGAATACGAAATATATAGGACTGAATATACCTCAACGTGTTTTGTACAGAAAGGAAAGGCAATTTAATGCAGGAAAAAAAGTATCTTTCCGTTCTAATATATATGGATGTTTGGATTACCCAACTTAGTTACATGTGGCTTCAGCAAAAGCTCTTTGTCTCAGCTTACTTGAATTTTTTTTTAACCTTTTGATGAGCAAATATATCTCTAGTACACAGTCAGTTTCCTGGGTAATTTTTTCTCACGCTTAAATTTGGAACATTACTCTTATTTGCATTCACTTTATATCTTGCTATGGATTTACTAGGAGCTGTAATTCAATTGTGCATGAATCTGTTCTTCCTTGAGGTTATGTATCAATTGGCACTTTACTATAAAAGGGCAGTGCACTAAGCTCTTGCTTTGCGGGCCAGAGCAGATAGAGCATATTATGGCACGGTTCGAAAAATTAGTTATTGCAGCGAGGTCTATGATAGAATTGATAGGAGCTTATGAAAAAAAAAAGGGGCTAAATTACATAACTTTTATTTTCCTCCTTGGAGGGTTTATTTTGATATTACAACATGGCATACTATTTAGGAGCTTAACTATTGGAGGTAAAAGAATATTTTTATAAATTGTTTGTCTTTTATTCATTGAATGAATTGTGTTAAATTCTAAGAGTATTTCCCAAGTGAGGGTGAAGTGTGAAAGCACTTTCTTAGTTGTCCATTCGGAGCTTCTTTTCCTCTGAAAGCAACTGAGCAAAGCGGACTATAGCAGCTTCATTGGTGCCTTCCCCAACAACTGGTTCGTATCGGCCTGTTTCTAAGTTGACCCTCGACACTGGCTTCTTCAATAGGTCATTACCAATCTGTATAAGTGTCTCCATGTTTTTTGTGGTTGCAATATCCATTGATGCAGCCTCCCCGGTCAAATTATCATCCTGAACCAATCAAAAAATAAAATAAAATTGTAGTTGATTTCTTTTCATCGTGTATATTGAATAAACTTTCCTTGCGGGTTGAATATACAAATACTAAGAAAAGTCGAGTCATTGTTACCTGGATCCTGATGTAATTCTTCTCACTGCCAAAGGTCTGAAACATGGTGGAAACGTGTATATCTACCATATCAGCACTTGCATCACCATAAACATCTATCAATGGGGTGGCACCATTGTTGAACACCCAGCCTAGCATTCCCCATCTGGAAGCCATTGTAGCGTTATACTTCTCTTCGTGCTTGCCTGTACCCGTGCCCAATGACAGAACCAACATTTTCTTGCAGTCCATATTTTCCATATCCTCGTATTGGAAGTTGCCCGTCATGATTTGTTTTGAAACGTGTGTTATTGCCATTAAGGTCTAAGATAGAGAAAAAATTGGATGTCAATACTAATAATATTTTATAAACAGTAAGATATAAATTTAACTTTTGTACTGACAATATGATTAATTTGCTAAATATAACGGCTACTCACTGGATTATTTGCTGCTACACCTCCATCGACAAGATCAAATGTACGTATTTTACCCTCAGCATCCTTGGTCTCAAAATAATGCACTGGGAAATAAGTGGGTGCGGCTGAGGTACTAAGGCAAATGTCTGACAATTGCGCATTCTTAGAGATATTTGCTTTTGCCTGTTGACAAATCAATTTGAATAAATTATATAGGATATTCCATCATGTTCTTTCAGCAGAACATATGATATTTAGATTAAACATTATTGTTCGGTTAAGGGTAGAGAAATTTACATCAGCAGTACTGAAGATAATTGGTTGAAGGCGTTTGATATCAAAAGTTGGTATGACTGTATTAGTCAACGTTTGCTTCATTGTAAGATTGCCTAATATTGAGTTGATTATTGTTCTCAAGTACTCGCCATCATACTTTGGCCCTCCAAACAAATTTGTGATCCTCCTCACGAAGCTGTTACGCCTGAATAATAAAAATACTAGCCTCTTCAGTATTAAGCAAAATAAAAAGGGAAAAAATAACTCTGGTTTATTCACTGTTTTAACCTGCTTTGAGGAAAAATTTGAGGGCCATGCTCCATGTAGAAATTGGAAATGTCTTTTGCTTGATATAAAGGACGGTTATCCTTGTTAGGAGCAGTAAGCATAGTGGTTACTAATCCACCTGTACTTGTTCCTGCTATCACATCAAAATAATCTGCAAGTCTTGCATTTGGTCCATCAAGTTCCTAGCATACATAGATAAGTTCATGAGAGAAGAAAGTAATCTACTACTTACTTACTTTGTTTTATAAGGCACCGCTTGGTATAGCTGGTTGGTGCAAAAATTGTTGCTATGTTTTGTAGCACTAGACGGGTGTAATAGCATTTGACTTCATTACTTTTGTCAGGATTAGATTCTTGGAAAGGAAATTCAAAACAAAGAAAGGGAGGGATAAAACTCACATTTTACTACGACTTCCGTATCTTTTGGCAGATTATTTTAGTTGATCGTGCATAACTACAAACTATATTAGGTATGGACTAGAAAATATAATACTTATAAAGAAATGTTAGTTCTTCCCAAAATTCAACTTTCATCAATTGAAAATAAATGATATTCCTTCAGTATAATTTATTCGGTAGCAATTTTTAGTATGATTTTGCTTTCCAATGATATACGTAATAGATATCAGTTACCATTCATGAGTTTGCATTCCTCTAACTTTAGTGTTACTCGCACAATACGCACATAGTCTAATAATATTTATGTCGTTTTAAATATTTATACCGATTAGCATGGGATACACGTGCAACACACGTGATCAGAGATTAATATATTTAAAAACTCTTTAACTTGAATTCTCTCATTTATCCAGGAAAATTGTAACCCAACAATGCCTAGACCCTATATATATATATATTCAGAAATCTATTAAATATTTGACTAAACTTAATTACATTATAATATTAATTTCAGGTTGTTGTAGAAACTCTTAAATTGAATCTGCCTCTGTGTTTACCCTTTTATAGGCATAAATTGTCATGATATGTTTAAGTCACAAAGTTTAAGTGTACTTTTGGTATGTGAAAAATGTGTCTTTTTAAAAAAAAAAAAAATCTTAATGTCCAGTTGAATACCGCTATATACAATAAAATGGACGAAGTATATAGTATAGATAATTGATAATAAATACCTGAAGTTTGGATTCAAGGAAGGCAAGAAGGGTGCCGGGAATAATTCCTCTAATACCACCTCCATCGACACTCAAAACTGTTACCATCTTTCCTTTGGTAGCAGCAGAAGCCATTAATGGAGGTTGTAAAACCTGAAGGGTAACTAACAAAGCCATTGCTGCAGCTATAATAACCATCCTCCCCATGTTGATTTACCAAACAAAAAAGTTTACTGTGTGTATTTTTTGGTATAATTGGGGGAGAGAGGGAGAATGGTTTAAGTTATGTTAAAAGAAGAAAGCTAAAACTTAGTGATTCGTCTCTTTGTAGGAGGCAAGTATTTATAATAGCCCATTGCCTCTCTTGGATGCGTAATATTTGCCAAGTGACTTAATCAAAGTCTTTCCTCATGTCCTGACTTTGAATGAGCACTTTTATTTCACATGTAATTTTATCCGGTTTTGGCTTTATTTTTTTTATTTTTTTTCCTTTATGTAAGGAGTCTCTTATCTCATCCTCGTTTATGGACTTTTGGGTAATTTTAAAATGTGAAATTTCATCCTCGTTTATGTCGTTGTATTACTTTTATCTCTTGGTTGTACTTATGCTTGTAATATACTCTTGCCATTCAATTCTGATTGTTAAGTATGCCTAAAGTACTTTTTTTTTTCTTTTATTTGATCACTTTAACCAATTGCAATTATAATTATTTTCCAAACTAATTGGAATACTAGTAATAGAAACTGAGTAATTTTGTCGTTATAAAAATAGTTTAGTATTTTTAGTACAATAAATTAAAATCTAAGTAGCAATCTATGAAATTAATCTCATAAAGGTGCACTGTAACAATAAGCATATAAACTAATTTAGCAAGCTCAAATCACTAAAGTCTTGTTTACCTAAACAACTCTTCTTTAAATTATTTTCCACCAACTACTTAAGAGTTCTTTCCAATAGTATCAAACTGTATTATTGTGGTGATAACGACAAATTACAGGTTGGTAAACGAGTCTCTTTTGGAAAGTTAGTTGCAGTTCACATATCCACTTAATTATTCCTTTTGCTTTGTAATAGTTGGAAATCCCACTTATTTCCTTTACTTTGTAAATCAACAATGTATATTAATACTACAGTGTGGTCATTAATGGGAATAAATTCGTAGTAATTAATTATATCCATCTTAAATAAAATATAGAGCATGGTCACCTGAGCATTTTTTTTAATCCAAAATCAGTTCGACTCTTCGTCTTAGTAGTACAACAACCCCATGGTCTAACTTTTCATTCATTCCACGCGTCAAACGAGAAAAAAATGGGATCAGAAACTTCCAAACAAGTGCCAGCCTCCTAACTTGAAACAAAGAGAATGGACCAATTGAAATATGGAAAGACCCCAGAATTTTGATTACTCCCTACGTCTCATAATAAGTATCATCTTAATAAAAAATATGCATATTAAAAAATCAATAATGTAATATAAAATTTACTAAATTACTTCTATATAATAAAAATAAATTATTTTTTCCTCTTGATTAGAGCATGCACATGTAGTAATCCTTTTAATATTAAAAATCTAATAAAATTAAGTTATTATGTGGCTTTTCTAATCATTATTTAGATATTACTTCAACTTGTCTTTTTTTGTCTAAGCGTAAAAAAAATTAGCTAATTTATATCTTATTTTTTTATTAAGATGACATTTATTATGAGACGGAGGGATTATTTGATCTTGCGCTCTGACTGCTTACAAATTACGCGTGTATATAATTGAGAAAATGTTGAATTCTTGATTATTCAATATTTAGACCAGCAAAAATTGTCAGGTCCTCTTTAAGAGTAAGATAATTCGTACTCTCTTTCTATATATTTTATTTGCTGGACATATCCAATGATAAAACGAAGCCATCGACGCTTTTTCCTCTTTTTCATTTTCCTTTTTTGTCCTTTTCTTTTTTCTATTCTCTTATTGTTTGTTCTTATCTAGAATCTATTAGCTACTAGATGCCCTATGCTCAGCGCACGGACCCAATACTTTAGATTATAGTATATTTATGTATATGTAGTTGTATTTGGATAATGATAATATATATATATATATATATATATATATATATATATATATATACACGAAACATGGATTTTGTGCTCCGTATCTAAAACTTTATTATATTCGTGTTTGCTACGAAAATTTATTAATACTTTTTAAAAGAGAAGACTTGTTTAAAAGAAAACTATTTTCCTCTCTTTGAGATAAAACAATAGCAATATTTAAGCATCAGTTGATACTTTCAATTTTAATTCGATTAATTTAAAGGTGTAAAATAGTTATAATTTTTTTATCAAATTTTGATTTGGATAATTCTAATTCTAATTATTAAATTAATTTTACATGTTTAAAACGAAACAAAGTAGAAATTGATTTCTATTTAAACGAAGAAATGTTATTTTTTAAGTTTGGTAAATATTCTCGGTTTAGTTCATTTTACTTGTCATTTTGTCTTTTGCATGGTTTTTTAAGGAAACGTGAATTAGAATTATAATTTGACTAATTTACCTTATTCATTATTTGATCTCCATTTGATATTAATCTCTATTCACATTTATTAGAGTAAGAATAAAAATGAAAAATTAATTAAATTCTATCTTATTTTAAAATATAAATATTTTAAGTATATTTATTTTAATAATCATAACAAATAAATGACATGGCGGAATAGCAAATACAACAATTAAATATCTAGATTAGATCTCAGACTAATATAAGAAACGAAAGGAAATTGTATGTATTTGCCTACTAAACCTTTTGAAGAAAAACAATAATATGGAGTCCATGTTTTTTGCTGTGCAATAATTTCATTTGCTCCCACTAATGGGTTAATACGCATGTAGCAATGAATCCACTATTATTGACTTAATGGGGATACTTTGAGAATTACATAAATATTGTTTGATTTTTTAATATATGGGGTGCACGTTTTTTTTTTTTTTTTTTTTTTTGACATTGCTTGTTTTTTTTTAATATGGGGTCCACCTTTTTTGTGAGTTTGGAGAGGATGGGATCCACTTTTTTTATGAGTTTGGAGAGGGTAGGGTCCACTTTTTTCCTTTTTTTTTTAAACTATATAGAAGCATTTTTTTTAAGAATGACTGACGACGAAACATGGGTAAACCGATGCTTCTATATAGTAGAAAAATAAAAATATAATAAAATATTTCTATCTACTTTTTAAAAGAGTTGGTAATATAAAGTATAAAATGTTATTTTTTTTTTGCCCTTAAATAAAAAAGTGGGTGGGACCACAAAGGATTTTTTTGCCCTTAAATAAAAAAGTGGGACCAACGGACGGACGACGATCTTGCTTATAAACCGGCTCTTCTATATAGTAGTAAAGTAATATATATATATATTGTTCAAAACACGATTAATATAACATTGTAGTTTGTGCTCCATATCCAAAACTTTATTATATTAGTGTTTGCTACGAATACAAAGTTGGCAAAAATTTGTTAATAGACTTATTTAAAAGGAAACCATTTTCCACTTTTTGAGATAAAACAATAGTAATATTTAAGCATCAGTTGATACTTTGAATTTTAATTCGATTAATTTAAAGGTGTAAAATATTCTATTGTTAATGTATGTAGATTGGGCCTAAACAATACCTATTATTTTTTATCAAATTTTGATTTGGATAATTCTAATTCAAATTATTATATTAATTTTACATGTTTAAAATGAAACAAAGTAGAAATTTGATTTTCTATTTAAATGAAGAACTACTATTTTTAAATTTTTGGTAAATATTTTTGGTTTAACTCATTTTACTTGTCATGTTTTCTTTTGCACGGTTTTTTAAGGAAACGTCAATTGGAATTATAATTTCACTAATTTACCTTATTAATTATTTGATCTCCATTTAATATTATTTTTTCTTTTATGACATTAATTTCTTTTCACATTTATTAGAGTAAGGAAAAAATAAAAAAGTAATTAAATTCTATCTTATTTTAATATATATATAAGTATTTTAAGTATGTTGTTGTACAATAATTTCATTTGCTCCCACTAATGGATTGATACGCATGCGGCAATGAATCCATCATTATTGATTTAATGAGATACTTTGGAAATTACATAAATATTGTTTGATTTTTTAATATGAGATACACTTTTTTTTTTTACATTGTTTATTTTTTTAATATGGAATTCTTTTTTTTTATATTGCTTGATTTTGTTAATATGGGGTCCACTTTTTTTTCCGTGAGTTTGGAGATGGTGGGTTCCACTTTTTTTTAAAAAATTGGTTGGTGTTTAGTTGGGGCCCACACTTTTTTTTTAGTGGAAAACGGACGACGAAGCATGGGTGCAATCCCATGCTTCTATATAGTTTAAATTTTGCGCTGCTGTTAAATCTCCCGTTTGGCTAAATTTTTAAAAGAGAAAAGACATCATTTGACCCTTGAACTTGGCACGAAAACTCTGTTTGACAACTAAACTTAACTTGTATTTATTTACCCCCCTTAACAACTTTCATCTAAATTAAATACAACCTCAAATGCTGATGTGGCAAAAAAAAAAGTAAAAAAAAAATTAAGAGAGTGAAAAATATAAAAAGGTGGGCCAACTGATATATATATATACTAGTTTCATCAGGCCCGTGCTAAGCCCGGGCCCAAACTCATGATGTAAAAGCAGACATTTTAATTAAAGAAATATAATTTGTGTTACACTTTTTACTGTATAATAATAAAATTTCAAATAAGTAAATTTGTAATATATAAAAGCAAGACTTTCAATTCAATCCTTTTAACATTTTAACTTTCATTGTTGAAACTATTTACTTCAATCAATCCGATTAGGAATCAGGCTTTGAAGTTTCTGTGTTTTGAATTCTAATCTTTTCAAGTTATTCGGTTCTATATTAACAATCAATACATCACCGATGAATTTTTAAGACAAACATAGAGTTTTAATCAAAGTTGCCAGATCTGATCAAACTCGCCGACTCCCTAACTTTGCCCTGCTTCAAACTCATTTTGTGCTTATCTTAAACCCATTTATGATTTTAATGATGTATTTTATTCTCACCTGTATTAGCAAGTACTCATCCTTTCTCTAGAATCATCTAACATAATAAATTCTTTCAATAACTCTGAATTTATACTACAATATTTATTACTTTAGTTTTGAGTTTTACACAAATTAACCTAATGGTCTTACAAGAATATTAATAAATAATAATTAAAGTAAATAAAGTAAAATATTTTAAAACTATAACTAAAAATAATTTTAGGACTTTATAAGCACGTATGAGCTCACTAAAGACACAAAATATGGAAAGTTTAAAGATAAAAAATATAGTAAGACCCAATAAATGCTACAGTTGTTAAAAAAAAAAAAAATTGGCTCCAAAGTTGCTTAAACTTAACCGGAATGTATAGGACAAATAATAAACTACCCCCGCCTAAAAATATTTGTCACATTTCATTTTTTGAAAGGTAATTTGACTAATTTTTAGAGCTAAATTGAATTAGATTAATTTAATATTTTAAAATTAAAATTGAGATATTCGAGAATTACATGGAAATAGTATCAATATAGTGGTTTAAAAAAAAGATATATTGATTAAAATTTATGTAACTTGACCATCGATAAGTGAAACGTGACAAATATTTTGAGATGAAAGTGTAAAAAATATCTAAGGAGCTAAAAAAACAATAATCACAAATAGGTACTACTCCAATATTGACCGATTACAAAGCCACATGTGAAAATGTCTTGAGAAAGGGAGTGGTAGCAAAAGTAAAAAAATTGCAGGGGAAAAGCAAGCAACAACCACGTGACAGCTTAATCCCCAAGAATTGTGGAGTCAAATAGTTCAACTTTCACAAAATAATGTACAACAACAAATGCATAACTAAATTCCAATTCTAGCCAAATGCAAATCCTTGTAGTTAGCAAATAACCCAACCAAATGGTTGAGATGTAATCAGGGACGACAAAACCCATTTGATTCTCCCTTACTATATATATAGTAATATATTATTATATAATTAAAAAATAAAATCAAAATGCACCCCCACCCCCACCCGCTCCTTTCCACCCCACCCCACAGCCCCGGCCCTCTTCTTCACCAAACAACCCCGCCCCCACCACCATCTTCTTCTTCACAACCCCCCACCCCACCCCACAGCCTCGCGCCCTCTTCTTCACCCCACAGCCCCGTCCCCACCACCTTCTTCTTCTTCACGGCCCCTCACCCCACGCCACAGCCCCTCCCCCACCACCTTCGTCTTCTTCACAACCCCCACCCCACGCCACAGCCCCGCCCCCACCACCTTCCTCCTCCTTTTTCTTCTTCACAAATTCCTCTTTCTCTCTATATTCTCATCATTCTTTTCTTACCATTTTCACCATTTTTCGGTTTCTTGATTTTGATTTTTGTTTTCTTTCAAAAATAAAGTTATGGAATAATGATTATGGAAGAAATGGGGTTGCTAATAATAATATCCAACAATAACAACCAAAATAATCAATTTGGTTGAATTTGAGAAGGAATGAGATGAAATTTGGTGGGGTGATTGGATGAGGAGAAAGAAGAAGAAAGAGAAAAATAAAAAATGAAGGGTTGGTAATTTTTGACATGGCAATGACGTGGTGAGGATGACGAACTGAGCTATGTTCAATCATGGCGGCGTCGGCGGCGGTGCTGCGGCGGATGCAGTGGCGGCGGCAGCGGGAGGGTTGAGGAGAAAGAAGAAGAAAGAGAAAAAATAATAAAAGAAAAACAAAAAATGAAGGGTTAGTAATTTTTGACATGACAATGACGTGACAATGACATGACAACGATGTGGCAATGACATGGCGCGAGTGTAATACACCTTCCATTGTGAGAGTGGTATTATTTTTTCAGGGTGGTAAATAATTGAAATGAAAGCTGTTAAGGGGGGTACAAGTTAAGTTTAGTTGTCAAACTGAGTTTTCGTGTCAAGTTCAAAAGTCAAATGATGTCTTTTCTCTTTTTAAAAATAACTTATTTTAAAAAATATTTTTTCTAAAAGTACTTTTTAAAAAAATACTTTTGGCTAAAAGCAATTTGTGTTTGACCAATTAATTTAAAAAGTACTTTTGAACAATAATTAATCTTTGGTCAAGCTTTAAACAGTGCTTCTTTGTATATTTTTGTTAAAAGTACTTTTCAAAAAAGTATTTTTTGGGCAAAAATTATTTTTTTTAACTTTTGAAAAACTGCTTCTGCTATTCCGCAAAGCACTTATTTTCTCCCAAAAGCTTGACTCACCTCGCTTTTCTTAAAATAAGCACTTATTGTAAAAATAAGTACTTTTGGGGGGAAAATAAGCTTAGCCAAACAGGCTATTAATAAGGGTTTTACAGATTTTTTAAAATTTAGCCAGCAGTTAAAAAATACTCCCTCTGTTTCAATTTGTTTGAACCTATTTCCTTTTTAGTCCGTGCCAAAATAAATGACCTCTTTTCTAATTTGGAAACAAATTCACTTTATGAATGATTTACAGCCACATAAATTTTCAAGACTTATTTTGAACCATAAGTTTTAAAAGTCTTCCCTTTTTTTTAAATATTGTGCCCAGTCAAATGGGTTCGTATAAATTGAAACGGAGGGAGTAAATATTCACTTCTCTTCTTCTGTGCTTCTTATATGTCTTCTTATTCTTTACACAAACAAGAAAGAAAGTGACTGCACATACAATGTTTCAATCCAAACTTAACTTCAAGTACTTTCAATTTTAGGACAGGTAAATCAATAGCAATTGAAATTTCAGGACGGTTCCTGATATTCAAACTTCACAATCCAATTTTTCTGGATGATATGTCCGAATATGACAAGCTTTCATATTTGTCATACTCAAATTATATTATACAGATAATACAAAATTAACATTTAGTTTGAACTGAAAAAACTGAACTTCAAGACATTAAAACTGAAAATCCTAAAGTTTAAAGTGAAAAAACACTACTTAATAATATAGTGTCCTGAAAATTTGAACTGAAAAAATTGCATACAAATACACAGCGTCCTGCAATTATGAATCAAAAAATCTAATACTCTATAAGTTTTGAACTGAGTTTCAAGAAACAGTGTCCTGGAATTTGAGGAAGTAGAGAAGAAGAACAACAATTTATATTCGCCTTTTAAGTTGCAGTTACACTTTAAAGGCCAATTTGCACGAATGCCCCTATCTTGCGGTGGTCTTTAATTGTTGCCCCCTAAATCGTTTGGACTTTGATTTTTGCTCTTCGGCACTCTAAGTAACAAAAAAGTGGTCGAGAATATCTTTGATATCGAAAAAATAAAAAAAAGAAATTTGGTACAGCATAAGTTATGTAGGAATTAAGTTATTCAACATCACTTTATTTTTACAGAACTTATGCTGGGACAAGGTAGAACTTATACCACACAAGGGAAAGTTTCTATAAACTTATGCTGAGTAAATTAGTTACTACACAACTTATGTTGGATAAATTCATTTCTACAAAAGTTATGTTAGACAATTTATGAAACGTTACCTTGTGATTTTTTTTTCCGACTCTGCAGAGGATTGAACTCAAAATCTCTAATTTCGTAGACCAGCGAATAAAGGTACTTTGGATTAGGGGTGGAAGTTTGGTTCTTTGGTTCGACTATTTCGGTTTCGGTTTTTTCAATTCAATTTTTTGATATGATATTAGAGGCGATTCTATTTACACTAATTCATATTCTCAAAAGCAATAAAACATAAAATTGATAAATTGAAATCATAATTAAACAAACAGGAACATAAAACCATAACCATAATATAAGATTAGTAGGCGTTATATACATACAGTAAGAATAATTAAGAAAACACATAAATAACATACATTAATCCTAAAGACACATCCTAGTCACCTTCCTTTGATAAGAATATTATAATTGGATTTTTTGGGCTTGTTACAACTAGATTGTCTTAAACTTAATGGGCCAGGACTATTTTATTTTTTTTGGGTAATGTATTAAATTTCTATTTAAACCGAAACACCGAACTCTAAAAGCTGAACACCGAAGTTTCTGAAAACGTAAACCAAATTGAAAAAATGAATTAATTTAGTTCGGTCTGATTTTTTGATTTTCGATATTTATGCCTAGCCCTACTTTGGCTCACAAGTTTTCTTATTTGTGAAACGGGGCCAAAAATTAAAGACCAGCGATTTGAGGGATAAAAATTAAAGACCAGTCCATATGTAGGAATCCATGCAAAAAATAAAAAAACATTTTTTTTTTGCCCTGATTATCCTTCATTTGGGGTGGTCTTTAATTTTTGCCCTTCAAATTGGTGGTCTTTAATTGTTTCCCTTGGCCTAATACCGTAAGGTTCTGGGTACGAATTCCAGCTCAGTAAAAAAGAAGAAGAAATTCTTGCAATAAAACTCTGTCTTGCGAATCCAAACTTTACCTTGCGAATTTTTTAAAATTTTTTGACTGAGCGGAGGTTCGAAATCGAAACCAAAGAATTTTTAGTGAAGGCCAAAAATTAAAGACCACCAATTTGAGAGACAAAAATTAAAGACCAACCCTAGCAAAGGGAAATCCTGCAAATTGCCCTTTTTTTGCCTTAATGTAAACCTCTACTTTAAGGTTTGCAGTCACACTTTGCCTGATAAGAGAGAATTTGCTGTCAAACTCTGTTTGATAAGGTAGAATTTGCAGTCAAACTCTGCGTTGTGAATTTCAAACTCTGCCTTATGATTTTTTTTTTTAATTTTTGACTGAGCAAAGATTCAAATCCGAAATTCAAGAGTTTTATGCGAAGAGCAAAAATTAAAGACCAACACCTTTTAAGGTCAATCCGTGCAAAAATCCTCGAGCCTAGCCCAGATTAGTGTTCGATCCATTTTCATGTTACATTGGGCTAAACCAATCCACTGCCGAAGGTAACTGATTGAGCCCCTGCATTTTTCAAGCTTCCCATCAAATGGTAATTCATCAATCCTCTAATTTCATTCCTTTTTTTTCCCAATGTTTTCCGGTCAAGCGAAACTGATTTATCAGTTCGGTTCGGTTCTTACTCTTTTCAGTTTGCCGATACGTTATTTAACATTCTTCTCTTTTACATGGATCATTAATAATCATTCATTTCAATTGTAGTTTAAAATTTGATCCGTCGGTTATTTTGTTTCCGAAAAAACTTCGGCTTTGTTTTCTAAAGAGAGCAAATAACGGTAACCGAGCCACATTTTTTTTTTAATTCGGTTTGTTTTGGTTCATTTTTTTTTTTTTTTTTTTGTTAGCAACATTGCTAACATTCTTCTATTGCATGGATGTGGAATTGTTGATGAATTCTTAGCTTTGTGCATTGATCAGCCGGTTCAGTTTTGAATTTACATTTTCTTCTTCAATTTTATTTTTTTATTTTTTATTCTTATTTGTAGGGCTGGACATAAATTACCAAAACCCGAATTACCGAACCGCTTATTTCGATAATTCGGTATTCGATATAGTATTCGGAGTAAAAATTTAAAATTACGGTATTCGGGATTGAGTTCGGTACGAGATATTAGTACTGTTTGGTATTCGGTATTTCCCGAATACCGAATTATTTAGTAATACTATGGGGTTTCTTCATCTTTTTCCTCCCATTCCCTGCTCTTCTTCACTTCTTTTTTCCCTTTGTTCAACTTGTCCCAAAACTATACTTCTTCAACTTAAATATGAAAGAGACAGACATTTAGAATTATATGCATTTGCTTTTTCGGGAGCTATGAACCATAAATATTTCTCTCTATTCTTCTCTTTTTCAGTTTTTTTTTTTTTGCTTTCTAAGAAAATTATATCTAGCACACATAATGTTTAGCTGCCCAAAATTTTTGCAATTCCATTAGTTTGTCACCTAATTTCAAATACACAATAGGTGAAAGATGGGTTTGCATTCATGGCCTCTGAAGTAAATGATAATATCTTATTATTAATATTTGCTTTCTTAAATGGTAAATCCCGAATACGAATTTACCGAACCGAATTTTGATTACCGAACCGAATCAAACTTTTACGGTTCGGTATTTGATATCTACTTTCAATTATCGATTATCGAATTATCGAACCTGAACCCGAACTTTAAAAATACCGAATCGGATCCCGCATGTCCACTCCTGTTATTTGTAGATGACACGCATAAAAATAATATATGTGCGGTTCGTTTTTTCGTCTTCTCAAGCCGAAGGAGATAATTTCGGGTTTGGTTTTAAGGATAAACCAAAACCGAACTCTTAAATATGATATAACTGCGGTTCGGTTTGGTTCCTCTTCTTTTCAAACAAAAAGATATAAGTTCGGTTTTTAGGATAAACCAAACCGAATTTCAATAGATAATTTCGGTTCGGTTTTAAGGACAAACCAAAACCGAACTTTTAAATATGGTAACTGTGGTTCGGTTTGGTTCCTCTTCTTCTCTAACAGAAAGAGATAGGTTCGGCTCGGTTTTAAGAATAAACCAAACCGAATTTCAATATGATAACTGCGGTTCGGTTCTGTGCTTCTCTTATCAAATCGAAATAGATAAATTCAGTTTTTTTTTTTTTTGGTTCTCTCTCAACCCGAAATACGTTGTCGAGCATCTCTTTTCTCTTTTACAATCATTGATTTGAACTCTTGGCAGGGGTGTTTAATCAGTCGTTTGATTTGGATATTTCAAAAATTTCAATTCATTTTCCAGTTTGGTTCTTCATCTCTTTGGTTCAGTTTGGAAATTTTTAGATGGGTTCTTTTCTTCACTTTTTCGTATTTCTAGATGACACACCAAACCGAACTTAAATATCATATGTGCGGTGCGGTTTGGTTTTTCCTGCTCAAAGTGAAGCAGATAACTTCGGTTCGGTTTTAAGGACAAACCAAAACCGAACTTTTAAATGTGATTAACTGTGGTTTGGTTAGGGTCCTCTTCTACTCTATCCGAGCTTTTGACCAAAATTATCCGTGTTGTAGCAGCTAAACTTTTATTACATTTTTATAATATCTCATTTGACCAAAAACATCCCATAGTTAACTTTTCCAGCCATTTCTAATGGTGCTTTCTTATCTCATGCACTTTTTTTTTTTAATTAAATTCCCACAACCTCACTATAATACGATAACTGCGATTAGATTCAATTTCAAGGACAAATCAAAACTGGACTCTTAAATGTGATAACTGCGGTTTGGTTCGGTTTCCTCTTCTTGGCGAACCGAAACATATACGTTCGGTTCGGTTTTATGGCCAAATAGAAACCGAACTCTTAAATATGATAATTGCGGTTCGGTTCAGTTGGGTTCCTCTTCTCCTCTAACCAAAGCAGGTAAGTTGGGTTCTATTCGGTTTTAAGAATAGACTAAACCGAATTTTAATACGATAACTGCAGTCGGTTCAATTTCAAGGACAAATCAAAACCGAACTCTTAAATATGATAATCACGGTTTGGTTTGGTTCCTCCTCTTCTCTAACCGAAACAGATAAGTTCGGATTGGTTGTAAGAATAAACAAACCGAATTTTAATATGATAACCGCAGTTCGGTTATCCCTGTATACCGAATACCTTGCCGAGCATTTGTTTTTCCCTCTTTTACATGGAGGTCAACTCACTATTGTTTACCCCGAATTTGGTAAATCAATTGAATTTGTACGCGGATATAGGATATGTGTTTGAATCTCGATATATTTGATGGATACAAGATTCGTATGGTTAAGATGTGAAGAAAACGATGATGCTTAGAGGACCACTGTGGATTTATACATCTACTAACATATAAGTATTATTTGTTTGAACAAGTAATAGAGATGAACACAATGATTCCGGACCAAAATCTAATATTGAGAGAGAGATTTGTATATATCTTCTAGAACAAAAATGTTGTTGATCCCAGGGAGCCCGCCCTTACAAAGGAGGGGGATGTGCTCTATTTATAGTGTGACCTCCATGGGTCTCATATGATGTGAGCTAATAAAATAATAGCAATAAGGACAACTCTGCACGGATTTGGTGGGATTAGACTGACGGCGCCGTCTGACACACGCATGGTGGGTAGTTGACCAGGACAGGACGTTACTGGCGCTTGACCCGCGTGCAACGGCCACCCGGACCAACGGCTACTCGGACCAACGGCCACACGGACCAACGGCTACTCGGACCAACGGCCACACGGACCAACGGCTACTCGGACCAACGGCACATGGACCAACGGCTACTCGGACCAACAGCCGCGAATGCTCGGGTCACCGGGCTTGGTCGTTCGAATAACGAAGAAGACAGATCAGTCGGCCCCCTCGCTTCACCGGTTTGCCTCGCATCCGGTTTTTACCGTATACAACTATGTCAATCATTGATTTGAAATCTTGGCAGGGGTGTTTGATCAGTCGGTTCTATTTGGATATTTCAGAAATTTCAGTTCATTTTCCAGTTCGGTTCTTCATCTCTTCGGTAGATAAATGTCAAGCCGCTATGTGAGTACTAAAATCATTTATTCGAGTTCTGTAAAGTTCAATTTGGTTCTTCCTCTTTTCGGTTAGCCAATACCTTAGAATTTCTTTTTCTTTTTATATGGATGTCAGTCGTCTTATGTCATACTAAAATGTTGATTTTCGAGCTTCTTGTGCCCTTCATTTGGAAAATTTGCATGTGTGTATGACAGGGTTCTGCTGCAATCTGAGTTTAAACCTCGCCTTTAACTTGTAAGATTACACTGCCTAGTCTTATACTTTAATTTGTTGTTTCAATGTCCTTAATTTCCTTCATTAACTTCTGTTAGTAAACAGTTCATAATGCAAATATTAAACTGCCATCGTAGAGCACTATCAATCGCATGAACTTTTAAGTTTGCATTTAGGTTATATTTTGTTCTTTCATTACATTGTAAGTCGACCAAATTACAATTTATTAGTTATTCCTTCTTGTGTTATCGTTTGGTGTCAAGTATTGCAATGCGCCTTCTTATTTAGCTAGAAAGTGAAAATTTAGTATATATTTGCTTTGAAATATAGGTATTCTATTTTACTTTTCACCTATTATTTTTTACATGGAAAAACTAGTGACTGACAATTGTTTTTGTTCCTTTTCCTTTGGGTTAATGAATAAAACTCATTAACTTCTGTAGATTTTGAGCGTCTTTTCACTTTGTTATCCATATTTCTAGGATTGCTGTGTGTCATGTATACTAGACGATCTATGCCCGTGCTTCGCACGGGCCCAATATTTTAGATTATAGTGTATTTATGTGTATGTAATTGTTTTTTAATAGTGATAATATATATATATATATATATATATATATATATATATATATATATATATATAATATATATATCATGTTCAAAATACGATTAATATAACATTGTAGTTTGTGCTCCGTATCTAAAATTTTATTATATTAATGTTTGCTATGAATACAAAATTGGCAAATTTATTAATATTTTTTAAAAGAGAAAACTTGTTTAAAAGGAAACTATTTTCTTCTCTTTGAGATAAAACAATAGCAATATTTAAGCATCAGTTGATACTTTCAATTTTAATTCGATTAATTTAAAGGTGTAAAATACTTATTATTTTTTATCAAAGTTTGATTTGGATAATTTTAATTCAAATTATTAAATTAATTTTACATGTTTAAAACGAAACAAAGTAGAAATTGATTTTTTATTTAAATGAAGAAATACTATTTTTTATTTTTTGGTAAATATTCTCGGTTTAGCTCATTTTACTTGTCATGTTGTCTTTTGCATGGTTTTTTAAGAAAACGTCGGATTAGAATTATAATTTGACTAATTTACCTTATTCATTATTTGATCTCCATTTGATAAATTTTTTTTACGACATTAATTTCTTTTCACATTTATTAAAGTAAGAATAAAAATAAAAAGTAATTAAATTCTATCTTACTTTAAAATATAAATATTTTAAGTATATTTATTTTAGTAAACATAAGAAATAAATGACATGGCGGAATAGCAAATATAATAGTTTAATATGTAGATTAGATCTCAGACTAATATAAAAAGAGAAAGAAAATTGTATGATTTGACTATTTAACCTTTTGAAGAAAAGCAATTTCATGGATTGACACGCACGCGGATATTTTTTTTAATATGGGGTTCACTTTTTTTTTTTTTTTTTTTGATATTGCTTGATTTTGATAATATGGAGTCCACTTTTTTTTTTTTCCCATGAGTTTGGAGATGGTGAGTTTCATTTTTTTCTTCCTTTTTTTTTATTGCTCAGTGTTATTTAGTATTTCCCCCCCCCCCCCCCCCCCCCGCCTTTTTTTTTAAGGGACAACGGACGAAAACCCATGCTTTATATAGTTTTTTTTATTTTTTTTTTATATTGCTTGGTGTTGTTTAGTATGAGGCCCACCCTTTTGGACATTATTAGTTTGCACTATTTTTATGCATATATATATATACACACACTATATTCAGAACACGATTAATATAACATTATAGTTCGTGCTCCGTATCTAAAACTTTATTATATTAGTGTTTGCTATGAATACAAAGTTTGCACTTTTTTTTTTACATTGTTTTTTTTTTTAATATGGGATTCACTTTTTTTTATATTGCTTGATTTTGTCAATATGGGATACTATGTTCAAAACACGATTAATATAACATCGTAGTTTGTGCTCTGTATCTAAAACTTTATTATATTAGTGTTTGCTACAAATACAAAGTCCGCACTCTTTTTTTGACATTGTTTGTTTTTTTAATATGGGATTCACTTTTTTATTTTTTTATTTTTTATATTACTTGATTTTGTTAATATGGAGTCCACCTTTTTTTTTCTCCGTGAGTTTGGACATGGTAGCTGTACAATAATTTCATTTGCTTCCACTAATGGGTTGATACGCATGTGGCAATAAATCCATCATTATTGATTTAATTGTTTGATTTTCTAAGCACTTTTGTATTTTAAGTATGTTGTTGTACAATAATTTCATTTGCTCCCTCTAATGGGTTGATACGCATGTGACAATGAACCCATCATTATTGATTTAATTGTTTGATTTTCTAAGCACTATTTTTTTTTTAACATTATTTGTTTTTTTAATATGGGATTCACTTTTTTTTTTTAATATTGCTTGATTTTGTTAATATGGGATCCACTTTGTTTTTCCCGTGAGTTTGGATGTGGTGAGTTCCATTTTTTTTTCTTTTTTTTTTAATTATATTACTGGTTGGTGTTAATATGGGGCCCATAATTTTTTTCATTTGCTCCCTCTAATGGGTTGATACGCATGTGGCAATGAATCCATCATTATTGATTTAATTGTTTGATTTTCTAAGCACTTTTTTTTATAACATTGTTTGTTTTTTTAATATGGGATTCACTTTTGTTTTTTAATATTGCTTGATTTTGTTAATATGGGATACACTTTTTTTTTCCCGTGAGTTTGGATGTGGTGGGATCCACATTTTTTCCCGTGAGTTTGGATGTGGTGAGTTCCACTTTTTTTTTTTTATTATATTACTGGTTGGTGGTTAATATGGGGCCCATAATTTTTTTTAAAATATTAGTAGTTGTTTAAAATATGTGGGCCCACAATTTTTTTTTTAGTTGGTTGACGACATAGACGACGAAGCATTGGTGCAAACCCATGCTTCTAAATATGTGGGCCCACATTTTTTTTTTTTTTGGTTGGTTGACGACAAAGCATGGTGCAAACCCATGCTTCTATATAGTAGTAATTTCGTGGATACGTATTTTGCTATATACTTTAAGATATTGGGCTTTACCAAGCCAATTAACCATCATATTGATCCAAGCTCCACCAGACTCGTACCAGCAACATGCCTCAAAATTTATGAAATAATTAGAATGAGTTCCGGGTGTCTGAGACTATTAGAGAGAAATATGTTTCCAGAGATAATAGTAAGTTTGGATGTATTGAGAAAGGCAGTTGATAAACCCATAAACAGGTATAGATGCACATTTCACTAGGTAGCATCCCTTTGAAAGATCCAGTGGTTGTTTTTCGGGGGGAAGTAAAGTTTATTAGTGGTATATGTGCTATGCTATCTTTGGCGGACTATGTTGTTGGAGTTACTAGTTTTTGGGGACAATTATCCTTTATCTTTGAAGGTAAGCTTAACTTATCCTCTAAATATAACCCTGAACATCATGTGTCCTCTAAGTTTGTATAAAGCTTGAGCAACTTAGTCCAACTAACGAAATGTGGCTAAACCATTTAGAAAACTGACGGAACACTTACTACTCACATGACAAGATAAAAAGGAAGTCACTGCTTGGGTCTTCTTGAAGAAATTTCCAGGACATATCCTAGCACTTTCTATGAAGCTTCCTCCAAATGTATGAATGACAAAGGATGCTTTCTCACACCTAGGAGTCACCTTCCTCTCACCCACCATTGAAGCTTCCTCCAAGCTTCCTCACACCTTCCACCTACCTAGTTTTGGTCCTATAAATAGAGAAGCTTGTAAAGCTTTCTATCATCAGATATTAGATCATCACAGCACAACCAAGAAGAGTTGTGTAATATCCTTGAAAGATTTGTGAGGTGTCTTTTGAGAGTTTTTTTTTGTTAGAGCTTGTATGTCTCTTCTTTCTATTCTTGAAAGTAATAGAAGTATTTTTCTCTCATATTAGCTCTATACTTTAATTACCCCAAAAAGTGGTATCAGAGCCAATGTTCTGTCTGAGTATGCTCTGTGGTTGCAGCATAGTCCGAACTTCCACATCAGAAAAGAATTACCTTGGTGCTCCTGCATTAGCTGCCACGACACCGGTCAGTTTTGTAATTTTGAAAAATTGCAGTTTGGTCCCTCAATTTTTTTTTTTGAAAATTATTCAGAAGGTGAAAAATGACCATTGACGAGTCAACTTCATCTTCTGGAGCTATGATTATGCTCACAGCTACCAACTACACGCTGTGGAAACCTCGGATGGAAGATTTCCTCAGTTGTAAAGACCTTTTTGATCCAATAGAGTTGAAGGGTATTAATCCTGACCCGCCCAAGTCAATAGAGTGGAAGAAAATTAATAGAAAAACTATTGGTCAAATCCGACAATGGATTGACCATAGTGTCTTCCACCACGTTGCACAAGAAATCGACGCTTATGCCCTTTGGAAGAAGTTGGAAGACATGTACCAGGCCAAGACCGCTCGGAACAAGGCCCTTCTGATGAGACGCCTTGTCAATATGAAGCTCAAAAGTGGAACTTCTGTTGCCGAACATACTAGTGAGTTCCAGAGTTTGGTAAATCAATTATCTTGTGTAGAAATGCCACTTGGAGACGAAATGCAATCTCTACTACTTCTTAGTTCCCTTCCTGATAGTTGGGAAACACTAGTTGTGACTCTCAGCAACTCAGCCCCAGATGGCAAACTTACCATGTCTGTGGTCAAGGATGCATTGTTCAATGAAGAGGCAAGAAGGAAAGACGTGAGCACAGATCAGACTCATGCCCTTGTGACGGAGAATCGAGGAAGATCACAAGGAAAACAACAAAGAAACAATAGAGGAAAATGGCAAAGTAGAGGCAAAAGTCGAGGGAGATCATCGGATGGCCGGAAACCTTCTTATGCCTGCCACCATTGTGGTATAGAGGGTCACATGAAGAAGAATTGCTACAAATGGCTAGAGGAGCAAGGCAAGAGCAGTTCTCAACCGAAGAACAAGGGTGGTGAAACGCTCATCACAGTCTCAGGTGATGTAGCGTACTGTACTACCCATGATGAGACATGCCTTCACGTCTCAAGAGAAGACACGGAATGGGTGGTAGATACTGCAGCATCTTACCACGTAACTCCCCACATGCACTACTTCACAACATACAAAGCTGGAGACTTTGGAGCGGTGAAGATGGGTAATTCCAGTTCCTCTGGAATAGCCGGAATTGGTGATGTACAAATAAAGATAGGTACCGGGAGCACAATCACTTTGAAGGATGTCAGACATGTGCCAGATCTTCGGCTCAATCTCCTGTCAGTGGTATCTCTTGACAAACAAGGGTATGAAAACCATTTTAGCAGAGGCACATGGAAAATGTCAAAGGGCGTTTTGACAATCGCTCGAGGACATATTTGTGGCACATTGTACAAAACGCCTTTGAGAATTTGTACAGACAGCCTTAACATTGCAGAAGAGGCTTCTCAGGATTTATGGCACCAGAGACTCGGCCACATGAGCGAGAAAGGGTTGACTACCTTGATGAAGAAGAATCTTATAAATGTTGACAAGAACGCTGCACTGTGTCCTTGCAATCATTGTCTTTTCGGTAAGCAACACAGAGTGTCATTTAATTTCACTTCAACAAAAAGATCAGGGTTGTTAAGTTTGGTACACTCTGATGTCTGCGGTCCTATGGAGGTTGAATCACTCGGTGGAAGCAGATATTTTCTAAATTTTATCGATGATGCTTCTCGGAAAGTGTGGGTGTATTTCCTGAAGACGAAGGACCAGGTGTTCGAGTGCTTCAAGTCATTTCACGTCTTGGTGGAACGTGAAACAGGAAAGAAACTGAAATGTCTCCGATCTGATAATGGAGGCGAGTATACTTCCAAGGTGTTCGATGCATATTGCAGAGCATATGGCATTCGACATGAGAAGTCAGTACCGCGCACCCCTCAGCACAATGGTGTTGCTGAAAGAATGAACCGGACTATCATGGAGCGTGTCCGGAGCATGTTGAACATGGCTAAACTTCCAAAGCCATTTTGGGGAGAAGCAGTCAATACCGCATGTTATCTCATCAACCGATCACCTTCAGTACCACTCAACTTTGAAGTTCCAGAGAGGCTATGGACAGGTAAGGATCCTACATACTCACATCTTAGAGTATTTGGGTGTTCATCATATGCACATGTATCCAAAGAGCTCAGACAGAAGCTTGATGCGAGAACTATCCCATGCATTTTCATTGGCTACGGAAATGAAGAGTTTGGATACAGGTTATGGGATCCTAAGGAGAAAAAAGTGATCAGAAGCAGGGACGTTGTGTTTCACGAAAATTTGACAATAGAAGACATTGAAAAATCCTCGATGTCTCAGAAGTCAAATGAGGGTGCTCAAGTTTCAAATGAAGCACCAGAATTGTTCTTAAGAAATAATGACGAAGTACCAGAAGAAAACTCAGAAGCAGAAGAAGATGAGGAGACAGAAGAGAGTGCTGAGCAAGGGGAGCCACAACCCACCTCACCAGAACCATCACACGACACAGGTGATGGTAGTTCTTCTCAGATGGTTCCAACTGCTCGTAGATCTGAACGAGGCCATATACCATAAAAAAGGTACTCATCATCTGAATACCTTTTGCTTACTGAAGATGGAGAACCGGAGAGTTTTCAAGAAGCTATGTCTCATAAGGATAAAGCAAAATGGCTGATAACAATGCAGGATGAGTTAGAATCTCTATAGAAAAATCAAACTTATGAGATCGTAGAACTTCCTAAAGGGAAGAAAGCACTGAGAAACAAATGGGTGTTCAAGTTAAAGAAGGATGCAAGCGGACAAGTGGTGAAACACAAAGCTCGGTTGGTTGTCAAAGGGTTCCAACAGAAGAAAGGAATTGATTTTGATGAGATCTTTGCACCAGTTGTCAAGATGACCTCAATCCGAGTTATACTTGGCTTGGCAGCAAGTATGAACTTCGAGCTTGAACAGATGGACGTGAAGACAGCATTTCTTCACGGAGATTTGAAAGAAGAAATCTATATGCAGCAGCCAGAAGGTTTTGAGGTTTCAAGTGATAATCTCGTGTGCAAGCTATCTAAAAGCTTGTATGGTTTGAAACAGGCACCAAGGCAGTGGAATAAGAAGTTTGACTCATGCATGAAGAGTCAAGGCTACAAGAAGACTACTGCGGATGAGTGTGTATACATCAAGAGACTTCCAGACGGTACCTTCATTGCTCTTCTACTATATGTAGACGACATGTTGATCGTTGGGAAAGATCAAATAAAGATAAACCAACTGAAGAAAGATCTCTCTAAGTCTTTTGATATGAAAGACTTAGGACCAGCTCAACAGATTCTTGGGATGCAGATCACTCGAGACAGGAAGAATCACAAGTTATGGCTATCTCAAGAGAAGTACATTGAACGGGTACTTGAGAGATTCAACATGAATAATACCAAACCAGTTAGTGTTCCACTTGCGAATCACTTCAAGTTGAGCAAAAGAACATGTCCCACATCCAAGGAAGAGATCGGGGAGATGTCAGCGGTGCCCTATTCTTCAGTAGTTGGAAGTCTGATGTATGCCATGGTATGCACACGGCCAGATATCGCTCATGCAGTGGGTACAGTGAGTCGTTTTCTTTCTAACCTCGGGAAGGAGCATTGGGAGGCAGTCAAATGGATTCTCAGATACTTGAAGGGTACCACGAAGTTATGTCTTTGCTACGGAGGAGCTGATCCAGTCTTGGAAGGCTATACAGATTGCTGATATGGCCGGAGATATTGATAGTAGAAAATCTACTTCAGGATATATCTACACTTTTGTAGGGGGAGCTGTTTCTTGGCAATCAAGATTGCAGAAGTGTGTCGCTTTATCTACAACAGAAGCAGAATACATTGCTGCCGCTGAAGCTGGTAAAGAAATGTTGTGGCTAAAGCGCTATCTCCAAGAACTTGGGATCCAGCAGAAAGAGTACAAGATACATTGTGACAGTCAGAGTGCTCTAGACTTGAGCAAGAACTCCATGTACCATTCCCGTACAAAACATATTGATGTTCGGTATCACTGGATACGCGAGACGATTGATCAACAACTGTTGAGACTAGTGAAGATCAACACAAAGGAGAATCCATCAGACATGCTGACAAAGGTGGTGACACGAGATAAGCTAGAACTATGCAGAGACATAGTCGGGATGCTTGTTCTGAATATGCCTGGAAGGGGAGAATTGAAGAAATTTCCAGGACATATCCTAGCACTTTCTACGAAGCTTCCTCCAAATGTATGAATGACAAAGGATGCTTTCTCACACCTAGGAGTCACCTTCCTCTCACCCACCATTGAAGCTTCTTCCAAGCTTCCTCACACCTTCCACCTACCTAGTTTTGGTCCTATAAATAGAGAAGCTTGTAAAGCTTTCTATCATCAGATATTAGATCATCACAGCACAACCAAGAAGAGTTGTGTAATATCCTTGAGAGATTTGTGAGGTGTCTTTTGAGAGTTTTTTTTGTTAGAGCTTGTATGTCTCTTCTTTCTATTCTTGAAAGTAATAGAAGTATTTTTCTCTCATATTAGCTCTATACTTTAATTACCCTAACACTTCTTTCCCGATACTCACTTTCCTCTGTTCCATGTCTTAATTACTTTGGAACCTTGTTACCGCAATTAAAAGAAAAAATCATTGGCATCTTCATGGATCAAATTCCTTTTTGACCTGCTTTGTTTTTGCTTTATTGTGAGCCGAGAGTCTATCGGAGACAATCTCTCTACCTCCCAAGGTAGGGGTAAGGTCTGCGTACAGTCTACCCTCCCCAGACCCACTTGTGAGATTATACTGGGTATCTTCTTGTTGTAGTTGTTGTTGTATCTTCATAGATCAAATATGAAACTCTAATTTTTTCTTGTATTTAATGTGATATTAACCGGACCCTTTATTAACCACTGCATTATCTTAAGCTAGACGAATAGTAGTTGGAAGTTGGAACTTAAGCTTGTTTTGCTGTAATATCGTGACTAACCTTACAGTACTTGATACACTCAAAAAAAAAAAAAAACTGCTTTGGCTTATAATCTTATATTGTATGGTTTACAAGGTTTCTTTGATGTGTCAGCAATAATGTTTCTCTGACTGATAAAGCATAAAAATGAAGCTATCTTGTTTTCTTTTCTCTTTGTTGGCTCTTTTAATACCAAGCTTTAAAGATTTAAAGCTGTAAACATATAAGGCTGTATTCAAGCTGTAAGCTTTTGTACCTATATATTTCAGTAGATATAAGCTTCATGCACCAAATTTAGTTGCTGTCAACTCTTTTCTTTAGTCACTTTATAATTTAGCATTACAAAGTTCTATAATGAACTCAAAACTCTCAGAATGGTGTATATATATATTCATTTAAAAGCAAACGAACAAGCAAGGGGACATTTATGGAACAAGACACTGCGAATATCAAGAAGGCTAGGTAGAAGTGTTCTTGAAAAATGAGGAGGAAACTTGACTGACTTTGGGGGAGTGAAAGAGAGTTTTTTTTTTTTTTTAAGCAGCTGGTGGTATTTGTCTGTTAGTTTTTCTAACAGAAGTCGGTATTCTCAGTTAGTCATACTGAATGTGCTTAAATGTTGCAAAGTTAAAGGACCAATGGTACTTAAGACTATATTCAAAGAACAAAGTTAAACCAACCGTGGATAATTTTGCTAAAAACTCTTTGTATGACCTATTACGGTAAAATCCGAGTTGTCCCGGTTATAGTTGCAATAGAAAAGTTATGACATTGGCATTTGGATGATGTGAAGAGCTAAACAGAATAAGATGGTGGGGCACACTAGTTGTTTCTCTTTTTCTTTGCAATTGGGATATGGGACATGGTGCCGTCCTCCTGGGTGGAATTCAATCATGTAATTGCTTTGGTCGACGCTCACTTTTAAGGGGAAACTAAATACTATTATGCCTTTGTTATCTGAAATTTACTAGGCCGATTATAATTCAGATTTAAATTGCACAGAGACTAATTATAGGGAAAATACTTTTTATCAAAAGTTTTTCTATTCTGAATATTTGAACTTGAAATCTTAATTAAGAGCGAACGGATCATATATATTCCAATATGCCTTGATAGTTGAAACAAATGTACTTATCTATTAAGACATGACCCACTTTCTTAAGTACGGTGTCTTGAGGCAAGTTAGTGAGGTTATTTGTCAGTTTTTCCTTACACTTAATAGTTAGTTGCTTGATTATCAACCACAACCACAGCTAATTAACCTATTATCACGACCAAACTCCAACCATAGTCCTAATTAGATCATATAACTTACGTCATTACTCATTACACACGCGTTGTTACTCATGGCATCAAATGCCAGGTGACCAGGCAAGGTTTCTCTTTGCATCACAAAGTCAGATATTACTCAATATAGTACTCGCAAGTAAATCCTTAATATATAGTGTCATCTTATTTAATCATTTGAAGTAAAATAGTGAAGTATCAAAGCCTCACAAAAGAAAGCTTGTGCAATCTAAGATAAAGAATCCTTATTGGAAAGTGCGTTTCACCCATTCTATCGCCCATGCCCCCACCAAATGATTAAAGAAAAGTTCCAAAGATTTCCCTTTGTAAGAAATTTTATTAAAGAGAAACCCAGATTCACATACTGAGCTTGGTAAATGAATAAAGGAAGCAAACTCCGTTTTCAAATATCAAATACCGCTCTCAAATCCTTAAACTTTTTGACCTAATACGTTGATTAGTATATCTATATATGCTTTAATCCCAAAGTTGCTTTTTCCTACCAAGACATGCATACTTATGGAAAAAAAGAGAAATGAGAATGGAAAAATATAAAGAAGAAACTGTGCTATCCATAAAAATAAAAAGAGATCCTTAAGAAGAAAAAGAATAACAAAGCAGATGAAACTGAGAAAAAAGTGTGGGAAAAGGACAAGGAAGCAAAGAAAATCTCCCTGGACCACTTTGATTTGTCACAAACAGCACATATATTAATTTTAAATCGGGAGTTAGCGTAGCGGGCAGCAGCAATGTATCAATACTTGTTAAGTATTCCATCTTTTAATTTCCATAGAAGGTTTAATTAGGTGGTCTCACCCCTATCCATTTTTTGTCTTATCAATAAGAAGTCCGTAAAAAAGTCTGTGTCAATTAAGAAGTGTTTCTTCGAAAAGAAAAGAAAGACCAATAAGTAGTGAAAGCTAAGACATTTAGCACAAATAAAGCACTTGATGTAACTTAGAGAAGTGAGATAATAGATGAGGATTGGCTGAAGGTTGAAGGACGGTGTGCATAGCTATTTGTGTCGGATTCGGAAGTTATGCACTAAAAAGATGTATTTTGAGGAGATAAATTAGTCCCTCTTTTTTGGGGAAAAGAAAAGTCGGCACCACCACTTAATCATAACCACTATCGACAATGACATTATCAGTTACGGTTGTGAGTGAAACTGTTTTGAGTCAGAGACAAATCGACAATTTGAATGTTATAAATTTAAGTTTAAAATTCTATCACATCTCAGTTAATTCACTGTATTTGAATTTTATTATAGTTATATCTACTTTGACGATATTTTTAACAAACATACAAGGTTCAATCGAAACTATTGAGTTCTCATGAACTCTGACCCTATGTTCTTAATTATAATATTCACTAGTCGAACATCGCGCGGATTGTCAAAAAGTTAATGAAGTTAATCAAAGTTAAGTACTCGCTAATAAAAAAAATGAACGAGTTAAGATGAATGTGTAATCTCTAATAAACTATGACTATGTGTTAAATATTATATCAGTATTCGCCAGTAATATGTTAGAGAAAAATAGTCAAAGTACTCAGCCGGCAATAACAGTTCGTCCCTTTTTTTCTCTTTTTCTCTTATCCTTGTCTATCGGTCAACTTCCATGATCACTTTCTATTGCTGTCGCCTTCATTGCTATTACTCGCAAGTAGATTGAGAGATGTGTTCCTTTTTTATTTTCATTTGGTGGTTGATTCCATGCCGCATAGCTGAGATGGCGTGCCTTTTCAATTCAGGATCAGTCTCTACACTAAAAATAGTGGCGGAAAATCAAAATTTTCGCCAAAATAATTCAAAATATAAATGAATTTACATATAAACAAGGCAATTTTTTTTACCATTTACTATATATACATAAAAGATATAGTGATAATTTCATACATAAATAAAGTGAAGTATTTTTCACAGAAAGGATTCGGATGCGTCCCTTAGCTTGCGCCGCCCAGCTTCTCCCCAGAAATCAAATGGTAAAGATATGTTGCCTTTTGATGGCACTCAATTCAAGATCGCATCTTATTTATCGGGTTAATATACTTGATGGCATCTGATATTTATATCAAATCAAAATAGTTTAACATTAATAATTACAATTGAAAGTGATAGCAATATATCATTTAACATAGTTAAGTAGTAATTATATACTGGGAACAAACAACATAAGTTCTTATAGGGTTCCCTCAATGCAGGGACTTTAATTACTACTTGACAATGAGAGGTACTGTGGTTGAACAGATTAGATTTGTAATGTTACCCCAAAAAGATTCTGCTTCTAAACAAAGAAATACATATACAGAAGCCATTTTGATGTACATACAATAATGTTCATCTTGCTGTACATGCATTTTTTGGTTGTTTCTCCACTTCTCATAAGATGCTTCTCTCTCGAGAATCTAGGGAGAATGTGATGTTGATCACTGGCAATATTGACCATATCCATCAACAATAATTATATATATGGTCCAAAGTTTTTTATTGTTATTAAACAAATTACAATTATTTTTGGTCCAAAGCTTTATGTTTATATTAATATCAGCAGATTATTTGTTAATTCCTCTGGGTCAAGCCAAAGCCAGCTTATTCCATCCATTTCTTTTTGTGATTTGTGAACATGATACGATTTCATTTTCTTTTGACTTTTCCAGGGATGTATACTGATTGGTTAATTTTAAATTTGGCATCTGCGTCAAACTGCAGCTTATAGGATAGACATATACGAATAAAAGGAGGATATCAATTCATATACAAACTGTATTAACATAAAAGAAAAAGATCATGGAATGTTTTCAACTTTTAGGATGGCTTCCAAGCTAACGGGCGTTGATTGAAAAATTCAAACGGTGCATCTCCAAATTAAAGATAATACAGAACGCCATCAATATATATCATATATGCACTCAAGAAAACGCATGAACAATTGTGCATATTGTAGTCAACCCTTGAAAATTTCATATAGTCATAAGGTTATGTATATCTATCTATGTGTGTGTTTTAAGGTACTGACACCATCATTCGTGATTCAACGCTCCTATGACAAACCGGTTCTAAGTACAATGTATCAACAATTAGTTAAGCACGTATTAGTGATGAAAAGTTTATCGATTTAGTCCGCCAATTGCCACCTAGGAAATGATGATGGCAAGATAATGATGTTAATAATAAAAGATTTGAGTAGAAACTTGTTTATGATTCAAATGCCCAGGAGGGAAATGATTCAATCCATTTCTAGAATTCTGTATTTCTGTAAGAAAAGCTATCTAACTAAGAGAGTAATAAACAGTTTCAAAGTTGCTCGACCATATACAGTTAGTAACGCTTTAGTATCTAAGCAAAATTATTTAGAACGTCAAAATTGAAGTTCATGATTCTGCTGGCTGTGTCTAATTTTTACTGAAAAAAAAAACTAAACCAAAAGTCCTAAAAAACATTGATGGCATGACAAGTTTGCTTCGACTTGATTTAGCATATCGATTTATGGAACATCTTTTTTAAGTAGGCGTTTGGCCATAGAAACCAAAAACTTTTTCATTTTTTTTAACAAATTTTGGAGTTGGAGTTGGAGTTGGAGTTGTGTTTGGCCATAGTTTTTACAAATAATATTTTTTTTGTTGAAATGTACTTGTTTTGGTTGTGAAAAACTTGAAAAATAAGTTTTTCTTGTTTTTCAAATTCTAAATACAACTTCAAATTGTATTTGAAATTTTCACGGCCAAACACTAATTTTTTAAAAAAATGAAAAAAAATTCCGAAAAAAAGTGAATAATTCTTATGGCCAAACAAGTCCTAAGTCTATTATATACTTTATTACCTAAATTTCTAGATCTAAAACACATAGAATTTGTAAGACCGTAAAATCGATGTTTATTATAAGTTGCTTTAGACTTTTTTTTATTACACCTATCTAGTTATATACAATTCTCAAATACATCAAAAGAACTTTACTATAACTAGTAATGGTATTATTATATAATTACTTGCATAAATACACAGAGTGGAGGGTGATCAGTTGAACAACATTTATCAGGAAATTCTAATAAAATATGTACGGAGCATAAATTATACTTTATATATAAATTATAAATTAATTTTTATATACTTATATGTTAAACGTTGAAAATTCTTAGCCAAATTCCTAACTTGGACGTTGTGTGCAGATGCTACATAAGGGGCAATTTTGGTTCGTATTATTGGTATTTGGTAAATCAAATTCCAACACGGAGGAGTAATATTGGAAGGAGCTAGCTTGTAAATTCCTAGAAATTCAAAAATAAAGAAAGGCCATAAATGGAGTGCAGAAAACGAGCAGCACAAAAAAACTTGGAAAGCGTGGATTCTTTTGCCGCTTAACGCCAAAACAGAAGAATGGTCCCTTATTCCACATCTTTGGTTTTACCCAAATACTAAAAGACAAATTTTAAAACCTTTTAAAGACAAAATCGTAGGTTAGTTTTGTCTCGATCTCATCTCACTTTTGTTGTCTTTTTTTCAAATTCAATAATAATTCAAACAAGCCATTCGACGAGCTATGACCTGCTAAATTATGAATTATCAATCCTCAATTATCTACTTAGAAACCCTATCATCATTCGCTACTAACTAAATAAATAAACCCTCCATAAGATCGCCAAGTGGAGGTCAACAAGATGGCTTCGAATATTCCAATACAAGCAATCTTTTCTTTTCTCTTTTCTTAGTGGAGTAGTATTATTTTCTGGACAGCAATACTTTATCAATAATTATTTGTCATTGTTAATAGCTTTCGTAATTTTTTAAAATCAAACCTATGACTGGTTTTAGGTTCAAAGCTAGTTAATTAATTAAACCAATTGATGTGAGTGAACAGTGTTGGCAAATGGAATAAGATTAAATTGTCTATAAAAATAATATTTACCTCCATATTCAAATTCTAACGTTTAATAATTTTAAAACATTGGAAGCATAAGATATATACATACACGACACTTTATACAATTAATTGTCGTTGATAACGCAAGATCATTCAAATATGAATATACGATCCAATATATGGAGTTTCCGAGAAATCCTCTCCTATAACCAAATGTGAAGTATTCCAGGCTCGAGTTCTCTATCCCACCCAGTCAATATCTATTTGAATCGAGGTCAAACAACTTCTTGAAAAATATCAACCTTTACCTTAGATAAATTGTTTTGCTTCAATTCAAACATGTTACGTGACTTTTAAAGAAGAGAAATTTTTTCATTAAAATTCGTTATTAGATAACGTTACTTTCGTCCATTATAATCTCATCTTCTTAATATGGATAGACGACCATCCAGATAAAGAAAACTTCTAGATGCTAATTTGTAACTTAACAAAAAGAATAAGTATTTGTTGGATATAGTCAAATTACTAAACATATTAAAGTCTTCTACACCACATATATACAAAAAATAAAAATAAAAAAAATTTATATATATCAAAATTCAAGTACTTTTAAATTGATTAGAGAATTTATGGCCTTGGGCCTTGGGGATTTCTATTTTTCTTTTTTAAAAAAGCTAAGTGAAAATTACTGGCAACTTATTATTCAGACAAACAAAAAAGCGAACACATCGTCGTTTCCTCTTTATCGCCATCTACACTCTGCAGATCCATCTCTCTTCACAACAACCCCCAAATTCAAACTTCAAACTAAAACCCCCTCCATTATAAACAAACACACAAATTCCCACTAATTTATACTATATTTGCAATTCTCTCAACTCTTTTTAATTTGCATACATTGCCAAACAAAGCCCAATGGGTGCTTGCACTTCCAAACCCTCAAATTATCCCGGAGATAACATTAACAGTTCTCCAGTTCCAGTTAAATCCACACCAAACAACAATGAGGTCGACAGTACACATCAACAGCAAGAAAGGACAAAAAAGTCACCTTTTTTCCCTTTCTACAGTCCAAGTCCAGCACATTATTTATTCTCAAAGAAATCATCTCCGGCGAATTCCAGCTCTACTCCCCTGAGATTCTTTAAACGGCCCTTTCCACCGCCGTCTCCGGCGAAACACATCCGTTCTTTGTTGGCACGGAGACACGGCACCGTTAAACCTAACGAGTCTGCAATACCCGAAAATGAACCCGATGGAGTCGGGTCGGGTCTGGATAAGAGTTTTGGGTTTTCCAAGAATTTTGGGAATAAGTATGAGATGGGAGAGGAAGTTGGAAGAGGGCATTTTGGGTATACTTGTAAAGCTAAGTTCAAGAAAGGTGAAGTTAAAGGACAAGAGGTTGCTGTTAAAGTCATTCCCAAATCAAAGGTTTGCCACCATTTTGTTATACTCTTAATTCTCTTTCAACTGCTATGATCTATCATCTATGTGGTCAAAGTTTGTTGCATTTTTTGTTTTTTTTCACTACTTGAGTGATAGTGGTCAGATCTACTCTATAGATAGCAGTCTTTGACTTTTTATCTTTCTATTTTCAAATGAATCCATCATTTACTGTTTCCTTAGGCGGTATAGTTGATGATTTAAGTTCAGAGCTTAATTTTCTTGGTAATTAAGTTTAAAGGTTGTGAAGTGATGGAAGGAAGAAGCTAATTGCAGCTTCTGTTGGGTTTGTGATGCTGGTGACTGTTTCAAGGAAGCCATTCAATCCTTGCAGTGCATTAAAGTCTTGATTTTTTCTTAAAACTGTTTTTAGAGTCGGAAAATTACCTGTCTATTTCCACCTAAAATCTGTTAAATTGTCCATAAGATGCACTGAATTGGGATTAGCTGAGAGTAAACAGAGTATCGACATTATAATTGGGTGGGACGAAAAGAGGAAGAGCAGGTTAGGGGCCTAAAGGGAGTCAAGGGGGATGGGTAATGTTCATGTCCCTTTTTTTTCCATTGATCATTGATGTGCAAGAAGTTACAATTTGAGTTTGGCATCCCAAACTTTGTACACGATCATTGAGGTGAAACTACTAGTATTTGTCCTACCCAAAAGATTCACAAACTTTACAAAAGCTGGTTCATATATGATGTGGGATGGCTTGGTTTTTTTTGTTCCTGGAGGCTGGTAAGTTCCATCTGATGTTCATGTCCCTTATTTGGCTTAGAAGTAAAAAAGAAATCTAGACTAGAGTAGTTTTTTTTTTTTTTTTTGTGAAGTAAATGGAGAGATGGAGTTAATTTTTTTTTTTTTTTTTTGGCCTTCAAGTTGTACAAGTAACATGAAAAGGAGAAGGATTTACTTCAATAAGTTAAAAAAACAACCCTCCCCCAACATTTTGTAGAGTTTAAGGGCTCTTATTGCTGAGACATGTGCACCATGAATTTCTGTGATCACAGCAGCAAAATCTTCCTGCATAATGTTACCAGTTGCTCAGTCTGTCTAAACAGCATGTGGATGGACATTTTATCATATCTTTCGTTGGGCAGTCAGTCTTCATTAATAGTTGTGCTAATGAGAGCTTATGATGTATTTGGCATGTGTTTCTCTCCCCTTCGCCCTCCAAATTTTGGTGGATTTATAGCTGCTCAGTGAGCTGCTTTCTGATGTTTCTAGCTTGATCTTCTATTTTGCTTGAGTATTGCTTAATGTAAGTTAATGTATGCCTATTGTTGTTCTGAATGTGCATCAGTGGGTTTTTTAAATTCTCTTCTGGCGTTCTATCTGAAATATATGATCATGTTTTTTCTTTTTCTTTTTCAGATGACTACTCCAATAGCCATTGAGGATGTGAGAAGGGAGGTGAAGATATTAAAAGCTTTGACGGGACATAACCATTTAGTAAAATTTTATGATTCATATGAAGACCACACCAATGTCTACATAGTCATGGAGTAAGCTTCCTCACAAAACTCCCATCACATTTACATTTGCAATGGGGTTCAGTCTCAAACTTAGTATGAGATACTACTTTGTTAGTTATCAACCAGAGTTTCAAGTAGCATAACAGTTTGTTTATTTTCTCAAGTCAACATATGGTTTTGATCATTATATTTTGCTCTTATCAGGATCTTGATCTAGTTTTCCTTATCACTCTGATCTTTTGAAATGCTGCTGATTAATCTAATTAATTTCAGGTTGTGCGAAGGAGGTGAGCTTTTGGATAGAATACTCTCGAGGTAGTTCTTGGTCTTTGCTATGTTTCTTTTGAATTTGAACCTTGTGTATTGATTGATAGCATATCTTTTCTTATGGAATACCGAATATTCGTGACAAGGGAAGGCTAAATAGTAGTTTTCTTGTCCTGCAGAGGGGGAAAGTACACAGAAGATGATGCAAAGGATGTAATGATACAAATACTGAAAGTTGTTGCATTTTGCCACCTTCAAGGTGTGGTGCACCGGGATCTTAAGCCGGAGGTGGGAGGACCAAAATTCTCACTTTATGATTGCTTAGGGCGAACATTTCAGCATATCTAGTTATTTAACCCTGTGTAGAAGAGGAGATTTTTCTAAAAATCTTTTTTTTTTTTTTACTGGTTCTGGATTATGTTAATATTCCAAATGCAATGATTTCAATCAGTTTCAAGTTGCTTTGATTTATTATTCACCAGGCAGAGTTAATGTTCGTTTCATCTAGTTTTAGAGTTTAGGATTTGCTTTGAGCTAACAAGTGACAGAAAAGGTAAAAAATTCAGCCCATAGCATTTTGCTGTGGCTGAAACTATAACTTGTTATAGAATCTACACTATCTGTTTCAGTAAGCCTTCCTTTCTATCAGACTCTTCCTTGTCTAACTCTAGCTTTCTGATTGACCAGAACTTCTTATTCACGTCTAAGGATGAAAGTGCACAACTTAAAGCGATAGACTTTGGATTGTCTGATTTTGTGAAGCCAGGTTAGTCCATTACTCGTCTCTGGTACCACTAAATAGGAGGGTAGAAAAAAACTGCTTTTCGTAAAATTTGAGAGCTCACCAACTTGTTTACGTGCCTTGCTCATCTGCTCTGCAGATGAAAGACTTAATGATATTGTTGGTAGTGCATATTATGTCGCGCCCGAGGTTCTACATAGATCTTACAGTACAGAGGCTGATGTTTGGAGTATAGGTGTCATAGCATATATCCTATTGTGTGGAAGCCGTCCTTTTTGGGCTCGAACAGAATCTGGGATATTTAGGTCTGTCCTCAAAGCTGATCCAAGTTTTGAAGAACAGCCTTGGCCTACATTATCTTCTGAGGCAAAAGACTTTGTGAAACGTCTGTTGAATAAAGATCCCCGGAAAAGAATGACTGCAGCTCAGGCTTTGGGTTAGTTTCTTGAGTTATGTTGGAAAAAGAGAGTTATTTGTTCTTTAAATTTCTGCAAACTGCTGAACAACTTACTGTCTCAGGTCATCCATGGATAAAGAATAGCCATAACATAGAGGTGCCTTTGGATATTTTGATATTCAAACTTATGAAGGCTTACATGAGGTCCTCTGCTCTTAGGAAAGCTGCACTACGGGTGTGTATGATGCTAGTGTGAAGAGTTTTTCTCTTCCCATTTTATCTTCCGAGTCCAGTACTTCATGTCGAGTAACAAAAGTTTTGCTTTGTAGCTCATAGTATTTGCTGATATTTCTTACTTTATCTTTTGCATTGCGCTTCATGGCCTCCAATTGTCACTTCAGGCTTTGTCAAAGACGTTGACGGTAGATGAGCTATTCTATTTGAAGGAGCAGTTTGCACTGCTGGAACCAAGCAAAAATGGCACCATAAGCTTCGACAACGTCAAAACGGTTCGTCTTTTGCAAAAAAGAATAATTTTAATATTTTCTAGTAGTATTTAGCAAGTTTTTTTGACCTTCGTGATTTTACCAGGCCCTGATGAAACATGCAACAGAGGCAATGAAGGAAGCTCGCATCCATGATTTTCTTGCATCGGTAGATTATGAGACCCATTGACTTCAAATATCTAATTGATGTTATCATTATTAAGGATTTAATAAATTCTCCTTCTCCTTGTCATGCAGCTTAATGCGCTGCAGTATAGGAGGATGGATTTTGAGGAATTCTGTGCTGCTGCATTAAGCGTTCATCAACTTGAGGCTCTTGAACGGTGGGAACAACATGCACGTTGTGCCTATGAAATTTTTGAGAAGGAAGGCAATAGGGCCATCATGATAGAGGAATTAGCTTCGGTAATCATGATTGTTCATTTTCTATTATGAATATCGACTGCCACATCTTAGTCTCTTACGTAACAGTTCCTTTTTTCCTTTTACGGAGAGGGGAGTGTGTATTAATTGGGAAAGGACTCTAACTGAATGTAATTTTAAAATGGTGGTCCAGGAACTTGGTCTTAGCCCTTCGGTTCCAGTCCATGCTGTTCTACATGACTGGCTCAGGCACACTGACGGAAAGCTCAGTTTTCTTGGTTTTGCAAAGTTGTTGCATGGAGTTTCAAGCCGCTCAATTACAAAAGTTCAATGATTCAAGCCGCTGAGTCACAAAACTTCAATGATTCTTTTGGTGCATCCACGTTCTTGTTCTGAACGCATTGTTGGCAAACAAATGAGCTAGCGGTGAAGAAATGATGAAGATCAACTTATGTCCCTCGCGCTGGAGCTCCATAGATCTCACTGTTTCTCAGGAACAGTACGAGGTTCCGGGGAACGATTTTCCAGGAGAGGATGAGACGTTTGGCCGTGTGTTGTGAGAGCAGTGGCATCCTGCATATAGAGTTCTTACTGTAAAGGTGTAGTTAGTTTATGTTTGATTGCAGGTGAGAGTGCTTCTCAGCTGGTTTTTGGTCGCACACTAGATGTTTTAACCTGTTGGACATGCGCTGATGTCTACTATTGCCTTGTATAATGTTGTCTACATGCCTTTCTAGTTTAGAAGTTCCACCACTTTCTTTTCTCAACTAAATTGGAGATATGATGACTATCTGTGACTCGAAATGACCATAAATAGCCATTTGCCAAGGCTAAAGTTAGTGAAGGCTATTGAATGCAAGGTGAGTTATCCTATACCTGTGCTACCAGGAGGTAGCAAGTAGCCGGTGAAATAGTGTGGAAGTGCATGCTTTATTAAATAAAATTACTGCAGGCTATTAATGATAAAGTAGTGTGTGTTAGGTATGACAGTAAATGTTTTCCTAGAAAATAAATGGTTTTCTTACTTATTTTGTGTTTGGTTGATGAGTGAAAAACATTTTCTAGTGTTTGGTTGATGAGTGGAAAATAATTTCTACAATTTGGTTATTAGTAGAAAAATAATTTTCAAATAATTTGACAAAAATAGTTTCTTGTGCTAGCTCTTTACACCCACTCCCCTCAAATCCCCCCCCTCCCCCACCCCGAATCCTGATATAACTAAATATGAATGTATTTTTCGTAATCATTAAGTAGTCAGTACCCTTATGACAATCTATGTTCTCATTTTCTTGCTGCATTTACCACACCAGAACAAGTAAATCAAACTTGCTTGCAGATGATACGATATGCTTCACCAGAATGTATAGATCTTCATACTCATTAAAAGATGGTTATTGCTAAACATTAATCTGTCAACCACACTTAAGTGAGCCTCAACAAAACGTTTACAGATAATCATTGCTAATTAAACAGTTATAGAGCCTACTTGGATTGACTTATAAGTTGTTTTCAGTTTTTTTTTTTGTGTTTGGCTAGTCAGCTTAAAGCCATTTTGTGCATAAAATAAGTCAAAAAAAATAATTGAGTCCGTTTGACTTAGTTTATCTAAAGCAACTTATAAGCTGAAAATAACTTATAAGCTCAAAAAAATAAGTTAGCCTACCCCATTTTTTTTGGTTTATAAGCTGCTTATTTTAAGCCCATCCAAACAGGCTAATAGACACTACACAAACAGTTCATTTCGTTTGCAATCAGATAAACCATTCTAATTGGACAAACAACGCCATGATCGTTAAAATATAAAGCTAATCAAAAATTAATTTGGTTAACAACTTCATGGCATTTGTTTGAACTTTAACATCAAATTTAAATAAAATTCTACTGTATGAAAAGTAAGAGGACTTTTTAAAAAAGGATCAGTCATCTTTAAGATATAGTATGCTGCAAACAAACAAATTAATAAATATTTTTAATTCACTATTGCTAACTATAATATATATAACTTAAATACTAACATCGTATACGTATATACTGTTTGATGGTCCGAGGTCTATTATCTATATGAACTTCATGAGGAGAAGCAGCAGCATTGTTATGGTCATTGTCATATGGCTGAGAATAACTACAGTCTACAACGTCTTTGAATATCCCTGAAGTGAAGATCAGATATGCAGGAAGGAGGGTGGAAAATGGAATCACAAGGAGATCAAATAATAATATTGGCTTTCATAGATAGTATTAGATACTTTATATCTTTCATTTTTCTCATTTTAGCTAGCTCTTTCTTTATACATGATGGAATATCATTTTGGATTCTGATTATTGATAAAAATCACCACTAGGCAACTGTCTAGTGGCAATTTTTTTTTTTTTTTTTTTTTAAAATTACAAACTGTATGTGCAGGGGTGGATGCAGCATGCGGACACCTTCGACGCGGAGTATAATTAATTTATGTGTAAAAGTTTACTAATATTGCAATAAATAATAGATCTGAACCCATATTTTTAAAATTACAACAGGTTCAATGCCAAAACCTTAAAGATTGAACCCATAAATTAAAGTTTAAATCCTGGATCCGTCTTTGTGTATGGGGGACGACAGAGGGGGTGGGGAGTGGGAGGTCTGGGATGCAGGGTTTGGGGTTGGGGGTGGGAGTGGAGAGGAAACAATGAGCTTGGAATGCCACTTATAAAACTTGTTTTCCCTGCTGTCACTAGGGAAGTTATTTTCCTCATTTTTAAGGGATCTATTTTTCTAGAAATAAATGTTTCCCAAATATTGAAAAATTGGAAATTATTTTCCCCAAAAAATGTTTTCTTCGATACCAAACACACACTTAAAGGCTGCTCCAGACTGTCCAGTTAGTTTCCTGCTCAAAGGATCGAAATTTTGTTAATTAGAAGACAGCAATTGAGTAAGGACTGCAACGTCTTGAATGATCTTATAAGCTGTGCTATTGCACAATGAACTATTCTCTAAACAGTGATGACAGATGGAAATGGCCTTCAAAGTACAAACAATTCAAGAATAAATATGTAAAGTGACCAAAAACACACATTTTAATCAATTCAACATTTAAATATGCTTAGTGAAATATATCACGATGACTAATAGTAAAATTTATTAATAATCAGGGATCAAAATACAATCATTCCTGTAACTTTTCCCTGAAAAGTTACCTGTAAGAAACTATATTTAATTTTCATTATGAAATATATATATATATATATTAAATAGAATTGATTTGCAACTTAATGATAGAGCTACTGTCCTGCAAACTTAATTTGTAAGGTCTAAACAATCATTCTTATCCATATGGTCGCACCAAAGGTAAACCATACGGAATATGTACATGTGTGTATTAGTTACTTACAGTCTAGAGCAGTGTTTTAAAAGGTGTGGGCGTAAGGCGAGACATTTTAGATATGCCTCAGCAAGGCGTATGTTACGCCTTGGAAATTTCATGTCGTCGTGTAGTGAATGAACCAATGCGAGCTTAAGGGTAACAAGAAATTCTTAAGAATATAAGACGGATATTTAGTGGTCTTAGAATGCAAACGTTAAGATTTCGAAGTTATATGAATTGATGAAATAAGGATTGATAAGGACAAGTGGAGTATAAGTGGGGTTTAGGAAAGGTTTAGTAAATTATTGCGTTAAGGGCTGTTTGGCAAGGCCTTGAGGATGAGTTATAGGGATGATTAGATTGTTAATGAAGTATTAAACAAGTGTCAAGAAGGTTCCATAAGGATTGGAGATCAAACGAGTCGACGAAAACGAGTTTCGGAGAGCTGGGCATTATACGACCAAACATACTGGCCGTATAAAACATACGGACCGTATGTCCAACCGTATGTTCTGCCCAGAATGAAGGTCTTCACTGGACCAAACATACGGTCAGTATAAAATATACAGACCGTATCTTGGTCCGTATGTTTATGTCGGGTCAGATGTTAAAATGATATAAGGACCCTCTCTCTCATTTAATTCATTTCATTTCCACTCTCCACATTTCAAGATCCTCTATAATTCTCTCCACTCTTCATCCACAAGAAACCAAGAGAAATCTATGATCAACTACATCAAACCCACAAAAATTAAGTGTAAGAAACATATCAAAGTTCATCTAAGCCAAGAAATCCCAAGGGAAGTGAGCTAGGGTTTTGGTGCAAGAAGAGAATTCCCACTCAAGGCTTATTCTTCCATTATCTAAGGTGAGTTTTATTATCATTCCATATTGTTTAGGGTGTTGAAAAGTTAAAACACTTGGATTGTAGAACGACATAGAAAATGAGTCATGAATGTGGAATACTATCATTGTTGAATAGTAGTTTGGGGTGAATTATAAATATTGATATGCTGTGATAATAAGTACGCTATAAATGACATTTAGAACATGGGGTAAGTATTATATGTGAGAAAACGCGATAGTGAACTATAACCACAATTTTGGATAAATTGAAGTGAAATGGTGAAATGCGGATAATGTAGATGAATGATGATTGTTGCCTATTATATTGTGAATGTTGTTATGGATGTTTGGGAGTTGATATATGATATGGTGAAAGTAGTAGAAACAAAAGAAATGCTGCCCAATTTTCCCTAGAAATAGTAACACGTTCTTGTAATCGATTAACTAATGTTGATGCGAATCCTCTTGAAGGTAGAAAGGCGAGCATCGAAGGAGAACGATCAAGCGATAAAACTGTTAAACGAAAGAGGTATGTAAGGCTAGTCCCTTCTTTCTATGGCATGACTCCTATGACATGAATCTTCTAAATTTCCCATAATCTTCCTAAACAAAGGAACTATGAGTCCATGATTGTAATGAGCTATATATATGTATGAGGTAAAGAAAAGAGATACGACGAGCAAGATAATGCTGACGATGAGTTAAGTATAAAGAATCCTAGAGTAAAGTAAGAGGTCCATGAAGCTATTGATTCTAAGTATGGTTTCATTGATGCTTTTCCTTGTCTACACTCACCTTAAATGTTAGTTCCTTCAAGGTGAGATACGATGTTGATGATTACTCCATAATATAATCAGGGGTTCACGACCTTATGTCACCCCGACATAGCCATAGTTGCCTTCAAGTTCCAATGTATGTTTTGATGATAAATGTATAACGATGCTAAGTCATGATATGTCTATGAGATGTACAATAATGTAAGTTTATTATATACCTATGCACTGTATGAAAATGTTAAGTTTCTGATTGATCATATGACGATACGATTCCACCGCGCCTAGTTGGCCGAACATGTCACCGCTAAAGCGGGTTGCATACGATTCCACCGTGCCTAAATGGCCGGGCATGTCACCGCTAAGGCGGGCTGCTATGTTTACACCGAGCCTAGAGGGCCGGGCATGATCACCACTAGTGGGCGGCATATGATGGTTACCCGAACGCAGGTTAACGATAATGATCATGATGCGATGATATATGCGCTACGATGATACATGTACTATGATTATATAAAAATATGATATATGTATGAAAAGTATTCACCCATAAAACTCACGCAGGTTATATCTTCCTCCTATGACTTATGATTCCTCTATTATGTTCATTTCATTCATGTCTTACATACTCAGTACTATGTTCGTACTGACGTCCGTTTTCTTTGGACGCTGTGTTTATGCCCACAGGTAGACAGGGAGGTGATCCAGACTCGTAGGAGCTGTCAGCTGACTTGAAAGCACTCCATTGTTCCGGAGGAGCTATTTGGTTTATTCTTTTGTGTGTGTATATATATATATATTTTGGGCACGACGGGGTCTTGTCCCGTCCATATGTCTAGTACTCTAGTAGAGGCTCGTAGATACGCATGTGTGGGTAGTATAGTCTCACGAGGTTACTATTATATATGTATTATCATTTTGATAGCTGAAAGGCTTATATATATAAAAGAAATTATGTTTTCAAGAAAAATGGTTGTCTTATGATTGTGAGTATGATGAGTAACAGAACGAGTGGTGCTCGGTGGTTAGCCCCGGGTGCCCGCCATGGCCCCTAGTCGGGTCGTGACAGCGTAAGCCCCATAAGTATTTAAGTTTTTGTATTTTATAAATTAATAAAATAAACATATAAAAAATACATTGAAATTATTTAAAAAGTTAAAAAATAATAATAAAATTAGTAGAAAATGTATATATCTATTATTAACATGCTAACATGTGCACGAATCATTAAAAAAATCTTGAAAAAGTGAATGACGTAAAGATGCATTACACCAATAACATGACTATGATGAAACATAACTAGAGTTGTAAAAATGATACTCTACCCTAATAATCAAATATAAAATAACAATAATATAAAGTTATTGTTTTAAAACCTAAAACTAGATAACAAATTAATACTCATTTTGATATAATTACATTATCTAAACTAGACCAATACCAAAAGAAATTATAAAACTAAAAACTATTTGAAAAAAAACAAAATGAAGATTGCTAAAAAGATTTTGAATAAAATAAAGCATAAAAAGGAAAATGCAAGCATGGAAGCATTGTAAGAATTGGAGTACAAAGCTCTTGCTTTATAATTTGAACTTTGC
Organism: Lycium barbarum; assembly: GCF_019175385.1. Lineage (NCBI taxonomy): Eukaryota > Viridiplantae > Streptophyta > Magnoliopsida > Solanales > Solanaceae > Lycium > Lycium barbarum. The sequence continues at coordinate 99,148,449 of NC_083348.1, read as the reverse complement.
ATGCAAAGGTCTAACGTGTATCTGTTACTCCGTAAACAACAAAGAGAAAATATTATGAAATTAGGATAAACAATTTTTTTTTTTTACTCTTTGAGATTTTTAGTTTGAGAATTTACTATGAGTTAACTTTTGGATATTTAACTTTTTTTTAAAAAAATTATTAAGCAATTTTGGCTCAAATTTGAAAAAGTTCTCGGGGCTTCCGCCCCAAATGAACGCTCAGAATGTTGGGGCTTACGCCCGGAAGATTGGGGCGTACACCCCACGATACTTACGCGCCGTACGTACGCCTCGGGATGTTTTTGTTACTCTTCGCCCGGAGACTCGCCCTAAAAACACCTTTTAAGACACTGTCTAGAGGTGTCAAAGAGAACACTACAAAACCTAAACATAAGGGGGGAAAATCGTCTGAAACAAGGGGAGAAAAGCTGTCTGAGACAGGGAATGAAAAATGAGATTTGAAGAAAGAGACCGAAAAATCCTAAAAAGGAGCTTGCTTGGAACCTCACACTTTAATCCGTTGGGAAGTTCGAAGAAAGAGAGAAGCATAAAAATAAATAAATTAAACTTTTCCTTAAAATCAAACTCCCACTTAATTATGAAAAATAGTCGCTCTTCCCCCTCTTATCCCATGCAATATCGATTTTACCCTTGTCATTTTCAAGCTTTATCTATGCAATGTTTTTTATATTACATATAATATTAATTTTTTTTAATCTAGGTACTTGTAAATTTTTATTTAAGTTCATTAACATTATAAGTAGAATAATCCTTTTATGATTTTGTCACAAAATCTAACGCTATTTCTTATGATTGTATTTTAATAGTACATCCATTAAGTATGTACATATGTATGTACTTACATGTATATATATGTATATTTAAGTTTCGCTTCTCTCTTATTCTCTATTGTCCTATATAGATAAACGAGTTTTGGTCGTCATTAATGGAATATTTCTAAATTATAATTTAAAATTCATTTACAATATAAATATATAACCTTTTAGAAATTTGTTATAAATTATACCTCTATTTTTGTTAACTATTTTAGTATTACCTATATTGAAATATGTTTATATATTATTATTATTACCTGTTACTATTTTTCCACTTGTATAAATAGATATTAGAGTTTTGATTATTATAAATAAAGTTATTTTTCTTTGTTTTACTAATGTATTTCATTATAGAATGTCATGAATTTATATACTCAGTCAATATTTTTCCCTTTTTTTTGTTTTAAAAAAATAATTTTTATTTTTGCGATAGAAAATTTGTTACATAGAATAAAAAATATCATGACTCTAAAGAAGTTAAAAGAATAAAGGGTGATGATAATGTGTAAAATAAAATTTTTAAGAAGTCAATAAGGATAAAGAAGAAAGAATGTTTATTGTTCAAAATTTTTAAGAAGTCAAAAGATAAAGGAGTTTGATTATTTAAGCAAAGTTCAGGGGTGAAAACTATTTTCACCCATTAAACTGATATAAACATTCCCATGTAATTCCCAATGCAGTCTCTAGAAATAGAGACGTCATGTGTCCACCTTCATCATACCTTCGTCATTCTCTGTACGTCACCGTCACCCCATTTCCTGACACTCCGTAGTACTTTCCATTCTCCTTCTCTAATTTTGTTTTTGCTTTCTGGTTTTATGCTAACTCCAAAAAAGCAAAAAACAAAAAAATCAGGCATAAGTCAGAGGCGGCAGAATTTAAAGTTATGAGTTTGGGATTCTAGTTCTAAGTTATTGAGTTTTTAATTAATACTCATAATTTATACATACTTATTACATTTTTTAAAAAGTAAATATGAATTTGGAACAAAGCTATTGGATTCAAACCCATAACTTCTATTCTAGCTCCACCCCTTCGCATAAGGTGAAATTTGTGATTAGATGTGTTCACGGTTTGGTTTTGATTTTACGCAAAGTAAACCGAAGAAAAAATTGAACCAAACTGGCAAGTTTTATACATAAATTAAATAATTAGATGTATACAATATATTACTTTTTATAAATGCTTTTAAATAATTTGTATAATTTTTCAATTTGTTTATCTCTAATGCCCATTTCTAAAATCATTAATTCAAACACTTTTGTACAAAGACACAACTATGAAATTTACCTATATTTATTTTTTATATTTTTTATAAACTTTATTTACTTAATTAAAACTTATAAATCCTAAGACATTTTCTCCATAATCCGAGAATATTATAGCTGTCATACCCCTTTTTAACAGGAGTCAAATTAGAAGTACGACATATTGGAGATTCCTGTTTTTTGTTTGTTGTTAAGGAGTCGCCACCTAATTATTTATGGTGAATTAGGACACCTAAAGTTTATTAAAGTTATTTTTAAAGTTAAGTCTGTTTAAGGTCTGCGAAACTTAAAATTCTAGGTAAGGGTTCAATTAGTCTAAAGGGAAGGTATCAGACACCCTTTAAGACCCATTAACAATGGTTAACCGACCGGACTTATGATTAATCAAGCTAAGTGTAAATATAGTATTGTAGGAAAGAAAATAGCTTTGTAAATATAGCTAAAGTTACAGATAGATATATAGAAATGTTGTTTGAAAATAGGATTTGTAGAAGGTAATAATTTGTATAAAAGAATACTTCTAATGTTGTTTTAAAATACGACTTATAAATGTTGTTAAGTTTTTAAACGAAAGTATAATAGTATTGTTTAAAATAATACTTGTAGAGGAGATTCCACAAATGTGAACTTTTAGATAAAAATTATATTGTATGAATATTGTGATGTAGAAAAATCTAGACTTATTTTATAAATAGGATGCAAAAGGAGGTGAGTTTTCTTTTTTATTAACTTATTTAACTAATTCGGCTAAAGGTATGCATAGTTGAATACGTCTTAAAAATAATGTTTCTAAAGAGTACTCGGATTAATATTTACATATTAGTGACGTTTTGAGAATTTTAAGATAGTAAAAATAAAGTATGATTCCTTTGACTTGAAATATATAATCATGTTGTTTTGAAAACGAATAATTCTAAGAAAGATGAATATTATGAGTATTATAAATAACTTAACATAAAAAGAAGAAAAAATGAAATTTATGAAATTAATTATTGGTTTCTCTTTTAGACTAACCACCCATTATACCAACATTAACCCATTAATCCTACTAAAGTTCATTCTAGCTAAGAAAACCAAAACAAAGTAAAATATTAGGTGCATAATACAAGTTAGACCCACAAAATAAAATAAAAGGGGGAGCAAATATAATTAATGGGCTCAACCCACTTTCCAGAACTGCTGTGGTCTGTTGACTGTTGGGCTTCGGCCTAACAAATTTCTGCAAATTAGCTGCTACTGTATGGGGGCTGACTCGATGAATGTTACGTTGGGCTTAAAATGTGGATTGGGTATTTAAATGTAGGTCATTTATTTGGGTAGGGAAATAATATTGTATCTGTATTTTGGGCCATTAATTTGGCTGAAAATTGTTGGTCCTTCCTCCTCTATTTAATTATTTTTGGGCTTCTAATTTAATAATTAGTACAATATATACTATGTGGAGACAATTAATAATTAGTATGTAGAAAAATAAGGATTTTACAAAGTGTTGTCTTGTAGTTAATTTAACGAGTCCAAACCCGAAAATGAAACGATGACGAACTATTTAAAATTTATGATAAAGTAATGCTTGTAATGTTGAAAAAATAAGAGTAGTGAAAATAATAGTAGTGAAAATAAAGTATTTAGTTCTTCAGTAAATTTAGAAGCCTGAGTAAATTAAAATAGGGGAGGGACAAAATTGGGTGTCAACAGATGCCCCTCTTCGACCGGAGGTGATGTAAGAATCTTCGGGCGAAGAAGTTGACGTAGTAGCCGATTTTGTTTGGACCAACGAGTATGAGTTTGTAAGAAAGTATGATTTAGGAAAATTGATGGAAAATATTATGAGGGCCGAAGGAATTATGGAAAATTATGGCCGAATCTCAGTTTCGAGTTGCCTACCTATCTCGGGTTGCACGAGAATCAGGCCATGTGTAGTTCGAAAGTTTTTGTGGATTCACAATCTCGTAGGGGGTTGTAGACAGGTGACGAGAACGTTCAAGAATAGAACATACGCTTATAGCCTCCTAATTATAATGTGGCGAGCAACACACCTTTAAGTCGGACTCTACTAGGCACGATATAAATCCTTCAAAGATGCCCCAGTGTTGAGTTATGGAGACACTGGGGGTGTAGAAAGGAATATGAGATTGTGAAAAGAGTAGATTGAGTAGAGTTTTAGCGGAGGATGTGAAAGAGAATTTAACCTACGTATCACGTGTTTGTGGACATAGGCGGAATCGAGTTCGAGAGTAGATCCGTGACCTTTGCTTGTGAGTTTGGTATTCCTCTTCAGCAAATTTTCCCCAGTTCACTGCGTAAGATAAAGTTCCACGTTGTGTTGCGTCCCTGCAGGTTGTATTTTCGGCCAAAATTGAAATTCATGTCAAAATTAGTAATAACGTTGAGAGTGTAAAATTATAAAGAGTGTAAAATGATAATAAATATGAGTGTGGGAATGAAAATGAAGCCGTATGGCCAGTGTTGTCTCTGGTTGTCTTCAGGGACTTGAATGAATGCGTGATGCGTATGCTGAGGATATGATAAGGTCTCTAGTTGCGGTTGAAGAGGATAGTGATAGAGCCTCCGGTTGTCTTCCGGGACTCGATGATCTGCGAAATTTAAGGTAAACTCGTTAAAGTAGGTAAAGTAGATGATGAAATAAAGAAATGAAGTAAGGAGTAAAGTAAGTGTATAGCCGTTTGGCTTATGCAAGTGAGGCCGTGTAGCCATGCGATATCTCCGGTTGTCTTCGGGGACTTGATGCTATGTCTCCGGTTGTCTTCGGGGACTTGATGCTATGTCTCCGGTTGTCTTCGGGGACTTGATGCTGTGTCTCCGGTTGTTTTCGGGGACTTGATGTTGTGTCTCCGGTTGTCTTCGGGGACTATTGTGTCTCCGGTTGTCTTCGGGGACTGGATGATGTGTCTCCGGTTGTCTTCGGGGACTGGATGTTGTGTCTCCGGTTGTCTTCGGGGACTGGATGTTGTGTCTCCGGTTGTCTTCGGGGACTGGATGCTGTGTCTCCGGTTGTCTTCGGGGACTTGATGTTGTGTCTCCGGTTGTCTGCGGGGACTTGATGTTGTGTCTCCGGTTGTCTTCGGGGACTTGATGTTGTGTCTCCGGTTGTCTTCGGGGACTTGATGTTGTGTCTCCGGTTGTCTTCGGGGACTTGATGATATTCCTGTAAAGTTCAAGGTAAATCATTAGAGTTGATGATGTGTAGCCGTCTGGCTTATGCATATGAGGCAGTATAGCCAAGTGATGCCCGGTTGTCTTCGGGACTTGATGATGCATCTCCGGTTGTCTTCAGAGATTTGATGATGTGTCTCCGGTTGTCTTCGGGGACTTGACAATAATTCCTGCAAAATTCAGAGTAAAGTGGTTAAAGCTGGTAAAGTATATGATAAAGTAATTGATAAAATATGGAGCAAAGCGGTAGAATGGCCGTTTAGCGTATGATGTTGATGGTATCGTGACAGGCTGAACTAATGACGTGCGATCCTGATTTAATTCGCCTCCAACTTCGTCAATCTACAAAATAGGTATATAAAGTCATAAAGTTATTGTGATAAAATAAAATTAAAGATAGAGTTAGAAATAAAGCCGTTTGGCTTTTTAGGCGAAGCCATATTGAGCCAGATGATGCTTTTCTGCCATGATTGATAGACTTGACTGTTGATCTCGCGGTCTTAAGTTCCTGCACTCAAAGAAAAATTCTTAGTTTGGGAGGGGGAAGTTGATTCGTGTTGACTCGAAGCTTGACTTTGTTGGTGCTCCGTTCGTCTTGTTTTTTTGGATCTTGAGATCTCCGTTCAAGCCTCGGTAGATGAACAGTAGTGAAAATGATTGAAAGAAAGTATTTCATTTGAAAGATAGGTCTGTAAGTATATGTGTAAGAAAATGTAACTATGTGTATATAAGTTGTGAAATATGTATATGTAAATGTATGTGTGTAAGGAAATATATGTGTAAATATGTGTATGTAAGTTGTAAAATATTCTGTCAACTTCGGACTGTGACACTTCTAAAGTAACTAGCTTAAAATACTTCCTGTCTGGTAGCCTTAATCTCATCGATGCACAATTGTTCTTTTGTCTATATCCTTTCAGAATATGCCCCAGTTTTGGTTCTGAAGGGTGTACTAAATTTATGTCGCGGTGTGACCGAACCTCATATAGGTTGCCTACGTATCCGCCAAGGAATCAGGTCAGAACGTAGTTCGTAAATATATAGAATGGTCTAAAATTTCTAATGAAGGGACCGAACCCGATGTGGATTGCCTACGTATCCTACCAAGGGAATCAGGTCAGCGTAGTTCTGTTATATCTATGGTAAAGGGTTTGTTGGATTTTATCTAGGTGTGACGAGTCCGTATGTTGATAGTCTTTGTGTAAGGATTATTTTTTGAATTTTCTGTTATAGCGCAACCGAACCCTATGTTGGCTGCCTACGTATCTCACCATGAGAATCAGGTCAGAACGTAGTTCGTATGCATAAGATATTTTGGACTTTTTGTTCTAAATGCAACCGAACCCTATGTGGGCTGCCTACGTATCCCCCATGGGAATCAGGTCGAAACGTAGTTCGTACCGTGGTTGTTAAAGGAAAGGTTGCAAACTAACCGTCTTACCTAATGTCGTCCTTTGACTTCTTCTTAGATTGCTAGCTTTCAGGCTTATGTCATCACCTATCGGCTATTTCAATTTCTTTCGAGTGGAATCTTGTTTTATCCTCTAAACTCTTTGTTGTATGTTATTTATTCGTTCGTTTTATGTCACAATCGTAGAGTTGGCAAATTTGAGTAGAAAAATAATAATAATAGATGATTAAGGAAAATCAGAATTGCATTCATAGTTTCTGCAATTTAAACTTCCCAACGACGAGGCAAAGCAACAAAAGTTTTGTGCGTGATTCAAGCTTCGATTTAAAAAAAACAATTTTACTACATGTTCAAACTACCAAGTCTCCCGGAGTAAGAATCCAATTCTCCAATGTCTCTCCTGGTTCGGCATTCCGGATGGTCGGTGTCTCGGTGTCAACATGAATAAACTCTTTGGGGATTAAATGAAAAGAAACATAAAGTGCAAACGATGTTAGTCTCATTAACATATGTCTAGGTAAAGTCATGATCACGTAAAGTCAAGTAAGGCATTTAGCAAATAATTTATCAAATAGAGTCAAACAAGTTGTCAAACAAGTATGTCAAACAATAACGCGTCCTAATATGCATGTGACCTCTTTGTGCCAGAGGTAGGCCTAACGTTTGTTTGAAGGGTAAAGTGTGCCATAGTACGTCATCCTGTTGCTTTGGTTAATTAAACAAATTCTATTTCCCAAAAAATAAAATACAAAAGTTGTGTAATATTTATTACATATCAAATGAATACAACATGGAGTGTTTCCTAATCTAAGTAAAGTAAATACAGTTTCCTATGTCTAACTTCTAGCTCCATTTGTGATGTCCTTGATCTTCGTCATTTGTTGTACTCCAATGCAAATCTATACCTGTCATAGAAACGTTAGTCATTCTCGCCTTCCTAAAGTTTAATTAATTAGAGCAAATAGTCAATATTTAGGCACAGTTATCCTTCAAACGTGCATATAAAGTATGATTATTGTCGCTTGGGGTCGTGAACCCGCTTGGACGTTTGGGTAAAGTCATCTAATGGGCTTAATACACCAAGGGTATTAAACCTCCTAGGTCATGAAATGTATGTTCTTAATAAAGGGTGTTGGTTTAGCTCTATCTTAGGCTGACTAAGAGTTGTTTTCCTATGACACAAGGTTCCCCCAAGCGGACAACTTGAGAGTGGAAAGTCTGTGGCCGTCGACTGCACCGCCGATCGACTAAATCCACAAGATCGATCCAACTAAAAGGTAATTTAATAGTGAACGGGCGCGAACCGCGAAGCCGTTTTGAGTGTGTGAATATGTGTGAGTTTTCCAGGAGTGGAAGAAATATGAACGGAATGACAGTTTATCAAAGCAGTAACACATAAACAGTTTATATCAAACAAACAGTTTATATCAAACAAACAATTAATAGCATGTAAAAAATAGTTAATAAATAAATAAAGTGATTTCAAATAAGCACACAAAGCCTATTTAAACTAAGTCCGTTATGGTTAGAACCTAAAGACATCCCCAGCGAAGTCGCCAAGCTGTCATACCCCTTTTTAACCGGAGTCAAATTAGAAGTACGACATATTGAAGATTCCTGTTTTTTGTTTGTTGTTAAGGAGTCGCCACCTAATTATTTATGGTGAATTAGGACACCTAAAGTTTATTAAAGTTATTTTTAAAGTTAAGTCTGTTTAAGGTCTGCGAAACTTAAAATTCTAGGTAAGGGTTCAATTAGTCTAAAGGGAAGGTATCAGACACCCTTTAAGACCCATTAACAATGGTTAACCGACCGGACTTATGATTAATCAAGCTAAGTGTAAATATAGTATTGTAGGAAAGAAAATAGCTTTGTAAATATAGCTAAAGTTACAGATAGATATATAGAAATGTTGTTTGAAAATAGGATTTGTAGAAGGTAATAATTTGTATAAAAGAATACTTCTAATGTTGTTTTAAAATACGACTTATAAATGTTGTTAAGTTTTTAAACGAAAGTATAATAGTATTGTTTAAAATAATACTTGTAGAGGAGATTCCACAAATGTGAACTTTTAGATAAAAATTATATTGTATGAATATTGTGATGTAGAAAAATCTAGACTTATTTTATAAATAGGATGCAAAAGGAGGTGAGTTTTCTTTTTTATTAACTTATTTAACTAATTCGGCTAAAGGTATGCATAGTTGAATACGTCTTAAAAATAATGTTTCTAAAGAGTACTCGGATTAATATTTACATATTAGTGACGTTTTGAGAATTTTAAGATAGTAAAAATAAAGTATGATTCCTTTGACTTGAAATATATAATCATGTTGTTTTGAAAACGAATAATTCTAAGAAAGATGAATATTATGAGTATTATAAATAACTTAACATAAAAAGAAGAAAAAATGAAATTTATGAAATTAATTATTGGTTTCTCTTTTAGACTAACCACCCATTATACCAACATTAACCCATTAATCCTACTAAAGTTCATTCTAGCTAAGAAAACCAAAACAAAGTAAAATGTTAGGTGCATAATACAAGTTAGACCCACAAAATAAAATAAAAGGGGGAGCAAATATAATTAATGGGCTCAACCCACTTTCCAGAACTGCTGTGGTCTGTTGACTGTTGGGCTTCGGCCTAACAAATTTCTGCAAATTAGCTGCTACTGTATGGGGGCTGACTCGATGAATGTTACGTTGGGCTTAAAATGTGGATTGGGTATTTAAATGTAGGTCATTTATTTGGGTAGGGAAATAATATTGTATCTGTATTTTGGGCCATTAATTTGGCTGAAAATTGTTGGTCCTTCCTCCTCTATTTAATTATTTTTGGGCTTCTAATTTAATAATTAGTACAATATATACTATGTGGAGACAATTAATAATTAGTATGTAGAAAAATAAGGATTTTACAAAGTGTTGTCTTGTAGTTAATTTAACGAGTCCAAACCCGAAAATGAAACGATGACGAACTATTTAAAATTTATGATAAAGTAATGCTTGTAATGTTGAAAAAATAAGAGTAGTGAAAATAATAGTAGTGAAAATAAAGTATTTAGTTCTTCAGTAAATTTAGAAGCCCGAGTAAATTAAAATAGGGGAGGGACAAAATTGGGTGTCAACAATAGCTACCATAGAAAAAGGGTAATAACAAATTATAAGTTCAAAAAGGATAGAAAATTCTCTCCTAATTGTAGGAAAAAACATGAAAGCGGGAAATAACGTTAATTTTCTTAAAAACCGTAAACTGACCCAAGCCGAACCAAACCAACTACAACTAAACCAATGGATATGTAGTTTGAATTAAAAATTATGGAGCAATCGTAAAATTGTCTCTGTGTGACCTATAAGTCACGGGTTTGAGCCGTGGAAGCAACCACCACTACTAAAAAAATGGTCATTTTCGACCTAAAAATTTCGACCACACTTTTGGTCGAAAAAAAAATCGATCACGGGTGGTCGAAATTTGAAGTTTTTTTTTTTTTATAGAATTTAGACCACACCGGGTCGATTTTTTAATAGGAAAAATGCATTTCGACCACGTGTGGTCGAAATTAATTTTTATACAAATAATAAATGGGAAAAAACATTTTATACATAATTAAATTATATATATATAAAACAATTAATTAAAAAATAAAAATAAAAATCTAATTTCGACTACATGTGGTCGAAATAATTAAGTCAAAGTCGGTCAAATCTGACTTAATTATTTTCGACCACATGTGATCGAAAATTTCAAAAGATTTAGACCAGGTCTAGTCTATTTAATTTCCCCCTTCTCTTTCACTCTCTTCTCTCTCCCTCTCCTCTCTCTACCATCCCACCACCCGACTGCCCCACCCCCTCCTTAGATGGTCAACGCCCCCAGACGCCACCGCTGTTTCCGACCAGCAATCGTCGCCACCAGACGCCGCCAGCTCAGGTATTTTTTTTTCTTCCTCAATCTCATGAACACAACCCCCAAATTGAACTTTTGCTCAAACTTGTATTTCAATACCATGTTACCAGTTACATTACCTTCTATATTTAGTAGATTTGATAACTTTATTTAGTATAATAAAAAATAAAAAATAAATCAAACAACCTTTGAAATTTTGAGTCAAAGTGGTACTTTAAGTTATGGAGTTGAGCTAAGTTCATCTCACAAAGAAGAGCTTGAGAGAATCCTGAGGTTACAATTAATACTTTGCAAGAGAAATTAAGGAGACCCGTATCTTGGAAGGGCAACCCGGATCTGAACCCGAGGTTTGCAGCCATGGCGATGTCTTTATTTTCTTGTTTTATAAACAGATCTGAGCTTTAATTTTAGTCTTGTAGCTCTTGTTTGAATGGTTTTTCCCTATTGTATTGTGTTATTATGCTAAAAGGGTGTGTTTGGTATGAAGGAAAATGTTTTTTGTTTTGTCATAAAAAAAAATGTTTTGAAAGTTGGGAAATTTTTAGGCGAGGGCCAAGAATTTTCTTTAAAAAAAATTCTGGCCAGAGAGAGAAATGAGGTTAACAGAAAAGGGATGTTCTGTTAATGGTGGTTGCCCCTCTCTGCTGTGCCAATGATTTTCTTTTTAGCAACTAAACCAACAACCCTTTGTTCATGAAAAATATGCATGCATTTTCTTCAATTTACAACTTCAGCTGTATATCTCAGTGTGTGTGTTTCTGTTTCCTCCTTTTGGAGTAATTGAGCAAAAGAGGCTGTGATGAAGATAATGTTTTACTGTATGGGCTAACAAAGGCATTGAGGACAGTCCGACCCGTATCTTGGCTTGGCAAATCCCAGGATGGCCTGCATCTGAGGCTCTCTTTGGCATGCGACTGGTGATTTTGCAGCCATGGCGTGGTTGCCATCTCTTTGTCCGAGCAAAAATGCAGTATCTGAGACTCAAATTTTTGTGCTTTAATGGGTCGTTTGGTTGCTGGTTAGGAAGTGATTAGTCGTGTTAGGAGGATTATTTCCCTTTTTTAGAGTAATTGAGCATGTTCCTGAATCAACTTCCAAATATCATCTTCTTATTAGTTCATTTCTTGACTCGGGCGTAGGTAGCTAAATCCCATATGTGACATTTTTGAATCCCATATGTGACATTTTTGAATTCACTACTGGATTTAGTCCCGTTCCTCTATACAGCTGAGCCATGTTAGCATGCTACATTTGGTAGCTATTTTTTTTTATTTCCTACAGAGGTAATCTTATTATATTTTATTTTTTAAAACCAAAACTCTACTCTTAGTTTAGAGATTTGTGGATAAGATCAATCTACTTTTGTTTAGTATTGTACTAGTAGTCAATAGCATAATTAAATGTACATCAATTTAAAGCGGTTGTCTTAATGCTGGACTTTCCTATGCAGCAAACAATGGAGCCTTTTGTCGATACCCGTCGGCCCTTGAAGTCGTAGGTGCTGCTGATGATGGGGCAGTTGATCCTAAGGAGTATGAAGCTATGAAGCATCAAGTTGACCTGGTAACAAGAACACTTAATTCCTCGGAGGCCAGGATGTTGGGGAGGATACAGATCATGTCTCTAATACCGAACGTTGACCTTTTTGATTAGTGTGCTTTTGGATTCTAATTCGGCTATGTTTAAATGGATATGTATATTATGTTTAAGAGTTTGAATGTAGTTTTAATTCGATTAGAAGTACTTTTAATTTTAAAATGTTTAAGTGTTTGAACGTAGTTTATGATATTTAAGTGTTTGAATGGACAATGTTTAAATGTTCAAGTGTTTGAACATTGTTTATGGTTGTTGTGTTGCATTGTTAATGAATTGGATGACTGTTTTGGTTGATGAATTTGGTTATTTGAAAATTGGTAGGCGGGATGTCAAAAACCAGCAAATGCTGGAAAAAATATTCCATATTTTCGACCACAGGTAGTCGAAAGTCAGCCCAGATATTTCACAATTTCGACCACATGTGGTCGAAATTGTACCCAGAAAATAACAATTTCGTCCACGTGTGGTCGAAATTTAGCAATATAGTTGCCAGATTTCGACCACATGTGGTCGAAATTGTGAAAATATTTTTTTTTATATTTAAATATAAATAGTATTTTCGACTACACGTAGTCGAAAAAGTTAAATATATAATTTAATATAAAAATAATTTTTCGACCACATGTGATCGAAAATAATTTTCCCTTAATTTCGGTAGAATGTGATTGCGACCACGTGTGGTCGAAAAAAAATTTTGACCTACCTATTAGCGATCTACGCGTGTGGTCGAAAAATTGGTCGAAATAAAGGCCTTTTCGACCTCATGTGGTTGAAATATTTGGTTGATAATCTTGGTTTTTTTAGTAGTGAATTAATGTCTGCATTAGGTTCGACTGTGTACGTCACACCGCTTGACGCTTCCTCAAACCCTCCTAACACAAGACGCTCTGTGCACTAAATTTTCTGGCCCAGCATTATTAAAATCTGAACAACCTTGAAAAAATTAGGGAAAATACATTAAAAAAAACCCCCCCAACATATACTTGGATTAATTATGACGCACCCTACCTTTGCGGGCGACCTATTAACCCCCTGACCTTATTTTTTCTGTATTTTTGTACTGTTTTCGGCTGACATGGCACAATTAAAATTTGATGCCCAGTTGCACAGTGGAGAGTGTTGCACATTAACCGCCACGTTGGCGCCACGTTACTGCTACGTCAGTGCCACTTTTCCTTTTTTTTTTTTCCCATTTGATTTTTCTTTTATTAATTATATTTACACTAATTAACCTCTAATTAACTATTAAACCCTCCATTAATTTTGTCTTCTTCATCACTAAACCCTTCTTCTTCATTTCAAGAAATCCATCAACCCATTTTCTTCCTCCATTAACACACACACACACACACACACAAACACACATTTAACCCATTTTCTTCCTCCATTAACACACACACACATATTTAACCCATTTTCTTCCTCCATTAACACACACACACACACATTCAACCCATTTTTTCTTCAAAATTAACAACACACATTCAACACATTTTTTCCTCCATTAACACACACACATTTAATTTCTTTCACGTGGCAATCCCAACTGTTATAGTTTTTAATCCCCTAATTATATCTCCATAATTTGACGCATTTCATCATCACTTTGGCCCAATTTCAACACCATTGAAGGTAAAACCTTCAAGCCCTAATTTATTCAATTTTCCATCAACACAATGAGACAAAACTTTGAATTTAAACACAAATTTCTCAACGAAATTTTCAGATCTGGAATTACCCGGCTTCGTTGTAGATCTTCGGGCTCAAGCTTCAAGCTTCTACTGTGGTCATTACTGGTGATATCCAGTTGTTTTTTCCTCTACTTATTTCCGCTCCTAAATTTACTCTTTTGCTGCCACTGAACTTTCACACGTCATTAAGCATGAAAAATCAAGTCTTTAAATTGATTGAGGAAAAGAAAATTTTCAGATTTCTAATTTGTTAAATTCATCAAAAAACACAAAATCGGTGGATAAGGATGGAAGGCTGATTGTGTGAAGTAGAAAACTCAGGTGAGTGGTGGGTTGGGTCTGAAATTGTGGCGGCCATGGATTGAGCTCCGGCGAAAATGGAGGAAATATGGAGAAGAAAATAAAGGCGGCCATGGATTGAGCTCCGGCGAAAATGGAGGAAATATGGAGAAGAAAATAAAAAGAGAAAGAGAAAGAAAGAGTGAGGAAGAACAGAGGAAAGAGAAAAAGAAAGACACAAAAATAAAGAAAAGAATATTGGTTTCCCTTCAATGTGTGTGTGTGTTAATGGAGGAAGAAAATGGGTTGAATGTGTGTGTGTTAATAGAGAAAGAAAATAGGTTGGTTGATTTCTTGAAAAGATATGTATGATTGATGATGAAATTGAATGTGTGTGTGTTAATGGAGGAAGAAAATGGGTTGAATGTGTGTGTTAATGGAGGAAGAATATGGGTTGGTTGATTTCCTGAAAATAAGCTTTTTATGATAGATGATGAAATTGAATGTGTGTGTTAATGGAGGAAAATGGGTTGATTGATTTCTTAAAATGAAGAAAAAGAAGTACAAACATACAGAAAAAATAAGGGGCTGCCCGCAAAGGTTGGGTGCGTCATAATTAATCCGAGTATACATTGGGGTTTTTTTGTATGTATTTTCCCAAAAACTTTACAGGCTATACACCACTGCAAGACACCATAAAATTTTGGGAATCTACTTTAGGAAAAGGGCTAAAAATGCCCCTCGCTACGAGAATGGGTAAAAAATACCCTTACCGTTATGAAAGTTTTCAAACCTACCCCTCAGTTAACAGAACTATCCATTTTTTCAAAAAACCCATTTTTTGACCCACCCAAACATAACTCGACCCAAATAATATAACACCACCTTATGCCACCAAACATGACTTAATGTTCATTATTCTTCCCCAACTTTATAGAGAGACAAAGAGAACGTTAGAGAGAGAAAGTGACGATTCCATCTCTTTCTATTAGGGTTCCGCCATTTGCCCTATTACAAGGTATGATTCTTAACTACCCACCTTCTATTAAGTGTATTTTTCTTCATTTGTTGTAAGTTTTTGAATTTTTGATGAGTTAGGGTTTTTCCTAAATGGTTCTTGAGTTATTATTCGATTAATGGTGCTTATTTTTTGTTAAATCTTGTAAATATGTGTTGAAAACACTAATAGGGTAAAAGGTTACTGATTTAGGGTTTCTATTTCTTGATAAATATGATCATTATGTGTTAATACTTCCTTTTATTAGTTGTATATTGTCTTTTGCTGTTAAAAATTATTCATGGATATGTAGAATTTTATTGTTTTTCTGGTCTGTAGCAAATTTTTAGCTAGTTAGGGTTTGTATTAGGTAGTTTAGGGTCTGATGCGACGGTATAGGGTTTAAGGATGGAATATTTTGTGATTTTAGGTTTAACTTCATTTATTGAGGTGTAGATTCCACTTTATTGATTCCTATTTCGAAAAATCTTATTGTAATTGTGAATGTGTCCTAAAAAATTCTGGAATGTGGTGCGAATATTTCACTCTTGTCTCTTCAAAGTTACTGAGAAGTGGGACTTTATTATTTTTTAGTCATACTTTGTTGAATGTGGTCCCGAACTCATTTTTGTTTTTTGGATTCCCTTCTTTGTTTATTCTTAACCTTAAACTTGATGTTTCCCCTGTTTCTATTCATATTTTTTTGGCTTTGTGTGTTCTTTTTGTTCTTTATTCTTTCAAGAAACCATGGATGGTATTTGGTTTATTTAATGTTTCTTTTTTTATTTTTTAGTCATACTTTATTGAGTGTGATCCCAAACTCATATTTGTATTTTGGATTCCCTTCTTTGTTTAGTGTTTACCTTAAACTTGTTGTTTCCCCTGTTTCTATACACATTTTTTTGGCTTTGTGTGTTCTTTTTGTTCTTTATTATTCAAGAAACCATGGATGGTATTTGGTTTATTTAATGTTTCTTTTTTTTTTTAGTCATACTTTATTGAGTGTGGTCCCAAACTCATATTTGTATTTTGGATTCCCTTCTTTGTTTAGTGTTAACCTTAAACTTCTTGTTTCCCCTTTTCTATTCACATTTTTGGCTTTATGTGTTCTTTTTGTTCTTTGTTCTTTGTTCTTTATTCTTTCCTCTTATATGGAAACCATGGATGGTATTTGGTCTACTTAATGCTTCTGTTTTTATTTTTTAGTTTTTCTTTGTTCTTTTGTTGAAATCACTTATGGTATTATATTTTAATTAATGTTTATTTGTTTATTCGTTTTTATTGATTTTAGATTATTTAAGATGGTTTTGGTTGATTTGGTATTTCACCATGGTGGTGTGTGGATAAGAGAACCAAAATTGTTATATTCTATGAAGAATGTTCACAAATGGGAAGGTTATGATTCTGATCTCTTATCTTCTATAGATATTGTTAATGAATGCAATAATAGCTTAGGGTTTGTGGGTGTTCAACAACTGATTGTGTTTGTCCCTCCTGGAAAATATTATGAAATAGAAAGAGATGATGGGATTAGGACATTATTGTCTTTTGTTAATGGTGAGTTTGATGTGATAAACCTCTTTGCTGTTGAGGAAAATGAATTGTCTATTGATGTTGAGAACATAATGGTTCATGATGCAGCTACAGATTGTAGCTCACATGGTACTGATAATGGTAGTAATGATAGGTCTGATGAATTTGATTATGATAGTGAACAGATGGAGGCTTTTGCAAAATAAAGAAATAGAACAATCAATGAAAAGTTATCTAATTATAAGGACTTACACAAATTCATGACATTCAAAGATATAGATGAGTCTATGACATATATGAACTTGTATGCATTGTGCCATGTGTATAATTTTACTTTGAAAAAAAGTGATCCATTAAGGGTTAGGTATGTTTGTAATACAGAATGCAACTTTGTGTGTCTTATTTCTGGTGAAAAAAATGTTGCTGGTGTTAGTGTGAAAACACTAAAAGGAGAACATAAGTGTGAATCTTCCTTTGAAAACCATAGTGTTAAGGCAACCACAATTGCATACTACTTCAAGGAAAAGGTGCAAGGTAACCCGAAATATAAGATTAAAGATATGAGAGCTGATCTTAAAACAACTTTTAACATTAATTCTTCCTTTGGTAAGGCTAAGAGAGCCAAAAGAATGATTTTGGAAAATTTAGAAGGTAGGTTCATTGATGATTATAAAAAGCTTGTTGGATATGGAAATGCCTTGAAGGAGAGTAATCCTGGAAGTGATATCATTCTCAAGGTTTCAAAAGCTGCACTTGCTGAAGGCAAATAAGATTTTTGAGAATGTACATTTGTTTTGATGCTCTGAAGAAGGGGTTTAGGGCAGGACTGAGACCCTTATTAGCTTGGATGGGACCTTTTTGAAAGGTAAAGCCAAAGGTCAAATATTAACTGTTGTTGCTCAAGACTCAGTAAACCACTTTTATCCCATTGCTTGGGCTGTTGTGGACAAAGAAACGAAAGCTACTTGGCTTTGGTTCTTGGAATTGCTTGGGAAGTCTCTAAACCTCAACAATGGAGAAGGGATCACATTAATCTCAGACATGCAAAAGATAAATATTTATTTTAATATTTTTCTTTTACATATTAATGACTGAAACACTAACTGTTTTGCTGAGAAGTGAACTGCTTCAGTTCTCTGTTTTGGCTGAATAGTGCACTGTTTCAGTTCAGTGTTTTAATTTTATATATGACTTAATCCTTTTTTAATTGTGATTCTTAATCAGGAAATAATTGGAGCAGTCCAACAAGCTGTACCTGTTGCTTTGCATAGGTTTTGTGTGAAACACATAGAAGCTAATTGGAGAACTAAAGGGAAGAGAACAAAAGAAATGACTAAGATTATTTGGTGGCGTGCATGGAGAACCTATAGAGAGGAGTTGGATGATCATCTGAAGACATTGGGTGATTTCTCAGAAGAAGCCAAAGACCACTTGTTGGACTACCCAATAGAACTTGGTGTAGGACTTTCTTTGACGCAGTTTGCAAGAACCAGAAGGTGAAAAACAACTTGGTTGAATCATTAAACTCATGGATATTGGTATCTAGACACAAAGATATCGTTGGGATGCTTGAGGAAATAAGAATAAAGGTGATGGAGATGGTGAGCAACAATGAAGAAGAGGTGTTGACTTGGGCTACTGAATGGAGTCCATAATCTATAGAAATGTATAATGAATTTCAGAAGATTGCTAATAGGTGTACCTTACATTTCAATGGTGATTATGGGTATGAGGTGAGTGAAGGGAATGACAAGCACATCGTCAATTTGTCTACTAAGAAGTGCACTTGCAGGGTGTGGGACCTTACTGGAATCCCATGCAATCAAGGCACTGCATTACAAGAAGCTTGATCCCTTGAAGGAGATCCACTGGTGCTACTCAAAAGAAGCATATCTCTTGACTTATCATCACAAATTACAACTAGTTCCAGGGCCAAAGTTCCTGGAAAATAAATCCAGTAGAAGCAATGGAACCACCTCCCTTGGTAAACATGGCTGGCAGACCTAGAGAGAAGAGAAAAAGAGACAAAAATGAAGCACTTGTGAGGCAAACTGTTACATCCCGTATTTTCGTACGTGAATTTGCGTCGTAATTTAGTCACATAAGCTCAAAGGATAGGATTATCTTTGAAGTTATAAGTATTTATGTTATGTTTAACAAGTGATAAAAAAGTATCGTGAAGGTTAGAGGTTAAACGAATCAGAGAAAATTTACCCGAGCCCGGAGGATTTGGTCATATTAGAGCATGAAAATCAAGAACTCGGTATATAAAAAATGAGGTCCCGAAATAATTTAGGAATTAACAAGTGTGACGACGGTGATTAAGAATATTATTTGGTGCATGTATAAAGAGGCTATGGACTAGAGTTCTACCACATGATTATGATAATAAGTATATGAAGTGTGTTAAAAGTGATTCATGTTTAAGTCAATTGAGATCAAGAAATTAATTATGTGTATTTGGTTAAATTTTGGATTTTAGCGGGAGAGTACTAAATTAATTACTCAATGATGGATTCATAGCAATCTTTGGCACGTGTTGGTGGCAGCAAGTATGACTAGCTAATTTATGTAGCTAGATGACATGTTTAGGAGGCTCCTTTACTAAGTAATCTTTATGGGGTGGGACCCGCAGCCAACTATGGTAAAGAACACCCTATATTTCATTAAAGTGATACCTATCTTGCAAAGAAAAGCATGGGCAGCAACAGAAGAATACATGTGCAATATATTTCTATTTTTGGGGTGAACATTAGCGTGACGTATATATAGCAGATACACAACTTTGTATTTCTATAGTAAAAACGTGGTGTGCAAATCTAAGAGAGCAAGGTATAAATTATATCAAGAACAATATATGAGTTTCGAGCACCACATCGATCTCGTTGTTTTGTTTTATCCTGTTGTTGAATCCATGCTTCCTTCGAGGTGAAGTAAGGTGGAAGAAGATCATTTCTTGGTATATAAAGTAAGAGTTATTCTCTCCTGGGTATATTTAAATTCATCCAGGTCATAGTTAAATTGTGGGATGAGAAATACGAAAATTATACCGTAAATCGTATTTGATGTTGTTGTTGGCTTATGGGCTGTTTGTTGGGCTGTTTTATGGGTTATGTAGACGTTGGTATGGATGGTAATTCTGGTAAATAGCATGAATAAAATGTTCTTGAGGTTGTTGTATATGTCTATGTGTTTATGAAAAGAATTAATGGAAGATTTGTCTATATAGATTTAGACTAAAACTCGAGGAAAGAGATTTCATGTTCTTGAATTAGTTGAAAAGGGATTGTGGCATAATTCTTACTTGGTTTGATATGGAAACTTGTATGTACGATTGTTGTTGATGTTGTTACCATTGATTGGGAGTTGTTTAAAGTTGGATTGGAGTGGGTAACATAGGGGAAATGCTGCCCGAATTTACGAAAGTTGGTTACGAACCTAAAGAAGTATTGTACGAACTCTTTGCAAGATGTTTACGGTTTTCTTTACCTTGATTGTAGATTGGCCAGTGTTGGAAGCATAGGTTGAGTTAATCGCGTAAGCGACAAAGGTATGTTAAGGTTATCCATTTTTTCATTTTGGCATGATCTATGATAAGTACTAATGTGACAATAATCATAATGAATCCACTCCTAGATGTAGGAGCTCATGTCCCTATGTTTATATTAGTGTTGTTCATATTCTGAGCTCCTTGACTTTTTATGTCCCGAAGGGGCATATGTAAGTTGTACGTTTTCATAATGATGTCTAAATCCCGAAAGGGACATTCATAAGGCTTCCTTATTCATATGCATTTCATATTTGATTTTTAAGTCTCGAAGGAGACAAATGAAAAGGGGAAGAAGTTCCCATTTTGAACTAAAAGTTGCTCTGAAGGGAGTCTTTTGATGAATTACAAAGACTATCATGCATTTTCACACTTATATATATATGTACGACATGATATTAAGGGGAAGGGGAAAGGATATGGCATTATATACGCAAACCACCTGATCAGATGGACCACGAGGATTATAATGCCCAAAGAGGCTGCCCGACGGGGCCATTATGTTATTATGCCCGAAGGGGCTGCGAGTAGGGTGAAGGTATGCATTATGTATATACACATGATGTTTTAAAAGTTCATATGCACATACATAATTCTCAGTGTTGGTTACAGACTTACAGGTACAGATTGAGTCTGTTACTCTTTCATTATTCGAGTTGAGATATATTGTTTCAGTTCTGCCTTACATACTCGGTACATTATTCGTACTGACGTCACTTTGCCTGGAGGCATTGTGTTTCATGCCACGCTGGTGTATATAGATGAGTAGAGGACACTTGCTATAGGATGTTCCTAGGCTATCAGCTGGATTGATGAGCTCCATTTCTGTTCGGAGTGTTGCCGAGTCAAAGTACTTATGTATGTCCTTGAGTCAGATGCATTACGGGTATGTTGGGGCCCTATCCTAACTTATGGTATCTTGTTACCAATTAGATATTTTTGCCCACAGTGTCCTGTGGATAATGCGTCGAGATATCGACAGTTGTGTAAAGCGACTATGTAGGTCGATGTGTTCATATGCATTGTTTTAAAGATTTTATTGTGACTAAAGGTTTTCTTTGAATTAAGGATAAGGGAGAAGTCCCTACTTGATGAAAGAGTTTTATTAAAAAGTTTTTCATGTTTTACCTGACGGAAGTGTCATTTCATAATTTAAAGGTTCACAAAAAGTTGTGACTCATGAATAGAATGGTAGTATGACACTTAGCCGAGTAGGGTCTTAGGTGTCAGTCGCGTCCCTTCGGTTTGGGTCATGACATAAACTGGGTGGGTTGCACCAAGGAGAGGAAGAGTTATGACATGTTCAACTTGTGGACTTATTGGACATAATGCTAAGGGTTGTGGAAAGGTAATCTTTCTGTTTAAATTAGTAGTCAATTGTTTTAGAATGTGATGTGATTTTTTTAACACTTTAATTTTTTTCTTCTTTTATCAATTGAACAAAATGAGTGGTGAAGGCACTTCTAAGAGTGGCCAGTTGAAGGGTAAGAAGGACAAGCAGCCAATAAAGAGACCAAGCAAGAACAAACAACTAATGAAGAGGCCAAGCAAGGACAAACAACCAATGAAAAGGCAAATGAGACTAGTCGATGAAGAAGTTGTAGATGAAGGACCTCCTAGATTCCTAGATATTGCAACAGTGGATGGCTAGCCCTTGTCAGCTCTACAACCTAGTCAAAATAGTCCATCAAGTCAAGCTACACAAGGTGTGTTTATTCCAACTCCAAGGGTTCAAACAAGTCAGTCCATATTTGATCCATCCCCCAGCAATCATGATTTTGAATATCGTGGACTTGAACTTGAAGAAGATCTACCTTTGAGGCCAAGAGGTGTGTCAGAGTTAAAGTCTAGACTCCAACAAAGACAGAAGCAACCCATACTAACTAGATCAAGACAGATCAACTTCATTGGTGATGCTAAAGGTTTAAGCAAACCAAGTGAGTTGTATGCACCAAAAGGTCTCTCGTCGAATGGTAATGTATCTGTTATTGCAAGACAGTTGGAGCAGATAAGAATAGAGAAAATTAAGGCAAGGAAGGGTAATGGCAAGGCACAACAGTGAAAGAGTGATGTACCAACTGAACTTGGTGTATTTTTGTGAAACTTTAAAACTTTCATTGATGTAATTAGTGTTGTTGATGGCACAAACTTATGTTTCATGGTTCAGTAGTTGATTGTGGTAGTGGGATGTCCTTTTATCACTTTTTGTTGCATCTTTTTGGGGTTATAACATGACATCCCTCGTGTAATTAACAAACTTTTAGGTTTGTTGATCTGGTTCAAGTATACTACTGATTTGTTTTGGTTCAGTGTC
Source organism: Lycium barbarum (assembly GCF_019175385.1). Classification (NCBI taxonomy): domain Eukaryota; kingdom Viridiplantae; phylum Streptophyta; class Magnoliopsida; order Solanales; family Solanaceae; genus Lycium; species Lycium barbarum. The sequence goes on along the minus strand of NC_083348.1, from coordinate 99,125,888 downwards.
CTATTTTAATTTGGTTCAATTGGTGATCAGCACATTGTCAATTTGAGTGTTTTTTTAGTGTCATGATGTGTGTGAAAAAGCTCAAGCTAATGTGATATTGATGAGGCAGCTTTGTGTGCAAAATGTGATATTGAAGTTCATGCTGCTAATAAATTGGCTAAGCACCAGAGGCTTCATCTTATTTTTGTATGTGCCAAGGAGCAACACAGCTTATTGTTCCATATAACAGATACATGACTAAAAGATGGCATAGTACTTTTTGCATCTTATCAGTTTTTTAAACACATCCTATGCTACATAAACCCAACTGTTATGTGGGTTATACGTATATATGCCAAGAGTTGCTTTACTTTCTTGCCACTACTATGTTCTACAAACATACGAGGTAATGTTCAGGCAAAAAACATAAGTTGCACTTGACATTGAAAGAGTCCATATGCATTAAAATTGAAAAGTTCAAAAAAAGGGAAATAAGAGAAAAGTTCAACGAAACCATATACATTAAAATTGAAAGTGTTCCACATCCATACATTATAAACAACGACCTTACAAACATTACATCCAAATTACTACATTCACTACACCTCCAAGATAAAACAAGAGAAAATAATCATCGATTCTTCTACCACAACACATACATATTAGCTTCATCAAAAACTAACAACTAACACTACATCTTGAATTCACTTTGTCATCAATGCGACCAAAATCCCAACAAAAATAGCCCATGAAATCATAAGGTTGAATTTTACCTAGAATACTTCTCCCCAAATGTCTTAGTTTTGTTCGTTTCCAACTCATTAGTAGCGTCCAAGGTAGCAACCACTTCCGACAAATAATCCCTTTCATTCTTCAAATTTTCACTTCCCACTCTTCAAATTGGCCATTTCAATCTTCAAATTTTCTTTTTCAATCTTCAAATTTTCCCATTCAATCTTGACGTCTTTCAACAACTCCTCTAAATTTCGTATGTAAGTTTTCTCCGGGAAAGCTTGGTCTTCCCATTCCCAATATCCACATGAGGAATGCTGGCGAGAACAATCAAAATTAGATTAGCAACAATATAAAAACATAAAAAGAGATTAATTGATTAATCGATTTAAAATCAGTTTAAGTAAAGAAACACAAAACCAAAAAGCTCTCCGTACAACAAACCACAACGGTAAAATGCCAAACACGTATACTCACTCTCTTACATTATGACACCACCGGCGGCCGGATTACCGGCGCGTATAGATCAACCAAAAGACCCTACCACAAAGGCAACCACTTCTATGGTGCCAAAAACAAAGAAGATCGATTATAAGGGAGCAATTGAAGAGAACCCCTCTCCCTTCATCCCTATTATCAACGATCCAGTGGTGGTCAGGCAAACAGTACATAACGGCACTCTGGCGGTGATTTTCGATACTGATAATTACTATGGGGTAATGACTGAACAGTGTAAATGGACTCTAGTGGGAAAATACACGTATGGCAGACCCCAAATCGATTTGATTAGAACTAAATTCAAAGAGCAGATTCCTCTAAAAGGTAAGGTGCGTATAGGCGTGTATGATTATCGCCATATTTTTCTAGATTTTGATAATGAAGCCGACCTAAATGATGTATACTTTAGGAGATTTATTTCTACTGATAATGCTTTGATGAGAATGTTCAAGTGTCGGATTTCGATCCAAACGAGGAAACCTCTTTAGCCCCAATTTGGGTCTTGTTACCGGAATTGAAGTATCACTTGTTCCAATGGAATTATCTTAGCCAAATTCTTCAGCAAGTAGGAACTCCATTAAAAGAAGATCTTGCTACTAATCTAAGAACTAGGCCAAATTTAGCCAAAGTAAGGATAGAGGTTGATCTGGAAAAAAATCTCCCAAATTCTATTTTTGTTGGAATAGAAAAGAAAGGGGCTGGTTTGAAAGGTTATTACCAAAGATTTGAATACGAAGGCGTCCCGGCATTTTGCAGAAAATGTAGATTACAAGGGCATGATCAAATTAATTGTAAAGTCGCAGTTAGAAAGAATGTTAACCAACAGGAAGGAAAACAGGTTGTAACAAAGGAAGGGTCGAGCAAGCAAAAAGAGGGGGAACAAGGAGAAGCACAACAATTAAAGGGAGAAGGAGTGGTTACAAAAATGCAAGATGATGATGGTTTCATAGAGGTCACCAGGAGAAAGAATAAGAAGGCCTTTATTAAGCCAATAAAGCAACAAACTGATAAACAAGGAAAACAAAAACTTCAAGCTGCAGTCCCAAATGTCCAACAGCAGCACGTGCAGCAGAACCAGCAATATACGCAGCAACATGCGCAGCAGCATGCGTATCAGCATGCGCAGCAGCAACAACAAAATGGGCATCGGCAAAAGGATCAGCTGTAGCGTGAACAGCAGCATGTACAGCTGGTACAGCAGCATGTGCAGCATGCTACATCAAAAAATAAGCAGCAGCAGCAGCAACACGTGTAGGAACAGCAGCATTTTACAACTTTTACAACTGAAAAACAGCATGCGCAGCAGCAAAAACAGCATGTGCAGCAGGTTACAACTGAAAAATAGCATGTGCGGCATGTGCTTACAACTGAAATCGTGGAGCTTCAGCAACATGATACAGCCGAAAATGAGCAGCAGCAACATTTAATAGTCGAAAATGAAGAGCAAAATACCAAGGGTGTTGGACCTAAAAGGAAGAAAAAGAAACAAAAAGCAAAAAACAAAAAGAACATACCTGCAGCTAGATTCCTCAAGAACATGCTATGGGCGAAACAGAAATCAAAACAGGCCCATATCAAGGATATTCTTGATAAACCAGAGCAATCTAGGAGCAAAGACATACCTGAAAACATCACGGCAAACGAGGTAGCTCAAAAAAACATCAAGGTTAATCGAGGGATAAATGAAAACGAGGATCTTGACAGCCAAGGCAGCAGCTCTGAGGGAGTTCATAAGGGACATATGTCCCCTATCACAGTAGATACCGAGTGTTTGCAACAAAAAGGTGGTACTTTGGTGATAGATTTAAGAAGTCTTGAGTACATTCCCCCTAGAAAACAAAACAGACATGGCCCAGATATAGAATATGACTCTGATCAGGAGCATTGTTATGACACTAGTGAGGATCAAATAGAAGGAATATCATCTGATGAAGAAGTGCCAGATAGTTTTTTAGATGTGTTACTAAAGAAGAAGAGGCACAGATTCTGGACAGTTTAGCTGAAATATTTGCTCCAAGCCCTAAGGACAATAAAGATCCTATTACATACGAAAGGGAACAAATCATACAGCAACAAGGTTTGTCTCCAAGAGGTAACAAAAACAAAAAAGGTAAGAACACTAATAAGAGAGACAATACTGTACTCCCAGAAAATTTTGAACAATCTGGAAAGGTTGTTCCACCACCTAAGATTTCTTTATGATTAAATTCATAATATGGAATATCAGGGGGATGACCTCCAAAGGTGCTCTTGAAAGACTAACCAAGGTAGTCAAACTTTATAATATAGATTTTGTTGCTTTGCAAGAACCTTTTTTTAAAAGCAATAAAGTTGATAAGTTTAGGAGAAGGTTAGGATTTGACCATGCCATCTCCAATTCACATAGTAAAGTCTGGATTTTCTGGAATTCTAACATTATTTGTTCAGTGATTTCCAAGACTAGACAACAGGTTACTTTGCAGGTTGACTGGCAGGGAAGTACAGATATGTCTTGGATAACTATTGTATATGCTAGATCAAGAGCTAACAAGAGGAAACATCTTTGGCAGAAATTAAGAGACTTAAATTCTATCATTGATGGTCCATGGGTCATTGGTGGGGATTTCAACTCTATAATGGAAGCCGAAGAGAAAAAAATGGGTGCCTCTTTTAGATTAAGTACTTGTCTAGATTTTATAAATTGTATGGATGATTGCGGTATGACTGATGCTGGTTTTGTAGGTAATATTCACACTTGGTGTAATGGCAGATGAGGTACTGAAAGAATCCATATGAGACTAGACAGGATTTTTCACAATGAGGAATGGGCTACTAGATACACAAATATCACTGTGGAGCACCTCTCAAAGACTGGCTCAGACCATAACCTACTATTGGTCACCTGCACTAACGATAACCAACAGGTAATCAAATACTTTAAGTTTCTTAATTTTTGGACTGACCAAGAAGATTTTCTCCCATTGGTTAGAACAGTTTGGGAGACTGAAGTATATGGTAATCCTATGTGGAGATTTCATCAAAAGCTTAAAATGGTGGCCAAAGAACTTAGTAAATGGTCTAGAGACTGTATTGGAGATGTGTTCCAGAGAGTCAAGGAAATGGAGAATGAAGTCTCCGCTGCTGAAACTACATACTTGACCTCAGACTCTGATACTGACAGAATGCTTCTCAATAAATCCAAAGCTGAATACATCAAGTGGTTGAAAATGGAAGACTCCATCATCAGGCAGAAAGCAAGAATAAAATGGGTTGAGGATGGAGACTCAAACACAAAATACTTTCATAGCACTATAAGGGCTAGAAGAAGAAGAGCCCATATTTACAAAATCAAGGACCAGCAGGGTCAGTGGGTAGAAGGAAATGCTAACATTTCACAGGCTGCGATTAACTACTTCAGTGGTATCTTCACCGAAAATCAAAGGGTTGTGAACTTGGATTTTGTAAGAGACTGTGATAATTTGATCAATGCTGAGGACAACTCTCATTTGACTAAAATCCCAACAGAAGAGGAAATCAAGATAGCTATAGATTCTATGGATCCAAACAGTTGTGCAGGTCCAGATGGATTCAATGGCCTTTTTTTTCAACATTGCTGGGATATCATCCGAAGAGAGGTAGTATCTTTTGTGCTTTCTTTCTTTCAAGGAGCTGACCTTACTAAGTTCTATACTCATTCCTGTTTAACTCTAATTCCTAAGGTTACTTCTCCGGACTGTTTTTCTAAACTTAGACCTATCAGTTTAAGTAACTTCTCTAACAAGATTTTATCAAAAATCCTAGCCTTGAGAATCAACACCATTTTGCCTAAGATCATTTCTGAAAATCAATCTGGTTTTGTCAAAGGTAGACAGATAACCGAGAATATTCTCCTAACACAAGAGATTATTCATGGTATCAGATCTAAATCTGATAGTTGCAATGTTGTTATCAAACTTGACATGTCTAAAGCTTATGATAAACTTTCTTGGAATTTCCTTACTTCTGTCCTTAAGAAGATGGAATTTGCCGAGTTTTTTATACAAATGGTTTTTAGACTGATTTCTAACAATTGGTACTCAGTAATCATTAATGGTACTAGATATGGTTTTTTCAAATCTTCTAGAGGGTTAAAACAAGGTGATCCTTTATCTCCTGCTTTTTTTATAATTGCTGCTAAAACTCTTTCCAGAGCCTTGAATTATCTTCATCATAATAATAGGTTCATTAGCTTCTCTATGCATAAAAAAGGGCCACAGATTAATCATCTAAGCTATGCAGATGACCTTGTTTTATTCACCTCTGCTGATAAATATTCTATTAAGCTCATTATGAAACAACTGAAGTTGTATCAACAGGCATCAGGACAGGTAATCAACAACGAAAAAACTTTCTTTCTCACACATAGTAAGACCGACAAAATTTATAATAGGAGGATTAGAAGGTGGACCGGTTACAAACAAGCTTCCTTCCCTTTTACTTATTTAGGTTGTCCTATATACTGTGGTAGAAAGAGAATTTCTTATTTCTCTGACATTTCAAAAAAGATCCTTAATAAGATCGCAGGGTGGCAAGGTAGATTTCTATCCCCTGGAGGTAAGGCTGTGCTTATTAAACACGTTTTACAATCTCAGGCTTTACATATATTTGCTGCTCTAATGCCTCCTTTCACAGTTCTTTATAAGATTGAAATGAAATTTGCTAATTTTTTCTGGGGAGAAAAAGATGGTAAAAATAACTATCATTGGTTCTCCTGGGAGAACATGAGTTTTCCAACCAAAGAAGGGGGATTGGGGTTCAAGAGCCTTTTGGATATCTGCTACACTTTTACTGCTAAAAGATGGTGGAGATTAAGGACAGAACCATCGTTGTGGGCCCAGTTCCTAAAAGCTAAGTATTGTCAAAGAAGTAATCTCAACTCTAAGATGATAGCTTTTAAAGACTCTGCTGCCTGGAAGGATCTGCTTCACATCAGGGATAAAATAGAGACCAATATCAACTGGCATATTAACTCAGGTAATACCTTATTTTGGTGGGATAACTGGACCTTTCAAGGGTCCATTTATCAGATGATTAACCCAACTCCCAAACCTGGTAATACAAAAGTCAAGAATTTTTTACGGAACCAAAGATGGGAGTTGGAAAATATGGAGCCTTTTGTACCAAGGGATATTTTGAATCTCATCAGGAATATCCCTATTGGTAACGAAGGCAAAAAGGATGAGGCTATTTGGAATCTGAGTAGTGATGGTAATTTTAGTTGCTCAACTGCCTTTGAATTCCTCAGAAACAAACAGATGGCTGCCCCTATTTATAATTTCATTTGGATAAAAGAAATCCCTTTCAAGATTTCTTTTTTCATGTGGAAACTTTTAAAGAAAAATCTCCCCTTGGATGCTTCATTATTGAGATTTCACATTGATAAAGGTCTTAGTTGTTGTTGTTGCAGGATAGCATGCATCGAAACAGGAGATCATGTTTTTGTAGCAAGTGAACTAGCCAAACAAACTTGGCAAATTATTACAAGACCTTTGGGAATGAACATGTTTGGAAACTCGGTCCAATCAATCATATGGCAATGGTGGAGACAACAACCAAGAAATATAGTGCACAAATTCCTTCTGCTAATCACACCAGTGATAGTATGTTGGGAGATTTGGAAAGCAAGATGTACAATAAAATTTGAGAAAAAAAAGATTACTGCCTCTAATATATGCTTTCAATCTCTGTTTCAGATCAAGGTGGCCATTGGAAAGAAGTTCAAATTCATTGATTACACATGGAACTGGAGCAAGGTCTGTCTTATGGCAGAAAATTTCAAGGCAATCATTACAAGCAGGATGATCAGATGGGTAAAACCAACCGACAACACTTGGAAACTCAACACGAATGGAAGTTATATGAAGAATCAAAACAAAGCTGGTGCAGGTGGAATTGTTAGGAACAGAATTGGGAACATGATAATGGCTTTCTCATATCCTTCTCAATTCTACACTAACAATTATAGTGAAGCCTATGCAGCTTTAATTGGAATATCTTGGTGTGTTAATCATCAATTCGAGGCTCTTGAAGTAGAATTGGATTCCATGCTAGTGGTTCAAATGTTAAATGGTACTCCTAAACCTCCATGGAGGATACAAAGCATCATTGATGAAATAAAGACAAAGATGAATCACAGAAACATCTCTATCAAGCATTGTTATAGGGAAGGAAACGAGGTGGCGGATGCTCTAGCCAAACATGTAACACAAATTCAGGTCCCAATGATATTTTTGAACAAAGGAGGCCTACCCACTGAGGTTAGAGGTGCCTTAAGGATGAATAAACTCGACTTCCCATCTTTCAGAAGAAGAGTAAAGAAGAATACTAGTTGGTACTTTGAACCTCCTTAAGTTATTCACCCGTAGGATGCATTAGCTTATGATAAGTTTCAATGTATTAGCATAGAATCTATATGTATGATCTTTGGATCAAAACCGCAACATGGATGCTTCGGCTGTCCAAAAAAAAATTCAAAGGAGGTAAGGTATTAAGTCCCCCTCCAATATGGTGTAACTGTGTTTTAAATTAAATAAAAAGCCATGTTAGGCTCAAAAAAAAAAAAAAAGTAAAGAAACACAAAATAGAAATAGATGAAGGTGTAGAAATAGAAGTTTGTCACAATTGAATTCAAAGAAATAACCATGTAATAGGGCAAATGGCAGAACCTAAATCAGTAACCTTTTACCCTATTAGTGTTTTCAGCACATATTTACAAGATTTAACAAAAAATAAGCACTATTAATCAAATAATAACTCAAGAACCATTTAGGAAAATCCCTAACTCATCAAAACTTCAAAAACTTACAACAAATGAAGAGAAATACACTTAATAGAAGGTGGGTAGTTAAGAATCATACCTTGTAATAGGGCAAATGGCGGAACCCTAATAGAAAGAGATGGAACCGTCACTTTCTCTCTCTAACGTTCTCTCTGTCTCTCTGTAAAGTTGGGGAAGAGTAATGAACATTAAGTTAAGGTGGTGTTATATTATTTGGGTCGGGTTATGTTTGGGTGGGTCAAAAGATGGGTTTTTTCGGAAAATGGATAGTTCTGTTAACTGAGGGGTAGGTTTGAAAACTTTCATAACGGTAAGGGTATTTTTGACCCATTTTCATAACGAGGGGCATTTTTAGCATTTTTCCTAAAGTAGAGGAATATTTTTGAATCTTTTCCCTAAACTTTATATACATGCATGTGCATATTAGAATCTACAGAGAACACGATAAAACCTAATTAAACATCTTTTCGTCTCATTTCATATTGCATCATACCATACCTATACTGCTAAATGCTAAAGGCATTACTGTTTGCATCTTCTAACCAAATAAGAGAAGTGCGTAAGACTAATGAAAAGAAGTCAATATCAGTCATTTTTTTTGCCCAATTTATATGACATAATTTGAATTTCAAGATTCAAATAAATAAAAAATGACAGTGACTAATATATACGCCTTTAAATATTTTAAGTATTATTTTTGTGGCTTGTAGTACTTTTTATATAATTTTTAAATATGTAAATTATTTTTAAAAAAAATTTAAAAATTGTATATCTGAATTCACGATTAAAATAAAAAAGTTTGACTCTCGAAATATGAATTATATAGTATAAATTGGGACAAATAGAGTATATTCTTTTGGATAAAGACATAAAAACACACTCGAACTATGATTAAATTGTCTGTTACATACCTTTTCTGTGAGAGATTCCTATGACCCTTGAACTGGTTTTAACAAGAAGAAATACCACTTTAAAACGGGAAAGTAAAAAATCTAGCTTTGTACACCTGCTGCCACATTGACACGTGTATATTTTACACCCCTTTCTTTTCGTTTCTATCCTTTTTTTCCCCTTATATTTCTTTCGTTATTACTCCTCCGTGTCATTATCCATTTTATATGAAGGTATTTGATTTGACACGAAATTTAAAAAATAAAGATTTTTTTTTAAAATTTGTAGTTTAAAATAAATTATAGAAATTTGTGTGGTTAAAAATAAAGAGATAAATTTAAAGTTGAATTTTTACTAAATATATAAAGGTGTCATTTTTTTAAACTGATAAAATAGGATAGAGTGTCGTATAAATTAGAATGGAGGGAGCATTTCTTTTCATTTTTCTCTATTTTTTTTGCTTTTCAGTAGCGCACTCGGCACGCTCTATGCCAGCTCGAACACTTAGAGCCCGTTTGGATTGGCTTACAGCTTAAAGCTGTTTGCAGCTTATAAGCTGAAAAAAATAAGTTGGGGTAGTCCAACTTATTTTTTTTGGCTTATAAGCTGTTTTCAGCTTATAAGCTGCTTTAGATAAACTAAGTCAAATGGGTCAAATTATTTTTTTGAGCTTATTTTAAGCATAAAATGACTTTAAGCTGGCCAGCCAAACACTCAAAAAAGCTGAAAACAGCTTATAAGCCAACTTATAAGCCAATCCAAACGGGCTCTTAGAGCCTGTTTGGATGGGCTTAAAATACGCAGCTTATAAGCTGAAAACAGCGTATAAGCCAAAAAAAATAAGTTGGGGTAGACTAACTTATTTTTTTGGCTTATAAGCTGTTTTCAACTTATAAGTTGTTTTAGATAAGCTAAGTCAAACGGGCCCAATTATTTTTTGAGGCTTATTTTATGCACAAAATGACTTTAAGCTGGCCAGTCAAACACTCAAAAAAACTGAAAACAGCTTATAAGCAACTTATAAGTCAATTCAAATGGGCTCTTAATTAAGAGTTTAATATTTCACTTTTAAATAATTCAGGTGGACTAATATGACCCAGCCAAAAAGAAAAGTGCAATTGACAAATTCCTACGGTTGAAATGTGTTTTTATACTTTATCCTATCTTTTACATTCAGATTCTTTTATTACTCGCTTTTCACGCGTACGGTTCACCAACATAGAAGTTTCCTTTTTCTTCCTTTTTGTTTAAATTTTATTTTAAACTCCTCTCAGAATATACTAGAACGTCCTCTGATTCTCTATTTTACTAGTATAAAATTCTCACTCACAGTAATCTTTATCATTCACCTATCATATCTTCTTCTCTTTTTTGACAATATTCACCTATCATATCTTTGATGGAGTTAGTCCCTTTCATTACTCTTTAAAGAAATGCATGAGTACTGATCATTAAAATAGCTTTCTTTTTTATACTACTAAATCCAAAAAACCTAGCAAGTGTGCACGTACGTACGGCGACAGTAAAGTAGTACTTATAAGGATGATGGAGGATCATGAAGACATTGATGGATCAACAACTGATCTTGAAGCTCAGAGGAGTTCACCGCTGCTAATGAATAATGAATTGAGTAATACTTCTTGTTTGATGAGGCGGTCAGTGCTCTTTCTCAGATCTACTCACAAGTTCATTGAAGCTGGAGCAAGATCTCTTTCTCGAATGTCGTCGTCGTCGTCATCCTCCACCACAATCTTTTATACTCCTCTGAGCAGGTTTGCTATTCAACCTGGCGGAGATCATAAAAACCAGATTGATGAAATTGTGGCAGCTTCACCTGATGGTGACTGGCGTGTTAGTACTGTACAATCAAACAATGATCACATCGAGATTGAGCTTCAGCCTCATGAGAGTCATCAACAATGCTTACAGATTACCAAGGTTAATGAGATTGTGAAGGAGAAGAACTTGGATTCACTTCACAATTTTGGAGGAGTCAAGGGGGTCGCTGAAGCATTAAGTAGTGATGTTGACGTAGGAATTCATGTTGGAGACATTTCTCATCGCCACAAGGCGACAAACTTGTCTCTTCACATGATCTTCACAGGGTACGGCCACTTCTTCCGACAATTGGCTTGCAAGGAACCAACTATTTTGCTCCTTGTAGTTGCTGCAATATTGTCTTTTGCCTTTGGAATCAATGAAGAAGGTGTGCAGAATGGTTGGTTTGAAGGAGCAATTTTGGTTGTGGTCATATTTGTGACTGTTTCGTTTAAGTTAGCACAAACTTGGTACAAAAGACGCTGTTGGAAGAAGCAAAAAGATCACAAAGCAAACGTGATACAAGTTATTAGAGGAGGCAATGAAGTGGAAATCTCTGCCTTAGATCTTGTTTATGGTGATATAGCCTGTTTAAGGCAAGGACATTCTGTTCCTGCACATGGTTTATTTGTTTCGGGTGAAGCACTAGAGCTGTTCCAGCTGCATGATGGACTAGTGTCCATCGCCAATGAGCAAAGTCCATTTTTGTCTCCTGGTTCTAAGGTGATTAATGGTGATGCTAGAATGATTGTTACAAGTGTTCAGGTGGACAAAGCAAGCCAAAAAAGCAAGATTTTTGTAACGGACTCCAGCTTTTGTACCAACTTTGACAAGTTGAACAAGTACGTACATATTAGTGGGCTCTTGAATGGCATTTTGATCATTGTGGTGGTGTTCATTCGCTTTAAATTTGGTCATAAAGATGATGAGAACGGATATAGATTGGAAACGAAGGGAGAATCAGCTGAACTTGCAATGATAATGAATGCCGTGAAGAAGGTTTTAATAGAATCAAAGGGAACATTAAGAGTTTGGATAACTTTACTTAGTGTCTCAGCGGTGGGGATAACTGAAGGAACACCATTTCTTATTTCAGTGGCAATGGCATATTGGAATTCGAATTTTGATGTTACGAAGGAATCAGTCAGCACCCTCTGTATAGAAAATGCAAGCTGGTTGAAAGAGCAAAAGTTGGAAGTTACCCAGTTTTTTCTTGACAAAAAAGATGTTACCAAGATACCGCGACATGTCTGCAGTGTTCTCTCTGATGGAATTAGAATTGGTGTGTCCATTCAAACAGCGTACCACAGAATAGAAGAACCAATTTTCTGTTGGGCAAAGAAGAACATGGAGAGAGACACTTTGGATCAGCAGTTCACCATAGTGAAGGACAATGATAATGAGACGAATCCTTTCGAAGAACCTTGTGGGGTTGTCATAGAGAAAACTGGAGACAATGGGAAAGAGTACTATTCACACTTCAAGGGCCCTACTGATTCAATATTGTCAATGTGTTCCAGTTACTATGACGAGAAGGGTGAAGTGCTGGATTTGGATGCCAAAACAAAGAGAGACTTTGCTCAAGCTAACAACAACGTAAACGTAGTTGCATTTGCCTGCAAACGTACTCAGGTTGCTGAACTTGATGAAAATGACCTAATATTCATTGGTATGTTTGTCTTAAAAGATAGTACTCATATCAATCTAGACAACATGAGGCAAGCAATTGCGACTCTGAAAGAAGGTGGAGTGAAGACCATATTTTCCTCGGAAGAAGATGTTGAAGTACTTCGTACCATTGGTAATGACACAGGTTTGCTCAACTCACACGACGCTCTAGTGGTTAGGGGCGAAGATTTCTACAACTTCACTGCGGATGATATGAAGGAAAAAGTTGAGAAAGTTTGCATTATGGGAAATTCCTCTACCGCACACAAGCTTCTTTTCATAGAGTGGTTGAAGAAAAGAGGTAAAGTGGTGGCTGTGGTAGGAGAACAAGCAGCTGAGAGTAATCTGGTTCTGGAAGCAGCTAACTTTGGCCTGCCTGTGGGGACTAACTGGCCTGAAACTATAACCCGCGCGATTAACTGCATAAAGGGAGGAAGAATTGCTTGTAAGAATTTGAGGCAATTCATCCAATTGGAGGTAATCCTGGCAATCACTAGCTTATCAATAAACTTCATAATGGTTATATTAAACGGAGATGCCCCGTTAACGGCCATCCAGTTGGTATGGATTCACCTTCTTGTTACATTTATTGGAGGGCCATCTTTGCTAATTACTCAACAGTCCACAAGAAAACTAAGAGACGAGCTATCCATCAGACCAAGAAAACCACTAATTACCAAGGCCATGTGGAGAAACATACTTTTTCAAGCTTCTTATCAGACTGGCATTTTTGTCTTCCTTCTATACAGAGGAAGTGTAATACTGGACATCACTCCAAAAGTTAACAAATCCACAGTCTTTAATGGGTTTGCTTTGTGCCAGCTTTTTAACATATTCAGTGCAAGGGAGTTGGAGCAGAAGAACTTTTTCAAAGGTCTTGGTCAGAATTACTGGTTTTGGGCACTGTCTGGGCTCTTTATTGGCTTGCAGTTGGGATTCATTGAAGTAGAGCCTTTCTTTAGCAGTACGGCACGACTGAATTGGAAGCAATGGGCTGAATCCATTTTAATTGGAGCTGTTACATGGTTGCTTGATGTGATAGTAAAATGGGCATCACAATACCTAAAGATAGATAAATGTGACTGTGGAGTTAGAATCAATTGCTGTTACAGTGGACCAACAAGTACACCAAATTCAACGCGATCCTTGGATTCTCCACTAATGGAAAGGTACTATACAAATTATCCATACTGCCTAATTACAGTAAGTTCAAACAAAAATCTTTCCTTTTTCTACCTAAAATTTTGGATTCAAGTTCTAGTTGTTCTTTTGCAGGGCTGGATATATAGTGGATAACAAACATATCACGTCGTGCCAAACCAACCAAGCATAGAGCTAATACTTTGGTGGATTAATGATGTTGTGCTGCAATTTTGAATCCATATTTTCCACTGTAGTCTGTTGGGGCTAGTTTATGTTCATTCTTTCATCAAGTTTTTCAGTTTCTCATAAGTGTGTGTATATATATATATATATATATAGAGTAAATAATGTATTTAATGGAGAAAAAAAGATGTGTTCTTGTTCTTATTCTTTTCACTTTGTTCTTATTCTTTTCACTTTTAACTAAATTCATGAATGCAAACGTATTACTCGTATAACAGAAAGCAGGAATTTTATGAATTTCAAACATAGGGAAATTTGCTCAAAACCATACAGGAAGGCGAAGCTAGTCAGCGCACATTCTGCTAATTTACTCGTACAAGAAGATTAATATCGTATATGCAAGAATATAGCTTACCTCGATCTAGCTTTCTCAAACTTAGCGTAATGTATTAGAGGAGCTCTTGAGGAGAAATTGACCAAAGCCAGCAATGTCACTTCTGCAAGTCAACTAGCAGTGCCCGTTTCTTACATATATGGTCCACACAAACATCCCAACATGGATTTTATAAGATTATATTTCTTCCAACTTCCAAGCATTATTGAACACATTTGTTTTTTATTCTACGCGTCTTCAATTAAATATTCATCTCTGAGTAGGTAAGTTAAAAGATGTTATAAGTAATATGCAACTCCATCTATTTCCGTTTTATGTAACACATGTTTCTTTTTAATTTTTCCGGTATATAATGAATTAATGCTATATTCTTATATTTATAAATAATTTAACTTTTAAATTGTATCCTTAATGAGACAATTTATAATCAAATAATTGTCTATGATTTCTTTTAAATTTTAAGTTTTGGAAGTCTTTATGTCCTTCTTAAACTCCGTGCTAAGTCAGACTATGTCATGTAGATTAATTGGGACGGACAGACTATGGAGTACAATTACATTTTTTTTTGCTTTCTAATTAATGGCATGAATTTAAGTTATCTAACATCCTACAATATTCCTAATATTATATACTCGACTAGGGGTGTACAAAGTAAACCGACAAACAGCACCAAACCGATAAACCAAGTCAAACCGGAAAAAAAACCCGACTAGTGGTTTGGTTTGACTTGGTTTGGTGTTGAAAAAAAAACCCGATCATAATTGGTTTGGTTTGGTTTTAGCTAAAAAAAGTCAAACCGAACCAAACCAATCCGACATTACATGTATTCAATTTTAAAAATATTTTATACATAAAAATATTTATTTGTAATGTAATTTATAAATATTTCTTAAATTTTTTCGTAGTTTTTTTAATCTATTATCATATTATTCAAGTTTGAACTTAGAGTTTTGAATGTGAATAAATTTTATATCCTATGGATGTTAATAACTAATATAAAGTGCAAACAAAAACCAACTCAACACTAATACTAACAAAAGAAATTCAATTTACCACTAAGAATGACAATAATGTTGGATATCTATTCTTTAGTTTTGCATAATTAGTTTAGAGAGTGAAAATACATAACTTAAGTTTTTTTTCTTGTCATGTAATTAATACTTATTAGCCGTACTTATTTTAGCATGACTTAGTATTTTTAGATTATGGTCATTTTCTTTATGGCTTATTAATTAGCAATATTTAATTTAACCAATTTTATTATCTTTTGTTGAATATTTTAATACAATGTTATCACTCTTCTCACATTTTGTGTTATTTTCTTATGAAACACCTTAATTACATAGTTATATCTTACTAGGACTAAAGAAATATTTGAAGTAAAAATTATATGTTTTGTATCAAGACTGTTCCCAAAAAAAACCCAAATAACCCGAGAAAACCGAATAACCCAAGAAAATCCGAGGTTGAAAAATCCGAATTTTATTGGTTTGGTTTGGTGTATAAAATTAAAAACCCGACACAATTGGCTTGGTTTGGTGTTTAAAAAATCCGAACCAACCCGGTCCATGTACACCCCTATACTCGACTACACTCTTTGACAATCTAACATGTATTCAGACTTAACAATCCATGAAAACCAACTTTAGAAAATTAAGGCTTACCGATTCAAAAAATTTGGAAGAAATTGTTGATAAACTTCATCCTGTTATGAAATATATTATGGATGTCCAATACACAAATATAATGCTTCTCCTCCACCATCTTAATGGTTCCTCCATTTTCCTCCACCATCTTAATGGTTCCTCCATTTTCTCATATATTGAATGCATATGTAGCACTATAAATAGAGGCATAAGTTTTCATATGAAATACACTTGAAACACATTTTGGAAGAATAGTAAAAATCTCTCCTCTTTTGTCATTCTATTTCTATGATTTTCATCCTTTAATATTGTGACTCTTTTAGCTTCATTTTATAACACGTTATCAGCACGAGACTCTGCCGTTCCGAGCAAATACTTTAAAGCTTCGAAGGTATTGATTTTCTATCTTTCTTTACTAATGGCAAATCTTACCAAACGTGAATTTGTAGCTTTAGATATATCCGGCAATACATATATGTCTTGGATTCTTGACGCCGAAATTCACCTTAATGCGATGGGTCTGGCAGACACCATCAAAGATAAAAATGAGGCATCAAACCAAGACCGTGCCAAGGCTATGATATTCCTCCGCCATCACCTTGATGAGGACTTGAAAATGGAATATCTCACTGTTAAAGATCCTCTTACTCTGTGGAATAATTTAAAAGATAGATATGACCACCTGAAGATGGTCATACTTCCACAAGCACGTTTTGATTGGCTCCATTTAAAGCTACAAGATTTTTAATCTATTAAGGCATATAATTCCGCCATGTTTAAAATTATTTCTCAGTTGAAATTATGTAGTGAAAAAATTACTGATCATGATATGCTGGAGAAAACATTCTCCACTTTTCCTGCCTCGAGTATGCTTCTGCAGCAACAATACCGAGAGATGAAATTCAAGAAATATTCTGATTTAATAGCACATCTTTTAGTGGTTGAACAACATAATGAATTATTAATGAAAAATCATGAAAGCCGACCCACTGGTACTGCCCCATTCCCTGAAGTGAATGAGGCAAATTTTCGTCATTCTAAGCGTGAAAGAGGTTGTGGCCCCAGTCGTGGTCATGGTCGTGGTCGAGGAAGGAATTTTAATCATGATTCTCGTCTTGCACCAAATAATATCCTTCACCACCAGCAGTGTAAAAGGAAGGATGAAAAGCATAAAGCTGTGCAAAAGAAAAATTCAGAAAATAAATGCTTCCGATGTGGAGGAAAGGGGCACTAGTCACGTACCTGTCGTACGCCAAAGCACCTAGTTGATTTGTATCAAGCCTCTCTCAAAAGGGCAGAAAAGGATGCCGAAGCAAATTTTATTTCTGAAGATAATGTTGAGCCCATGCATCTAGATGTGGCAGATTTCTTTGAACTCCCTGAAGGGAAAATAGATCATTTAATCGGTGATGGATCTGTAAAAACTTAGATATTTCATACGTGTCGTTTGTATGTGGTTATGTTTCCATGTTTATGTAAATGAAGTGTGTGTAATGCTTTGTTTAAATAGTAATATATGTAATAAAATGTGTGTAGTGCTTTGCCTAATCATAATATCTACTTTGATATTCACTTTATCTATTATTTCATTTTGAAGAATCTATGGAAATTTCTCAAATTTTATTTGGATCAATGACCAATCATGAAGATATTTGTGTGATTGATAGTGGAACAACACATGCCATATTCAAAGATGAGAAATACTTTTCTCACTTGCATAGAAAAAGGGGAAATATTAATACAATTTCTGGCAATTCAAAATTGATTGAAGGCTCCGGAAGAGCTACTATATTTCTGACTAAGGGGACGAAACTTGTTATAGAAGATGCATTATTCTCTTCTAAATCCCCAAGAAACTTGTTAAGTTTCAAAGATATCCGCCGTAATGGATACCACGCTGAGACATTAAACGAAATAAATGATGAATATCTTGTCATTACAAAGAATGTCTCCGGCCAGAAATATGTTTTGGAGAAATTGCCAACTTTGTCTTCTGGTCTGTATTATGCAAAAATTAGTACAATTGAAACACACTCGATCGTAAACCAGAAGTTTAATGATTCAAGTACTTTTATGCTTTGGCATGACCGAATAGGTCACCCTGGATCAATAATGATGAGACGAATTATTGAAAATTCAAATGGGCATCCACTTAAGAACCTGAAGATTCTTGAAAGTGGTGAATTTTCATGTGCTGCTTGTTATCAGGGTAAGTTAATAGCTAAGCCATCACCAATGAAAGTTTATATTGAATCCCCTGCTTTTCTAGAACGTATACATGGGGATATATGTGGACCTATTCATCCACCTTGTGGGTCATTCAGATATTTTATGGTCCTAATAGACGCATCTTCAAGATGGTCTCATGTGTGCCTCCTATCGTCTCGAAACCTGGCGTTTTCGAAATTGTTGGCACAAATAATACGCTTAAGGGCACAGTGTCCGGATTATCCCATTAAGGCTATACGCTTCGATAATGCCGGAGAATTTACGTCTCAATCTTTTGATGATTATTGTTTATCAATTGGGATAAAAGTTGAACATCCTGTAGCACATGTTCATACCCAAAATGGCCTTGCTGAGTCATTTATTAAACGACTACAATTGATAGCAATACCACTACTTATGAAAACACGGTTGCCCACTACCGTCTGGGGACATGCTATCTTACATGCAGCATCTCTTATTCGCCTCAGACCGACTCATTATAATAAATACTCCCCGTCACAATTAGTATTTGGTCATGAACCAAATATTGCTCATCTCCGAATCTTTGGTTGTGCTGTATATGTGCCTGTAGCACCACCACAGCGTACTAAGATGGGCCCCCAAAGAAGGTTAGGTATATATGTTGGGTTTGAATCACCCTCTATTATTCGCTATCTTGAGCCATTGACGGGAGATTTATTCACTGCCCGATTTGCAGATTGTCGATTTGATGAAACAAATTTTCCACAATTAGGGGGAGAGAGAAAAGAAATCAAAAGAGAAATTGTGTGGAAAGTTCCATCACTATCCCATTTTGATCCACGTGCCCCCATATGTGAACAGGAGATCCAGAAGATCATTCACTTGCAAAAAATAGCAAATCAAATGCCAGACGCATTTACTGATTTGAAAAGGATAACTAAGTCATATATCCCTGCAGAGAATGTGCCTATCCGAATTGATGTCCCAAAGGGAAAATCTACTAGTGTCATAGCCTCTGAATCTCATGCACGCCTGAAGCGTGGTAGGCCATTGGGTTCTAAGGATAAAAATCCTAGAAAAAGAAACACGAAAAATGATCAAAATGACACTATGAAAGAATATCATGAAGATATTCAAGATCTGACTAATCCTAATACTCCTGAAGATATTAGGGAACCCGAGACTCAAGTAAATAAAGAACTATCATTGAGTTCTTCTGGTGATGGAATAAATTTGAATCGATCGAAGATTATGGTGGATAATGTTTTTGCATATAATGTTGCCCTAAATATTATGAAAGACATTGACGATCAGGAACCCCAATCTGTCGAAGAATGTCGACGAAGATATGATTGGCCAAAATGGCAAGAGACAGTTCAATCAGAATTGAATTCACTTGCCAAACGTGAGGTTTTTGGACCTGTAGTCCAAACGCCCAATGGTGTAAAACCAATTGGCCATAAATGGGTTTTTGTGTGAAAAATGAATGAGAGAAATGAAATTGTGAGATACAAGGCACGCCTTGTTGCACAAGGATTCTCTCAACGACCCGGTATCGACTATGAAGAAACATATTCACCAGTTATGGATGGCATAACATTTCGATATCTCATCAGTTAAGCTGTATATGAAAACCTTGAAATACATCTGATGGATGTGGTTACAGCTTACCTTTATGGCTCACTTGATAATGAAGTCTATATGAAAATTCCTAAAGGATTTAAAATGCCTGAAGCAATTAACTCAAAGTCTCAGGAGATGTATTCAATCAGATTACAAAGATCGTTGTATGGTCTAAAACAATCATGGCGCATATGGTACAATTGCCTCAGTGAGTACTTGGTAAAAGAAGGTTATATAAATGATGCCATTTGTCCATGTGCTTTTATTAAGAAAGCAAAATCGGAGTTCGTTATAATTGCTGTTTATGTTGATGACATAAACCTAATTGGAACTCCAGAAGAGCTCCAAAAGGCGATTGAATATTTAAAGAAAGAATTTGAGATGAAAGATCTGGGAAAAGCAAAACTTTGTCTTGGTTTGCCGATTGAACATTTGACAGATGGGATCCTTATCCATCAATCTGCTTATACCAAAAAGGTTTTAAAAAGATTTTACATGGACAATGCGCATCCTTTAAGTACTCCAATGGTTGTTCGCTCACTTGAAGTGAGTAAAGATCCGTTCCGACCTCAAGAAGAAAATGAAGAGCTTCTTGGTCCTGAAGTACCATATCTTAGTGCAATTGGTGCACTTATGTATCTTGCTAACGCTACAAGACCTGACATAGCGTTCTCTGTTAATTTGCTAGCAAGATATAGCTCTTCTCCTACACAAAGACATTGGAACGGAGTTAAGCATATATTGCGATATCTGAAGGGAACTAGTGATATGGGTCTGTTTTATACTAACAAAGGTAGTACAGATCTTGTTGGTTATGCAGATGCAGGTTATTTATCTGATCCACATAAAGCTCGATCTCAAACAGGCTATCTGTTTACATGCGGAGGTACTGCTATATCATGGCGATCCACAAAGCAGTCCATTGTTGCTACTTCTTCGAATCATGCTCAGATAATAGCCATTCATGAAGCAAGTAGAGAATGTGTGTGGTTGAGATCAGTGATACATTTCATCAGAGAAAGATGTGGCTTGAAGTGTGATACAAAATTACCCACAGTATTATATGAAGATAATGCTGCATGCATAGCTCAATTAAAAGGAGGATTTATAAAAGGAGATAGAATGAAGCACATTTCACCAAAGTTATTTTTCACACATAATCTCCAGAAGAAAGGTGATATTGATGTGCAACAAATTCGTTCAAGTGACAATCCTGCAGATTTGTTCACCAAATCTTTGTCAACTTCAACTCTTGAGAAGATGATATTCAAGATTGGAATGCGAAGACTCCGACATCTGAATATTGGCCTTCGTCAGGGGGAGTGAAATACGCGTTGTACTCTTTTTTCCTTAACCAAGTTTTGTCCCATTGGGTTTTCTTGGTAAGGTTTTTAATGAGGCAGCTCTCAAAGCGTATTACTAGATATGTGTACTCGTTTTTTCCCTTCATTGAGGCTTTTTCCCACAGGGTTTTTCCCAATAAGGTTTTTAACGATGCACATCATCTATGGACATCCAAGGGGGAGTGTTATGAAATATATTATGGATGTCCAATACACAAATATAATGCTTCTCCTCCACCATCTTAATGGTTCCTCCATTTTTCTCCACCATCTTAATGGTTCCTCCATTTTCTCATATATTGAATGCATATGTAGCACTATAAATAGAGGCATAAGTTTTCATATGAAATACACTTGAAACACATTTTGGAAGAATAGTAAAAATCTCTCCTCTTTTGTCATTCTATTTCTATGGTTTTCATCCTTTAATATTGTGACTCTTTTAGCTTCATTTTATAACACATCCAAAGTATCGAATAATATATTACGATTTTTCAATTAAATTACTTAAGGGGTTGTTTGGAAAGCCACCCAGGTAATTGGAATTGGGTGTAATTACACATTTTGGCCTGTTTGTTTGACCAAGTAATTACACAGTTAGATGGAAATTGGGTGTAATTGAGAGAGTGTAATTACACTCTCCAATTCTCAAGGGGGGGGGGGGGGGGGGGGGGGGGGGGTTGAGAATTGGGTGAAATTACACTTTGTAATTACAGGGTTACTTTTTAGTTTGTTTCTTTTTGCTTATATAATTTCTTTTTATTTTTTATTTGCATGTTTTTATTTTTTATTTATTTTATTTTAATTTATTTTTAATTTTTATATTATTTATTTTTCATTTTCTTTCTTCTCATTCCCAACCTTTACTTCTTGTGGTTCCATGTAATTGCTCGTATTTTTTTTTAAAATTCATTTAGCATAACCGTGCTATTATTCTAATTTTGAAACTGCATCTCTTAATATTGGAAAGAATGAGTTATTAACAAACTTGGCATATAATGAGTGACGTTATTAAATTAGAATTTCGTCGTGAATGAGGTTATAGACTTATATTTTCCCTTTCTTTTGAACTATTTACTCAAGTTACGTTGGAACTTACTTATATAATGTTGGAATTTGACATACTATTATGTTAAACTTTTTCTTTTGAATTTTGAATTTAGGTTATATTTTCAATTTTAAGTTATTTGTTCTCATAGTGCATGTTGCTTATTTTTCACTTACATTTGATGGATTTTTTGTATCAAACATTTGAATAATGTTATGGCATTATATTTATAAATATTATTTTTTTGTCAAACATCCAATCCATGACGTTCTCACAAAAAAAGTATTCTTTTAAGTTTTATAATTAATTAAAATTAAATATTATTAATTTGAAAATTATATATCAATTATTTGTGACAATATTAGTTACAAATATTTGATTATTAATTAATATATTTTCAAGAAACAATGTGTTATTAAATAACTAATTTAATATCATTTAAGGCAATTTTTTTTAAAATATTAATTTTAAATTTTTTATAATTAAATTTTATTTTTAAATTAAACTAACTTTGTAATTACACTTGTGCAACCAAACAACACGATTGTAATTACGTTATGACAAACAAACAGGTCGTTGTAATTACACTATTGTGTAATTACTAGACTGTGTAATTACTACCCTAGTAATTACACCAATTCCAATTACTAGGTGGCTTTCCAAACAGGCCCTAAAAGAAAATGATATTGCACAAGGAGGATCAAAAGAGCTTAATGTTGTGCCTGATGGAATACAGGCATAAACAACGGAAGCAAATAGTCAAGATCGAACTTGCATGTAATAGAGACAACACATAATCAAGATATTAATCAAACATAAATTGATACTTATCTCTTGAAGCGTGAATGCAACCTCAAATCTAGCCTCCAAACACGAGCAAAAACCATCTGCACGTTCATCCACCAGTTCCACGGTCTTCTACTGTGTAATCCGAATAATACCAGAATCTGTGAAATTCGTGTGGGCGAATTTCTATGGAAAAGGTGTAGAAGCTTGTAAAGCCCTAGCCTGCTTATGGAATAAAACCATTTTTATAACTACAGTTTTAGGGTTTAAACCCTTTTCCCAAACCTACTAGGTCTTTCTTTTCCACCAAGAAATCTGATTCCATTTAATTCTTTTTTATTCGGGCACAATAGGGACCACAAAAATTAATTAACGAGGCTTCCTATTATGGAATTAATTCAAAATATCTGAATTAATCCTACCATAATAAATTACGAATTATTCCACTACAAATTCGTAACTGCACTCCTCAGTTCAATTTCGAAATCATACATTAAAACTTATTTAACTCCCCATGTTAAGATTACAGATATCAATCAATTAAATTAAATTACTGAGAATTTAATTCATTGACTAATTGAATCCTTTATATTTCCACTTAACTTATATCATGTGATAGATACAAAATCCACCTGCAGGGTTTTCACATGACAGTTATAAGCATCCATAAAATCGAGACATGGATTCTATCAACTAATTATTATTTCACAAATGTATTTTTCCATTATCCAATTTACGAGAAATATATAGACCCGCAATTGAGTCGTACCTTTTAATATCAAAATAATGAACAAATCGCATTGATCATAATAATCATATCAAGATTAAGAGTATAAGTACATTTAATGAGCTAGAGAGGTTGTTTTATATATTCAGTATAAAAACACTTATCTCTACTTGGTCCATTCAATACATGCAAAATGTACTAGCACAAGAAGTCGAAACTATACCATTCCCATCATGAAGATAATTATATTTAATCTTATGCTACAATCATAACGATAGCTTTGTCCGATGAACAGATGATTTAATCTTTCGTGTATAAGTTAAACTCTATACACTAAATCATCTACTATATAAGTAAAGGACACACATACTGGTACATGATATATTTAAATCTTTATTAAAAATTGAATAAATAATAATTCTGTAATAAATACTATATCCAAACACATGATTAATAGTATATATCCCAACAGTGCAAACGAGGAAGACTAGCGATCTGGGTTGTGGCACAATTTTTTATTTTATTTTGAATTTGCCATCTGACCTTTCATTTGTTATAAAAACAAAGTGCCCTCCTTAAAATACTAGTGGAAAGCACGTGATACTGAAATGCCACTTTCGGCTTGATGTTAGATAATTCTGGAAAATATTTTCTTATCTTGGTAGGTGGGTAGAGCAAATCACAAATTGTAGTAATGGAAAAGGTCCAAATATAGCCATAAACTTTGCGAAATTAGTCATTCGTATTGTCTGTTTAAAGTTTGATTCAAAAATGATCTTGCAATTACTAGATCGCTTCAGATATGCCCTTATATTCCAACTCCATAACTAAGAAGCTGACTCTATATTTATGTATGTACACCATCTTCTCTTGTTGATAGATGTAAAATGTGGGATTCTTCGCTTGTCGACCGGTAGTCCCTTTCAAGTGAGTATTTTCCAGCGTAGCCCAGCAAAAAAGAGTCCCTGTTGATCGAACGAATGGAAAGTGACTGTACAATGCTACTAATAATACTCTTATATTTTAACTTGTTCTTACTCTTAAATTCCGAAAATTGTAAAACACTGGGAGATACAATGATAGTTGATTTGAATAATTAGTGTGCGTTTGATACGAGAGGTAGTGACTTTCAGGAAAAAAAAATTATAAGCAATTTAATTTTTGAAGTTTGTATGACATAAGTCATTTTTAATGAAAAATATTACTCTATTAAAAGAAGAAAAATAACTTTTTTACTTATGGACGAAAGTTATTAGAGCCCGGAGCCTCAAGAGTATAAAAATACACCATATAAACCAAAAGGGGATAGTCAAATATTTACAGACCAAAACAGGTATATCACGGAAAAATTTTAAAAAAAATAAAAGGTATAACGTGGATTGATCCACGTTATACCTTTTAATTTTTTTTTTTTTAATGCTAGAAATATAAGTATTGTTGGGTGGCAACAATTGATCCATGAGCTAACTGGTTGGGCACCCCGTCTGGATTGTTTTAATGGTGTTAGTAGGTTAGAAGTAAATAAATTAATTGAATATATTAGAGGCTTAGATGACATTACAGATCAGACCCCAGAAATTGATGTGCAACAGCGGGTTAGGTTGTACTTGCTATGGCTTTGTGGCGGCACGATATTTCCGGATACGTCCGGTAACTTACTTAATTTAGACTATTTGCTTGACATACGTGACCTTAGAGCAATGAGTAGACAAGCTTGGAGAGCAGCTGCATTGTCATATTTTTATACTTGTTTATGCCGCACTTCGTTGAGGAAAGCCAAGGATGTGTGTGGATTCATTTTCTTATTGCAGGTACGTGACCTTTAAAATTATATAATTTTATTTGGTTGTCCTATTTGATAGTTATAAGGTTTTTATGTATTTATTTTAAATTTTTAATATAGGTTTGGGCTTGGGAGCGAATTATACCGATGCAGCCACCACCCAGGGCCCTTCAGCCACACATGGCTCTTGCACGAAAGTGAACTCATCGTAAAGCTTGCGAAAATGAGGGTGTTGTGCTACCCATATATAGGGATGTCATGGACAACCTAATAGATGGTCAGGTATTTTATCATAATTATGGTTGTTAATGGCGTTTTGATATAATAGTTACGCTTATGTATAATTTATTTATTTTATTATCACATAATTTTATGTTCTTTCTATCGTAGTTTGTGTGGCAGCCTTATTCAGAGGCCATCATTAATGGACTCCCTGAGTGGTGTCGGCGTGGCCGAGTTATTTGGATGGCGCGACCGAGTTATTTGGATGGCGCAGGTTCCCCTTATTTGTGGGATCTATCGAGAGTGGCACATGGTAGATCGCGTTCTCAGACAGTTCGGTAGGAAGCAACATATTCCGGGACCATGTGCTGAGATTGATCCTTTTCATTACAAACGTGACAAGCGGTATGTTGTAACAGTGGAGGATCAACAAAATTTTATACAAACGGACTTTTTGTGGGAAAATCGTCGACAAAGGGTAATTCTAGCCGAGTATGAAACTCAAGATCCAGAGTCATTATCAGAGTATTTTTGTTGGTATCGACGTCACTCGCGCACTTTTATAGGAAATCCTGCGCATAATGTGGATAGAGGATACCAATACATGGCAGACAGACATGAGGCACTGGTACGTACATTACATTCTATTAGATGTTTGATGTCTTTTTATGTGTCTTAGATCACTATCAAATCTTGTAAATTTTTTTTAGGCTTTAGGACATCAAGAATCGTACAGGTTGGCTCAGCAGACTATCCAAGATCCAACCAAGTCTAATGAAGTGAAGGAAATAGCAGAGATGTTTAGCCACATTAATACAGAGTCCATGGTTGCTGCCTCTCTGGGGACGATGTTGAGTTTCGCTCCCAATTATACACCACCGGCAGAGTATGTTGAGCCGCCTACTGTGCAAGTGCCTCGTCATCAACGTCCTAATGTACCAAGACCTGCGGCGCGTGGTAGAGGACGCCAATCAGGTAACAGACGGGGTCGAGGTCCCGTGGATCACCAGTTGGTTGATGAGGAAGAGGTTCGTTTTAATCAAGATATGCCCAGCTCAACGATGCCTGCAGCTGATGATGCATATTACCCAATAATAGATTTTATGTCCAGCTCATCGAAGTCTTCTCCCGAGGTTCAATCACCAGCGGTAATCAGAAATGAGGGGCCTTTTCAGGCATTCGCATCATCTGAGCCTGCCGACGTACCAATAATTGATTCTTGAATTTTTTTTACGCCAAAGAATAGTTGCAGTCGTCAAATCACGCATGCAACCGTAAAAGGAAAATAGTAAAATAATTTGTAAAAATTTTGTTGTTAAAGCGCAGAATGCATGCAGTCGTCAAATCTGCCATGCAATCATCAAATCAAGTGTGCATTCGTAAAATCAAACAGTAAATATATTTTTTCAACATCAGCATTATGACATTCAAAGGTCCATGAATCATTTGTTTTATATACCAGTTAAGATTTGTATTCTGCATATCTCACTGAATTCTCCACTTCTCTCTTGTAGACTTCATATATCACGAATTCTCAACTTCTCTCTTGCATTCTCCATTAATTTTACTTTTATATTCTGTTGAAAATAATATGAAGGAAAATTATATAGGAGTTAATTTATATTGGGGTGGTGAAGTTGTGTACGAAGAAGGTTTAGTGAGATATAACCGTCGTCCGGGAGCCGTACAAAGGTTTCTAATTTCCCTCAAATACGATCGTCTACCACATGTTTTCATAAGCAAAATTTCCATATCTGATCCTAACCTTTCAGTGGTTATCACTGGACGATATTCAACATCAATTACGGCTAAGGGAATTTCCATTTACGAGGAAACACTTATTTCGGACGATGACTCCTTATCGTTATTTCTTTGAAGTCCTGATATATTTAGCAATCATATCAGTATAGTGACGCTTGACATGTATGCAACTGTTGAACGCTCTACTAATGTTGAAGCACCCACTGACGATGAGTTTGATATTCGAGGTACTACGTATCTTCCCGCTATGAATATTGGGCTTCAAAGAGGTACACTTCAACAAGAAACAATGGTAGGAGTTGGTAGCTAGTCACATAACTTTGGTTGGACTATGCAGAGCTGTGATATTCCTGGACCGAGTAGTGCTCCAGATACAAGTGAATTAGGTGGCGGGAGTATAGTTCGATATCGCCCTACTCAAGTGGAGTCATTTACAGAAAGGTAAATATAACGATGTTTTTTCCGCTTAAATTAAGAGACTTCTAACCTATTGTTTCTGAGATTTGACACTACTAAAAAAACAGCGTTTAGTGACGGACGTATTCCATCGCTAATCAGCATATATCTGTTGCTAAACATGTGTTGCGACGGATTAGCGACGGAATGTCGTCTGTTGCGATTTTGCGCGTTGCTAACCTATTAGCGACGGAAAATTGAAATCCGTAGCAAACTTAGCGACAGAGTAGCGACGTATGAGATCCGTTGCACATTATAGCAACGGATTATTTTTGTTGCTATTGTTATAAATTTCGTGACTAATTTCATATTTCATTTCGTCGTTTTAGTAAATTAGCGACGAAAAACCATTGTCGCTAATCCGTCGCAAAATATTGAATTATTTGTGCCTGCATTTAGCGACAATAGAATATTTGTCGCTCTAGCAACGACCAAAATCCGTCGCAAATCTGTCACAAATATTTTTCTTCTGTTTTTTTTTTAAATACACCTGTTGAAACATACTAAATACAAATTAATAAATACCCTTAAAAATAACTGACATTCACATAAAATAATATTTATAAAAAAAGTTCAAAATAGATAGCGAAATCCCAATCGTTAAGTCCAAAACACCGACAACACCAAGCTATCAACTACCAAAAGAACCCACAAATCCATCAAGTATTGTTAGTGCATAAGTTTGTTCTTTCCAACAAAAAGCGGATAACATAAAAAACTAATGCATGGGTGAAGGACTACGATCACCATTAGAAACTAAAGGATCAACATCGTCAACGTTGGCAGTAGTAGGAGGAGGCACTATGGGTGTCACAAC
This sequence comes from Lycium barbarum, assembly GCF_019175385.1. Classification (NCBI taxonomy): domain Eukaryota; kingdom Viridiplantae; phylum Streptophyta; class Magnoliopsida; order Solanales; family Solanaceae; genus Lycium; species Lycium barbarum. Next base: position 99,097,384 of record NC_083348.1, on the reverse strand, counting down.
TGATGGTTTGTCGACAGGAGTATTTGGATGATGTGATGGTGAAGAAATCACTCCGCGTGCCTTCTCAATAAATAAAGGAAGCAAGCGATCAGTCAGTGTAGGAATCAATCGCATCACTAACTCCTCCATATTTTCTGTAGGTGCTGATTGAGAAGTTGAAGGTGCTGCTGATGCTGAAGCATTAAAGGCAAAATTGACGCAAAGATTCGGCCCATAATAACTTTGTGCTTGAGATCCAAGACCATATATTCTTCTCTTCCTTGTTCCCCCAGCAGCTTCGTAATATGCTTCACATTGATCAATATCAGACTGAGACTGTGATTTTTCCCGTAATATTTCTTGATATCTTTCCTGTAATAATTAGTGAAATTAAAACATCAAGAATACTAACCATTCAATTTTACCAAATAAAAAGAGAAATGAATTCCAAAGATAAGAGAGCATATATTTATCCATTTTTCGTTGGTGTACAAGTAATACAGACTAACAGGCACAAGGTTGCATAAATGCAGCACTTGTTGCTGCTGCGAGTCAGCAGGGGAACGACGAACATCAATTAACTGCACAATTATGCTAAACACAGTCTTTATGCTCATCAGTTCATCAGTCTTAACAACATCCTAAGCCAGATTTCTATTCATTTATATCCAGGATTTCTTTCACAAGTTAAGCAAAGGATCATGCTTCATGGTTCACATGCTTCAGGTAAGAAAAAGAAGTCAAAGCTTGCAAAACAGCAAAAGGAGCATGCTAAGAAGCTGGTAGCCATCAATGAGCTCAAGAAAAAGAGAGAAGAAATGAAAATTCAATTGGCAAATAAGGAATTTTCAGAGGAAAAGGAAGAGACTTTCAGAAAATTGACTGAGAAGTATCAAAGTGAAGTTGAGTTCAGTCATTTTTCAGAACTACCAAGTACTGGAAGAAGGCTTATCAACATGGATAAGTTTCATATTCCCAACCTTAGCCATATTCCCAACCAAGTACTGCTATTGTATGGTTTTTAATGGGCAGTATTAGCTATGCTCATTCCTATTGAAAACTTGCAATATCTGGCTAAGTTTGACACATATAGTAATACAAAACTACATAGCATTACAACTACTGAGAGGAACAAGAAGCACTTACATATTGAGCTGGTTTGATGACACTAGTTTGTGGTTAACAGCAAACAAATGCATGGAAGCAAACCAAGTTCATATAGTGATAGGTGTTGGGCAATGATTCATAGCATAGAATTTGTTTATTGTTGTGCTTTTATTTTGACAGTGTTACTTGTACAGCTGATTGGTTTCGTTTGATATATAATAATAACCACTAAGCAACTTAGTCGTATATTTGACTGCAGAACACCAGACTATCTAACAGGATTCATAATGTATGCTTCACATCTTAATATAGGATCCTACATAGCTTTACAAACATATCACAACCATCATACCAGTCTTTATGCTAAACACAGTCTTTAGTTATCATTAACCACACCTTTACGAGACGTCGGCAAAACACTGCTGTTTACATCAGCTAGGTAAAAGATTCTCCATTAATTCTGAAATTCTGAAATTAGTTTACCACACCTTTACGAGTCATTAGTTTAATTCTGAAATTATAAAATTTTGAACTTACATGGACAGCTCGGGCACGCTCATCAACAAAAGATTCTCCATCATGATCATGTGTATGGACATGCAAATGTACCTCACCTGGTGTTGGATCTCGACCCTTTGTAACAACCTATGCAAAAGTTACTCATTTCAGAAAATTACACCAAGAACAATAGCAGTATAACCAGCAATAGAAAAATATAAATAATTCAAGAAAGACAACAACATAGTAATCAAGAAAATATCAATATATATACCTAGGTAAACCAGAATCAAGAACTGCAAAAAACACCTTGAAAAACCAATTTTCAAGTAGTATTTTTCAAGTAGTAAATATAAAAAATTTAAGAGTGTATGAAAAGAAATATATATACTTACAAGTCTCTTGCGATGCTCCCCAATGCAGATAGAGCCACCCGTGTGAGTCCCGGCAGCAACTTTTTTCCCTCCACAACGATTCTTTGCATTTATCTCCGACTTTTCGACACACTTAGGATCCGCCCAAAGTTGCAACCAGCGTTCCCACACATTATCAGACACATAATCCGGCTTAATCCTTTTTTGTTTAATTTTGCTAATGAAATTCCTATACTTTGTTGCTGCCTTAGTATTCCAATGTTTTTTTATTACACTCTCAGGAATCGAAGAGTCCCAATGGTATGTCTTCTGAAAATAGTTTATAAACTAATATTATTAGTATCCTAACTATAAAAGCTAATACACTTATAAAACGAATTATGATGAAAGTTATACCTTGAATTCCCCAAAATAAAAATTTCTAGTATCTTCTGAGACACCTTTCCAATTGATTCCATTGGGATCAAGTTGATTTTTGAAAGATGCGGATATGGTATTAGAGCATTCTTTAGAAGGTTCCAACCTGCATAAATTTGAAAATATTATTTCAAGGCCTACCACAAATTATATAAAAAAAAAATACAAGCATGGACTAACCCTGCAGGAGTAAGAGTAACAAGTGTAAGTGTCCGCTGCCTACGACGACTACTGGACTCTTCTTCGCTGACAGTGTTGCTCTGGTTTGATGTACCCTCATCTACTGGGCCGCTCAGATCAGGTGTAATGGGAGATAATTCAGGGATGGTTGGGTTACTACCGTGATCTGACGCTTGAACCGGTGGCGTACCTAAAGTTTGAACATGGTTTATAGAATCTGGCCCACCTATGGAACTCGTACCACCTTGTTGAGGACTACCTCGACCTTTTCCTCGAGCGATATCTACAAAAAAATGTGGACGTGAGGAAATTAAAGCAACCATCAGTAAAGAGGTTTTTATACAAGCTGTTTGCAAGTCTACAAATATGACTAATCCTTATTTACAAAATCTGTAGCTTGATTTACAAAATCTGCAGCTTGTTACACAAGCAAACCTACAATTTATAGTTTCTATTATGAGAGGCAGTAATAAACAGACCTGAGGCTTGAACCGGTGGCGTACGTAAAGTTTGAACTTGGTTTATAGGATCTGGCCCACCTATGGAACTCGTACCACCTTGTTGAGGACTACCTCGACCTTTGACGTGAGGAAATTAAAGCAACCATCAGTAAAGAGGTTTTTATACAAGTTGTTTGCAAGTCTACAAATATGACTAATCATGATTTACAAAATCTGCAGCTTGATTTACAAAATCTGCAGCTTGTTACAGAAGCAAACCTACAATTTATAGTTTCTATTATGAGAGGCAGTAATAAACAGACCTGAGGCTTGAACCGGTGGCGTACGTAAAGTTTGAACTTGGTTTATAGGATCTAGCCCACCTATGAAACTCGTACCACCTTGTTGAGGACTAACTGTGGTGGGAATGGGAATGGTAGGCATGTTTGGACGACCAGTAGAATCACACCTTAATGAGGACTTTCCTACACGACCTCCGCTACCTCGACCTCTGCCTCGAGCCATATCTACAAAAAAAATGTGGACATGGTTAAATCAGGTTAAGTATCACTGATTCTGGCACTGCAAATGAAATGGAAACAGTTTAAAAAAAAAATCAGCTGCAGTTAAAAAAAAAAAAAAAAGACCTGCTTTTTCACTACTTGTGTGCCAAACAGGTTGCTGATAATGATTTATACAATCATTTACAATATATTGTATGTAGAACTTGATGGTTGGACTATCAAGACTGTTTTTCATGATCAGGGGCAAAATGGGAAATATGGTTTTATGGTGGGAAACGCTTGATGTGAAGATACAGATTGATGGAACCATGTATTAACAACTGTTATGGGGGGATAATTTCTGGTTTTCTTGACATCACTCATCACACCCTTCCCCTTAACAACTTGCTGCATATCCTTAGTTGCATACTAAGAGACCATGAAGGGAGTATCATTGCTGCTTACTCTATTCTACTTGGAGAGGATACCAATAACTTGGCTGCTCAAGCTGCTCAACAACTTTGAGAGTAATGCTGCTGGTGAGAGCAACAAGCTTCATGCAGTTGGTGCAAAGATGTGAAATTGCATGGAATCAGTGCAGATTCAGTAGTAAGCTTGGTGAAGCAGCTAAGAGCAACAATTCACAGTACTGGAATTCAGATGTACTGGAGAAAAGGCAAAATATGTGCATAAATGCAGCAGTTGTTGCTGCTGGTGTGCATCAGAAAGGAAACACACACACAAACACACAAAAAAAAAAAAGGCTGCTGGTGTGTCACTTTGCAGACTTGTTGGTTGTTGTTACAAGATGCATAAATGCAGCATTATTGTTGCTGCTGTGCATCAAAAAAGGAAAAAAAAAAAAAAAAGGAAAGTGAAGGCTACAACAGTCACATGATCATCTTCAGCAATCAGTAACATGGTCAGTAACAAAGAATTGGAACCTGCATGCAGCAGTTGCTGCTGATGTACACCAGGAAAGGATGTGCTACTGCTTGGCACCAAAAATTACTGGGGAAAAATCTGCAGATAATCGGATTCTCCAGGAACAGCTGCAGAACAAGTGCTTAGAGAACAAGGAACTGCAAGAAAGATTTGTCATCTTGAACAGCAGCTAACGCCAGTCAAGGCAGAACAATCATATTCCTCATCAGAAAGATGTGTATCTGATGAATATGTTGATGAGCTTAGAAGGAGAATTCAGTCACAGGATATTGAGAACGACAAGCTAAAGCTGGAACATATTCAGATTGCGGTCATATGCAAAAGAATTAGCATCTGCTGCTGCTGTTGAACTGAAAAAAAATTTAGCTGCTGAATCATATGCAGATGGTGCCAGGATGAAAATGATGTTGATCTGGCACGTAATATGCAGCTGAATTGAGAGGCATCAGTTGCAACTGAACAGCACAAGATGCAGCAAGAAATAAGTGCAGGAAAAAAAAAATTGAAGTGGACAGTGCATGGCATTTGGTAAGGCAACATAAAACCAAGACTATGATGCTGCTTGGTTTTACAGTTTTCACCATCTGCTTATCTACATCAGAGGACATTATTGGCATTGTAAATAGGAATATCAAATTTGAGTTGTTCCATGAGATAGCAATTGGGAAAACAAGTGCTAGGAACACAATGCCTGTTTTAGTGCTAACAAGGGCCCTCTTGTTAGTGGCAGTGGATCCCTCACTCTAGCTAGCCTTGGATTGAAGAGTGAAGTTAAGACAGTAAGGGCAAGTGAGGAAATAAGCTCCAGCAGGATCATGGTGTCTGCAACATCAGGATCACCTTCTACTACTAGTTGAAGCTCAGATAGCTTAACACTACAAACTGGAAGCTCGTGGTATGAATGCTGCAGAATTACATGGTGATCTCAGCAAACTTGTAAGATCAACACCTGAATGTGATCTTGTAGTTAATCTGGGATTACCTACTGATGCTGTCCATTATGCACATTGAGCTGGTCGCACAGGATATGAAATTGAGTGGTGTTTGTTGTGCTTTGAGCTGATAGTAGATGCATTTGGAGGATGGGGTAAGACCTCATTATTGACAAATTATCAGGGTGTGGAATTGGCAAGTGAGGAGGGGTTTCCTGGAAGCTGGTTTTTCTTGCTATTTAATGCCTGGAGGAACTGCTGAGAAGAGTAAGCTATGTACAAGAAATCTGGAATAACTAGCAGCCTGGATTTTTTTTTTTTTTTTTTTTTATGAAGTACGGTGGCACTGATCCTTTAAATTATGGATATGATTTGACACATACTGAGCATAAATTCAGGCTAGGCAAAGTCATTCAAATACTTTGCATTATTGATCCTATTAATATAGGAGATGATATGATTTTTAGTGCTGGTTTTTCTGGTTTTTTGCAAAAGAATGATAATGCTTCAAGGATAATTGGAAAGATCCATACAAACATACTAGAAGTCACCATCATATCTGAAAATTGTACTGAACATGATGCTACTGATCCTACTTTCATGATCAGGGGCAAAATGGGAAATATGATTTTTTGGTGGAAAACGCTTGATGTGAAGATACAGATTGATGGAACCATGCATTTACAACTATTATGGGTGGATAACTGGATTAATAATTAAACAGTACACATCAGATAATATTGTACTCTTAAATGCCACAAAGATGGCTCAGAACATAGCAACAAAATAGCAGGGCTCAAGGTAGTAGTAACCTGATTCAGTAATGTATACATGCTAACTGGAAAGCTGACTAATAGCAATTTGATACATTGATGAGAATCTAGACTGTTACAGCTTCCAAGAAGATAGTCAAGTTACTGTACAGAGAGAGAGGAGATAAATAAACTTAAGTGAGAAGAACTCAATAATACCTCAACAACAACAGCTAAAATGCAGAACCTTCAATGAGTAGCACGTCAATGAATTCTGGCCAGCTGTTCACTACGTATCTGTAATATAAATAACATCAGGAGGATTCTATCAAAGGTTGAACTAAAACTATAATGGCATTTATCAAACAACATAGTCGCATAGTACACTACAAGATTCAGTAAGTAATGATGAAAGTGGTAAAATAGGTTAAAGAAAACAATAAAGAAAAACTGTGGTGAAAATCAAAACACTCAACCATCCATCAGAAAATTTTTACACCCAAATCTTAAGCAAAATACAATAAAGATACAACAACACATGTTACTAAGCATTAGTCACTATCTGTTCCTTCTTCGAACTCTTCCTCATCCTCCGTAGTTTCCTCTGTTTCATACTCTTCTTCAGTTTCATACTCTTCTTCAGTTTCAAACTCTTCTTCTGTAGATTCATTTTGGATTTCATGATGCTCTGGCAATGACCTATCATCGATGGGTTCATCCATTACAATTGCATTCCCGTTTGGATCATATAAGAGTATATTTTCATCAATCGAAACATTCATATCTATCTCGTGGACTTCAACTTCTTCAACTTGGAATGGAACATTCAAATCTGGAGCTGTCACCATTACTTCCTCATCGGCTAATTCAACAACATTCTGAGGTTTGACTTTCAACACAGCGACCCAATCATCCTTATCCTTTTTCTTGCTAGGATACGACACATAACACACTTGAGTTGCTTGCATCGCAAGAATAAAAGGTTCATATTTTTTATATCGGCGACGATGATTAACATCAACCAATTTGTACTGATTATGCTTTTTAACACCAACATCCATAGTTGGATCAAACCATTCACAGTTGAATAACACAGTTTGCTTTAAAGGATCTTCACGAAATTCCACTTGTATAATCTCTTTTATCCGTCCATAGTAATCACCAAAATTTGGATCCGAGATACAAACTCCACTGTTCATTGTTGATCTTGCGCTACCATGACTGTCTGTGTGAAATTTGTATCCATTAGTAAAATACACAGAATGACATGTAGCGCCTATTAGTGGTCCATGAGCAAGACTACGCAAGAATTTATTCTCAATATGGTTGCAGCGGACCTATTTGGAAAAATGTAAGACTTAGTTAAATTTTGAGAATTTAATAACATATTGTATAAAAATTAATGATTGTTGAAACTTACATATTCCTTGAACCATATAGAGAAATATGCTTCAAGGCTCTCATCTATTTGACCTTGAGATAGATTCGGGAATTCTCCTTGCAGACGTTGCACGTACATACTTCATTGCAACAAATTAAGTTCAATAGAAAGTCATGATATATATGGAGACATTTATAATAATAATTGAGTTTAACATTCAAATGCTACCTCACAAACGGTTCAACCTCTTTACAATTTAGTAAAATGTAAGTTTGGGCAGCCTTGATTTCTTCAAGGGATAAATTCCTCTTTTTTGCTTCTCCCCATAGTCGACCGGGATGGGTGAATATTGATAAATTTCCTTCAAGATCTTCTACAGCACCACCATCATCATTACGGTCCACATCGTGATTACGTGTCATGACATGAGGTTCAAAATAATGAGAAAACAAATGTGTTGACTCCTTCATCAAGTATGCTTCACAAATGGAACCCTCAACACTAGCTTTATTCCCAATCATTCTTTTAAGAGTTCCGAGGTACCTAAATACACAAATGGATGGACCGTTATATTATAAAAGTTATGTTTATCATACTTGTCACAATTTGAACATAAAGTTTCAAATTTACCTTTCAAAAGGATACATCCATCGATATTGTACAGGTCCAGCAATCTTTGCTTCATATGGCAGGTACACAGGCAGATGTTCCATTGAGTCAAAGAACCCAGGAGGAAATATACGTTCTAACTTACACAAGATTTGCGGGATGTCTGCCTCTAATCTTTCCATGTCATCCACTCGTAGAGTGATTGAAGTAAGATCTTTAAAAAAATAAGCTCAATTCTGTAAGTGCTTGCCACACATTACTGGGAAGCAGTTCACGAAAAGCAATAGGCATTAGTCGTTGCATGAACACATGGCAATCATGACTTTTCATGCCAAATAATCTTTTCGCATTTGTGTCTGGACATCTACCCAAATTCGAAACATATCCATCTGGAAACTTCAAACCCTTGACCCAATTGAACAAGATAACTCTTTCTTCCTTAGCTATTGTATATATAGCTTTTGGATATTTTCCACTAGTGTCCTTTGCCAACTGTGGTCGATCACAGTAATTTACCATATCTTGACGTGATTGTAGATTGTCTTTGGTTTTGTTATCAATATTAAGAATTGTATTAAATATATTATCAAAGACATTTTTTTCAATATGCATGACGTCAAGATTATGTCGAATCATGTTAGAACTCCAATAAGGCAAATCCCAAAATATGCTTCGCTTTTTCCATCCACAAGACTTACATATTCTCTGATTAACTTCCTGTGCATCTAACTCTGTTACTTTCCTTATCCCCAAGTCACAAATTTGGTTCAAAATTTCCTCTCCTGTTCTATAGAGTGGTGATAGTCTTTTGACAGTCTTACCTTTGAGAAAGTTTTTACGATCTCTCCTAAAAGGATGATGTTGGTCAAGGAACATTCTATGACTATCAAACCAAGATGTTTTCCTGCCATGTTGTAATCTAAAGGATTGTGTTTCCTCCATACAATAAGGACATGCTAACTTGCCCGCAGTACTCCATCCTGATAACATAGAATATGCTGGGAAGTCACTGATTGTCCACATCAAAGCTGCCCACAGTTGAAAGTTTTGCTTTTTCGAGATGTCAAATGCTTCTACACCTGTCTCCCACAACAAAGTCAATTCCTTTATTAGAGGTTGCAGATAAACATCAATTTTATGTTTGGGATTGTTTGGCCCAGGAACAATGACAGTTAAGAACATATATGCCTCTTTCATACACATTCCTGGAGGCAAATTGTATGGGGTGACAATCACTGGCCACGAAGAGTATTTCCTCCCAGATTGACTAAACGGTTGGAAACCATCAGTACATAACCCTAACCTTACATTCCTTGGTTCAGCAGCAAAAAAAGAATGAGTTTCATTGAAGTTCTTCCAAGCCTCAGAGTCTGATGGATGACGCATTACCCCATCCTCTTGTGTATGCTCATGATGCCATCTCATGTCGGCAGCTGTAGCATGGGATGCATATAATCTTTTCAATCTAGGAATCAAAGGAAAATAATACATTTTCTTGTAAGGGACCAATTTCCTCTTACGAGAGCCGACACGACGCTTATACCTCTGGTTACCACAGAATTTACAAGATGTAAGGTGTTCATCATCACCCCAATACAACATACATCCTGAATCACAACAATCAATTTTTTCAACTGGCAAACCCAAACTACGCACTAGTTTCTTAGTCTGATAATAGCTATCAAGCACTTTGTTATCTTCAGGTAAAGCGTCTTTCAACAATTGTATCATTTGGTTATAACCTCTCTGTGACAAAGTATTCTCCATTTTAATATTTAACATTCTAGAGACTACTGCAAGCTGAGAGAGAGAAGAACCGGGATATAATTTTTCATCAGCAGCTAGTAGCAAATTGTAAAATCTTTGGGACTCGGGATTAGGCTCCTCCTCCATTGAAGGATTAGGCTCCTCCTCTATTGAAGGTTCATAAGGATGAGAAGAATCAACTTCAATATTGCTATAAGATTGCGAACTCGAACCCTGACCAAAGTTGGGTCCAGCTGCATCCAAGACCATTTGTCGGTATGGATTATCGAATCCCGATTCAGGTTGATAACCATCATGCAAATCATTACCAGAAGCTATCTCACCGATCACATCTTTTTCCCCTTGATACTCCCAAACAAAATAGTCCTCAACAAATCCAAAATTAAAAAGGTGATATTCAACGATTTCAACATCCATGTATTTAATGTTGTGACATTTTTTACATGGACATCTAACCTTGTTACCGCTCATGTAATTTCGTTGAGAAAGTGCAAATTGGGTAAAATTATCTACACCGGTTACAAAGCTAGAGTTTATACCCCCTCGGCCATCCAACCTATTGTACATCCAATCACGCTCTAGATTATTCATGTTCCTATTAATGTTGACATAAACAAAGCAATCAAATTAATGTTCTGTCTCCATATCATTAATACAACCGAATGACCTCTAAATGGAAGAACAAGCTGAAATAACTTAGTGAAACAGAACATATCATTCACCTTTTAGTAAAATAAATGACAAATTGAAATTAACAAAACTGAAACTGAAACAAAAAAAAATCGAGTAAGAAACCCAGTTCACTAACACTGATTTCAAATCACAGATTATATAAAGAATGTTGAGTTCTTCAAGCTTTTTCTCGACATGCAATAAATTAAAACAAACTTTAACCACCAAATAATATTATCCTACAAGATTTAGCACAAATAAAGGTCGAATTTCCATTTTCATTAGATTTTCGCCCAAATAGAGATTCCCAATACTTAACCTTCAAATAAATTATAAACCCAACATTTTTCAACACACCCAACTTTGATTTTAGCCAAAAAAAACACTTAAAACACTCTGTCATTTAGATAATAAGCAAGAAAACACAGATATCTTAATTTTGTTTTAGATTTAATGTCAGAAAACACAAAGAAGGAGGTAAAGAAGAAATAAACTGCCCATAACACATACAAAAATCAAAACATACCTTTCCTTTAGATAAAAGTTGCAGTAGAAGAAGAGAAAAACACAATGTAAACCCTAGATTCACATTATTTTGATCTATGTTGTGCTCTCTCTCTCTATGTTACCAATTTCGCAGTCTATCTCTCTATCCGTGTTTGGCTACTGTGTTGGAAATGAAAGAATGCGTAACCTAGCTAGGAGATATCTTTTGTTTTTTACATTTAACGACGGAATAGCGACGGATTATAAAATCCGTCGCTAAATAATACATTGATTTCTTTTAATAGTTAATATTGCGACAAAATTTTCCGTTGCTGCAAATATTTATTTTTTTCTAGAAAAATTAAAGGCCTAGAGACGGATATTTCGTTGCTGAATCCGTCGCTACTTAAAAATAAAATTTGTCGCGCCTCTTCTGTTGCTAAATCTGTAGTAAATTTAAGGCGCCAAAAATTCGCGCTAATTATTAGTAACGAAACTCATTTTTCGTTGCTAATCCGTCGCTATATAATGAGATAAAATTTTAGTTTCTTTTTTTGCGACAAAATGAGGTATCTGTAGCTAATCCGTCGTTAATTAGCGACAGAATATGGTCTGTCGCTAATATTCCGTCACTAAACGCTGATTTTTTAGTAGTGTGAACCCCCTGAATTGTCCTATGTTTGTAGGTGTAACGATTTTGAAGAAAACCCCGTATTAACTCAACTCACACAAATTGTAAGCAATAATGATGTAGCTAATGATCACTCCGATGAGTCAGATAGTGATATCCCATTAGATCACACAGAAACAGACGATGATCACTCATCTGATGATGATGGTCATTCTTATAAAGACATTACTACTCGAAGTGATGGTAACGTTAGCTATCATTCTAATGCGATTCCATATTTGGATAACACAAAAGAAGGCCCGGATGATTTTGCCTTCATGAGAGATGACGGTCCAGTTCAATCTGCATTTTGGGATTGTAAAAAACCTGAATTTATCAGATCAGGTTAGTATGATGGCAATGAATATTCTTTTTATTTGTTGGCCCATTTTTAAGGGGTTGATAATTTTCCTTGTATTATACAATTAGGTATGTTATTTCAGAACAAGCAGGAAATGAAAGGCGCAGTGAGATAATATTGTCTCAAAGAAAAGAAAGAGTTCATTTGTGATCAGTCCAAAGGTAAATTTTGGAGGGTTATTTGCAAGCGTCATGTGTTGGGATGTGAGTGGATGACCCGTTTTAGAGAAATTTCAAGTGGTATGTGGAAGGCAGGAAAAGCGGTTCTCCACCACAGTTGTTTCACGGATGATTACAGAAAGGATCATTCCAATTTGAACAGTCACTTAATTGCTACTACGTTGATACCATATATTATGGTCGATCCATACATTAGTATTAAGTCAGTTCAGCAAAAAATAAAAGGATTGCATACGTTTACTCCTAGTTATAGAAAAGCACAAAAGGGGCGTAAGAAAGCTATTGAAATGGTATTTGGTGATTTTGAAAACTCTTTCAAGACATTGCCCCGATACATGGCTGCCTTAAAATATTTCAATCCGGGGACCGTTGTTGAGTGGGAGCACCAATCAACTACAATGCAAGGTAAACACATCTTCAAGTTTCTGTTCTGGGCTTATAAACCAAGCATCGATGGATTCAAAAGTTGCAGGCCTGTCATCTCAATAGACGGTACTCATTTGTACGGTAAGTATGAGATGAAACTGCTAATTGCTGTTGGAATTGATGCGAACAATAACATTTTTCCACTTACATATGCTATTGTTGCACGTGAGAGCTTTGAGTCCTGGACGTGGTTCCTTGTGTTGTTGTGGAGACATATTGTTCGTGAGAGACAAGGAATTGGACTTATTTCTGACCGTCATCAGGGCATCTTGCAATGTGTCCAAACACATGATTGATTACAACCACCATCCACACACCATAGGTTTTGCGTTCGGCATTTGAAAAGCAACTTCAATAAAAAGTTCCTCAGCATGACCTTGAGAAGCTAATGTGGTTGGCGGCTACAGAGCACCAGAAGAAGAAGTATAAAATGAGGATGGAACAAATCAAAACAATGTCACCTCCAACACATCTGTGGTTAAAAGCTCTTCCGGAGGAGAAATGGACATTGCATAAGGACAACGGTCATAGGTGGGGGGCTATGACGACGAATGTCTCCGAACCTTACAACGGTTTATTGAAGAAAGCTCGTGGATTGCCCGTTACTTCCATGGTCCGTTATACGTTTAAAAATCTTGTTGATCGGTTTGTTAAGAGAAGCACCCTTGCTGATTTGTTGATTGTGGATAAAAAGTTTTGGCCGCGCGCTGTTGAAAAGAAGTTTGATGAATACTGGGAGAGGTCCCTAAAGCATACTGACATGCAGCAATACAATGCAACTGAAGGGGTCTTTGAGATTCTGACATTTGCACACGAAGTTAAGGGCGGAAATATCCATAAAGTCTTTGCCGAAGGGAAAAAGTGTTCGTGTGGGAAGTGAAGAAACTACCATATGCCATGTTTACATGCAATTAAATTTTGTGATATCCGCGGAATTTAACTAAAGACCTATGTTAGCAAGTACTACAGTTGCAGGTTTTACAAGCAAATGTACAGTGAAAAATTTTCACCGTTAGGTGATGAGGCATATTGGCCATCTTCTCCCTTTAGTTTAATTGCAAACACTGAATACGAGCGAACTTCAGGAGCGCGGACTACAACTAAAAGGAGGAATGAAATGGATATAGCTCCTGCTCGCATGGCTAGAAAGTGTAGTACGTGCAAGCAAACAGGTCATAACAAGAATCGCTGCCCCGACAGAAATCAGTAGTTGTTGTTGCTTGTTGGTTTTTATGTTTTTTCTTAAGTTGTACGATTGTTGTTTGCTTATGCAATCTTCCAAGAATATATAACATGTCTTGTGTCGTTTAATAGTTAGTACGTAATTTAACATTTACTACTCAGTTAATATGTGACGTTTATTTAACTTATATTTTATTTTTTATTTCTGTTCGCATGTATAACACATCTTTAATTATTGCATATGTTAAAATATTTATTTGAGTTAATCACTGAAATTAACTATATGCTTTAAAAATTAATAATTTTTTTTTTATTAAAAACACAGCCAAATATGATTTAAATAGAGGAAACGCCTTACAAACTATTTGTAAAACGCTGGGGAAAACATTAATGAAAGGTATAACGTGGATCAGTCCACGTTATACCTTTTATTTTATTTTTTAATTTTTTCGTGATCATTCTGACAATGGAAAAAAAAATTGGGGTATAACGTGGACTGCTCCACGTTATACCCGTTTTGGTCTGTAAATTTTTGGCTACCCCTTTTGATTTATATCGTGTATTTTTATACCCTTTAGGCTTCGGACTCAAAGTTATTTTCCGGGAAGTCATTTGGACAATATTTTAGTTGAAGATAAAGAAAAAGTTATGTGAAATTAAAAAGAACTGTTTGGAGGTTGAAGTTGTACTTAGTTAAACATGAACTACAATTGAAAAAAAAAAATCTTGCGAAAATTGAAGATTTGAAACTTCGCTTCAAAAAAATATTCAAATCAGTATTTCAACATTAGATAATATTTCGCTTGAAATTGAATTTCTAAATGTAAAATTCATTGACAAATTTTTCGTTGAAAATACTTATAAAAAAATTGCCTAATGTATCTTTTTTGGAAACTTTATTCACTTAATTAAAATTTATATATTTTAAAGCATTTTCTCATAGTCCAAAAAAAAAAAAAAAAAAAAATTCCTTTTTCAATAGAATCTTTTGCATTCACAAGTTCCGTCGTTCTCATCTTTTTACTTAATGGCTAGGTTCGAATTCTACAATGGAGCTCAGAATTAAATTGGTTCTTGAGTCAATCTTCTCAGTCTTTATTTGGAGGGGGGGGGGGGGGTTTAAAAGAGAAACACCATTACATTTCTTAAAAATCGAACCAAACCGATAACAACTGATAAATATATATTATATTTGATTTGGTTTGATTTTAATAATTGAAAAACTGAATAAATTGATTGGATTTTGATTTTAACCAAAAACGACCCAAATCGAATCCTGGAACTAAACTAACTTGATTTTAGCAAAAGTTAAATCAAATTTCAATTTTTTTTAAAAACTATTGAACATTAAATTGTTAAGAGACCTTTATTTGAGTTGAATGCTTAGCATTTTGAATTATTTCAGGAGAAATTAACGATGAAAAGTTAGATAGATTCAAGCCATCTCGAAATTTATTTAAAACAAAATCTATCTTGAATTTATTACTAGTAATAGCTTTCTTCTTAAAATTAAAATTTTAAAAGAAAAAGGTGCGTTCTTGAATAAATGGGACCTTATAATTGGGGCATTTTGAAATAAAACTCTTGGGTTAAAAAATCACAAACTTTGAGTCTGATTGAGATGACGAAGAGGAGTAGAGCAAATCGCAGTGTTATTTCCTCTTCTTCCGAACAAGAAAATGGAGAAGAAGAAGCATTATCAGAATCGGATGACGATTTTAATGCCACCAGTACAGATGATTTTGAGTCCTCCGCATCAAGGTATTCTTTAATCTTTCCAATATTGTGCTACTAATTGCGCTGAATTGGGTAATTTTGGGCAGCGAGAGCGAGGGTGATGAGGAGGAGTCTTCTTCTTCTTCCGGGTCTCAACAACATGATATCGAAGAGGAAGCCGACAGAGTCCTTCGCATTCTCCAAGGTATTCGGGATTTTCTGCTCTTACTCTTCTGGAAATTTATGGATAACTTAAAGCAGACTATGTTGAATGTTAGCATTAATCAATTTAACAATTTTGGGCAAACCCTCCACAACAAAGGTAGGGCTAAAGTCTGTGTACGTCCTCACTTGTGGGATTACATTGGGTATGTTGTTGGGCAAAATGATTGTTGGACATGATGTTTAAATGTTGGGGAAAAAGTTTATCTATTGTTTTTTGCTTCTATCCCCCATCAAGGAGAGGGCATAGCCATCATGATGTTGTGGTCAAGTGTTAAATATTGAAGAACATATTGATTTGCCCAAGACCAACCTGAGCTATCAATGTTGTTAGATAAACCTATGCAAGTACAACTTAGAGTATGCCATTGGACAGATTGGTGTTTGCACCTGGCTCTAGCATGTAGGGAAGGGGCTGAGACTTTGAGAGCTACTAAAATTGTTTGTTACCATTTGCACCAACAACGATCGCGGCTGATCACCCAGTTATAAAGGGGACCTTTTTGTCCATCAGTTTGGCACAAATGTGTGATCGTGGTTTCTTCTTGTTAGGTGTTTTGTCAGCATGACCTTGATAGGGTTATTCCGGTGAGGCAACACCTGTGTTATTGGAGCCAGGTGAGCAAGGAGAATTTTTATATGGAAGTCCAGTTGATACAAGTTCTCCGCACGAGCTTTTTTGCACACAGGAAGGAAGGGTGCAAAGTAATATGGATCCTATGCACTGCCATTGGCGAGGATAGAACTACCAAACATGAGATGTGAAGAAAAGTTACTCATTATTCAATGGACAATTTGGGGTATTCTCAATATCAATGTAAACTGTGGATCCCTAACATTTATCTAGAATGCACTTCTATATTTTTCAAAGGGGTTCATGACTTGAGCTCTTTTCAAGGTGGAGGAGTAGGCAAATGCATAAAGATTTTCCAACTATTAACAAATTTTGTCATATTTCTACTCTAATAATTTCAACACAATAAATTGGCTAGTTATAGTCTCTCTAATATATGAATGTATCAATACATATCCTCTTGTGTGTTATATAGGTTTTAGAAAATTGAGGAAGCTAAGGGCAGAATTGGGTAAGCTGACGTTGACGGACTATAAAGCATATTTGCGGTTAAATGGGTTGAGGTTATCAGGTACAAAGGAAGAATGTATACAGAGGATCATAGAGCATTGGAGGTACGTTGGAGTGTAAGCTGTAAACCTCATCTATTTGAATGCAGCACCAGAATTTTTGCAGATGTCCAATAAAGCGTTGCTCTCATGGCATTCCATCAACCATTTCTATATTATTTTTCTTTTTCATTGTTGTTTTCTTTTTGTGGCGTAAGGAAGGGTCTCATTAATAGCTAGAGTTTCAAGCATTCAGATTGCTGATTATGAGTAGCTTAAGAGCGCATACGAATATTTAAGAAAAAGGGAGAACAATTGGCGAATTTTTAGGAATATTGTTACTGTTCCTTTTTTTTTTTTTCTTTTCAGAATTATATGTACTGTTTTCTTATTAGTTGTCATGTCTTCTTCATTGTTGCATTTACTTTTTCAAACTGCTTTGAAATGCTTTTCTTGAGCCGAGGGTTTATCGGAAACATCCTCTCTACCTCCACAAGGTAGGGGTAAGGTCTGCGTACACTCTACCCTCCCCAGACCCCACCTGTGGGATTACACTGGTGGGTATGTTGTCCTGGTTTGGCTCATTAGTGAGACCTAGAAATCTCCATGATTTTGTTCCTACTTCATCATTCTAAATTTGCAATTGACAGCAAAAGTTTTGTTCTATGTGCTACAGTCAATTTCTGAATCATTCTGAAGATTCAACCAAGTAAATTAATTTTTCCCCTTGAGCAGTTTAACGGTTTCATATAATTGCACTATAGTTTTGTTAAGATATTGTCTTAGAGGATATGCTACACTTATTTCATACTTACTAGAAGCTGAAGTTCCATGCCTATCTTCCCGGTTGTTTTCCTTCTCTTTGGCCCCCCTTCCTCTCTGAATGTTAATCTCACATGATTGATATGTGGGTATAAATGGCTTTTCTCTTTTAAATGGCATGCACTTTATTGTCAGCTATAACGGAGTATGCCAATACATCTGATCTTAAGGTTTCTTTGTTTTGACTTTATGTTCTTTTAGTTCCAGGCACATTTCCACAGTGACTCTGGAAATCATAAACTTCATTCTTCTATTGATACCTCAGTCAATGTGCTAAAAATTGCATATAGAGAGATATTGATTCATTTTTGTTTCTTCAATAGTTCATTGTCCTGTGAGCTTGGTCTTTCCACTCAAAAAAACCAAGTAAAAGAAGGCAGCATCAGTGATTGAAGCTCCACCACACTTCCTTAATTCTTCATGGTCTGAGGATAAATATTATAACAAATTTCACTTAGTTTTGGATTAATTGTTCGGGGACGGGGGCGAGGGTTAGGAGGGGTAAGTGGGTTAAAGGAGCGTCTAGGTTGAGATTAGGATCTTGGAACATTGGAACGTTAACGGGGAAGTCCATAGAGCTAGTTAAGATTCTTAAGAAGAGGAAGATTAATATAGCTTGTATCCAAGAGACCAAATGGGTAGGTCCTAAAGCTAAGGAGGTAGACGAGTATAAGCTGTGGTTCTCTGGTAGGTCGAAGTATAGAAATGGGGTGGGCATTTTAGTAAATAGTGAATTAAGGGATCAGGTGGTAGAGGTTAAGAGAGTCACTGATAGGATGATGTCGATTAAGGTGGTCGTTGAAGGACTCACTTTGAACATTATTGGTGTATATGCGCCGCAAGCGGGCTTAGGCGACGAGGAGAAGATGCGCTTTTGGGAGGATTTGGACGAATTAGTGGGAGGCATACCGCCTACTGAGAAGCTATTTGTGGGAGGTGATTTCAATGGACACATCGGACCTATTTCGGGAGGTTATGATGATGTGCATGGAGGCTTTGGCTTCGGGGACAGGAATGGAGGAGGAGTCTCACTTTTGGATTTTGCAAGAGCTTTTGGGTTGGTGATAGCCAATTCGAGTTTTCCAAAGAAGGAGGAACACTTGGTAACCTTCCGTAGTTCGGTGGCTAAGACTCAAATAGACTTTTTACTCCTTAGGAAGGATGATAAAGGTCTGTGCAAGGATTGTAAGGTCATTCCGAGCGAATATCTTACAACCCGACATAAGCTCTTGGTGATGGATTTAGCGATCAAGATGACGAGGAAGAAGAGGGTCGTGGAGGACCGACCTAGGATCAGATGGGGGAGTTTGACCACTATTAGTGCCCTGGAGATGGGAGAGAAATTGAAGGATATGGGGGCCTGGGATAGTGGTGGGGATGCGACCAGTATGTGGGATAAGACGGCTAGTTGCATTAGGGTGGTAGCAAGGGAAGTGTTGGGGGTCTCGACAGGTAGTCGTGGTCAGCATCGAGGGGACTAGTGGTGAAATGGAGTAGTTCAAGGGAAGGTGGAAGCAAAGAAGGTGGCGTATGCGAAGTTGATAGAAAGCAAGGATGAGGTGGAGAAGTGGACGAATACAGAACTTTATAAGATGGCGAGGAAGGAGGCAAAATTGGCGGTTTCGATGGCAAAAACGGCAGCTTTTGAACGCATGTATGCTGAACTAGAAGAGAAAGGAGGGGACCAGAAATTGTTCAGGCTAGCCAAGGCGAGGGAGAGAAAGGCACGTGATGTGGATCAAGTAAAATGCATCAAGGATGAGCATGGCAAAGTATTGCTAGAGGAGACTCTCATTAGACGGAGATGGCAGTCATACTTCTCCAAACTCTTGAATGAAGAAGGGGACAGAGACATTGTGTTGGGAGATTTAGAACATACAGGAAGGCGTCGCGATTTTGGCTATTGCAGGAGTATTAAGGTTGACGAGGTTAAGGGTGTTGTTCGTAGGATGCGCAGGGGAAGAGCGACCGGACCTAACGAGATTCCGGGGGAATTCTGGAAGAGCGCGGGCCCGACAGGTTTGGAGTGGTTGACTAGGTTGTTTAATGTCATCTTTAAGACGGCATTGATGCCCGAAGAATGGGAAGAATGGAGGGCGAGTGTAATGATCCCTCTATACAAGAATAAGGGAGATATCCAGAGTTGCAACAACTATAAAGGTATCAAGCTGCTAAGCCATACTATGAAAGTGTGGGAAAGGGTGGTGGAGATGAGGGTGAGGAGAGGTGTTGGGGGACACGGCAAATTCAAGGTGAGGTGCCATGGTGTATGCTTTTCGCAGACGACATAGTCCTGATTGACGAGACTCGTAGCGGAGTTAACGCTAAGCTAGAGTGTTGGAGACATACTCTGGAGTCTAAAGGGTTTAAGCTGAGTAGGACCAAGACAGAGTACTTGGAGTGTAAGTTCAGTGAAGCACCTCAGGAGGCTAACTTGGAAGTAAGGCTTGGTACCCAGGCCATCCAGAAGAAAAGTAGTTTCAAGTACCTTGGGTCTATTGTGCAAGGCAGCGGGGAGATTGACGATGATGTCACACATCGTATTGGGGCAGGGTGGATGAAATGGAGGCTTGCTTCCGGAGTGCTATGTGACAAGAAGGTGCCACCAAAACTTAAGGGCAAGTTCTACAAAGTGGTGGTTAGACCGACTATGCTGTATGGGACGGAGTGTTGGCCAGTTAAGATCTCTCACGTTCAAAAGATGAAAGTTGCCGAGATGAGAATGTTGAGATGGATGTGTGGCCACACCAGGAGTGACAGGATTAGGAATGAGGATATTCGGGATAAGGTAGGGGTGGCCTTGGTGGAAGACAAGATGCGAGAAGCGAGATTGAGATGGTTTGGGCATGTGAAGAGGAGAGACACAGATGCCTCAGTGCGGAGGTGTGGAGGTGTGAGAGGTTGGCCATGGATGGTTTCAGACGAGGTAGGGGTAGGCCGAAGAAATATTGGGGAGAGGTAATTAGACACGACATGGCACAACTACAGCTTACCGAGGACATGACCTTAGATAGGAGGGTTTGGAGGACCCAAATTAGGGTAGAAGGCTAGTAGATAGTCTCGTTATCCGTTCTTATTAGTAGTCGCATTATTGCAATATAATTTCTTGTGCTCCGATTTCTGTTATTTCCTGTGCTTTGATTATCCTGTGTTATCTGCTCCGATTTCTGCTATTATCTGTTATTTCCTGTGCTTTGATTATCCTGTGTTATCTGTGTCGCTTGCATTATTTCATTTCCATATCGCTTTGAATCTCTTATCCGAATCTCTTAACCTTATCTGACTTCTTTTTATGCTTTTATTGAGCCGAGGGTCTTTCGGAAACAGCCGTCCTACCTTGGTAGGAGTAAGGTCTGCGTACACTCTACCCTCCCCAGACCCCACGATGTGGGATTTCACTGGGTTGTTGTTGTTGTTGTAAATATGTTGTCACTCCATATTTTGAACTGTATTTGTTCCTTTCCAGTAATCTTTTATTATTTTCCTCTATTGCTAATTGAAAGCTTATTACTTGATTTGTCCACAGGATGAAAGATGGAAATGGTCAAAGACAATATCCCAGATCATCATTTACCATAAACTGCACCGGTAGTTAATATTTCCCATCACTAGACCTCAGCATCTCTCTGTTTCGCTTATGCTTCTTGTATTATCCCTTTTGTTTTTTCTAAATTTGAGTATTGAACCTGATGATTCTATGTGCAGGTGATGTATGTAAAGGAGATGTTGTATTATTCAAACAGAAAGTGTACAAGAAGTATTCACCTAATCGATTCTTATGTTTGTTTCACATTTTGTCAGTGTGGAGTGGTCTTTGCTTCTTGGATTAACCCTGTCGTGTTTCTAAGGTTTGACAAGATGACCAGGGGTGGAGAACAATTAGGGAAGAGAACCATCGCTGGGAGAATTGTCAAGGAGAGTTATGGTGCTGCCAAACAGCAGCATACCTTTACGGTAAGGCTCAACAGGAAGCTTTGAGCACACAGATATATGTCCAATTGTAAGGGTAGAAATCTTGTTCTGGATGAGACTTGAGAGTTTTGTGGATATAAGCTTCCAACTTGGGAAATAAATGCAATTGTTGTGCTTGAAAACCTAGCAATCTAGCTCTATCATCCTTCTAATAACCTTTTTGTGCAATTTCTTGTGCAAAGTTTTGCTAATTACTTCTCCATCTACTTTTTGTGATTAACAAGGTTGAGGTATTATGGAGCCAAGGAGTTAAAAAACTTCCTCCACTTTTTCCGTTGCTCGTGAAGGGACGAAACCTATATAAATTGAAGACTTTCAGACAGGTAAACCTGCAACTATTGTGGAGTACCTGTAGTTCTTGACAGATATTCTATCATTTTAATGGTATTTGCTGCTGGTTTATCAGAGATGGAAGAATGAAAAGGAAAGATTGGAAGTGCTAGCAGAGAAGCACAAACGTGGAGAAGCAGCAAGATTAATTAGAGCAAAAAGAAAATCAAGATCAATAAAGCCGACAAAAGCATCCTCTAAAAATCAAGGTGCCTTTTATGAAAATTAAATTGACACATCACCAGTTTTCATTCGATACATGCTAAAACTCTATGTTTACTCTAATGTAGTTTTTGGTACATGTAGTTACCAAGCATCAGAAACTTGATCATCATAGGAGGCCAAGCGAAATGACGCAACCAAGCAATGGAAAGAAACATAATTGTTCTAATGATGAACGTGGGAAAGCAATGGTAGGAAACAAAAGAACGAAACACCACCAGCGAAAGCCTCGTCCACCTGGAAGATTGAATTTGACAGAGTCCAGAAACAGTAGACCCCCTATGAGGAATCCAAACTTTGTGCCTGCCTTTAGGGAGACCCCATTGCCGCTTAATTATCCTTCAGCGAATAATTCCCTCCATTTTGAATCAGATGCTTATAGCCACAGAGTACCATATTCGTATTCATCTAACTGGGGTTCAGCACCAAGATCACATTTAAGCTCTTACTCTTATGCTCCGCCTGCTCCAGAACATCAACAATATGGTCACGGAAGCTATCCAAATTCTTCATACACTAGGTATGTATCTCAGTCTAGTAATTTTCCGTATTCCCCTGGCATGGTGGGTACTCACAGATCATCAGGTTCAACTCCATTTGTAAACTATGAACGTAGATGGAACCCTTAGCTTTTTGTCACTATCTTGCTGTGGCCTGTGCCCTGCACTTAGGGTCAGCAAGGGGTTTACATAACCAAAATGGTGCAAGGGGTCGTAAACTGACTTTTGGAACATTGCCTTGTAGTATTGTCGAATTTCAAATATCTGTACAGGAATTTGCAGAAGTGTTTTGTCTTTAATTGGTATTATTAAAGTTCTGGTCTTTAGTTTTAGTTCTTCCTTTTGTATTCGAGAGGAATGTGGCAACTTCAGAGTTTACCGTTGAATCCTGTTCATCTATTCCTCTTTTATCTTTTAGTTGAGTTATTCTTGTCCAAAGACCTTCAATCTTGTACGTCTAGCTCCTCTTCCAGACGTGTCCAAAGAAGAAAAACAAAGAAAGA
The DNA here is from genome assembly GCF_019175385.1 of Lycium barbarum. Classification (NCBI taxonomy): domain Eukaryota; kingdom Viridiplantae; phylum Streptophyta; class Magnoliopsida; order Solanales; family Solanaceae; genus Lycium; species Lycium barbarum. The sequence goes on along the minus strand of NC_083348.1, from coordinate 99,074,115 downwards.
GTTCAACAAAGATGAGCTTCTCTTATTTGGTTAGAGGTGAAAATTGTATTGCCGTTCAATTTCGTGTAAAATCAACTAGAGATATTTTTTTCCTATATAATTGGTTTGCTATTGACTGATAATTTCATACATATATGAAGACTAATTTTCTTTATTTATTATGTAATTCCTCTTTTATAAATGCATTTTACTCCATGATTGAACATCAATTTATATGACATTTGCTCCTCTTTAGTCCGTTCTGAAAAGAATGACACACTTCTAATTTTGCACCCTCTTTTTTTCCTTAGGGGCCGTTTGGTTACAGGGGTTAGGGGTTATCCCAATTTAAATTTGGGATTAAATTTGTCCGCTGTTTGGTTGTGGGTATTAGCTACAAAATCAGGATAAAATTTATATCAAAATCATGAGATTATCTATCTTGATTATAATCCGGATAAAACCTGGTTTTGAACCAGTCGACCCCTTATTGAAATGCTTTTATAATCACACAAATGTTATAGTAATATGTTTATGGTAACAAGTTTTAAAAAATTTATAGCACTAATTCTATGGCATGTTTTAGAGTATAAATTTCAAAAGTTTTTTTTTTTTTTCAGATTTCATGTTGATTCAAAGTTTCAAACTATGTCATATGGATTGAAATAGAGTGATTTCTCATATGTACATACAGAATAATAAAGCAAATAACTTCTTGAAACCGTTTAAAAATAATTCTACCGTGGGATTATACTGAGTTTGTGGTGGTGGTTGTAGTATAGTACAAATTTTGTACTCTGAGAGAGCACCGTTGGATCCCTGAACACCTCAAAAGTAGCATCAGGCAACAGTAAGAAAATGAAAGGATAGGGTTGGTGTTGGCATCGTTGCCTTTTTTAGATTAGACGACACATTTGGACTCTAATCATTTTTGGGTTTGCGTCAGCTATAAATTAGGTGGGTCCAACTGGATGACGACTAATCTTTTTCCTTGGTCCACATATCGTAGGTTACACGTCCGATTTACTGTTTGCCTCATTATGATTGGATATAAAGAGTCGTATATATCAGAATTTAAAAAAAAAAAAAAAAAAAGAGTCGTACAGTATAGTAATACAATGTACAAAAAGCGCCTGTGTTCTGTGTGTTCTGAATTAGAACACGGATGCCACTTCTAGTCCATTGAGTCTGCCCCTCTACCTAATTCATACTTCTGGGTTTCTACTTATTTGGCAAAGTTTAATTGAATAGGGAGTTCAAAAAAGAAAGAAAAATGTATGATTTTAAATAGTATATTATTTATGTGGTTATAAAAGTTTGTCATTAAGACTAAATAAAATTAAGGTTATATTATTTTCAAAATTAAAAAGATATCATTCCATTTGGAATGAAAGTGCTGCCACAAACTGAATGGAAGTGGTATTTCCTACCATTCATTGCCGTGGACCCTTTCCTTATGTTATCATTCCCCCTTCTAAAATTAAAAATATTGGGTACCTAAAACGCTCACCATATCCCTTCCACTCCTTTCATGGAATCTACATTGAATAGAAAGAGCGCACAATTCTTAACTTGAAGTATATATATTGAATTTGGCTATAGTCTATTGTTAAGAATATTGACATTTGTAATTTGTACCAAAACACAACTCGCTATCACAAATAACTCGTCTTTTTCATTAAAGCTTAAAACTCATGCGAAAATCCCATTCACATTCCTTCAAATTCACTTGTTACAATTCCAAACCAAATCAAATTTACACAGTATCTCAATCAATCACACAATACCACACTAAATTGAAAATATCTAACTTAGCAGGCCAATTCTAGTACATATGGGTCGACAATGGAAGTGTCTCATGAATAACCTTGCCATTTTGTTGTCAAGCAGAATCACATAACAAAGGAAAAGAACAAATTGGCATTTTTTTGACAAAATGATTCGAGAAAAGGCAGAAATTCATTTCTTCTTTCTACATATATCTTTGGTTGGAGGGATGAAGATCAATCTCTTGGGTCCAAGCAGATCTATCTTGAATGTGCAAGTGCCAGTAGGTCTGCGCCAGCGCGTCAGGGTCCATCAAACCGTCCCTTCCTCGGCTTTCTTCTTCTTGTTCCCCAACCAACAATCTATGCTGTGAAGTCGATGCCACTGCCCCCCTGCATACACAACTCAAGACAGTAGGCTAATCTGCAACAAGTAGCACCTTCACATACGTTTAACTTTATTGTTTATCCCAACTATAAGGTGATTCGGAGGATTCAGTTGAAATCATGTTTAAGGCTCAAATAATGCATACATAGGCAAATAATTTAAAATATATACATGTAATAAGATCGCATTCATTCTGAATGCACTAACTCTAAATGTTGGATTCGCTTATGCTGATCCCTTACATACATAGCCAGGCAATGAGTCCAAATCCAAAATTACCCAATAGAGTAAATTCATGGACAGTATGACTACCAGGGGCGGAGCCAGCCCTTCGGGTGTGGGTTTAGCCGAACCCAGTAGCTTTTGTTCGAATCATATATTTGTATTAAAAAATTTGTCAAATATGTATAAATTATTAATTAAGAACCCAGCAACTTTAAAGAATTAAAACCCCGAACCCACAAGCTTCGAATCCTGACTCCGCCTCTGATGACTACAGGGCTCCAGCACTTGTATGCAAATTTTCCAGTAGTACTATCTGTACTGTTCCTTTATTAATGCTCCAGTAGAGTATAAAGTATAATTGGTTTTTGGGGCATCAAGAGCCTTAGGCCCCGTTTGGACATGGTTTCAAACCATGTTTGGACATGCAATTTGGGTATTTTAAGTTGTATTTTCTCTTATAGACATAAAAACCCACAAATTGTGAAAACTATCAATACATTCTCAATTCTTATACAATCTTACCAAATGAGCAAGTCATAGCTCATAACAAAATTAGTACACTACTAGAAGGCCTTTCTAAAAAATACAACATCAATTAATCAAACTTTAGTTCAATAAAATCAAAAATTTAACATGAATAGTAATGTAACAACTCTTTAATATAATCTTCCCACACAAATTAAAGGTTGGTAGACATAAATACAGGTAGGTGGAAGTTAATGAGATTGGTAAATGATTGATGGGGGTAATTGTAAAAATATCTACCAACTTATGTTTTTTTTTTATATAAAATATAAACTTATGGGTTAAATTTTATATTTAAAAAAGTTGAAACCATGGTTTCAAACCCCAAATCATCCAAACCATGAGTGAAAACGCATGGCCAAACGCTGGTTTGGGGTCATGATTTCAAACCATGATTTGAAAATGCATGGCCAAACGCCTACTTAGTAGCCTAGTAGGTGTTTGGACATTTGAAACCATGGTTTGAAACCATGAGATGAAATCAGCTTTTGGACATGCGATTTCATTTCATGATTTCATGTCATGAGATGAAATCTCAAATCATCCAAAAAGGCATGATTTGGGATTTCAAACCATGTCCAAACGGCACCTTAGGAACGGAATTCAAACCATGGTTTCAACTTTCAAGCCATGTCCAAACGGCACCTTAATAGGCAGGAGCAGCATTCTACTCATTAATGCTAAAGAATTTCACTAGATATTTCTGGTCCACTGTCTTTAATAATTCTTGACTTTTTCACCACTTGATGGATTCATTCATGAGTAGTTTCTTGCCACAGATTAATTCACTCTCATGGAATAAGCCTAACAAAAAAAAGAATCCAAAATCATTTGGAACTGAGTTGTCATTGTTCCAAAAGGCAAATACAACTCTGAGATTCCTGCATCTTCTGGGATAAAAAGAATATTATTTAAAGGTAAATGCAAAGAGATTGAGAAGTTTGAATTACTATGTGAGTGGACAAGTGGAGTAGTACTTGTACAAAAAAAGAGTAAAGAGGATAATGACGTTACCGAGGTGCGCCGACGATGCCGTGGATGATGACATGCGCCACGTGTATTCCTAGTGGCTGGAACTCTTTTACCAGACATTGCGATAAGGCTCTCATTGCAAACTTCCCACAGCCTGTTAATTTTAATTTGTTCCTTAATATTATCAAAACCCAAAAAAAAAAAAAAAAAAATCAAAAGCAGGAGAATAGTTAAATAATTTACATAATTCAGAGTAGCCGGCAATGCCATTAAGAGAAGCTGAGCAACCACTAAAGAGAACCGTCCCTCTTCCTCTTTCCACCATTCCTGGTAGTACCTGAAAAAACTTCCTAACAGTATATAAGCTTTTTATACTATCAGTGTAATTTAATCTGTTATGACAAGTTAATTTACGCCACCAGTGTATGTAACTTGTGTAAAGTTTTGGGACCTGTTGAGCGCAGTGGAAGGCGCCGACGGAAGAGACGGCGATAGATTTTTCGAATTGTTCAACTCTAATGTCTGTAAAAATTGTGGGGTTCCAAGACACTGGTTGCTGATTATATGCATTATAAACCAAGACTTCAACAGAACCCAGTGATAGAACTCCCTCAAATGCCTCTCTTACACTTCGTAAATCGGAGCAATCGATTCGAATAGCAAACACCTGTGCCTTTTCTTCTCTCGCTATCTCGTCAGCAAATCTTGATAATCTACCTGTTTCAATAAATATATAAACCTACAGCTGCATGTCCATATATAACTCATGCTGCTGCACTCATATTTCATACAAGTTGATTTTCTAGATGGTCACTGAACTAATAGTTATTATCTCATAAACGTTAGTTGAGTGATCATCTAAGAAATAATCTTCATTTTTCACACAGTGATAGTAGAACTTTGAATTCACAAAACTTAAATCCTGGATAGCAAAATAGAAGTAGAGAAAGAAGACGAACCCAAGTCACGGGCGAGTATAGCAACTGTATAGCCTTCATGGGCGAACTTGCGAGCGACGGAGCGGCCGAGGTTAGGCCCAACGCCCACAATGGCGGCGATGCCTTTGGATGAGGCGGAACTAGCCATGTTCCGCATCTTGTAATTAATCGCCGCCCTTTAATTATATATCTTCTCAGTATATCTATGAAATCAAATGCAGCTAGCCAGCTATATGTGCTTGAGCTGAAAAAGATTCCTAGTGTTGGAAGGTTTTGGAGAGATGTCGTGTCGCTCTCTCTAAATTTTGCTGCCTCCTATAGAAGGGGCAATATACTATAGTTTAATTGGATATATATGAACTTCTTTCCGAATTAGGTAATGTGTATAGAAAAAGTAAGTACCACAGTACGCTTATCCTTTCAATCCTAATGATTGATTGGCCTGCTGTCAAGTATGAATTTTAAACTCGCATTAATAAAGTGTTGGTCGACTAAATAAATGCTTTTTCTTTTTTGTATTTTTGTATTCAGTTTTTCTTTCTATGTGGTAATATTGTGAAAATTAAGAGTGCTCGTCTGAATAAAATGTTGGGTTTCACCTATGGGCACTGATTTTATTCATTATAACATCAAATTATAAAATTATTTTTGTCATGTTAAAGTGATTGAATTTTACTCAATGTACATAGCCGAAAAATTACAGATAATGTTTTGCCACATTAAAATAACGGAGTTATGTATAAATTGCTCAAAAAGTACAAATGTATCTGGAATCTATCACGGGGTAATTATTTCTTTTCATTTCAAAAAAGTAATTCTCGTTTGTTCTATAACATATGGGTTTCCGACTGTCACTTTCCCCCTAATCTTTGGATTTTCGACGGATTTGGCAATTCCACGATTCCAATTAATTAGACTTTGAAATATATCCATTGTTATTTTAGAAGAAGCTGTTTGAAGTGTTGCATTATCTATGTTTATATTGAACCCCATGCAGTACAACTTGCCATAGTAAGGAACCAAGAACAGATACAGTACTTGTAACAAAATTATATTACAGCAATAACCAAGACAGAGACAACCTTGTCCCACACCATGGAGGGGTCGCCTCATCATTCAGGTAAACCCCACCACCGTACGTACCACTTGTAGGATGCTGCTCACAAAATAAACCAAATAGTACGCACCTAATTATAGGATTTCTGAAAATGTTACAAATAAAGTATAAATAACTGGTTGGGAATAAAAGGGCTTGTACCAATTAAATCGAGACGGGGTTTAAAGAGTTTTCAGTTTATAATTAAGAGTAGCCCCTTTTTCATTTTAAGTTAGCATTTAAATTTTGTGCACCGTGAGTGTACAAAACTTTATACACCTTCACGTAAGTTTAAAGGTAAATACAGTAACTTTCTTAAGTAAATATATTTGCCTTTTCTTAATGAAATTGTAATTTACGAAAAAATAATTAAAATTAAGAAAAGTTGAATCCTACTTGTAACCAAAATTAGTTCCCTAATTTTGCTCTTACTCCTAACCAAATTATGTCCTTCTCAAAAAAAAAATTCAAAAACTATTTTGACGTTTTTTCTCTCTCAAAGATCACTAATGAAATAATTTTTTAATCCTTCAAATATTATGAACTTTATAATAAGTAATTTTTTAAACACATCATACACTCTGAGCTTTGGGGGACTGGCTCACCTCCAGTAGTCAATCCCTCCATTTCCTCCAGTTGTAGGTTAATTTTATAACACGTGTCCTCTTAAAAATTGGATGGTTCAGATTTTTATTTACTTAACTCTAATATTTTAACCATGGTAATAATGTAATACCACTTTCTTCCCCTCTTTCTCTCCAGTCGCCACTAACAGACAAGAACCCATTCCCTTCTCTTCCAAATCTTTCAATAATAGCAGCTCATCGAATTCACAACACCAACTCAAATCAGAAGTAGCAGCTCGCTGCTATGTAATTTTGAAAGTGTTAGATTAAATTTGATGTCGAAGCAGGTTCCATTGATACTGGGTTTTATATATTTTCTAAGGTTTTCATATCTAAGGAAGAAGATGAAGTTGACAGAGGTCAAATTAAAATAGGTATGGGTGATATTTCAATTGAGATTTAACAATAGAATACCATCGGTAAAATCCGTTTAGTTTGCATTTCTCCAGCAACCATAGTCCACAATAGATAAACACAGATTTTGTTTCTCCAAGAGTGAAAAGCATAATCAGTCTAACAGCCATTAGTGCAAGAATATACTTATGGGGGTCAGTAAAGTAAATTAGTCTCGATGATAAGACATCCAAATGAAGTACCCAAGAATGCGACTACTCTTTTGACTCATATCAAAACATATTTTCTGCTTCTTTTGTTTTTATTTTCACGTGAATCTGCAAACTTGGTAGCATCAGCTACTTGTTTTTCGTTGATTTCTGATCGGCAATTACTTCAAGTTGAGAGAAAGGGGTTTTGATGTGGAAAAGAGATAATTATTTACCAGGGTTAAAATATTTGGGTTAAGTAAATAAATCTGAACCATCCAATTTCTAAGAGAATTAACCTACATCTGGAGGAAATAGAGGGATTGACTACTGGAGGTGAGCCAAATCCCAACTTTGGGGAACTCCTCCATGTTTAACTCCGCTTCGATCGTTTACAAGCATCTGAAAGGTTGCTGGAATGGAATTTTAGATATTAAAGTTTATCAACATTTGATATTTTGATAATAGAAAGCTTTGAATAAATATGTCGCTTTTCAACAATTTTGTAAAGTTTGTTAACTGTGAATCAAATTTTAGAACAAACCAGGGTTTGAAGGAGAAATAAAATCTTACGTAGTAGAAGCAGCAAAGAGAGCGGATTTGAAGGAAGGAAAGAGAGAATTAAAAAATTCAGTGCCTAACTTTTAGGAAAATGAAAAAGTAATTAGGAGAAAGTTGCTAACCTACTGTAGCTGGTTAATGTTATCTTACGGTGTAAAAAAATAACACACTGACGACGGTGTACCAAACTTAAACTCTTTAAGTTAATATACCACCAACCACGAGGTATAACATGCCTTGGCGACTTATTTTTATTAATAATAAAAAAACTCAAAGAGAAAAATACTCCTATAAGTAAGAGGGAAGAATAAGGTGGCAGGATCTCAAAAGTTATTTTCTAAGTAACAGGGCTCCCATTTTCTTTTCCATTTATTTTCAGCCCAGAAATTACTAATGAGGTGATTAGCATACACGCGGGGGCCTTAAAAATTTCGGGATTTAGTTTTAAACTAACAAAAAACTTACAATTTAGGCTCCAATTGATCGATCATCACCGTCGTCTTCCGCCCATATCCATTGTTTGATCTTCCCGCTTCTCGAAACTACAAAAAACTGAGGAAATCCTAATCTGCATTAGCAGTTATTCTAAGTTCTTGAATAGCCCCTTCTTCAACTTCCTTGAAAACTACGATTTCAGGATTTACTCTACCTTGAAGATATAGGTATGGAACCCTAATTTATCCTTTTTTTTAAATTTAGTTTTGGAATATCGGTTTGTAATATTTCCTATTTTTGTTCACAGTTTGTATCTTGGGGTTCGAATTTTGAGAAAGATGAATCAACAAGTAAAATATATGTTGGGAAAGTTAAATTGGCGGTGAAGTCCACTAGAAATAACAGGCAAGGTCGGAAAAGGTTGAGAGTGGAGGAGGAAGTGGATGAAGACTTTGTGCCGCGTAATTACATGGATAAACAAAAAAAGCATTCTAATAAACGTGTGAAAAAAAAGAATGGTGATGTTCAGGAAGAAGAAACTGTTGATAATGATGTTGAAGAAGGAGAAAAAAAATGATGATGATGATGATGAAGAAGAAGAAAAAATGATGATGATGTTAAAGAAGAAGAAGAAGAAGAAGAAAATGATGATGATGATGAAGAAAAGGAAGGGGAGCAAGAGGAAAAAAAACGAGGATGAAGAAGAAGAACAAGAAGAAGAAAAGGAGGAAGAAGAGGGTGATGATGATGATGAAGAAGAACAAGAAGAGGAAGAAAAGGATGAAGAAGACCAAGATGAAGAGGAAGAAAGGGATGAAGAACAGGAAGAAGAAGTACAAGAAGAAAATAATGCTGATGAGATGACCATAAACTTCGCAAGTTATGGACTGACCACATGGAGGGCTAAACTTGGTGGTACTTTCCATGGCAAGATCTCAGTAAGGTCTAGAATGTCATTTTTTTTCGAATTGCTAGAAATTATTAATGCTAAAGAACTTACCGAATATTTTGAACACTCTTGTTTTGGCCACTTCATGTCATTGTCAACTTTATGGAATGGATTCAATGGAAAATTTGTTCATTCTCTTCTTCTTCGTCAAGTTACAAAGAATAAAAAGAAGCATGAGTTGTGGTTCATAGTGAAGGGAGTGCCCTGTTATTTTGGGTTGAGGGTGTTTGCACTGGTCACAAGTTTGAATTGCGGAGCTTTTCCCAGTGTGGAAACGAAGAAGGTTCTTCTCTCAAGAGGTTTGGGTTTTTGGAATAAACTAAAAAGCTTACCGGACCCATGGGGTTGACCACTGTTGAGCTGTTGAAATTGGTTTAAAAAAAAAGATAAATTGACCAATTTAGAGAAGTTTAAGACTTTAATGGCTGTATTTGTCCATATCGTCTTGTTGGATCACGATGTTTCGAAAAAATTTGATAAGAACTGGGTCACCATGGAGGATAGTATTAATTTCTTTCAGAAATCCATATGGCAAGGAATGCTTCAAGCTGGCCTTTGAATATTTGAAGAAGGTGGACATTCCGAAGATGTATAAACTATCTTGTGAACAAAAGAAACCAGCACGGTATGCTCTTTATGGCTATCCCTGGGCCTTCATTGTAAGTATTTTATTACGAACCAATATAGAGATTATATTATTATATATTAATGATTGCTATCTTACTGCTTATTCTACTTACATGTTTATTCTTGTTTACTATAGACATGAGCATACGAATCTATGTCATTTGCTGGAAAAACTGCTGCCCCATCTAAACAACGTCCTTTGCCGATTCCAAGGATTTTGAGATGGCGAACGGAGGAGAAGCCCGAATTTGTTGATCCTTTCAAAAATTCAATTGATAGTCATGCGGTAATGATACAAACCTATTAATCCATTAAAACTTAGGTTGGTAAATGTCTATTCTGATTTAATCTGTTGTTATTTTTGTTAACTTGAGGTGGTGAGACCTTTTCTACACCCCGATGATGCGGAGTAGAGGAAGGACTACATTAAAAATCCTGTAGATTATGACGATGAAGTAACAGACCAGAATATTGATGCCCTAAAGAGGGAGATTGAGGATACTCGTCAATTTCCCGTGAAAAAGGAACTTGCATCTGGTTCTAGGCACAAAGATGATCATGATGAAGACCAAGTTCAAGATCGAGATCTTGGAGAACTGGGTAAAGAGGCGTGCAGCCATTGTGGTAGTGGGCCAAGTGTCATTGCAAGTAGATTGACATCAATTAAGAAAGAACTAGTTAGCATTCACAAATTGCTCGAGGGAAAACCAAGAAGGCGTTCTAAATGTGTTTCTCCTTCAGTTAGGTCCAGTAGGAAGAGGATCAGAAAGGCATTGCAATGTGCCAATGCTAAGAAGACCAAAGGTAATGTCAACTTATGTGACATTCAAATTAGTTAGTAGAAACTTTTATGGTCTATTGTTACTAACCTTTGTTAATTTTGACCCAGTGAAATGCTCTAGCTGGTTCTCATTTGGGTAATGGGAGTTCTAAACCACGTGTTTCTTCTTCAGTTAGGTCCAGTAGGAAGAGGATTATGAAGGTTTGAAATTTACCAATGCTAAGAGGCACAAAGGTAATGTCAACTTCTGTGACATTCAAGTTAGTTAGTAGAAACTTTTATGGTCTATTGTCAATTACTTTGTTACTCAACTCTATTAATTTTGACCCAGTGAATGCTCTTGTTGGTTCTCTTTTCAGTGATCCTGGCCATGTCACCAATACTGATGGCTCTTCTAGTCCTTTGTTTGATCATGCCGATGATCCCAATTGTAAGACCCTTCCTTGTTCTCCTTTGAGTGATATTTCCCATGTCCCTAATGCTGATGGCCTTTCTAGTCCTGATCATGTTGATGATTCATTGGGTCTTCTTGCTGATTCCGCTCTTCCTGGTGATGTTTCATGTGAGGTTGCTGATTCTGCTGTTGCTAGTGGGAATTCTAGTGAAGATAGATCACCCAATCGAAGAATAGATGATGTCTTAGAAAATCTAAATGCGGTTGGCATTGAAGAGGTTGGAGATATTGGTCAAAATGGCTATGAGACTGCCAATGAAGAAGTTGTTTGAACAATTATTTTGGAACAATTATTTAGGTTTATTTAGGAACAATTATTTAAGTTTACTTACTTTTTGGAACAATTGTTTAAGTTACTTTTTTGTATAAGTGCAAATATTCCTGTAAATTTGCCCAACGAACCAGTTATTATAACGGATGTTTGTCTAGTGTTTTATCAGTGAACTAATTCGTTAATTGCAAATAATGGTTTTCAGTTTTTTACTTATTTCACAATTCACAGTTGAAGTACTTGCTGGAGCAAAAGATGACTTCAGCTATACAACAAAAAGGATTGACTAAACTTCTTAGACTAAATTATGAGGTGCAATACAAGAAGGGAGCTGAGAATAGAGTTGTTGATGCTCTTTCTAGACAGACTGAGGGTTGTGACAATAACTCTAAAACTGTTGTTGGGGAACTTTTGGCTTTTAGTGTTTCTATTCCCTCTTGGATACATGTAGTGACAACCAGTTATGAGAATGATCCCCAAGCATTGGAATTGATTACAAAACTCATAGTAGACTTACAAGGGCTTAGTATATGACATCTTTCATTTGGAATTCTTAAGAAGAAAGGCAAGGTTTATATTGGAGCAACTGGTGGACTTAGAAAACAACTGATCAACTACTTTCATGAATCTCTAATGAGAGGTTACTCCGGTCAACTAGGTACTCTAAAAAGGTTTGCACAACTGTTTTATTGGCCTGGAATGAAACAAATAGTTATTGAATTTGTAGCAGATTATGATGTGTGTCTAAGAAGTAAGGATGAGAATATGGCTTATCCAGGATTGCTACAACCTCTAACAATCCCTAATCAAGCTTGGAGTCACATTAGCAAGGACTTCATTAAAGGGTTACCAAAGTTTAGAAACAAGGAAGTAATACTAGTGGTAGTTGATAGAATGACCAAGTATGCACACTTTATAGCTCGCTCTTATCCTTAGACTGCTGTTACAGTAGCAGAGGTGTTTTGGAAAAAAGTACATTGTCTTCATGGTACTCCTGAGTCTATTGTCACTGATAGAGACAAAATATTTCTTAGCAACTTCTAGCAAGCTCTCAACTGTATTACAGCACAGCTTACCATCCTCAAAGTGATGGTCAAATTGAGAGAGTCAACAAGTGCTTGGAGAATTACCTCAGGTGCATGATTGCAAGCAGGCCTAATAATTGGAAATACTGGCTTACTGTTGCAGAGTGGTGGTATAACACCAACTTCCATACAAGCTTGCAATGTACCCCCTTTGAAGCTCTTTATGGATACTCTCCCCCCCACTTATCAATTGGGCCCTTGCAAGAAACTGCAGTACAAGCTGCCGAGGATACAGTTATGAAGGGGCAACAGATGCAACAGTTGTTGAAGGATAATTTGAGTAAGGCTCAAGAGAGGATGAAACAGTATGCTAATAAGAGAAGAAGTGACAGGAAATTCCAAGTTGGAGATATGGTTTATTTAAAACTGCAGCCTTATAGACAGACTTCCATTGCCTTGAGGAAGAACTTGAAACTAAGTTCTAAGTACTATGGACCTTATAAAGTGTTGGCTAGAGTAGGAAAGGGGTCTTACAAGCTTGATTTACCCCCCCCCCCCCCCCCCCCAATTTTAAGGTACATCCTGTCTTCCATGTCTCTTTACTCAAGAAAAAGGTGGGCAATAGAGTAGTAGTACCAACTGTTTTGCCTATCACAAATGATGATGGACAATTCTTAGTGAAACTAGTCGCAATTCTTCAGAGACAAATGGTCAAAAAGAACAATATGGGTATGGTTAAGGTGTTGGTCCAGTGGTCTGTGTTGGTTCAGTGGTCTAACTTGCTGTCAAGACCCGACTAGGGGCCCCGACGGATACCCGGGGCAAATTACCGAGCACCACTCGTTCTATAACCCTTAATCTTATTATCAATCAGTTATCAATTTCATGCTTAATTTAAAAAAAAAAACATTTTCATTTGGAATCAAAAACATTATATATACATGAGCCCTTTAGGCTAGCAAAAAAATATACACATGTGCATACATACAAAATAACCCTGCCATGAGACCATACACCCCACATCGAGTATCTACGAGCCTCTATAAGATGACATACACAACTGTACACAAAAGATCGTCATAGGCACCTCCGGAGCAATGGAGGGCTTTCAATCAACTAGCAGCTCTAAGAATCCGGAGCAATGTCTCCTCCCTGTCTACCTGTGGGCATGAACACAGCGTCCAAAGAAAAGGACGTCAATACGAATATTGTACTGAGTATGAGAGGCATAAACAGTGAAAGAATACATCTATAATATAGAGAAGCATCAACATAACATCTGGATCTGACTACTGATCATAAGAGAAGTAATGCATGCTGTCTTACTCATACTCATCATCATGGCATATATGCATCATACACAAGCTGCCCGTTCATATCGGAACGGTATGATAATCAATAATAGTATCCCGCGTCCAGGCCTCCCGCGTCCGGGGTACCATCTCATGCCGCCCACTAGTGGTGTCTGCCCATGCCCGAAGGTCATGGTGTCTCCGTATAGCTGCCCGCCTTGGCGGTGACTGCCCGGACAACTAGGCACGGTGTAAAATGCTCATGACATGCTCAATGCAAAATGCTCATAATAATATGGTCATCATAAAATACTCATCTTATCATGATATGTATATACGGCTCAAGATCAACTTTATTCTATCGGGGTGACGTAAGGTCGTAATCCCCCGGTTACATTATGGAACCATTATGGACATTCTGCCTCACCTTGAAAGGACTAGTACATAAGGTGAGCGTAGGCAAGGAATAACATCCTCATATCGTATAGCTTATCTCATATAGACATTCATAGGCATAAGCTTTTAACTTCTTAGAAGGTGAGAGCTCATGAAAGGAATAGGGATTTAAGCTAAGAGATTCATGCCATTAGAAGGAAGGACTAGCCTCACATACCTTTGTTGTTTAGCTAAGCTATCGGTCACTCATTCACCTCCGATGTCACGTCGTCACCTTCATTAAAGAATGTGAGGTACATTAGCTAAATAACTATGAGAACGCGTCGTTAGTTTCTAGGAAAAATTGGGTAGCACTTCCTTTGTTTATACTACTTCTCCCATGTTCTACATCAACTCCCAACATTCGCAATATTATTCATAATATCACAATCAACACTCGTCATTCATATGCACTTAGCAAAATCCACCTTTTTCTTCCAATTAACTCACATTTAGGGTTATAGCTTATTATCGTATTTTCCGCATTCATAAAACTCATTGCATAGCCTAAACATCATTCACAACATGTTCATAGTCACCACATTCCAACATCCGTGATTCAATCCCACTATCATCCAATTGTGTCACTATTCACTCAAAATACCCCATTTTCTATGTTCTTCTACATTTCAAGCATCTAAGCTTTCTAATACCTTAAACAACATGGGATGATCATAAAACTCACCTTGTATGATGGTTGAACAAGCCTTGAAAGAGAATACCTCTTTAGCACCAAAACCCTACTTCACTCTTTCTTGAATTTCCTTGAAGAAGATAAGCTTTACTTGAATCTACACACTTGATTTCATGTAATTGATGTTGTTGATCTTGGTTTTCTTTTGATATCTCTTATAGATGGATGATGGAGAGAGTTCTAGAGCTTTCCTTAGCCAACAAGATGGAAAAAATGATTTTTGGACGAGTTGGGTACATTTAAAAGGGGTCCAGAATTTTCTGGACTGGCACGACATGCGACACACTTCGCGAGTCGCGGACATGCTCCGCGAGTCGCAGGTTGTGTCACGGAGCTCGCCAGACGACCGACCCTCACTGGCACAATCTGCGATGAAACGGCGTGGTCGCGGGTCGTGTCCGCGAGCCGCAGGTGGTGTCGCGGAGTGTGCCAGCAAGGTGATATTATTTTGCCCCGAAACGGTCTGTCGTAGAGTGGCCATAACTTTTGATCCCGATATGCTGTGAGGTCCCACGACCTATGGTTAGAAATATCTTTCAGTTATCTACAACTTCCATCGTGTGGTATTTTTCCCAAATTCCAACTTTACAATGGCGTTTTGGCCCCTCCAAACCAGATCCTCCTAAAATGTTTCCTTAACTCGCCCTTTTGGATGGCTTATGCCCATATTTGGCTTATGGTTCCTTCTTGAAACTTACTTGGCACTTAATTACCAACATAAGGGGCATTATAATTCTTCTCCTAAATATCATTAAGACATCACTAGTTCGATACTCGTAATCCTTCGCCCGTCGATTCACTGTGCGCGAACGAAAAATTTTCCGGGGTGTAACACTTGCCTCCAGAAAATGCTACTTGGGAGGACTACCAATTTCTTAAGTCCAAATTTCCAGATTTTGATTCTCATCCTTGAGGTCAAAGATTATTTGAAGAGGAAGGGTACGCCATGGCCTTACTAATTATTAAATAAAATGTGTGCAGCTGAGTTCGAAATTGAATAGCAAGGGGTAAATGAGTAACTAACTTTCGAAACGGATGGCTAGGATTAATTCAATATTAATGAGCAGGAATGGTGACGATGAAGCCACGTGGCTGAGGTTGTTATTTATGCACAGAAGAGAGAGAAGAAGGCAACGATTAACTGGTATTTTCACCTCTTCCTCATTTTTCTTCTCTCCTCTTCTCTCTCTTCCTCTCTCTAATTCTCTTCTCCTCTCTTTCTGCAGATTATCAATAGCTCTGAAGATTATTCTATCCTTGTTTTAGCTTAGTTTAATTCAACTAGTTTTACTCTTGTATTTGAATTCCATTTCAGTTATATAATCAAAAAATTGTCCCAAAAAAATGTTGATTCGATTTCAATTTTGCAATTAAACTTTGATCCATATTTGGATCTTGACAATCAACCCATTTGAAGGGAAATTCGTGCAGTTTCTTTGATTTCATCTCTTATGGTCTCAGAGAACGAGTTATGAACTAAGTACAGTACAACTACAACGTCAAACATGGGTAAACTATAAGCCAATATGTCAATGTTCCGTTGTCAATATAATTTTTTTTGTTTTAACCAATGAATCTAAACGTTATCACTTTATCCGAGAAGTCAAAAAATGCTCCTTTAATTTGTGAGTGCATGCTAGATAGAATTTTCTTGTGTTAAAATGCAATTTATTAAATTTAGAGTAGAAATTTGTACTCCTATATATACGAAATAGGAAAATTTAAATTATAGAACTACAATTTTTAGTTTAAATCTCTACTGCATTATGTTTGTTGTACGACTTTAGTTATCAAGTAACTTATACCAAAGATAGTAAGTCATTTGTGAAAGATGTTATTGAAACTTATATATTTGCCTTTTAGGTAGGCCTCTGCACAAATCGGTTCAAGCCGAATTTTCGAACCGATTCGAAACAATTCGGATAATTCAATTTGAATAATACAATTCGATTTCGATTTACAAATGCAATTGTAAAATATTATGGTTTAACAATTTGGATACGGTTTGCTTCAATTATCAACCGAACCGATCCGAACAAACCGAATTTATATGCCACTAGTGACTAATATGACTAATTGGGTATATGTAATGTGGTGTTGGCGGATTTGTATACTTGCACAAGTTGTCAAGCTCTTGTTTTTCTATTTATATGCTATTATGCTTGCAAGTTTATGGTTTTTTCTTGGTTAATGTCTTGATTATAAGGCTGCAAGTTTAGGATCTCATTATTTTTTGTTATGTTTACTCTAAAACTGAAATGAAATAGTTGCTTGTTTAAATTTCGAATAAACCGAACAAATCGATTTGTGTAACCGAACCGAAATAATAAAAAACGAATCAAATTGAACCTAGAATGGATCGAGTTTGATTGAGAATTTTAGAAAGTCGAAATTCGAAATTTCAACTCGATGATGGCCAAAACCGAACCGAACCGATTCGTGCACAGGCCTATTTTTAGGTGTCTAAAAGTTTCACACTTTTTACTTGTCTGACCGTTTTCCTCTGGAGAATTTACTATTTGTGAATAGGTTAGAAATATAGCACTCTTTAAAGTCATTTTGATGTCTTTTTTGTTCTTTTATTCTTTTAAATTTAGATATTATTTATAAATTATATATTATTGGACTAACAAGACTTAAATAAAGTGATGTTAACATGGGACATACCGGGCGTAATCACACTCTTGATTGAGGGTTGTGCCGCCCTGCCTTTCGATCGATACACAGTTGAGCACGAATGTCAAATGTGTGGAAGGATCATGGTCACAGAAGGCTAAGACCATGCCTAAAATTTGTACAGCTACCCTCAATTTTAATTGACGGCAATACTCTCATTATTATTCATAATGGAGTTCTCATGTTCAAATTCCCTTGCCTACGACAACAAGGGATTTGTCCTTCTGGGTCGAGCTCGTCGCATAGGGCTTGCCTAGTGCGGATTATCTCTCCTGTATGGTTTGCGAGTTATTTTAATAGTGTGATGGTATTTTTTATTGTGGAGTTAGTTGATGTAGCAGTTGACGGTGTTAGTGGTGCTGGTTGAAGAATATGTTGGGGTTAACGATGATTTTGGTAGTAGTTGACAGCGGTGCTAATTGCAATGATAGAGGTGGTTGGCAATAAAGATTGGTTGCAAGTTTGGCTGATAGTGGTAGCGAAGGTGGCAGTGGAGGAAACAACGAATGTGGTGGTCGTGGATGTAATTATAATGATGCAGGTGGTATGTGTAGTAGCGACTGACAATATAGTGGTTGGCAGCGGTGTTGGTTGCCAATGTTGGTTATAATGGCAGAGGTGGTTTGTGGTGGTGGCTTGTGGTTGACAACGACGGTGGTGGTGGTCATGAACAGAGGTGGTTTTAGTGGTGGTTGGTGCCTGTGGAAAGAGTGACGGTGAAAATTATCCATGCATACAAAAATATCTCTTGATGTTATTAAAACTTTATTCAAGATCTTAATGATTAAGACTTATTCAGATTAAATAATTAGTACTTAAATCTTAATGTAAACAAATGCACTTAATGGCTTAAAGTCTGAACTCTGCACCATTCAGTTCCAAGCCTCCATTAAGTGCAAACAAATGAGGCCTTAGTATGTTTAAAAAAAGAATGACACATTTATATGTATTTGAAAACATGTAATTATATTTTTTCCATTATATCCTTATTGAGAAGGTTTATGACCACACAAATATATATACTTAAATTATAAATTTAAAAAGTTCAATATATATTATGACATGTTTAAAATTAATAAATTTAAAAGTTTTTCATTTTTTTGTGCCGAGTCAAACTTATATCACTTAACTTGAAACGAAGGGAGTATACTTCTGCGTGACGTTGAACTTGGGCACTACTTTCTAGTTTTTACTGCATTGGCAAAAATGCGGTCACCCACTTCAAACATGTGTATAGATGATGGGCATACACAGTGTCGGAGCCAAGTGGCGGTAAGCGTGTTCACCTGAACCCTTTCAGCAAAAAATTATCATATATACATAAGGTTAAAATTATGTTTTATATATAAATAGTAAATGTAGATGTTGAATCTCCCTTAACTTGCTCGTTTCTTTATCTTTTATATTTTTGAACTCCTTGATGAAAAATTCTTATTCCGCCTATGGCATACACAAAACACATGGATTCTTTTACAAATCTTATCGTTCTGAAGTCAAAGTAGTCGAAACTATTATACCTTCTGACCCTAGGGAATAGGTGATTGGGCCACAAAACACGTAGATGTCAGAAATTAAATCTGAGTTTCACAAGTTATAAGCACATTATCACGTCATATATAGGTCAGATCCAGTTCAGAGATGCATATAGAAACAAAAGCTAAGAAACAAGAATCCACCTCCCTAGATCCAAAGGCATGGGCCACCCAGTTTTCTGCTAATTTCCCAAAAAAAGGTGCATGCCTTTGATTTGTAACTTTGCCGACGCAGTATACATTTAGAACATCGTCACTATCTGCTCGCAAATGAACGAGTTGAATTGAATTTAGACGGGGCAAAAACAAAAACAAAAAAAATAAATTAAATTTAGACAAGTTAAAATGAGTGGACGGAAAATGGGTTCAAACCCAATCCGCCCATATTTAAAAGCGGGTTGAATATGAGTTGAGTGACGGATAATACATATATGATCACTCATATTTTATAGAAAAGCACTCATATTTTATAGAAAACCCTCCCCGAATCTTCTTTCTTTTGTTTTTGTTGTTCATTCTCGTGTTTCCTTGTAGTATAGCTTAATTTCATCCATAATTTTGAATAATTTTTAGAAATAAAATCAACCTACCTACTTGTTTATATATCATATATTATTGATGTTCTCATTTATCAAAGGCTTTCTACCTTTCATTTAGATCCACCTGGACATAAAACATAACTTATATTTTTCGTGAGCAATGGTTTTGTGTGTGATATGTTTTTTATCTTCAGTGTGTGTTTTCTATCAAAAAAGCAAACAAATAAAACAAGTTATAAAACCAACTCATTCACAACAAATTAATTATATGAAAGAAGGCTATTTTCTCCAAATTCCTTACTAGATTATATGTTTTCTAACTTCTTTTATAAGAGAACACAAAATGTAATTTAACCCACACAAGTAAGAAATAAAACTAATTATGAATCATATAAAAGATGAAATAATCAGTGATATATATGTAAATCTAGTCTGCTTTGCACTTTTAGTTTGTTGAGGCTAACAATTTTTAATTGTTAGAATACAATCTATACGAAAAGATAACGGAGATTAATTTTAGGTTTAATGGATCTCATAAGAGTAATTGATAAAGTTCTTAATGATAAAAAACTAGTAAATTTGTTCGCGCTTCGCGCGATTATAAAAATATCAATAAGTTTTCATAAAATTAATTTAGATAGAATAGATAAAAATAAAATAAAAAAATCATTGTATATGCATAGAAAGTTTAATTTTATTATATTGATTAAATAAAAAAGATACTACTATTTGGAATTAGTTGTTAGTTGAACTGCATTTTTCATTATCAATTTCTTTCTAAAGAAATAGTAAAAGAAGAAGAGTTCTAATACATGCTTTACTTTAAGTATCATTTTTCTTATATTCAAATAAGAGAACACGTGAATTCAAAACTAAAAAAAATACCAACTTATTATTAGGTTTGTTAACTACCAAGTGCAGCAATACAAAGCAGAGGCTGAAGCCATACCAGGCTTAAAATTTTCCAAACCTTTTTCCTTTGCTAAGTGAAGTACAAATCAACGTATAGCTAAATTTACAAAATTATATTTTCAACTTAGAATATTCTTTTTAAATTAATTTCAACCTAGTATTCACGTATATATGTACAATATTTGAGCCTACACCTTTAACATTCAAGAAAGTGTCGAAGGCCGCCCTTGCATCAATTAGACTGTAGACACTCATGTATAGATGTATGTATAATATTCGAGACTAAATACACCTTTAACATTCAAGAAAGTGCCACTCTTGCATCATGAACTGGTCTATAGACACTCACATGTAGATATATGTACAATATTCGAGCTTAGAAACACCTTTAACATTCAAGAAAGTGCAAAAGGCACTTGCGTCAATTGGACTGTAAACACTAATGTATAAATATATGTGCAATATTCGAGCCTAAAAACACCTTTAACATTCAAGATATTGCCAAAGGCCCGTACATCGATTGCCTATAGATACTAATTTAAGATTAGATTGTCAATACATTAAGAGAGAATAGTCTCATTACTATTGACAATAATCAAGTAGTCTGTACTCAATTCAATAAGTACTTTAAAACTTTCACTTCCACCGATAAATATTTAGTTCAATAAGCAGTGGATCATGAAGTAAAATATGAATACTTGAGATTTTTACAGATTTTGACCATCAACTTCTAGAACTAAAATGGAAAAAAGAAGGCTAACAACAAACAACAAACGTGTGTTGCAATCACTCTACTCTTCCACATATATAAGGATTGAAGATAATACCTTCATAGTAAGCAAAAGCTAACACAATTCCCAAAATAAACGACAACTTGTAACAAATGACTCATTAACACCAATTTTCAGATCAGTGACAATAAAGATTTTTTAGCATGCCTTTAGCGAAAACACAACTTAGTAATAGTTTGACCCTTGTCTGGATCATCCTTCACCTCAAAGAACAATGAAGTAATTAATAATGAAAGACGGTTTTCAACCAGATAAAAACTAAAGTGCATTTATACAACTATTGAAAATAGTAACATCTCTATTTGATACGAGAAGAGAACTAAAAATAAAAGGAATTACAGAAAGAAAAAAAACTCTTGACTACTTCTTGTGGAATTTATATTCAAGTAAATATAGCAAAGGTCATAAAGACTACCGCAATGAAATCATTCTCACTAATCAACTTTTGTGTCAACTGGATAGCTTATCCAGGGCTTGTTTTCCTAGAAAAATTACAAACATAAGTCAAATTAAACTTGAAATAGCTATGTCTATGAGTAGAAAGATATATGATAAAAGCATTTATCTTATGCAACTTACCTTTCAGATGAAGATTTTTCACCAGAGTGTGGATAAGCCTCGTCATCTTAAAATATTCTCATCACAAAATATATATATATTAATATTTTCTTCAAACAACACCTTCACTTAGATTAGAAAAAAAATCTTTTCTTTATAAGGTGACATGAAAATTCAAACAATAAGGCCGTAGAAATTAAGGAAGAGAAGGTGTTATAATCAAGAAAATAAAATAAAATATGTTAAGCAAAAAGTAAAAAGGAATTAAGAATTAGCTCATCTGGTTGGTCAGCTTCCTTGTATAAAAAGATAATCTAACAAACAAACAAACAAAAGACCATATACTATTATACATAGGTGCAACTAATAGATGAAAAGGTAGAATGCCAAATTGTTGTTATATTGTTTGCTTTATACACACAATGGTTAAAGAATACAAAGTGAATACTACCTTAATATACATTAAATTAATACAAAGTGGAGCGGAAAGTAGAGAAAGAGAAATTAAAAGGGATGAAGAAAGTCACTTTTGGAATGGTTAGTAACGTAAATTAAAAGGAATAATGGTTAGTCATTACGTATAATTACACAGAATAATTGACATTAATCATAAAGAATAAGGAAACCAAAATATTTACAGTTATTATGGAGAAAGGGAAAAAAAAGACAATGAGAAAGCAAAGGGACGTACTGATGAGGGTTTGAAGAGCTTTAAGATCTAATCAATATGAAGTAAATTATTCAACATTGAATGGATAAAATGACTGATTAGTTGGAAGAAAAATAGGGAAAAATAAAGAAAAAGCCAAAAAAAAGAGAAAAAAGATAAATAGGAATGGAGGTCATAGAGAGGTGTCACATCACCTTGTCTATGCATAGCTTTATATTATATATAGATTATTCATTTCATGTGTTTACACCATATGAATAAATGTATGACATGTGTTAGTAGATACATTTTTATTGTTTGACTGTGATTAATTAATTCACATTTTCACTAAATGAAATTGTTTAATTATGATAACTTAAATTGATTTGGTACCGATGTGGGATAAGTATTGCCGTTCTTAATTTATGTAAAATAACAAAAAAGTGATAAAGCAATAGCTGTTCATTTTGATGGAATTTTCTGGACTTTTGGGACACAAGTGTCAGCCCGTATATATTTGACCCGTTATCACTCACCCAACTAGTTTAATATGGGTAGGTTAGTAAAAGAAAAGGGGCTAAAATTGCCAGCACTTTATAGCTTTTTAATGTTTATTTCAGCAAGACAAGAATTTCACGAGACAGTAGAGTAATTTATCCATACACTAATTTGTTGCATCATTCCAAGATCTTAGCAGGTGTATATATTGAAATGATTCACTCGTTTGAACATCTATCTATTTATATTTATCTATTTATATTATATTAAAAGCATGAACTCCTAAATTGAAAAGTTAAATTACTTTAATACCCCTCCTTTCAACATAAATACCCCCTATTAAATAAATAATAAATTAAAAACTAAAAAAAACACTAAACTAAAAAGAGAAGCAACGTGTCTGTTCGGCTGTTTCTAACTTTGCTCCATCAAAGAATTGCAACGTTTTGGTAGAAGCCAAATTCAATCTCTACTTTACTCCCGCCAAGCTTAATTGTTTTACTGGTATGTTCTATTCTCTTCTTTGCATAATGAATTGAAAAGTTTTACCCTAAATTATAAGTTTAAAATTATCAAAATATCCTTTTAAATAATTAAACTACCCTACCTGTAAATAATGATAAGAAAAAGTTGTCTCTCAAAAACAATGCCCGCTTTGATACGAAGGGACGTGTTCTTTGAAGATGTTCCGTTCTTTAGTGATACTAAAGGATGCCTCCGTCACTCATGTTCCACCAATTATCTCCTAAAATATCCAATTAATTTATGAAAGGATAACTTCAGAAATAATTTGGAGGAGTTTTTACCTTTTATACGCTGGATTTGGAAAGGTACTTGAAGCAGTAAGTTATTTATTAATTTCTAAGCAAGATAGTGGAGGTTGTTGTCAGTTTCTGTCAGATGCAAAGAAAGAAAATTTAGTCCCTTATACCACGCCTTGGTAACTTACGTAATGTACATGTTTTCTTCAAATCTCTTTTGCTATTATAGCCAATGTTTCTTAGTACATCTTATTTGTTCATTACTTCTTGACTCATTATTTCTTAAATACTATCAGAAATTCTTCCAACTAAAACAAGAAAATGATGTCAAGAAGTAGAATTCTGAAACAAAGGAATACACTTTCTTCCTGCGGATGAAATGTGGCCTAATGAGCTAATGGCTAATTGGCTATCACTATTAGATTTGCAATATTTTTTTCATGAACAAATTTGATTAAGAATTTGGTGTTCATGGTTCGATTGGATGCGGCCTAATGAATGGATTATAAACAATTTGTTGATCATGCTTAATTTCACACGATTTCAATAATTCTAGGCTAAAGCCTTTTTGTGATTACAATTGTGATGTCTTCCTTATCAATTAAACTAAATTAGGATAAAATGAGATGCTTATGGAATTACTTTTTATGGTTCAAATACTTCAATAGTTATCAATATTGTACATGTGAAATGCAAAAGAATGTTACGAACTATTTTTCAGAGTCTCTCATTTAAAGTTTGATATTAGTTTGCAAGTAATTTACATTTCAAAATATCCCTTTTCTTTCCCTTACAGATTTAATATCGCACTCAAACTTTTGTACTTTTCCAACATTTCCCTTACAGATTTAATATCGCACTCAAACTTTTGTACTTTTCCAACAAGTTATTAGGATTACCTGGCTGCACAGAAAAGTACAACCACCTCTTGATAGAAACATATGGCGAACATTCTTCGTAATTGTTATGGTTGGTTTTCTTTCAGGAAAATCTTTTTATTACTATGGTCTTTCTCTTTATTGCTTGCCTTGAACTGGAAATAAAATGACAATATTTATTACATAGATCAATAGTTTTTACTTGTCGGGAATTCGCTAGGTATGTTGTTGTGGTGGTGGTGGTGATGATGGTGGTTTGGAAAGATAGATTTAAATTGACTAAATTATTTTAACCAAAATATTTATAAATATGTAAATTATAACTATAACTTCAGTCTAAGATCATAACTCATCAAGTTGTATCCACTGATTATATCATTGGCATGAAATAATTTATTTTTTAAAAGATATAATGTGTAAAGTGAAATGCTTCTTTAAACGTTTGTGCCCATAGCATTGACAATAAAATTGTTTATTTAACATATATTGTTGGAAAAAAAATTAAAATTCTTTACTTGATTATAGCAGCTTGTCTTGACCATTGTTTGTAAGCAATGACATTAGATTTTGAAAAAGGTGAAGGAGTTTGATCCTTCTAGAAGAAAGCTTGTCATGTCCAAGTAGACATACACAACAAAGACTGTCTTAATGAAAATTTTCACCATTATTAACTATATCCCACATGATATAATCAAGAATGCTTACAGGACCGCTTGCTTCTGATTAAATAAGAAATTTTGAAGTGTTCCTTCAAGTGCCATTAAGATAAATGAGAGAAAGGAGAGCTCCTTATTGTGATAAGGCTAATACGAAGAAAGGGTCGTGGTCATCTGTGGAAGATACACATTTTATTAGAAAATAGAGATAATGGTCAAAACCACACCTGAATTATCATTTTTTCACGAGTTTTCTACTTGAACTCGGGTATACGAGTTTTCTATTGAACTATCACCAACTATTGATCAAAACACACCTCAACTAAATTCATATGACTAATAAAACATTGAATAATTTCAAATGGTACAAGGAATATATGGATATTTTCCTTTTATATTTACTAACGTATAAATAAATATTACTTAATACTTTTAGGTGTATATAGTGGAGTTGAAGATTTTATGCATGACATGCAAATTGAAGTAGAAAACGCGAGGCTTGAACACTTCAGGAAAAAACAATCAACCTTGAGAACACAATAATACTTAAGCGTGATTGATATTGTTATGCCTGAAAGATACAGAGAAGAAAGTTTTGATTAGAGAGAAAATTTTGATCAGATAATCCGCTTCGGACATCATCCATTGGAGAAACCAACGTTCAAAATGGCGATATACCAAAGTTTAGTTATGTGAAGACTGGATGAACGACCTAAAAAAAAAAGACTTGAAGAACTAAGATAGAGTTGATTGTAGATGATGCATTTTGACTTTACTCATTAAATTTGTTACGCTAGATGTTGGCTTTTAGGGGTATTTAAGTTGTATTTTATAACTAAGTTAATGTTTTCCGAATATGTATGCATTAACTAATTCAATATATATGTATTCAGTTAAAAAAGATATGGAATACACGTACAGCGCACGTGCCGAGAGACTAGTATCATAATATGAGTAACACTGGATGCTCTAATAAAAATAAATGCGAACTCTATTTTTGACCTATGGAGGTTCAAATTAACATGATATTTGTGTTTTATAAGTTTCAGAGTGACTTCAAAAAATATGCAATTATAGTTTCATAGTTATGTTCTATTGGTTAGTATTACAAAGGGAATTCTGGAGTCATGTTGTGGAATTTATGGTCTTTTCTTAAAGTATCCTCGAAGAGTTTATATATGGCCGGCCCAATTTGGGACTTGGAAATGTTGAAATAATTATTTTCAATGAGAAGATTGGTTATGAAATTTTACGTATAGAATTTATTAATCTCAATAAGTTGAAATAGTGATGTGTATCTGAAGCGAAGTTTCAAATCTTCATTTTTTGCTAGTTCTCAATTGGAGTTCCTTTTTAAGTACCACATCAACCTCCAAAATGTTTTTTTTAATTACTTCAACTTCATATAGGAGTAACTTTTTCTTCATCTTCAACTAAAAAATTGTCCAAATGCATGCATAGTGAGTCCCGTTTTGCCTGTCCAATATCTTTATACGCATTTGAAGTTTGGCATATTGGTTGTGCCAGCAAATTTTAAATATTTTGGTTTGACAGTCCCAAATTTTAAATATTTTTACCTTAATTGTGGCTTGACGATTCCAACTTTAGACTCGTATGTCTGATGTTTAAACTACCAAGTCAAACTTCGAGCCCCAATATCAATTCTTCTTCCCATACCTTGTTATAGTCTTCTAGATGTTATTTGCGATAATTAATTTACTGCTATAAATTGCTCTTGCAAGCCATAGTTTTCTACCAAATTTACTCAACGGAAGAACAACATAGTAAGATGTTCATGCGGTAATTTCTCTTTAACTCATAATTGTAATAGGAACTTATATCACTGGATCAAGAATATGAAAATCATGATGCCCGTTGGTGGAAGCTGATATACAAGGAGGAAGGAGGAAGAGTAGAAGTAAAAAACAAGCGGATGAGCATACACATTTTTGTTTAAAGTTTTTCAACGTTGACCGTAAGTTATACATTTCAAAAAATTTGGATATAACTTAAATAGTGAAGCGAAAATTGGCTACCAAGTTTAGATCATTACGTGAAAAGGCTGCAAAGAGTGAAGCCCACTAATTATGAAGTTAGAAGTTTATCGCCAATGGATTTCCTTGGACCCATTGGCAATTATGTCCTTATTTTGTGATGGCCTTTAATTTTTGCCGCTTAAGACAAGTAATCTTTTCGCAGGATATAAATTTTATTTTCGCATCATAATATCCCTCAAGTTATGTCATGCGCCCTTGAAGAACTTATATCCACTAGATATAGATTTGATTGCTAAAGAATAAAAATTAAAGACCAACCCATTTGAAAGGCAAATATTAAAGACCAGCCCATTTGAATGGAAATTCGTGCAATTTCATTTATTTCCATTCTTACTGTCACGGAGAACGAGTTACGAACTAAGTACAATACAAAATGAGTTACCAACTAAGAGCCCATTTAGATTGGCAGTCATTTTTAACTTATTTAGGTGTTTGGTAAAATAGAAAATAGCTTAAATTAAGTTAAAAAGTGCTTAAAATAAGTCAAAACTAATAAGTTGCTCAACCCCAATTTTATTTTATTTTTGCCTAAAAGTCATTTTGGTTTGACCAACAACTTTATACTTTTATCCCTTATATTTTCTCTTATTCCAATACTACCCTTACTTCTAAAAACTCTTTAAGCACTTTTATCTAAACACGTAACTGCTTATTTATAAAATAACTTTCAGCACTTATGCTTAAAAATTACTTTTTTTTCCAGCTAATCCAAATGGGCTCTAAGTACAATACAATTACAACGGCAAACATGGGTTATTGTGGTGTGTATATATACTTCTACCACTTTGTGATTTAGAGCAGATATATCTTTCGTTAAAAAAGTGTGTATGTATATCCCTGCCATTACAAAATGGTGCAAATATACCCTTTTTGCCGACATAATTTTTTGTAAAAATCATTTAGCTTATTTTTTTAATTTAAAATAATGTCCCGACTTTAAAAAAAGTCTGCCCATTTTTTTGAGTACACATATTTTTTTAAAGTCACATGGTAATTTTTTTTTCCAGGTGGGTCGGGTTTGGTTCGTTTAAAAAAATGGGTAGAATTTT
The DNA here is from genome assembly GCF_019175385.1 of Lycium barbarum. NCBI lineage: Eukaryota > Viridiplantae > Streptophyta > Magnoliopsida > Solanales > Solanaceae > Lycium > Lycium barbarum. Next base: position 99,045,978 of record NC_083348.1, on the reverse strand, counting down.
TTTGTAAAGCCACAGCCCACAGGGATATTTTTTTAAACGAATCAGACCCGACACCAGTAAAAAAAATTACCACATGGATTTAAAAAAATATGTCTACTAAAAAAATAGGTAGACGTTTTTTTTTTTTTGAAGCCACGTGATAGTTTTATAAATTAAAAAATATAAGCTGAATGATTTTTTTTTTAAATTCCGTCAACGAAAAGGGTAGATTTGCACCATTTTGTGATGGTAGGGGTATATATATACACCACTTTTTTAACGAGGGGTATATCAGCTCTAGAAATATTATTTGAAAGGTATATTTTGTAACACCCCGTACCTTTAACTTAAACTTCGATCATGATCCTAGACTTAGAAAATCAGATAAAGAATGTGAGAGTTAGAATATTTCTGTTCAGTTGTAAGATGGTGGTTTACGCCCATGAACAGTTACAGTATTTCAGTTTACGCCCATGAACAGTGATCGTAAACTGAAACCAAGAATTTTTGAACATTCTGGAATTTGGCAATTTGATGTCACATGGTTAAATACGGACCGTATTTCAATTTACGGCCCGTATTTCAAAACGTATTTGGAATTTGGGAAAACTTACTTGATGAAAGTTGTAGAGCTTTGAAATACCTTTCCAACGGTATATTATGGGCGGCAAACGAACATCTGTGCAAAGAGTTATGACCATTTTACTGAAGAGACGCAGTGCAGTCCATATTGCAAAATACGACCCGTATTGCAATTTACGACCCGTAAACTGAAAATACGGCCAGCACAGTGCTGGACGTAAATTGCATTTTCCCAGGACAGTATATATTCGTCCATACCAGTTCAAATCATTATTTTTCATTCCTTCAAGCCCTAGAACGACTTCCTACCCTCTCCCATCATCAAGAACACCAAGGTAAGCCTACTCTAATTATTCCAATTCAATTCTAACACCTATCCTTGTAATCTAAACAAGAAATTATCATTCTAAAACTAGGGTTTTCAAGAAAACCCATCTCAAGGTTCAAGAATTCAAGATTTTGGAAATCTTCTTCAAAGCTCAAGTCTTTAATTCAAATTTTGGAGCAATTATGGTATGTAGAACTTCCATCCACATGTGGGAATCTCTACGTTCTTCCCCATGCTCCGTTTCTTGATATCCATGAAGTTCAAACCCTAGGGCATTAAACCCAACATATTGGTATCCCGTATTTATGTATTTATGTACATGAATTTTGTATCTATATTCGTTATTGTATTCCTAATCTTCCATTACGGTTATTAGGAACCCTAGCTTAATCCATGAATCATGAATTCTTCCTCATGTATTTTCATTATGTTTATATGAAACTTTATGATTTTATGTGGCAAGTTACAAGCATGTTTTCAAGTCAATTATATATATATAATTATGAACTATGGTTATTACTCATGAATCAAGAACATGTTTGCAAGACTATGACAAGTTATTTCATGAAACCATATTACAAGATATTTCATGAAATCATGATTACAAGTTATTTCACGAAAATCATGGGCTTCTTAGCCAACTATATTATATTCATGTTTTTGGGAATTGCTTAGTTAACCGAGAAGGCTCAGATAGCCTGAAACTACGTAGCCACCGTAGGATAAGGTTTGTCAGCAAGGAGGCAACACCTTCATTATGCAGTTTGGATCCTTACATGCTTATTATTACTTAAATCTCATATCCCTGACAAGGTTGTGAGTGTTCTGCTGGTAGGACGCAAGTACCAGACCATGTTGTCGGTTATACTATAGCATTCCCCACGTTACAAGTAGTTTTACATACAAGTATTTTTATTGATTACTGTTTTAAGACTTCACTCACGTTTCATGTTCATGTTCAAGTTACATTCAGTTTCAGTTCGTATCCTATATCTAGGTTGTGCCATGTTCTTCATTTCAGCAGGTTTTACATACTAGTACTATTCACCATGTACTAACGTCCCTTTTGCCCGGGGCCTGCACTTCACGGTGCAGATACCGATTTTCAGGAGCATACATCTGCGCAGTAGGATCACTTCAGATATCAGCTTATTGGTGAGCCCCACTTCTCTCGGGATTCAACATGGAGTCTGCATTAGTATTCAGTTTATCATAGTCTAGGGCCACGTCCTGGTAGTTAGAATTTAGACATGTTTTAGAGGTTTCATAGACAGATGTTAGTTCACAGAGTCAGTTGTACATTCATGTTTGCAGACTATTATGTTTTCATGATATTTCATGCTATGAGATAATTTCAAGACTTTATTCCGCAAATTACATTTTCATGACTCATTTAAATTGCATCATATATAGAATATATTGTTTTGATGCCCATGTTGACAAGCAAGCCATGTGGTTCGCTCGGTCACATGCAGTATGGCACCGAGTGCCGTGTTTCGCCCAGGCCATGGTTCGGGGCGTGACATATTTGCACCTTTTCCCTTGAATATTTTCTGTAGAAATATTATTAAACTTGTTTCAAATTATGTTTTTCCTTAAGAATTTATTATAGAAACATAAAGAATTATCATTCATTCAATTCTATCTTAATATAGGCTTAATTATTGAACTAAAATATTATTCTTATAATGCTATTTATTATTTATTAATGTTATTTACCATTTATCGTTTGCTATTTTAATTTTTTACTGGTCCATTTAGTAATTTCTTTTAATTTTATCCTACAATCTTATGTCGTACATGCTGGCAAACATAAGTAATTTATAAGGATTTCAGTTAAGTTTAGATTAAATTTTAAATTAAGAAAATAAATCAATAACTTATAACATTGTTAAATACTTAAAAAATGTAAATTACCGTCTCTCCGTCTCAATCAAACAAATGAATTCCGAAGTACGGTAGTTAATTAATAAATTTTACATTCGCACACTATTAACATAAAATTTATTTAATATATTAAAAGAGTAACTATAAAATATTTTTTTAATATATTCTGAATTTTTTTGAAAAACTAATGTAGTTAAAGCAAATACAAGTTGATTTTCAAACAATGATAATACTAGACAATTGCAAAAATTATATTTTTGATAATACTAGACAATTGCAAAAATTATATTTTTTACTTTTTTCTTAAGTATTAAATTATTTTGGAAAATATCGGATAATCAATATTTTATATAGTTTAGGAGAAAATAGTTACGTTTAACATGAAAAAGTAATTACAAAGTAGATTTCATAAAATGATTTATTAAATTAAGAAAAGGTAAAAAAAATGTGATTTTTAACATGCATCTTTTGGAAGGTAAAAGAAAGCTTAACGTCAGAAAAATTAATTCTATTGAATTTTCAGTATTTTTTTGTGATTTAATTTGAAAGAATCTACAAAAAATTCTTGTAATATGAAGGCTTTTAATTATTTATATTTATTTGTAAGTTAACTTTATTGATTTCATCATGCAACAATATTTGCGCATCAAATATTTTTGACATAAATTGAATACTGTAATAACTTCGGTAAAAAAAATAAGTTAGCCAATATGGATTCAATCAAAGAAACAAATGAACTTAATTTAACACATGAAAACTCATATAAACTAATAAAAATACTTTCCCTTAATTTTCAGATACGTTTTTGTACTTTAATATTTTGTAAGCCTTTCGAAGTATCAGATTGATGTTACAAAAAAAAAAAAAAAAAAAAGCAACAAAAACAAAAAATTTAAAAGATATCAATAAATTAAAATTTTAATGTGAGTTGGGGCCGGGCTTGGCACAACCAAATGACACTAGTATTAAAGTATAAGAAACGACCACTGCAAGTTGACTTTGCTGCAGAAAGTCTTGCAGTAGCATTCCTGGCTAGCTAGTCTCTTCTAATACATTACACCAAGTCTGAGAAAAACTAGATCGAGGTAAGCTATATTCTAGCATATGCGATAGTGTTAATCTTCTTATACGAGTAAATTAGCAGAGTGTGTACTTACTAGCTTTGTTTTTTATTTTGAGCAAATTTCCTTATGTTTGAAATTCATACAATTCTTGCTTTCTGCATATAATTTAGTTTGCATTCTTGAATTTAGTTAAAAGTGAAAAGAACAAGAACAAGAATTTACATCTTTATTTCTCCATCCAATACATCTGAGAAACTGAAAAACTTGATGAAAGAATTAACATACAGACTACAGTGTAAATTAAAATATGTACTCAAAATTAAAGCTACTGCAACACGATTAATCCACCAAAGTATTAGCTCTATGCTTGGTTGGTTTCACACGACGCATGATTTGTTATCCAGCCCTGTAATAGAACAACAACTAGAACTTGTTATCCAAAATTTTAGAAAGAAAAAGGAAATATTTTTGTTTGAACTTACTGTAATTAGGCTATGTGGATAATTTGTTTAGTACCTTTCCACTAGTGGAGAATCCAAGGAAGGAAGAGCTGAATTTGGTGTACTTCTTGGTCCACCGTAACAGCAATTGATTCTAGCTAGGTGAAAAACTCCACAGTCAAGTTTATCTATCTTTATGTATTCTGATGACCATTTTACTATCCAATCCAACAACCATGTAACAGCTCCAATAAAAATGCATTCAGCCCACTGCTTCCAATTCAGTCGTGCCGTGTTGCTAAAGACAAAGACAGGCTCTACTTCAATGAATCCCAACTGCAACACAAGATAGAGCCCAGACACTGCCCAAAACCAGTAATTTTGACCCAGACCTTTGAAAAAGTTCTTCTGCTCCGACTTCCTTGCACTGAATATGTTAAAAAGCTGGCATAAAGCGAACCCGTTAAAGACTGTGGATTTATTAACTTTTGGACTGATGCCCAGTATTGCACTTCCTCTGTGTTGAAGAAATACAAAAATGCTAGTCTGATAAGAAGCTTGACAAAGTATGTTTCTCCACATGGCCTTGGTAATTGGCGGTTTTCTTGGTCTGATGGATAGTTCATCCCTTAGTTTTCTTGTGGACTGTTGAATTAGCAAAGTTGGCCCTCCAATAAATGTAACAAGAAGGTAAACCCATACCAACTGGATGGTCGTTAACGGGGCATCTCCGTCTAACATAACCAGTATGAAGTTAATTGATAAGCTAGTAATTGCCAAGATCACCTCAAGTTGGATGAATTGCCTCAGATTCTCACAAACAATTCTTCCTCCCTTGATACTGTTAATCGCGCGAGTTATAGTTTCAGGCCAGTTAGTCACCACAGGCAGGCCAAAATGAGCTGCTTCAAGAATCAGATTACTCTCAGCTGCTGCTTGTTCTCCTACCACAGCCATCACTTCACCTATTTTCTTCAACCACTCTACCAAAAGAAGCTTGTGTGCGGGAGAGGAATTTCCCATAATGCAAATTTTCTCAACTTTTTCCTTTATATCATCTACGGTGAAGTTGTATAAATCTTCGCCCCTAACCACTAGAGCATCGTGTGAGCTGAGCAGTCCCATGTCATTACCAATGGTACGAAGTACTTCAACATCTTCTTCCGAGGCAAATATGATCTTCACTCCACCTTCTTTCAAAATTGCAATTGATTGCCTCATGTTGTCTAGATTGAAAGCATCTTTTAAGACAAACATACCAATGAATGTTAGACCATTTTCATCAAGTTCAGCAAGCTGAGTACGTTTGCAGGCAAATGCAACTACGTTCACGTTGTTGTTAGCCTGAGCAAAGTCACTCTTCGTTTGGTCATCCAAATCCTGCACTTCACCCTTCAAGTCATAGTAATTGGAACACATTGCCAATATTGAATCAGCAGGGCCCTTGAAGTGTGAATAGTATTCTTCCCCATTGTCCCCATTTTTCTGTATGACAACCCCACAAGGTTCTTCAAAAGGATTCCTCTCATTATCATTGTCCTTCACTATGGTGAACTGCTGATTCAAAGTGTCTCTCTCCATACCCATGTTCTTCTCTGCCCAACAGAGTATTGGTTCTTCTATTCTGTGGTGGGCTGTTTGAGTGGACACACCAATTCCAATTCCATCAGAGAGAACACTGCAGACATGTGATGGTATCTTGGTAACATCTTTTTTGTCAAGAAAAAATTGGGTAACTTCCATTCTTTGCTCTTTCAACCAGCTAGCACTTTCTATACAGAGGGTGCTGACTGATTCCATCTTGACATCAAAATTCGAATGCCAATATGCCATTGCAATTGAAATAAGAAACGGTATTCCTTCAGTCATCCCCAGCAGTGTGACACTCGATAAAGTTATCCAAACTCTTACTGTTCCCTTTGATTCTGTTAAAACCTTCTTCACGGCATTCATTATCCGTGCAATTTCAGCAGGTTCTTCCTTGGTTTCCAATCTATATCCGTTCTCATCATCTTTATCGCCCAATTTAAAGCGAATGAACACCACCACAATGATCAAAATGCCAATCAACAGCCCACTAATATGTATGTAATTGTTCAACTTGTCAAAGTAGGCACAAAAACTGGAGTCCGACTCAGAAATCTTGCTCTTTTGGCTTGCTTTGTCCATCTGAACACTTGTAACAATCATTCTAACATCACCATTAATCACCTTAGAACCAGGAGACAAAAATGGACTTTGCTCATTGGCGATAGACACTAGTCCATCATCCAGATGGAACAACTCTACTTTTTCACCCGAAACAAATAAACCATGTGCAGGAACAGAATGTCCTTTCCTCACATAGGCTATATCACCATAAACAAGATCTGAGGCCAAGATTGGCACTTCATTGCCTCCTCTAATAACTTGTATCGCGTTTGCTTTGTGATCTTTTTGCTTCTTCCAACAGCGTCTTTTGTACCAATTTCGTGCTAACTTAAACGAAACAGTCACAAGTATGATCACAACCAAAATTGCTCCTTCAAACCAACCATTCTGCACACCTTCTTCATTGATTCCAAAGCCAAAAGACAGTATTGCAGCAACTACAAGGAGCAAAATAGTTGGTTCCTTGCATGCCAATCGTCGGAAGATCATGTGATGAGACAAGTTTGTCGCCTTGCGGCGGCGAGAAATGTCTCCAACATGAATTCCTTTGTCAACATCACTACTCAATGCTTCAGCTACCCCCTTGACTCCTCCAAAATTGTCAAGTGAATCCAAGTTCTTCTCCTTCACAATCTCATTAATCTTGGTAATCTGTAAGCATTGTTGATGACTCTCATGAGGCTGAAGCTCAATCTCGATGTGATCATTGTTTGATTGTACAGTACTAACACGCCAGTCACCATCAGGTGAAGCTGCCACAATTTCATCAATCTGGATTTCATGATCTCCGCCAGGTTGAATATCAAAGCTGCTCAGAGGAGTATAAAAGATTGTGGTGGAGGATGACGACGACGACGACACTCGAGAAAGAGATCTTGCTCCAGCTTCAATGAACCTGTGAGTACATCGGAGAAAGAGTACTGACCTCCTCATCAAACCATAAGAAGTAGCTAATTCATTGTTCATTAGCAGAGGTGAACTCCCCTGAGTTTCAAGGTCAATTGTTGATCCATTGTCTTCACGATCCTCCATCATCCTAGCTAGCTATACTACTTAGCTGGCCCTTGAGTACTGTGGCCGTATGTGCACACTAACTTATGGATTTAGTAGTGTAAAATAGGAAAGCCTTTTTAACGATCAGTACACATGATCTTTAAAAATAGAAAGGATGTTAGAATCAGAGAAAGATTTGATGGTGAATGATTGGGAAGGATCTAATGTATAAATAAGGAGAAAAAGGAAACTTCCAAGCGCTGCTGCTTCAAAAAATTGCATGACGCCAAATAATTTAGACTATTATGGAAGTCAGTTTGGATTAATACACGTTTTTATGGTCCCATGCGTGACTTCACTTTCCTGACATCAATATAGTTGAAGCATATTTGAAAGTTCGAAATTTCAATGCTAGAAACCTGAACAAGAAATTAAACAACTGATATATTTTTTTATTATTATACGATAATCTGAATCTGCTGATGTTACTTTATGATTATGCTAAAATTTTGAGTAAGTGAAATGCTTGTTAAATCCAATAGTACTGAAATAAGCTATATTCTTGGGCATGTTTATATTTGTGAAATGCTCTAAACTATTTGTATTCTCTTCTCCTTCCTACTTTCCAAACAAAGGGTGAAATGAAGCTTCCTAGCAAGCTCCTAGCTAGTCCAGTGCTCAAGTGTTTTAGTTTTTCACTCAGGCTTGGCTTGTGTTACATGGTTAGTTTTTCAGTTTCAGCCTTGTGTAGTTGTGTTACGTTCAAATCCAAATTTTTTCCTTACATCGTTCAATAATAATAACGCGGTATTGACGACTTTTTTGAGTTGATCTGTTAAATACTTCCCTTATTTGGTTAGAAGATGAAAACGTTAACGCCTTTAGTATTTAGCAGTATAAGTATGATATGAAATGAAATGCGACGAAAGAAAAGATGTTTAGGTTTTGTATTGTTCTCTTTATCACCTTTATATCCAAATTTCTAATATGCACATATATATAAGTTGAATGGTGTCTTTGATATGTTTAAATTTTTTTCCACAATATAATAATGATTTAGACCTTACAAATTAAGTTTGAAAGACAGTAGCTCTATCATTAAGTTATAACTCAATTCTATTTTTAATATATATTCCATAATGAAAATCTAATTTATTACCACCAGTAATTTCTCTGGAAAAGTTAAAATTATGATTGCATTTTGATCCCTTACTTATTAATGAATCCCTTTTAATTTTGGTCATTGTGATATTTCACTAATCATAATCTATATCTACACTATATTAAAGGCATAAACTCCTAAACTTAAAAGTTAAATTACCTAAATACCCTTCTTTTTATTTACCTATATACTTTATTTAATTTCTTCTAAAATACTACAAATAAATGCAAACCTACCGGATGCCTTTTTTCGAAGAGACGGCTGCTTGACACCTATCTAAATCTCACTTTGCTTTGCTTCCTCTTAATACCAATTTAGATTGTGTGAATTTTTGAAATTATAGCATTATTTGATTTTTTATTGATGAAGTTAATAAACTCTAATCCAAGGTAAAAGATTCGAAAGTTTATGAATAATACCAAAAGGAGTCGAAACCTAATAAGTTATAGCACAATATTACAGTTTTATTCTCTGTCCTTCGGACTTTATTACTACTGTAATTGATTTGTTCCTGTCAACTTATCAACTAAGGTACATTTTGTCTTTCTTTATCGTTCTGTTATTTATATTATTACAATCGTGCTTTTCCAAGACATTGTTCTTCTTATAATGTGGTTTAATTGATTTTTATGTTTTATTGATTAGAAAATTTATCTTCTCTTATACTGTGATTGATTTTTTTTATTTTTATTTTTGTTTAGGTTGTCGGTACAAAAAATATGTAGTGTTCTATTGGTATGTCCCAATTGTTCAAGTTTTAAGGAATATTCTTAATAGGATTTTCTTTTGTTATCTTGGTGTTTAGCTCTTTAATTTATTTAGACAATTGTTTCAAGGTAGGAAGATGAAATCAAGGGCGCAATTGTTCAAGTTTTAAGGAATAATCTTGATAGGATTTTCTTTTCTTATCTTGGGGTTTAGCTCTTTTTAATTTATTTAGACAATTGTTTCAAGGTTGGAAGATGAAATCAAGGGCACAACAACGTTTATAGATGTGGATATTGGGATGTCAATAAGAGAAATAACAAATAGACGTTGGTATTCCTTACAATGAAAAGTGTTAACATTTTTATTTTTTGAGATTTACACTCCAATCATTCTCAGAAGTTCGAATAATTTTTCAAATAATTAAATGTGATCTGATTTCAAGAAAGTTCAAGCTCGAAATAGTTCGTCGACCATGCTCAATGACTACAGTCTACAACAATAATAGTAAGGCAAATGAATGCTCGAAACTAGAAATATTAACTATGCCACAAAAATATTAGTTCTGTAAAGTTCATAATAGAAGGAACTATCGTAGCAAGCATAAACGAATATGTATATCAACTAAATAAAATATTGATAGCCAAAGTATTCTGGTGAAAGCAAAATATATTTTTTAGTTTTGACTATGTAGAAGATGATACCAACAAACATTATAAAATGTTTTGACTATGTAGAATATGGTACCAACAAACATTATAAAATAAAGTACCTGAATAGTTCAACACCGGTGCATAACATAATACATTTTTAGATCCATTATGCCATTTACGTGTCTTATCTCTTGCTTGCGATCTCTCTCGATGTATGTACGTATATACCTATTTATCTCCGAACACCCCAAAAAAATAGCTTTATTTATGTTTCCGTGAACATGTTAGTTTAGAATAAAATGCACATATCATGCTACTACAAATTTTGGTCCCTTCAAATAGATTATACTACAGTACAAGAATGATCCATAAAGCATTTGCCAACAATATCATATAAGCAGAAATTACTGAGTCAATATGCTACCAATATGTGTTTATCCCGATTATTCAACATTCTCCCCCTGAAAATGAAGAATATGTTTTCAAGTTCGTCTGAAAATATATTTTTGTATGTTTTATGTTTGGCATAAAATTAACGCAAGCATATGGTCAAACAATTCGAATGTTGAATCATATCTACCACAATGTTGCCCCGATTGTACGTGGCATTTTCATGAGAAATAGCGACAAGAGTTATCCAAGCCGATCTTGATAGAGCACCTGAAACATATGAAAGAAACATGCACCAACAAGAATTGTATTAGGTGAGATACGCTTTATTACATGTTTGTGCTTCAGAAAATTTAAAAAGTAAAAAAAATCACATGTATCTAATTTTGACTTTGATAGTTTATATTTGTAGGTTCAAATGATACCTAATCCACTTGATACTGACAAACAAGTTTTATACGACAATCCACATTTATCATTCACGAAAACTTGTACTTATGCTTTGGCGTATAATTATTTACTTAAAATTCATTTATAATAGTAATATTATTTTAACAGTGTATATTCTACTTGGCTAAAGGTCCCTTTACTTAGTAAATATGTTATATTTATATTATTTTTAGAACTATATTAATCTCATATATGAAGTATACTTATAATTCATTTATAATAGTAATATTATTTTAACAGTGTATATACTACTTGGCTAATTAAAGGCCCCTTTACTTAGTAAATATGTTATTACTTTACTACTATATAGAAGCATGGGTTTTACCCATGCTTCATCGTCAGTCATCACCCCTAAAAAAATAAAAAGGTGGGCCCTATACTAAAAATACTAAACAATATTAAAAAAAAAAATGAACCCCACCATCTCCAAACTCATGTAAAAAAAAAAGTAGACCTCATATTAAAAAATCAAGCAATATCAAAAAACAAAAAAGTGAACTTCATATTAAAAAAAAAAAGCAATGTCAAAAAAAAAAAAAAACATGCACCCCATATTAAAAAATCAAACAATATTCATGTAATTCCCAAAGTATCCTCATTAAGTCAATAATGGTGGATTCATTGCCACATGCGTACCAACCCATTAGTGGGAGCAAATGAAATTATTGTACAGTAAAAACATGGACTCCATATTATTGCTTTTCTTCAAAAGGTTATGTAGCCAAACCATACAATTTCCTTTCTAATCTAGATATTTAACTGTTGTATTTGCTATTCCGCCATGTCATTTATTTGTTATGTTTACTAAATAAATATACTTAAAATATTTATATTTTAAAATAAGATAGAATTTAATTACTTTTTCATTTTTATTATTACTCAATAAATGTGAAAAGAGATTAATGTCATAAAAGAAAAAATAATATTAAATGGAGATCAAATAATTAATAAGGTAAATTAGTCAAATTAAAATTCTAATTGACGTTTCCTTAAAAAACCATGCAAAAGACAAAATGACAAGTAAAATGAGCTAAACCAATAATATTTACCAAATATTAAAAAATAGTAGTTCTTAGTTTAAATAGAAAATCAAATTTTTACATTGTTTCATTTTAAACATGTAAAATTAATTTAATAATTTGAATTAGAATTATCCAAATCAAAATTTGATAAAAAATAATAAGTATTGTTTAGGTCCAATCTACATGCATTAACAATAGAATATTTTAAACCTTTAAATTAATCGAATTGAAATTCAAAGTATCACCTGATGCTTAAATATTGCTATTGTTTTATCTGAAAAAAGAGGAAAATAGTTTCCTTTTAAACAAGTCTTCTCTTTTAAATGTATTTATAAATTTTTGCTAACTTTGTATTCGTATCAAACACTAATATAATAAAATTTTGAATACGGAGCACAAACTACAATGTTATATTAATCGTGTTTTGAACATAGTATATATATATATATATATATATATATATATATGTGTGTGTGTGTGTGTGTGTGTGTGTGTGTGTGTGTGTGCATAAAAATAGTGCAAACTTATGTATGTTTATTAGCAATATAAAATATATATATTATCACTACTCAAACACAACTACATACACACAGATACACTATAATCCAAAGTGTTGGGCTGTGCTGCGCACGGGCATACGCCGTCTAGTATTTATATTATTTTTAGAACTATATTAGTCTCATATATGAAGTAACAGCAGAGGTGAGAGGTAAATAACTCAACCTTCAACCAAGTGCGCCATTAGCCTTCTTGTAGCACGAGTGTCACCAATTAATATTATACCAATTTTAAAAAATATATACATAAAATACCTAGTTTTATGGAGACCATGGGTTCACGTGCCTCAAAATTAGCATATAAATTTGCCCCTGAGTAATAGTATAGATTTAACAAAACACGTGAATAACTAATTGGTTTAACAGTTAATAATTCATTGAATTTGTGAAGATTCATAAGCAAATGAATCAAAAGTAAACGTCTCATTTAATTGAAAGTTAATGTGTTTAACCTATTATCACCGTGACGAAAATCAGAATTTGTCGATATTTCAAGAACTAAGAGTGCAAATTTTAAAAAATTAAAATTCACAAAATTCATTTTGTTTAAATTTTTTGTTTTGCAATTGTATTAACCATATCATTTTAAGATATAAAATCTTTGTTTTTTTGTTAAAAGCATGCCATCCCAGATCCACACCGATAGTTGTACACGTAACAATAGGTATGCACGCACAACATACAACCAACATAAACATATTACTAACGGTAAAACTGCACTTATTGTTACAATATTCCCATAAATAAATGTATGTTGATCGTACATACAACAACATATGAAGAAACAAATATTTTATTGATAAAGAAGTGCAGGTACAATTTGGTTTATTCCCTTGATTCTTCTTTCCTAATTTTTTCTCTGTGATTCGAGGGCCGTTAACAGCGTATTTCTAAAACGTAGGATGATTTGGATTTGGATATGTGTGGACTTTCTTGGGATGTATTTGATCTCCATGAAAGGATATCATGAATCTTCTTGAAGTATTTGGTTGTCGAGAAATATCCAGCCACATATGGACCTCTTTTTGAATACCCATGAGTTTATGGGATATTTGAGATGTCTATTCAAGGACATATGTGTCCCCTTTTTATAGGCTTGAGCTGGGGTTTAGGATAGAGTAGCCTCCAAAAAACGCTAATGGACCTTACCCCCTGTTTGGATGGTGATTTTTCGTGGTTCATTAATGTATGGTTTTGTATGAAACCATGTTTGTTTCCATTGTTCTTAAAATTATGTGGTATGGTATTGTAAACCCGTGGTTCATCCCATGGTTATATAACCATCAAAAGTCTCAATTTTTGTAACCACGGATTTGGTGATTTTTCCGTGGTTATGTATTTCATTTCCCCATTATACCCCATCTTCCACCATCCCCTCACCCTACCCCACCCTTCACCATCCACCCCACCTCCACCCTGCCACTCACCCCCACCCTCCACCCCACCCCACCCTACCACTCACCCCCACCCCACCGACGCCACTCACCTCCACCTCACCCCCACCCTACCACCCACCTCCACCCTTAACCCACAACCACCCACGCCACTCACCCCCACCCCTACCACTCACTCTCACCCTTATCCCACAACCACCCACCCCTCACCACCAGCCAACCCCACCCTCATAACCACTCACCCCCACCCTATCATCCACTACCCTCACCTTCATCCCACAACCATGCACCTCACACCACCTACCCCTCCACCACCCCACTCACTACCTATTTATTTTTTAAAGTTCTTATTTCATTCTTTACCTGAAATTTATTAATATATATAAACTAATTTCTAATTAAGAGTTAAGGGTATTTTAGTAAACTTACAAGTTATTATACAGTATCATACAGTCAAACCAAACAATACAAATGTTATTAAACCACAACAAACGATACTGTCTATCCAAACATTGCGTTCATTAATACAGTACAATACAATACAACACCATACTGTACATTAATGAACCACAGGAAACAACCATCCAAACAGAGGGTGAGTTTGAAAAAGGATTGGACTCATTGTTATACCCCATTTTAACCGGGTTGAAGCGGAGTACAACATATTGGTGATTCCTATTTTTGCTTGTTTTAAAAAGTCGCCACCTAATTGATTTTAAGGTGAATTAGGGCACCTAATTATTAACTAAGGTAGAACTAACTAAACCTCCGTTAATAGTCTGCTTAATCAGTGTGATTCTAGGTAAGGGTTCTATATTATCCTAAAGGGAAGGGGTTAGGCATCCTCTAGGATCCGTTAACTACGGTTGTCCGGCCAAACTTAGGTTAATTAATTGAGGTTCAAAATTTAAGAAAATAGCTTTTGAGAAAAAAAATAACTTATAACTAACAAAGCTTAAAATATTATTATATGAATGATGCACTCTATATGGTGAAAATAAGTACTTGATGTTCAGAGCGGTAATCCTAAATGATAGAATCTACCCCTTTTTAATCCTACATGAATCATAGGTTCTCCACCTAATTTAAACCATGCACAATCCAAAACACTGACAAATTAGCAATCATAAAAAATGGATGAAAGAAAATGAATGATAAGAAAAAAAAAAAGAACAAATGTTACAGGCAGACTCTAACGAGCTCCGCCTGCCCGATGTGATTTAAGAACTGCGGAACGAGATGACTCTATGGATGGGTGTGCCGAGTCTCATCTTGAGACTTTATTTTGATAAAGTCCCGAATTAAGACTCCGTTTGCTCCGATGTGTACATGTAAAAGAAAGGGGAAAAGAGATAAAGATTAGCATCCGATTATGACAAAAGCTATTATTGTTCTAAGAAAAGTAACAGATTAATTAAGTACAAATGAACAGACTCTTTGGTGCACAATATACCATCAGCTCCTATCTAAGGGAAATAACAATCAGCACAGCAACTATGACATAATCAACTTTAAGAAGCCATGGTATTATGCCAGACATCCTGAACATTTAATACAACATATTGAAATCCTTACTAGCTCGCTTGATTAAACAACATCTAAATCTGCCTACTTAATCAATTCTAACAAAACAACCTGTAAATCATGATTAACTAGAACACGACCAATATATAGTGCACACTTAGCATAAACAGCCTAGACCAAATGACTTCTAAAGCATGTTTATATGAGCAGACTAAACATAGTATACTGTCCAATGAATGCAACAACAAACTAATCACCACTATTAAATTAGTTCATATAATCACTAATTAAGTTACTAGTTAAATTGATTCATATAATATTTATTCCTTTTCAATCTAAAATCAAGATTGAACACGAATATGATTCAACACGGACCAATTACTCTAACACATATACATATGTTTAGACTACGTACACAAATCACGCAGAAACAGTAAAAACGAACTAACACCGAAAAAAACATTATTTAACTAATTAACTCATCACATGAACATTCTTAATAAAAAAAATGGCAAATTTAAGCTAACACATAGCAACTAAAGAAACGAGAAAAATGCAAAAATAAATGAAAATGGGAATTACCTGCTTCGGGTGCAGCGAAGTGGGTACGAGGCCTTCGATTCACGCTCGAACACTATCAAATCCGAGATTGCAATGCTCGAATTCAAAGCAGTACCGAAGCAAACGAAAAACAAAAATTGATTTGGGTATTCTTGACCCGATATGCAGAAGTAACTAATATTGCTTAAGAGGGATTTTGGCCACTGGAAACCATCCTTCTTGGGGAATTTAAGCTGTTGAAGAAACTTAATATCTATTTTTTTAGAAAAATGGCGACTGCAAACTCGTTTTTTAGAGGATTTTTTTGATTAAAAAAAAACCCTTTCTGATTCAAAACGCCACCCTCCTCCCCTTTTTTTGCTTTGCATTGTGTTGAATAAAAAGGGGATACGCGCGGGGAACTGGGGGAATGGGGATGGCAGTGAGCGTGGGGGGACAAAGGCGAGTGGGTGAGCAGAGGCGTGAGGGGGAACAGGAAAGAGTGGAGGTAACGTGGGGGGAACAGAAGCGTGGGGGGGGGGGACAAGGCGGAGTGGGGTGAGACGAGGGAGAGAGGAAGAGGAGAGAAGGGAGCGGGAAAGCAGAAGAGAGAGAAAGGGAGCGGGGGAAGGGAACGGCGGAAAAGAAAATGAAACCCTAAGGGGTTTCATTTTTTGTTAAATGGGCATTGGGCTATCCGGGTCGGGTAAAAATGAATAATGGACTGGGTCGGACTAAAAGGGGTAATGGACCGGGTTAGCTGAAAATATGGGCTGGTCCAAAAAATATTCATGAATTGATTGGGCTTTGATTTGGGTCAGATAAATCAAAATACGGACTGAGTGCAAAAAATAGTTTGGCTTTTAAATTTGAATAAAAGACCTATTTTAATTAACCATATACTGAGTGTGACAAAATATTACCAAATACAAAATATGTAATTATTAGGACTCAGGCAATAAAATTATATGATGTTGTAATAGCCGTGCAATAATATTTAACAATAAATAAACGCTATCATTTAAATGTGCGAAATAAATGCGATGCGTATGCAGAAGTTGGTAAAAATGCTGAAACGCAAATACTGGTAATAATAATAACAGAAAATAATAATAATGATAATAGTAATAATAATAATAATGGTAGTAGTGACGGTAGTAAAGATAATGACAGGATAATGAAATGCCGGTATTAATGAAAGCTAATAATTATAGTAAACAATGCAAATAATTATTTTTTGAAGTCGTCAAAATATTGGAAGCGAAAAATAGGTATTTCAAGGGGAAAGGCGGGACAAAATTGGGTGTCAACACTCATCTTATCCAGTCATATTTTAAATCCATTACAATTTCGATGTCTACGGTTACATCTCGAGAGCCATTGTTGAAAGCGGTTATGCAAGGAGGAGGATGAGAAGTATAATAGAGGGAGGACCGGATACACTTTTGTTAAGTATTAATTAGTACTAATATGCAGGGGCGGAGCTAGCATATTATTCGGGGGTTCGATCGAACTCAGTAACTTTGGTCTAAATTATGTATAAATTATTAATTTAGAATCAGTAACTTAAATGAATTAGAATCTTGAACCCACAAGCTTCGAGTCATGGCTCTGCCTCTGCTATTGTGTATGTTGTTGGACTGACACGATTTAAAATGAGCGATGGTAATAGTAAAAATTAATATAGTTGAACCTCAATTTTAATTGACGGCATACTTCTTACTATTATTATGCATTAATTTTTAAAAAAGATTTACATAATTGCTAATTACATTACTATGACAACAAAAAATGGCTAAATAATTTTGTTTTTACTTTCTATCGTACACAATGTTGGTGTAAAGTAGATACAACACCATTAAGGAGTTTTTTTTTTTGGGGGCCAAATTTACTTTCTTAAACAAATCAATATATACAAGAGATCTTGAAAAGGAAAAAAGAAAAAAAAATACTACTAGGGTCCATTTGACTTAGCTTAAAAAAAAAAAAAAAACAACCTATAAGTAAAAAAAATAAAAAATTAATCTACCAAACTTATTTTAAGTATAAAATAACTTATAAGCGGCCAGAAACACTTAAATTATAAGCTTAAGACAAACAGGCTCCAGTTCTTCTTTTGCCCATAAACCCCGAGCAAGGCAGCAACTGTGTAAGCAGGATCTTCTTGTTCTTCTTCTTACAACCCTGCAAGTATCTCGCATCCGATTCTTCAACACTTTTTCTATAGATTAATATCGACAAATTAGACCAGTAGGTAATTTAATAATTTTCGTCGTGAGAGCTTTTGAGGATCTGATCTGAAATTTGATCCGTTCATTTTCATGATCTGGATCTAAAAGCCGTTCATCTTCAACAATCATTTGTTATATAAATCTGAATTGGTTGAAATTGGTACCGTTTTGTTAAATTAGGTGGGATCAAATCAATGGAGTGGGCGACGCTACAGCATTTAGATCTCCGGCACGTTGGGCGGAGCTCAAAGTTATTACAGCCTCACGCCGCCGCATTTCATCCCACTCAGGCTCTTCTCGCCGTCGCAATTGGAAGCCATATAATCGGTATAATACCTTTCTCATACAATTTCAATTGAAACACTATCACATATGCTTAGCATTTTTGGTCCTTAGATAATGGTCAAAAACACACCTCAACTATCATGAGTTTCCTAACAGAACTATCAGGTGTGCCAGCCAGTTTCCTACCTCAACTATTTATCGAAACATACCTCAACTATTAGTTGTTCCTTTTTCCTACCTGAACTAATCGTCATCGCTCAGGTAGGAAAAGTGAACAACTAATAATTGAGGTGTGTTTCGATAGATAGTTGGTGATACTTCAGATAGGAAACTCGCACACCTGATAGTTCTGGTAGGAACTCAAGAAAAAGTGAACATTGTTCAGGTGTGTTTTTGACCATTAACTCTAAATTATAAGTATATTCTGATTTTGATCCTTTGATATCTGCGAAGCACATTAACCTTCACTTAATGGAAATGTGTGTTTTTTAGTCCCTTTATGTAAGAAGTATGTTGTATATTTGAACTACTTTTAGAACTATATTACTGTCAAATATGAGTAATTAAGTGGTGGAACGACTAATGATTATGGTAAATTTGTGAATATTCATAAGCAAAGGGATCAAAAGCGCATGTTTCAATTAACTGAAGGTTAAATGTGCTTAGTCAGATATCACAAGGATCAAAATCAAAATTTACCAATAATTGAGGGACCAAAAGTGTTATTAACCCTAAACTGTTTGATGATGCTGAGTATATTTTAAATGGGCAGAATTCGATGCATATACGGGAAGCAAGATTGCTTCCATAGACATTGGTTCTCCTGTTGTTCGTATGGCTTATAGTCCAACAAGTGGACATTGTGTAATTGCTATTCTTGAGGTTAGTTCATTAAATATCTTCAAAGATTTGAATTATTTCTATTAAAACCTGCATGTGATAGGACTTGTTGCATTTGACACGAGTGGCGTTGGGATGAACTTAAGTTGGACTGAAATATCAGGGCATTAGGTTCATGTGCTAACTCTGAATCCTGAAAAACAACTAACTGTTCAACTTCATTTTCCAGGATAGGAATAGTTTAATGGGTTTTCAGTTCTGATTTCTTGAGAAGCCATGAGAAAATGCTTTACATGGTGATATACTGGCAATGTTTGAGTGCTTAAGTTTTATCAGTAATTTGTTTGTCTAGGAAGGGTGATCACTAAATCCAACACAAAAGACTTTCATTTGCACTGAGCATTTGATTACCTTTAGTTTTCTTTGTTTGAGACAAGGGTTTGGTGCTGCCATGCAGCAGTCCACTGAAAGTATCAAATTTTATTCATTTACTGATTTACCTTCTTTTTCCCCTTTACCTTACAAAAAAACCTCTTTCTTTTCTGCGAATTGGCTCCAATAAGTTGTGAAAGTTTATTGAGTGTTTGTTACGTATAGAAGGATTATCTTCTTGGCTACTGCTAGGATGCCTATTTGGAGAGGTGACAAGACTGAGTGTGACAACTTTCAGACAACCCTTTTTCCTGGCATCAACCAACCAACAAAAGAACTGCATCTATTATAGATTTATGTCGCATAGTAAGAAACTACAAAAGGCATGCTAGAAGAATGACAAGGACAAAAATTTAATAGAGAAGGATAATAGAACTGAGGCGTTATATAATGGCCGTCTTCACTCTTTAGCACATTGAATCTCTATGTTATTCAGTGTTTTTGTCTTTATGTTTTTATTTATTTATTAATTATTAATTTTCAGTAAGTTCCATTTGTTATTTATTATATCCTGAAAGATCATGTCTTTGAATTTCAACTATGTGTATTCTTCTGTTATTGTGCATTTCAATTTTTTGTTTTGTTTTAGTCATATAATTTTGTTATTGTGCATTTCATTTTTTTTGTTTTGTTTTAGTCATATAATTTTGTAACAACAAACCAACTTATTATCCTTCTGGACATAGCAGACAGTGTTCTTCACACCATCATGATACTCTAGGTTCCTTTTCTCTTTGCAATTAGAGACCTTGAAATAAAGTCTCATTGTCTCAGATTATACTTAATAATTCTTTTTCCTATATAAAAAAGAAACTTACTTGAACTTCTTTGATAAGTTGATAACATATAATTATTCAATGTTCGCGAAGAATGGAGGTGGAGTACAATGATCTTGTTGTACAAGAACAAGGGAGATATCCAAAACAACAACTATAGGGGTATCAAGCTACTAAGCCACACTATGGAAGTTTGGGAGAGGATGGTGGAGATAAGGGTGAGGAGGGGTGTGTCTATTACCGAGAGGTGAGAACCAATTTGGATTCATGCCGGGGTGATCTACTACATAAGCCATCGATCTCGTAAGGTGATTGGTGGAGCAATACGGGGGCAGGAAGGGGGCCCTACATATGGTGTTCATTGACCTAGAAAAAGCCTACGACAAAGTCCAGAGAGGGGTTCTTTGGAAATGGCTAAAGGTGTACCTGTAACATACATTAGAGCAATTAGGAACATGTATGAAAGAGCTAAGACACGGGTAAGGACAGTCGGGGGAGACCCAGAACCTCCCAGTAGTTATGCAATTGCAATAGGGATCAACTCTTAGTCTGTTCCTATTTGTCTTGGTGATGGATGGATTGACACGGCATATCCAAGGGGAGGTACCATGGTGTATGCTATTTGCAGATGACATAGTATTAATCGACGAGACACGCGGAGGGGTTAACGGTAAACTGGAGGTTTGGAGACAGACTCTGGAGTTTAAAGGGTTTAGGTTGAGCAGGACTAAAACAAAATATTTGGAGTACAAGTTCAATGACGTTACTCACGAGGAAGATGTAGAAGTAAGGATTAATAGACACATCATCCCCAAGAGAGGAAGTTTCAAGTAATCTCGGGTCGATCATCCAAGGAAATGGGGAGATTGATGACGATGTTACTTGCCTTATTGCAGCGTGGTGGATGAAATGGAGGCTTGCATCTGGTGTCTTGTGCGATAAGAATGTGCCACTAAGACTTTTTTTTTCTTTTTTTTTGAGAACCGCTAAATTGTATTCCTCAGCATTAAGGATATGCTGTAGCCCTCCAAAAAGTTATCCACAAGGAGCTGTAAGATAAAAACTATTTACAGGCTTCCTAAAAAGTCTATCAACTGTTCTGCTCCCTCTACATTTGCTTCTTTACACCAGAAATGAAAATTTGCAATACAGTTCCACTTAATTTTCTGCAGAGTATTAAATTTATCCTCAAAACACCTCCCATTCCTCTCCTTCCAAATTGTCCACCAGATGCATGACGGAACTGCTCTACACCATTTCTTTCGAGATTTGCTTCCTCATTTTCTAATCCAGCAGCTTAGTAGAAAGTGCCACTAAGACTTAAAGGAAGTTCTAAAAAGTGTTGTTTGACCTGCTTTGTTATATGGGGCGGAGTGTTGACCAATCAAGAACTCGCACGTCCAGAAGATGAAAGTAGCGAAAGTGAGGATACTGAGATGGATGTGTGGGCATACTAGGAGGGATGTGATTAGGAATGAAGATATTTGAGACAAGGTGAGAGTGGCCTCCCTGTTGGACAAGACGAGGGAAGCGAGGTTGAGATGGTTCGGACATGTGAAGAGAAAATGCAGATGCTCCAGTTAGGAAGTGCGAGAGGTTGGCTACGGTGGGGATGCAGAGAGGAAGAGTAGGCTGAAGAAGTATTGGGGGGAGGTGATTACACAGGATACAACACACCTTTAGCTTACCGAAGACATGGTCATAGATAGGCGGGCATAGAGGGCGAGGATTAGGGTAGAGGGTTAGTGGGTAGTTGAGCGTGTCTAGTTTCCCATATCGGTATTAGTAGTACTCTCCTATTATGTTGTTTCCCGATTTTTCTATTACATCTTGTCTCCTTTGCTTTATTATCACTCTCCTATTATCGTATTCGTCGATTTCTATTAGCATATGTTATTTCTTTTGCTTTCGGCTATCGTATTACTGGCTGTTGATACTGTTCTATTCTCAATTACGGTATTTCCTTTTCAAACTTGCTTTATTGAGCTGAGGGTCTTTGGAAACAGTCTCTCTACCTACACAAGGTAGGAGTAAGGCTGCGTACACACCACCCTCCCCAGAGCACACTGGTGGGAATACACTGGGTACGTTGTTGTTGATACCATAAAATTATTGTTGTTGATAGCATATAATTATTGTTGTTGTTGTTTTTTTTTCTTTTTGTTGTTTGTTTCTTTGTTGTTTTTTTTGCTGGTTGTTGAAATAAATTTTTTTGTTCGCAAACTAAAAAGAATATTAAGACATGGCTTTTGCTGGTTGTACAGATTACATGTATATAGTACTATGCACGATTGACAGAGTACATATTAGTATAAATGTATTCTTTGCATGTATTCATCTGCTAGTGTCCATCTATTTGGTAAATGCGAGTTTCCCCTAACGGTGTCTGTTGCATATTGTCTGATGTAGTGTCGGGTTCAAAAGGCAATCTTGATTTGTGATTCCCTGCTCTTGCTTCCCAGCATTCTTATGCCCATGTAGGAGTTCGTATTTTCCCATGAGAGTTCTTAAACCCCTTGATTAAGCTAGCATGCATTTTTATTATCCTCTTTTGTCGGTGGTATAAATTCTTGCGAGTAAAAAATTTATAGTCACATTATTCCAGTACGAATTTCAATGGTTTCTTACTGTTGAGTTTAAAGCTCCAACAATGTCACATGTTCCTTTGTACTGCATTTGGGGTATTTGAACTCCGATAGTGCTGTCATCTGTACTCATTCTGCTATAATCTTGCATTTAGATTTTCTCATTTTGCTTGCTGCTTATTGCAGGATTGTACAATGCGTTCGTGTGACTTTGATGCAGAGCAAACGTGTGTTTTACATTCACCTGAGAAGAGGACAGAACGCATCTCTTCTGATACTGAAGTTCATCTTGCATTAACTCCTCTTCAACCTGTTGTCTTTTTTGGTTTCCACCGTAGGATGAGTGTAACAGGTCTGTCAAAATTTTAGTTGGAGCTCATATATAATTAGTTTTTTTCCGCATTGTTGGAGTTGAGCTGATAACTGCTCCTAGGATATGTGTCCTTGGTTCGAAATTTACTCGTTATCTAAAAGCACCAGGGTTATTGTTTTAATTATAGATATTTCACCATCTGAGTGACGGTTTATATGGACATGACATGAGATATATAATCCAGCTATTGGGAGTTGCAGAGCAAGCCAGAGTTGTGTGGTGGTGTTGTTTCTTGTGTAATGTGGTTGTTGAGTTGCAGTCTTGGCAATTTTAGTCCTGAGAGCTGCATTAACTATCCTGTGTTTTTCTGCTACTTGTTATGCTGATGTGTATTTCAAAAGAGTGCTTTCTCATTCATCAATTATGGCCGAGTCAATACTTGTTTCCTGTCAGTGCTGCCACATTGTCTCTCCATATTAGTATCCGGTTTTATTCGGTGCCTGCAACATTTTACTACTTTCGCCTTTATCTCTCTCTCTCTCTCCTCTGTTCTGGTTTTCTCGGGATGAGGTCTTTTGTTCTTCTGGATTCCACTCTCATGCTTTCAAGCGTTTTATCCCTGAAAGAGCAATTCAGTAGCCTCCTTTCCTTCCACCTGATTCTTTTCTTTGTATGCCTATAGCCCATTAACAAAAAGAAAAGAACACAGGTAAACTTAGTCAGAACTTGTTATGGATGTCTTGTCGTTTTTATCTATGCCTTGGTGGACAAAGTTACACGGTACTTGTGGTGGTGGAAAGTAGCAGGTAGAATAGTCTAGGCGTGCGCAAGCTGGCCAGGCACCACTGTTGTTAAAAATAAAGTCTCGTCATTTGCTATGTTTCTATAGTCAAATGCTAGTATTCGAGCAGTTTTTTCGTGCCTAAATAGCTATTTTATTGCAAGTGTTTCTGATCCAATTCTCTCTTTGTGAAGTTGTTGGAACTGTGGAAGGTGGGAAGGCGCCAACAAAAATAAAGACTGACCTGAAGAAACCTATCGTCAATCTTGCTTGCCATCCTCGACTCCCTGTTCTGGTAACATGTTTGGTGCAGCTAACGCCTCCCATTTCATGATTGACTGGAAAAGTTGTGACTGCCAATTTGATCTGACCTTTTTCCCCTCCCTTTTGATTTCAGTATGTAGCTTACGCAGAAGGCTTAATTCGAGCTTATAACATCCATACATATGCTGTACATTACACTTTACAATGTGAGATTTGAAAGAGTCCCTTATTATATTCTCTCTTTTTTTGGATAGTTTGAACTTAGTGGAACTTGCATGAAATCCCTTTTGTTTGCTATATATAGTGGATAATACTATCAAGCTGGTTGGTGCTGGTGCATTTGCATTTCATCCAACATTGGAATGGCTTTTTATTGGAGATAGACGTGGTACTCTTCTTGCATGGGATGTATCAACTGAAAGGCCTATGATGATTGGAATGTAAGTGATGTACAGTTCAGCTATGGCTGACTTTACATTTCATACTTTGCAATTTCCGCATTTTTTTTTGATGTCTTCTCATATCAAGCTCAATGTAGGACCTATGCAACCGATATGCTAGTTCTTTCTCCCGGAATTTTCTTACTAATGTTGCGGTTCCTTCTCCGAAAGCTAACTGACAGCTCAGTCTTATTCAATAGTTATATTGCTTTCACCAAGATCTCATTTTCCTTTCGAAGTGTGTTTTCTTAAGTAGAAATATGTGCATGATAAATAACCCGTGAATTCTGAAAGGAAATGTTGAATAAAAATCGACACCTGAATGGGTTCTGGAATCATGTATTTTGCTGATTAAACTTGGGTCTGACAATTATAATTCCAATTGTAGAAGTTCCTGTTTCTGATGTTAAATATTGAAATTAAATTTTAATGTTTTGTTTGCAATAACAGTACACAAGTAGGTTCTCAACCTATCACATCAGTTTCTTGGCTGCCAATGCTGCGGTTGCTGGTCACTTTGTCCAAGGATGGAAATATTCAAGTGTGGAAAACAAGGGTGGTACTGAATCCCAACAAGCCACCCATGCAAGCAAACTTTTTCGAGCCTGCTGGTACACTCAATTCTTTGAATCCCCTGATGAAATTGTCATGAGATCACCTTGTTGAAGTTGTTTAACATGAATGAGGAGCTTCTAATATTATTAATATATGCCAATTGTTTTAAGAGGCTTGAGAGGTAGTAAAGATTTTTAAATGAACCATTCAGATTTGGTGATAAAATGATAGGTTAATCTCAATTTAAGTTTTCCTTTGTGGTGTTTTTACTTGTAGAGAAAGTTCCTCTATGGTGTTTCAAGCTGGATGAAAGGATTCCTTCTGTAATAGGACAAAGAGCATACTCATTTTGCTTGATAAAAAAACAAAAAGCTCATATTTGAAAGTTTAGGCTCTTTTTGGGTGTTTCCTGCAGGTTATAAGCAAAGCTATTCTAACAGTAAAGCTGTCTCCGTGTGAGCTATAGGTCACGGGTTTGAGTCGTGGAGTCAACCATTGATGCTTGCGCCAGGGTAGACCATTACACCCCCCGGGGTGTGGTCCCTTCCCAAACCCTGCGTGAATGCGGGATGCTTCATGCATTAGGCTGCCCATTACCTTCCTTCAAGGACGTCCAATACAACAACAACAACAACAGCCCAGTGAAATCCCACATCTTGGGGTCTGGGGAGGGTATAATGTACGCAGACCTTACTCCTTCCAAGGACGTCCAATAAAAATTGAAATGATAGAGAAAAGATTAGCAAGACCTCTACACAAGGATGACATGCACAAATCCTGAAATAGTCCAAATTTTGATCAATCAAAATTTAAAACAGACATTGCGCATCATGGATCTTGTTCTCAAATAGTACTCTTTTTGCTTTGTTTTATTTGGTATTTTTTTCTATTTTGAGAACATCCAAAAGGAAAAAGTATTTTCCACCTATAAATTGCGAATATTTTACATAACTTCAACTACTTTGAAAATATAAAATTCATTTGTAAAGTCATATTTAGTACATTATGTTGTGGTTTCTGGATCGAATCAACTAACAATAACTACTACTTCCTTCGGTTTATGTGACCCTATTTCGTTATTTTTTTGTGACTTTGTTCCAAAAAGAACACCTCATCTAAATTTGGAAACAACTTAACGCAATACTACTTCCTTCGGTTTATGTGACCCTATTTCGTTATTTGTTGTGACTTTGTTCCAAAAAGAACGACCTCATCTAAATTTGGAAACAACTTAACACAAACTTTCCATTTTACCCTTTCTGAGAAGCTTTTATAGCCACAAAAATGTTATGACATGTTTAAGACCACAAGTTTCAAAAGTCTCATAGCTACAAAATGTCATGGCATGTTTAACACCACAAGTCTCAAAAGTCTACTTTTCTTTCTTAAACTCTGTGCCCAGTCAAATAAATTTGCATAAATTGAAATGGAGGGAGTATATACCTTTTTTTTCTACTGCTACCAACAACATATGTATTTCACATTAGAACTTTAATCTCTATGTTAGTTAAGACAGAAGGAATACACATCTCCTTTTTTACTTGTTTCTTTGTAATCCCTTCTGTTGATGCTATAT
The DNA here is from genome assembly GCF_019175385.1 of Lycium barbarum. NCBI lineage: Eukaryota > Viridiplantae > Streptophyta > Magnoliopsida > Solanales > Solanaceae > Lycium > Lycium barbarum. The sequence goes on along the minus strand of NC_083348.1, from coordinate 99,019,079 downwards.
GTGTTGATAAGTTAACTGCTATGGTGCAGCAATTGAATCCATTGATATCCCTAGAATTCTCTCTCAGCAAGGAGGAGAAGCAGTTTATCCACTTCCTCGGATCAGGGCTTTAGAAGTTCACCCAAAATTAAATCTGTCTGCATTGCTTTTTATGGTGAGCATTTCGATTTATGTCATGTACCTGTGACTTGTGTTGACACTCAGGACATTTCTGTGTTTGTTTACAGAGTTTGACTGGTGCTGACAACAGAAAAAATCGAGCTGCTTTTACTAGGGATGGAAGGAAACAATTATTTGCAGTTCTGCAAGGTGCAAGGGGATCTTCAGGTATTTCTAAACTAAGAATTCTGCTGTGTGCTTTATTTCCAGCAGTTATTAGATTTCAATACCATATCTTATGTTGGACCTATCATTGATTTAATTTTATCCTGCAAGTCTCAAGTTCGATTCGTCCTTCTTTTTAAACTGAGAGCATTTATATAATCAATGAAGGTTTGTTCAGACTTGTTTTTCAAGTCAGGTCTTCTTTTCTTCAAGTGTTGGTCGGCTCTTCATTTGATCTCTCAGGGACCCAGGCTTCAATTTTTAATATGAATTAACAGAGTTATCTAATCATGAAAAATACAGTTTCCAAAATGGTGGTGGCTGTTTATGTGACTGTACTGTTGTCGTTGCTATGTGCATGATCTTGCAGAGAAAATTAGTTGCCGAATTGGCAACATCTTGTGATACATTTAGTTACTCTAGTTTGATCCCATGAACTTATTTAATTTTTTACGTGGTTGTACTATTGTGGTTGCTATGTGCATTGATCTTGGAAAATAATAGAATTTGCAACGATCAATCGATGCATGTAATTGATTCTGTTTTAACCGTGTAACATATCTTGGGCTGTTGATGGGGGTTAAAGGAGTGTGCTGAGGCTTATGTGCACCTTGTGTTCTTTATTTTTTTTACTTGTAACCCCTCTCTGGTCTTCAATTGGATAGTGGCAGAGGCATTTGCTAACTGCTGTTATTTTCTTTCCCCCCTTAGAATATGCAATCAGTATGTTGCTTTTTGAGTTTGGTTAACTTTTAGTGCGCCCACACAAAGTCCTTATGTGTGTAGATGATGGTGTGTTTTTGGTAGAGGACTGTACTTTTCTGTAATCTTTCTACTTTTGTACAGCATATGTGTTTAAGGGGAGCCCGATAGCATCAATACTTGTCAAAAAGAATAAAAAGTAATCTGTAATCCAAATGTGGTTTTTTGGGATAAATACACTTCAAATGTTTTACCTTGCTTTTTTGCTGCTGTTATTTTCCTTTCTGTCCTGCTTCGTTTACACTTCCTTTGAGCCAAGGGTCTATTGGAAGCAGCCTCTCTACCCCACAAAGGTAGGGGTAGGGTCTGCGTACATCCTACCCCTCCCCAGACCCCACTTGTGGGATTACACTGGGTATGTTGTTGTTGTACTTTAAATGTGGTTATATGTGGTCTGATGATCACGTTGATATAACTGTGGTATTAAGTGATCTGTATCTTCACCTTGTTGTTCTAACTTCATGATCCTGAACAGCATCTGTCTTGAAGGAAAAGCTCTCAGCCCTTGGTTCATCCGGAATATTAGCTGATCACCAACTTAAAGCACAGCTGCAAGAACATTATTTGAAAGGGTGAGTTGGGCCTTAGCATTGTTCACTTTCTATCAGAGCTAGTAACATTCAGGATACCCAAGTTGTGACCTGTAAGCTTTACTGATTTGTTGTTGGATTCTAATTTTCTTCTCTTTTTGATTTGGTGATATAAGTGAGTCAAAAAAAATGTTATTATCTAACTGTTCTTAAGAACATTAATCTCTTACACGATATTTCAACTATGATCAGTGTGTCGTTAGCTAAATGAAACTACTTGGATTGAAGAAGGAAAAGCTTCATGTTTTCCTCTTCTTTATTTTGTTTTATCTCTTTGACAAATTTCGACTATGACCAATTTGCTATAGCTAAATCGGGGTATGGAAAACTACAAGAAAAAGTAAAGGGGCACCTTCAGATGATCGCCAAATACATACCACGCTCAAAAGTATAAAGCCTGTGATGGGTTTACCATGACTTTCCTTCATACTTGTAGGGGTATAGTCATAAGGAATCTAGTGAAGGTTTAAATAATTCTATGCTAACAAAGTGACATCTCAGTGCAGTGACTCCATTTTCATCACCTCGGTTCCTAAAATAGCGCATTCCCTCAAGCACAAATTTTAGACTGGTTACTCTCATCTGCAGCATAAAAGTCTTTTAGGCCATTTGAAGCTTTAGACACTGCAACTTTTATGCTTGAAGGGCTTTTGTAGGGATTAAGCATTGCTCATACGAACCTTTGACTGCTAATGAATTGGTAGATGATGTTTTTCTTGTAATTTGTGAATCATTGATTTTTTTGATTAGTCGATTTAGAAATCATGAATTAGTAGATGATGAAGGAAAAGGAGACTGATGTTCAGTTGGATCAAAAGAAAGTTTTTGATGAGGGATCTAAAGAAAGTTTGTAAAGCAAGTTAAACATTTTCTTGACCAAGTACTAAAGGATAAAGGTCTTGGAGACTTGGTTACCTTGCTATTTCCTCCTCTTTTCCAGCCAAGTTTAATGTAGAATCTAAATCTTCACTAGATTCCCTTGGGTTGGGGGGAGGGCGGTGTGTTCTCCTCTAAGTCCTAGTCTTTCAGGCAGTCCACTTCTTGTCTTTATTTCAAAACCCCAAAGGGGGTCGTGAATTAGATTGCATAGCTCATCATTATCATTTTTGGATGGGTGGGAAGAGGTATTCATTTTTGTAACTCGGACATGGTTTGTTTTCCTAAGCAGAATGGGTTTGAATTAGTAATTTGGTGTTCAAAAGCGACAAGGGAGGACATAACCAAATTTTTCCTGATTCATAAACCAACCAAAGAATATTGCAGAGCTAGTCAGAGTTCAAACCTTCGTTCCTGCTTACAGTATTTTTTTTATTTCATTCAGTTTGAATCAAGTATGCTTGTCGTTGCTAATATTTCCAATTCAAAAGATTTCAAAACTGTGGTAAAGGAAGTGTATCTTCCATTATGTTTAAGTGGTGCTGAAAGGGTTAAATTGCATTTCACGTTACTAAACTAAGCTTAAGTTACCGTTAGATAAGCACAATGGAGGATACGCAGGAGTGTCACCGTAGAAACTAGAAAGTAGAAATTATATCTTGACTCCAAAAAAATTAACCACACTGGAGAAGAGATGATACCAAATTTGGTAGAGTGGTTTTCTTGTCTTCTTGGTGGTGTAAGGCTATAGGCATCTTCCATCATATTTGCTTGACTGATTTTTGGCGAAGTTGAAGAGCTTCGTATGCTTATTTATTTCTTGTAGCCTTAGGATACCTGATCCTCATCTCTGTAGTCCATTTATTAACTATACATTACAAATCAGTTTATCAGCCATCTACTAGTAACCTACTTATCACTCATCATTTGTCGGGTGTAGCCTGTCCTTTTGTCATATTTATCCATTTTGGCAACTCTAGTACTTTGAATAGAATACTTGATCTATGGTACTAAATAGTAATTGTACTATGAGGTTGTGTTACTTCTCTTTGAGTATTTTTGTTGGTTCACTATTTTTTCATATAGTCTACTTGTTTAATTCTCAGATTTTACTACTTAGCCATTTGAGTTGCTACAAGGTTTTTAAAACTAATGTTTGGTTAATTTTCTTGTGTCAGACAAAGTCAGCTCACAATTTCGGATATTGCAAGAAAGGCTTTTCTTTATAGCGTAAGCCATTTTCTCTCTGTTTCACATTTTTTTTCCTTTGGAAAGTATGGCCTATCTTACATAGGCCTCTCCTAAAATTTGAGGAGGCTAGAAAAACTCTGGGTGATTTCATTCCATCTTACGAAGTACTGAGAACAATATTAAAGAGCTTCTGGAAAAGATCTTATGAGGCAGCGCCCTTTCCTATTTATTGACCGTCACCAAGCGGCTGATAGATCCTGGTCTATATCATAGTCTTTGTGGCCTCTTAGGAGTCTGATAAAGCTGTCCTTTAGCACATGGGTAGAAGAAAGCCTAGAGGCAAGGGGCGTTCATCCACTTGACTGTAAGGAGAGGGGCGTTCAGCCACTTGACTGTAAGGAAAGGGGCCTTCAGCCTATAAACCATTATCTTTTCTTTTTTATGATGAAATAAGAAGGATATCATCAACAAAAAGCATCAAGAAGATGCAGCATTACAGAGAAAGTAAGTATCAGCTCCCAGGAAGGCAAAAAAAAGCTATCTAATAGCTAAACATAGATCTATGGAGCTGATAAATTCTGGGAAAGAATCAACCGTAATTACAGAGGAGAGGTTGACCCAACTAAAAAGAATAATCAAGCATCTAGCCTTAAGAAGGGGGATGGGTGTTGTGATGCCATCAAAACACCTTTTGTTCCTCTCTATCCATAAGGACCACAAAATGCAAGCAGGAACCAAAGAGCAGATCTTTTTGATGGACTTCCCAACTTTCCAGGAGCTCCAACACACAAAAGCCTCTCTTAGAGTGCCTGGCATGGCCCAAGTCAGTCCAAAGATAGAAAAGAACATGTTCCATAGTTCAGTTGCCACAGTACAATGAAGAAACATTATGCCTCTAAACCATTATGCAAACAATAAAGGAAAAATTTAGACATTGATTTTGAAATAGATTTAGTTCTAAGGTCAAATTGACACTAACTTGCCTTTTGAGGAAAGAAGTCAATATATATAAGAAAAAGTCACCTTATGAACTTATTTTGGCAGCATTTTATGGAAGGTCATGCAAAAACTGCTCCAATTTCTCGGTTACCTCTCATCACAATCCTGGATACTAAACATTATTTGAAAGATGTCCCAGTTTGTCAGGTAATCATTGCTAACTATTTAAGTTTCTACCCTCTTCGCATTGTTTTGCTTGACATACCCTCTAATTAGCTATCTTGTGCAGCCATTTCATCTGGATCTAAATTTTTTCAATAGAGAGAACAGAGTTCTGCACTATCCTGTGAGGGCTTTCTATGTAGAAGGCTCAAACCTTATGGCATACAATCTGTCTTCTGGAGTAGAAAATGTTTACAAGAAGCTTTATGCATCGGTAATGCTTAATTGCTGTTTTCAGTTAGCATGTTGAAGCAGTATACTTTAGCAGTATTATTGCACTTTTGAAACTGACAAATTAGTTGTTCTTCCAGATTCCTGGAAATGTAGAATTTCATCCGAAGTACATTATTTATGGTAAAAAGAAGCACCTATTCTTCGTCGTTTATGAGTTCAGTGGCGCCACAAATGAAGTGGTTCTTTATTGGGAAAATACCGATCCCCGACTTGCTAACAGTAAAGGAAATACGATTAAAGGTTTTCACTGTCTATCAGAGCTTCTAATTTTGGCGTCTTAACATGTAAACAAGTTTCGTCGTAACTCATTAAGTATCAAAATAATGAGTTTACTTTCCTTTGTCATGTTCCAGGTCTAGACGCTGCCTTTATTGGCCCTAATGAGAATCATTATGCAATTCTTGATGAGGATAAGACTGGGCTGTCCTTGTATATTTTGCCTGGAACTGCTCTACAAGTGTTAGATGAAAACAATGGAGCAACTGATCAAAACCAGTCTACTGACACTGATGGTACCAGTAAGGGTCCAATGCAGTTTATGTTCGAAACTGAAGTTCATCGCATCTTCTCAACTCCAATAGGTATGTGAGGAAGGGGTTTCATGAGATGTATTTTGTAATCTGCCGTGGCAATCCTGATCCAAGTATTTTGGTTTTGTAGAATCAACTTTGGTATTTGCTTCCCATGGTGACCAGATTGGCTTGGCGAAACTGGTTCAAAACTACCGCCTCTCAAATGCTGATGGCCATTACATATCAACAAAAGCAGAAGGAAGAAAATTTATCAAATTGAAAGTAAATGAGATTGTCCTCCAGGTAAACGGTTTAGGTTATGTTTCTCTCTGTCAAGTCTTGTTTAACGAACTTCCAATACAAGAATTAGCAGCTGCACATATTGATTCCCGTTCCCGTTTGTTATTGTTTTTCTCCCAAGAACTGCTTCCTTCTCAAGTATGATATATTCCAGGTGCAATGGCAAGAAACTCTCAGGGGCTACGTTGCAGGTGTATTGACCACACATAGGGTGCTTATTGTTTCAGCAGATCTGGATATATTGGCATGCAGTTCTACAAAGTTTGACAAAGGACTTCCTTCAATATCCTTGGATGCATTCCTATCGTTCCTGTTATTTATATTGCCTCTTTACTTATATTTCTGTAGACTATTTTATATTTGCTGTGATTCTTAACCTTTTGGATACTATAGATCTATTCTATGGCTTGGGCCTGCACTTCTTTTTTCAACTGCCACTGCTGTTAGTATGCTTGGGTGGGATGGCAAAGTGAGGACCATACTTTCAATTAGTATGCCTAATGCAGGTGGATACTTAAGTTTTGCTCCAAACTGCATGTACATGCTTCCATGCTTGGGGCTATCCTAGTCTATTTGTTTTTCTGTTGGCTACATCTTTTTTCGTGCAATCTTGGGTGCTTAACCTACTTTGTGTACATGACTTCCTTGTGCAGTACTGCTTGGAGCTTTGAATGATCGGCTGCTGCTTGCTAACCCTACAGATATAAATCCTAGGCAAAAGAAAGGGGTTGAAATTAAAAACTGTCTTGTTGGACTTCTTGAACCTCTCCTTGTTGGGTTTTCCACAATGCAACAACATTTTGAACAGAAGCTTGACCTCTCAGAGATCCTATATCAGATAACCTCAAGGTTTTTGTTCTACAAAATGTCGATGCTTTTAGTGTGGCATCTTTAGATTCTTTCATGCTGCTTAAATGTTTGTTCTGATTGCCCTATTCAGTATTTTCTTGGTGCTAGCATTTATAATAAATTGCCAACCAGGAAATGTAGTTATTGGCTCAAGTAGTTTTCATTTTTTTTTTAATGATTTGTCGAATGAATCACCTTGTTTTAGCTAACAAAATTGATTCTAGAATCTTTGATTAATTAAGTTAATAGTAAATATGTAAAGACAGTTAGAAGTATTTTGTGACATATTTCAAATTCCTTTTTTAATCAGATTTTACCCTCAAAACATTTCTTTTTGCTCATTTTTCTGCCTTAATCAGCACGGTTTGCACAAAGACCAACTACTAAGATTTTAGTGGATCACTCCTGCTATTAGAATATTGTCAGTGTGGAAATGGGCTGTTGTCTCTTTATATGGTCTTTGAGCAATCTTCACCTCTTGAGCTAGCGTTTGGGTTGAGTTAGGCCCAAGGTCAATTTCTTATCATGGTATCAGAGCTATACCATTCCTATTGTTTGGTTTACTCAATGTTGGGCCCCATGTTATATTGTCCACACTCGAGATATCCTGCCCTGAGCAGAGGAAGAGTGATAATTGTCCCACATTGGGGGAGAAAATGGGTTTTTGTTCTTCCTTATCTCTTGAATTAGCTTTTGGGGTTGAGTTAAACCTAAGGTCATTTCTTATCAAATATCACAGAGACCATCACTTATTTGTTGTAATAATAATTACCATCTATTGTAAAAAGAGAAGGTATGTAGCTTTAAAGAATAACCACTAATTCCATATCAAAATGAAAAAAGAATAACCATTAATCCCGAGTTTAATGCTTTAAATCTATGGGGTAGAAGTCCTAATTAAGTTTTACTGGTATCTTTTCAGTCTCCAGAGCTCTCAAAAATGCCAATTCTCTAAGGGAAATTTTGTTTGTTTTCTTATTGAAGAAAAAAAAAAAAGAATTGGTTGTCTCATGGAGTTATGATAATCTTATTTTTCCCTTTCTTTTGGCTACATTATCCATGTACTCTCTGCAGATGAGCAATTGAGATAAAATTTAGTTTGCTATGAAGTATACCTAGTATTTAGTTTTTTTCTTTCTGCTTTCTGTCCTAGTATCATGAATTCAAGATGCCTCTATATTATAACTGGTAGAGCAAATAAATTCTATATATTTCGAATATCTTGGTGTGTATATTCAGATTTCTTTAGTAGTTGAATACAAATGGGAGAGGAAGGTACTTGTTCGACCTGATAGCAGTTTTCTTTTAGGTTTTTGGTTGTAAACAAAAGCTTGTTGGTATGAGATAATATGATTAAGTTGTGATATTTGACAGTTTTGTGGCTTTTTTTATATGAAGGTTTGACAGTCTACGTATAACTCCAAGATCTCTTGACATACTTGCTAGAGGTCCACCAATTTGTGGTGATCTTGCTGTATCATTATCCCAGTCAGGCCCACAATTCACTCAGGTAAAAGTTATTTACCAACTTTCTTTGTTTTTCAGCTTTTGCTTGTTTGAAGTGAGGAGGAGAGACTGGAGGAGGGAAGTAAAAGTGGATAAAAGTTATTTATGGATAAGAGTTACTTCGCTTGTTGGTTAAAAGAGGAGTTAAAGTTAATGTTGAGTGTTAGATACCCCACCATGTTAGCTAGCATTTGAAGTCCTCCGGTAGTGGATGGGAAGGTTGCAGTGCATCACTTTTGCTTTCTCCAGATGTACTACAACTTGAAATAACTCATCAGTGCTTTACCTTCTCCCTCCACCCAATTGTATGCAGACCATATGCAGTGTTAAGTTTGCATTGTCTTTGTGTTAATATTTGTTAATCTGAGTAGGTATTGAGAGGGACCTACGCAATCAAGGCGCTCCGATTTTCTACCGCATTGTCTGTCTTAAAGGACGAATTTTTGCGTTCAAGAGATTATCCAAGATGCCCCCCAACTTCACATTTGTTCCAGCGCTTTCGCCAGTTGGGATATGCTTGTATAAAGTATGTAATCGTGGCAATATTTTATGATTCTGTTTAAAATGTCAAAAATTATATGCTCTGTCCTTGAATTCATTTCATCTTGTCTTTGCTATTTGTTATTCTTTCTTTCCTTATTTTGGCTTTGGTGTTTGACCTACGTGGACTTTTCCTACAATGTGCAGCTTTACGTTCTCTTTGTTGACAAGCCATAATCAAATATCACTTGGATTACGTGATCGTGGTTCCAATTAGAAGATACATACTCGGAGATTTTTCTACTTGCTTTTCACCAAGTTATTCCTATTATTATTAACTCAGCAATATAACTATTTTGCATGTGGAGCAAAAAAAAATCAGCTATATAATGTTGTGCACATGGAGTAGATTTTTTTTCATCACTTCTTATTAATTAGTGATATCTGCTCCTTTTTTTCCTTACGAAATTAAAAATCTATCAATGTGGTGGCAAGAAACCGTGCACATAAGTTCTATATAAACGGTAGTGAATCACGTCTGGATCTTTAAAGTTTCATTACGAGGCTTCTCTCTTTCTTTTCTATATTTTGCCCCAGATGGGCATCTATTTAGTTTTGTTCTTGTAACATGCTCAACATACTTGTTTATGTCACGCAAATTGATATCTTACTCTTTTGTATCTTTTTCTTTTTAGCCGGTCAACAATTCCTCTGGTTTAATTTAGGGCACTTGACTGATCAAAAAATAAAGAATGTTTGTTCAGGCCCTTGCGCATTACTTTTGTGATGTCAGCCCTCTTTCCCTCTGTTTTGTCTTGAACTACATGAGGTTACTTGTTCCAAATATTTGAGACAGACCTATAGTGTGACATGTTTTTGATTCATTAGGATAGTTAATATGACAGAAATGTGAGACTAGGTTCAGGGTGTAACTAATATGCCCATGTGACAACAGCAGCAGCTACTTGTTGGTTTTTAAAATGATGGCTACTTTTGAGTTGCAAATAGAACTGTTTTCTCATCAACCACACTGGAGATTATGCCACTTTGAAGTATGTTTGAAAAAGTGGTCTATTGTGAATTGATAAGATACAATTTCTATTTTGGAGATGTCTGCAGTTTGATTTGCTCTACATCGTCGATTGAGTTAAATATTTGCATTACTTTCACACGTCCAACGTTCAGATAACTCTCAGGGAGACTCATGCTAAACTGATATGCATATATATTGTTTCAGCATCTTTTAGTATTCATTCTTATATGGGATTATAATATGAGATTGCAGATATGCTCAGTTTGATAGTGCTAAAGAAACTTTTGAAGTCATATCAGACTATGAAAGCATGCTTGACCTATTTATATGCCACCTTAACCCAAGTGCAATGCGGCGACTTGCACAGAAACTAGAAGATGAAAGTGCAGATTCAGAATTACGACGATATTGTGAAAGGATCCTTAGGGTGCGTTCAACTGGGTGGACGCAAGGTATCTTTGCAAATTTTGCAGCTGAAAGTATGGTCCCTAAAGGACCAGAATGGGGTGGTGGTAATTGGGAGATCAAGACACCAACCAATCTGAAGAGCATTCCTCAGTGGGAGCTTGCTGCTGAGGTGATGCCATACATGAGAACTGATGATGGTACAATCCCATCAATTATCACGGATCACATAGGTGTTTACCTAGGTTTGATAAAAGGAAGAGGTAACGTCGTGGAAGTGAGAGAAGACAGTTTGGTGAAGGCATTTAAAGCTGAAAATGGTGAAGACAAGGTAAATGGACCTCAAAAATCTATAGCTGCATCGACAGCTAACCAGTCCAAAGGGTTTCCTGAGGGTGAAATGTTAATGGGACTAGAAAGCCTTGGCAAGAAAGTTGCCAGTTCTAGTGTGGTAGATGAGCAAACAAAAGCAGAAGAAGAATTCAAGAAATCACTGTATGGATCTGCTGCTGACTGTACCAGCAGTGATGAAGAAGAAACATCAAAAACGAAAAAATTACACATAAGAATTCGAGACAAACCTGTTACATCTACTACAGTGGACGTGAACAAGATAAAAGAAGCCACAAAACAGCTGGGCCTGCCGATCAGTAGAACAAAGTCATTAACTGGTTCATCCCCAGATCTTGGCCTCCTTGTACCTCAACCTTCTTCTGCAACCAATGTACCAGTTACAGCTCCAGTGGCTTCTACATCTGCTGATCCTTTTGGAACAAATTCATTGACACAATCTGCATCTATGCCGGATCTTGCTCCTAAGGCAGTGGGTGCTGGAGTTACTGCAGGGCCCATTCCCGAGGACTTCTTCCAGAATACTATATCATCCGTCCAGGTTGCAGCATCATTGCCTCCTCCTGGGACTTTCCTTTCTAAGCTGGACCAAAATTCTCAAGTTGCTGAAGCCACTAAAATGCAACCTAACCAGGGTAGTACATCTGTAGCTGATGTTGGTCCACCTGATGGTGGTCTCCCCCCTCAACCTACTCAACGACCTGTTTCATTTGAGGGCGTGGGTCTTCCTGATGGGGGTGTTCCTCCGCAGCCCTTCAGTCAACCTGCTGGCCTGCAACCTCATGTTCAGATGCCAAAACCTCCCATGTCCAACCAACCTCTTGATCTCAGTTCTCTTGAAGCTCCAGGTTCAGGACAACCTTCTGCACGTCCACCTTCTCCTCCAAAATCTGTGCGTCCTGGACAAGTAAGTGTGCTTTACCACTCTTTTAAATAGTTAGGAAATTGATGGTACCAAACTATGACCAATTGCTGCTTCATCCTGCTTCATATTGAACTTGTCTGGATCAGTAGTAATAACAGGAAGATTGATGATAAGGATTAACAATTTTGTTTTTTCTATGTGCAAATGCTGGCACATAAGAATGAAAAATGGCCTTTTGAATGCTATAATGTTGATAGTAGCATGACAAATTTTCTAGGACTGCTTTGGGTTCGCATAAACTGTAAAATTAGAGCACAGACAGCTGTCTTAAATACATATCTAAGAGTTCGGTTCGTCATCAGATTCTTCACTAAGTTGGTGAGGCCTCAGGATAGGGCCCTTACTCAATTGCTCATGTTCAGTGATCTGTTTTCATTAGTTCATGGTTGAATATCGAGCGTTCTAGTTAGAGAAAATGTAATGCTGCACACTTCGGATATGGATTTGTGTGCTCTTGGAAAAATCAATTAGCTTACCTTATTTGTCTAATTTGACCAATTTTGGATATGATTGATTTGGCCTAGAGAAGGTTAATCCCTTCTACTAGAATATACAAGGATGCTGAGAAAGTGGAGTACTGCAAGAAAGCCCTTCAATTTTAGATTTTATCATTGCAAATCAGGATTAATCAAGTGATGGGTGAAACTTTTGTTTGGGAAAAGATTTGAAGTCAAAGGTTAAGAAGATAGAGCATAATGGTTCTGTTTAGGCGTATATTTTTAGGGTCAACCTTCTTGACCGATGGATTCTACTTCACTGTCTGACAAAGAACAAGAGACAGATAGGCCAAACATGAAGCTGGTGATATGCTCATTCGTGGTTCGCTTCAGAAGAAGTAAAAGGAAAATAAAAAGATAAAGGCATTGCCAGGAGGGAAAAGGAGAAATAGTGCTCCAAAGTGACAAATTTCTACATAAATCTGCCGAAGAGAAAGTGATGATGAGCTAGGGAGACCTATGAACTATTGTTATATGATCACATACAACAGAAATATTTTTGAGCTTTTAAAACAACAGTTTTCTCTGAAACTTGCCAGCAGTTAGACCTTCTCCTTCCATGGGGGTTCAAGAAACTAAATACAACAAGGATTTACAGATTACTAGTTAGGTGGTCCTTGAGCACTAGTGTCAGTTGAAACTTGAAAGTCTTGTGGTCAAATTTGCCCAATTCAGAATGCTCGTCATTTGCTTGATCTGCATTTTTCTTTTTCACAGGTCCCTCGTGGGGCTGCTGCTCCACTTTGCTTCAAGACTGGTCTTGCCCATCTTGAGCAAAATCAGCTGCCAGATGCATTATCCTGTTTCGATGAAGCTTTCTTGGCACTGGCTAAGGATCAATCTCGTGGAGCTGACATAAAAGCTCAAGCCACAATATGTGCACAATACAAAATTGCAGTTACTCTGCTTCAGGTACTTGAGCGTTTACCAAATAGCTACAATCTTCTACGTTGCCAAATGGACTATTTGACTTTGTCCTAAATGATGTCTGATTCTAATTACCTGTGTGTATCTCGGGTGACTTGGCTCACAGCTGGGAGAGTAACAGTTCTCTACTTTTTGTTTTACCATTCTCCTGTTTCTGTCCCTATTAGTTGATGTCACTTATTTACTATTTCTTTTTGTCATATACTGCATTAGAAGTTATCAAGTAAATCTGCACGGCTCCTAATACAAGCTGCTAGCTTCCTTTCTTTTTAACATAGAAGACACATATTCACATCTTTTTATATTTAAAGATCCAATAATTTTCAGAGATCTGTTAGTGGAAGTACCAAAAGTGCACAACTGTACTCTTAGTTATTTGTTATCGTGTTCTTCTCCTCCAACTTTTTCTTTCTTTTATTGTGTGGATAAATTTAAGTTAAAACATCTTGAAAGGTTAGAAGGTTAAATATGTGTAGTCAGGTAACACAAGGATCAAAATTTGGAATTTGCTTAGGGAGAAAAATTGCAATGAGTCCTATAAGAAAAGCAGGAGTCTAACTACCCCTTCTCTCTGTTCTTGTGTTTCATCCCAAAATGCTGTTGGTTTCAACTTTTCAAGAGAGTTCTCCACATTAGAATTTAATGCAGCAAACCCACTGGCTAGTTTTGTTCTGTTCCTACAGTATATGCATAAGGTAGTTCGGATAGCCTTTGTAAACTGATAGGATGATTACAGAGAGGGAGGGAGGAGGGATATGTATTTACTGGTGTCTGGGTGACTAAAATATAAATTTAAGTTTCATTGCAAGAAGAGAACCTTTTTGTTTACTAGCCAACAACAACATTGAGCAAATATCACTCGGTTTCCATTACAGTTATTGTTTTGTTTGGATGGTGGTTTTATGTCCTTTGTCACTTTACTGCAGGAAATCACCCGACTGCAGAGAGTCCAGGGCCCAAGTGCAATCAGTGCAAAGGATGAAATGGCGCGATTGTCTCGACATTTGGGTTCACTGCCTCTTCTGGCTAAGCACAGGATAAATTGTATTCGAACTGCTATTAAGAGGAACATGGATGTACAGAATTATGGTTATTCCAAGCAGATGCTTGAACTTCTATTATCTAAGGCACCTCCAGGCAAGCAAGACGAATTGAGGAGCTTGGTTGACATATGTGTTCAAAGGGGCTTGTCCAACAAGTCAATTGATCCACAAGAAGATCCATCCCAGTTCTGTGCTGCTACCCTTAGCCGTCTATCAACCATTGGTTATGATGTCTGCGATCTCTGTGGGGCCAAATTCTCTGCTCTGTCATCACCTGGCTGCATTATTTGTGGTATGGGAAGCATTAAAAGATCGGATGCACTTGTGGTTCCTGTTCCCTCTCCATTTGGCTGAAATTACCAGTCTATTTCATACTTCTAGCTAGTATATGTCTTTCAAGATTCATATCAGTCTGCTATGAGAACATTGGAAACAAAATTTCCTCTTGAAATTCTGCGATTGTTGGTGGTGGTGGTGTTAGCATAGTGCAATTATTTGTACATAGTGTAATCATATCCATTTTGTATCTGGTGTGCTTTTGTTCCCTGCACATTATCTTTTCCCTTCCTCCTTTTTCCCTCTAGTGGTTCCTTTGTGTAGTTTGGCCTTGAGTTACTAATTCGAGTAATCAGTATTCCTTTTAGTTCTCTTTAAAATTTTTGCTATTAGCTGGTGTTCTTTGTATGGTCTTTCCTTAATTACATCTTGATATCCATATCAACATGTTTTATTTTTCCCACGGATGTTACTCATTGTAAACACTGATTCCTATGGACCTTACACCCACTGTGTAAAAGAGAAACATAGATGTTACTATGGCACCTACTTTTGTTATAAACTGCACAAGATGACCTCTTAAGTTCCCTTTGTCGCCAAATTTTGTTGTGAACAATTTCAGTCTTAGCTGGAAATACCCCTGCATATAGATCGTAAACGAAAAGTGGAAAAAAAGACCCTAATTCAGTATGTAAACTAAAGTAGTCGTTGCGAGCGAAGAAGTCATTTTATTATTTCTTAGTTGTGTTTCACTGGTATATCTTCAGCGATTCGCCCTGATTTTATTTTTCAGCCCGTAAATGTATTTTCTAGCAAATCTGGACCACCATCAGCACATCTTTCCTTAGAACATGGTCCAAAAACTCTAAAACGACGCACGCTGTCCTAATTGAACATGTCACTATAGAGTATAGACAACAAATTATTTATTCGCAGACAACCCTACTCCTGTCTCTTTTATGTTTTCCATTTCAATTTCGGTCTTACCTGTTTGGAGTCCGGAGTCTAAAGGGCATAAAAATACACGGTATAAATCAAAAGGGAGTTGCCTTTCATTTATATACCAAAACGGGTATAATGTGGATTCCTCCACGTTATACCCCAATTTTTTTTGCCATTGTCAGAATCACAACAAACAAAAAAAATAAAAAATAAAAAAATGGTATAACGTGGACTGATCCACGTTATACAAAATTATTTGTATAACGTGGATCAGTCCACATTTTACAACATATATATGTAAAACGTGGGACTGTCCACGACTCATCCTCATCCCCAAAATTGTTGCCCTAATTTTTCTCCTTTCTCCTCCGCTTCTTCCTCCATTCTTTTCAAGTTACAAAATCTCTTCTCCTTCTCCTCCATTTATTTTCTTTTTAAACCCTGCATTAGAGTCTAATTTTTGGAGCAACTTCTTCATCAAAAATCTTTTGTTGCTATCTAAATTAAGGTATTTTTTCAACTCATATAATATTATATATTTATAGTAGATGTAGGATATCTGTTTGTCTTATATATCTTGTTATTTTTTATTTGTGTTATTTTAATACCTATAAGATATCTGTTTGTCTTATTTTAATTTGAACTTTAGATATGATTGTTAGAAACATTATTATATAAAAGGTCCGATTTGTTTAGTAGCACTTTTGAAGAAATTTGTTGTTATGTTACTGTTATTTTTGTGGATTGTTATATAAAAGATCTGAATTGTTAAGTTTTTCATTGTACCTTTAATGTGATATTTATATAGCCAGAAAAGTGAAACTTAATTGATGCCTCACTAGCCCAAAAAAAAGATACTTAAAATGTCATGATAATGCTTTATTATGTGGGACCTAAGTCCAAGTGGGTGGACAATTATTTTGTCTATACCTTATAGGTATTAATGTGGTCCACTATCAGTGGTTTCTAAATAAGGCGTATGGAAGTTGGCTTTATCTTGCCAGTGCATATTTGTTCTGCTAAAATTGGAATAATATTTTTTTTAATAGTAAGTTACTCCAAATAGCTTGATGTGGACTTCAATTTTTTTTTCTAAGGTATGGAGCTTCCACGGGTATCCCTACATCCGGAGCCAGAAGTGTACGATGTGTTAACACTCCAGGAGAAGCATCGATCACAGGCTGTGTGGGATGGCGCCTTGAGAGGACTGACCGGATGCCTGTTTCCACGCCGCGCAGATACTGAATTTTGTAAGCACGTGAAGCGTCATCCTTTTCATCCTCACATCCTTGACTACTTTGGCCTGTGTGGATTTAGGAGAGTAGTACAGGTAGGATGTGTATCATATGATTGGGCAGTCATCACTGCACTTATAGAGAGATGGCGTCCTGAGACGCACACCTTTCATCTGTGTACGGGTGAGGCGACCATCACATTACAAGATATTGCGCTCATGTTTGGCATGGTTGTTGATGGTAATCCCTTGAATGATGTTAATGCTAGAAATATAAGTATTGTTGGGTGGCAACAATTAATCCATGAGCTTACTGGTTGGGCAACCGGTCTGGATTGTTTTAATGGTGTTAGTAGGTTAGAAGTAAATAAATTAATTGAATATATTAGAGGCTTAGATGACTTTACAGATCAGACCCCAGAAATTGATGTGCAACAGCGGGTTAGGTTGTACTTGCTATGGCTTTGTGGTGGCACGATATTTCCGGATAAGTCCGGTGACTTACTTAATTTAGACTATTTGCTTGACATGCGTGACCTTAGAGCAATGAGTAGACGATGAGTTTGATATTCGGGGTACTACGTATCTTCCCGCTATGAATATTGGGCTTCAAAGAGGTGTACTTCAACAAGAAACAATGGTAGGAGTTGGTAGCCAGTCACATAACTTTGGTTGGACTATGCAGAGCTGTGATATTCCTGGACCGAGTAGTGCTCCAGATACAAGTGAATTAGGTGGCGGGAGTATAGTTCGATATCGCCCTACTCAAGTGGAGTCATTTACGGAAAGGTAAATATAACGATGTTTTGTTCGCTTAAACTAGGAGACTTCTAACTAATTGTTTTTGAGATTTGAACGCTTTGAATTTTCTTATATTTGTAGGTGTAACGATTTTAAAGAAAACCCCGTATTAACTCAGCTCACACAAATTGTGAGCAATAATGATGTAGCTAATGATCACTCCGATGAGTCAAATAGTGATATCCCATTAGATCACGCAGAAACAGACGATGATCGTTCATCTGATGATGATGGTCATTCTTATGAAGACATTACTGCTCGAAGTGATGGTAACGTTATCTACCATTCTAATGCGATTCCATATTTGGATAACACAGAAGAAGGCCCGGATGATTTTGCCTTCATGAGAGATGACGGTCCAGTTCGATCTGCACTTTGGGATCGTAAAAAACCTGAATTTATCAAATCAGGTTAGTATAGTGGCAATGAATATTCTTTTTCTTTGTTGGCCCATTTTTAGGGGGTTGATAATTTTCCTTGTATTATGCAATTAGGTATGTTATTTCAGAACAAGCAGCAAATGAAAGGCGTAGTGAGAAAATATTGTCTCAAAGAAAAGAAAGAGTTCATTTGTGATCAGTCCAAAGGTAAATTTTGGAGGGTTATTAGCAAGCGTCATATGTTGGGATGTGAGTGGATGATCCATTTTAGAGAAATTTCAAGTGATATGTGGAAGGCAGGCAAAACGGTTCTCCAACACAGTTGTCTCACGGATGATTACAGAAAGGATCATTCCAATTTGAACAGTCACCTAATTACTACTACGTTGATACCATATATTATGGTCGATCCATACATCAGTATTAAGTCAGTTCAGAAAAAATACAAGGATTGCATACGTTTACTCTTAGTTATAGAAAAACATAAAAGGGGCGTAAGAAAGCTATTGAAATGGTATTTGGTGATTTTGAAACCTCCTTCAAGACATTGCCCTGACACATGGCTGCCTTACAATATTTCAATTTGGGGACCGTTGTTGAGTGGAAGCACCAATCAACTACAATGCAAGGTGAACGCATCTTCACATTTCTTTTCTGAGCTTATAAACCAAGCATTGATGGATTCAAAAATTACAGGTCTGTCATCTCAATAGACGGCACTCATCTGTACGGTAAGTATGAGATGAAACTGCTAATTGCTGTTGGAATTGATGCGAACAATAACATTTTTTCACTTGCATATGCTATTGTTGCACGCGAGAGCTTTAAGTCTTGGACGTGGTTCCTTATGTTGTTGTGGAGACATATTGTTCGTGAGAGACAAGGAATTGGACTTATTTCTGACTGTCATCAGGGCATCTTGCAATATGTCCAAACACATGATTGGTTACAACCACCATCCACACACCATAGGTTTTGCATTCGGCATTTGAAAAACAACTTTAATAAAAAGTTCCTCAACAGTGACCTTGAGAAGCTAATGTGGTTGGCGGCTACAGAGCACTAGAAGAAGAAGTATAAAATGAGGATGGAACAAATCAAAAGAATGTCACCTCCAGCGCATCCGTGGTTAAAAGCTCTTCCGCAGGAGAATGGACATTGCATAAGGACAACGGTCATAGGTGGGGGGCTATGACAACGAATGTCTCCGAGTCTTACAACGATTTATTGAAGAAAGCTCGTGGATTGCCCGTTACTGCCATGGTCCGTTATACGTTTAAAAATCTTGTTGATCGATTTGTTGAGAGAAACACCCTTGCTGATTTGTTGATTGCGGATAAAAAGTTTTGGCCGCGTGCTATTGAAAAGAAGTTTGATGAATACTGGGAGAGGTCCCTAAAACATACTGACATGCAATAATACAATGCAGCTGAAGGGGTCTTTGAGATTCTGACATTTGCACTAAGGTAAGGGCGGAAATATCCATAAAGTCTCTGCCGAAGGGAAAAAGTGTTCGTGTGGGAAGTGGAGAAACTACCATATGCCATGTTCACATGCCATTAAATTTTGTGATATCCGCGGAATTCAACCAAAGACCTATGTTAGCAAGTACTATAGTTGCAGATTTTATAAGCAAACGTACAGTGGAAATTTTTCACCATTGGGTGATGAGACATATTGGCCACCTTCTCCTTTCAGTTTAATTGCAAACACTGAATACGAGCGAACTTCAGGAGCGCGGACTACAACTAGAAGGAGGAATGAAATGGATATAGCTCCAGCTCGCATGGCTAGAAAGTGTAGTACGTGCAAGCAAACAGGTCATAACAAGAATCGCTGCCCTGACAGAAATCAGTAGTTGTTGTTGCTTGTTGGTTTTTATGTTTTTTCTTAAGTCGTACGATCGTTGTTTCCTTATGTAATCTTCCAAGAATATATAACATGTCTTGTGCCGTTTAATAGTTAGTATGTAATTTAAATTTACTACTCAGTTAATGTGTGACGTTTATTTAACTTATATTTTATTTTTTATTTATGTTCGCATATATAACACATATTTAATTATTGCATGTGTTAAAATATTTGTTTGAGTTAATCATTGAAATTAACTGTATGCTTTAAAAATTAAAAAAATCAATAATTTTTTTTATTAAAAACACAGCCGAATATGATTTAAATAGAGTCAACGTCTTACAAACTATTTTTGTAAAACATTGGGGATAAAAATATATATGTTGTAAAACGTGGACTGATCGACGTTATGCAAATAATTTTGTATAACGTGGATCAGTCCACGCTATACCACTAATTTTTTTTAATTTTTTTTTTTGTTGTGATTCTGACAATGGCAAAAAAAAATTGGGGTATAACGTGGACTCCTCCACGTTATACCCGTTTTGGTATATAACTGAAAGGCAGCCCTCTTTTGGTTTATACCGTGTATTTTTATGCCCTTTAGGCTCCGGACTCTACCTGTTTGTTCCTTTTTGTTCACTCAAACAAAAGCTATTTTATAGTCTATATTTAAGGTGAAGTTTAAGATAATCTAGTATAGTTGAATAATCCAAAGCAATACAGGAGAAAGAGAGCAAGTGAAGCGAAAAATGGGAGATCAAAAAGGTCTAATCAACATGATTTTAGTTACCTAATACTGTCAACTGCATAGACTTCTTGACCAAAGATAGAGAACTTCAAGATAGACAACTAGTAATATTTCAAGCTAGAGCAAGTATTGAATGTCAAAAGAATGCTTGCCCGCCATTTTCCAAGACTGTAGAAAAGGCACTATAGAGTATTGATCACAATTTTTTGTGGCAAAGTATTTGAAAAATTGTACAATCAAATAAAAAAATTGACTCTCGAAACAGTGATATTGTCAAACAAATTGAGACAGAGAAAGTAAAATATGATGGCAGTGCCCAAAGTGTAGTCGAATGACACACAACCTTGGCCGCAGAATTAAATCTACACATATCATATCACATATACTCTGATTCCACATTCTGTTTCAGCAAGCAACATTTTTGTTTAGACTCGCGAGATTATGATCTCGTTGAGATTATTAACTCTAGGTGTCTAGGGGATACAAAGAATTTTCACAAATTGAATTTGCTACATCCTATACTGGTATCTGGAAATTCAATGACCATCACTTGGTCCGTAAACACTTTCCTCTGAAACCGTATGCTTCTCATACAGTTCCTATACCTGTACTTAGTCTTCTGTGCTAGTATAGATTTGTCCCCAACTCTGGAACTTGTGAAAGCTCAGATATATGAGAATATTTTATTGGTGTATGAGGTACCTGAAGCAGAAATTATAAGGCATTACTTGCACTAATTGTGAAAGGGGTTCTCTTCCTCGTCTCTCGAGGCTTTTCATAGTTTCATTTCTAAGTTCATCTGGTAGCTGCAGGCACACCCAGTCTAACAATGCATCTAAGTCCTTTGCAAAATCAAGAAGATACCAATCCAACAACTTGGGGATAATGAGCTTATTTGTTGCAGAAATACCAACTGCTGCTTGTAAATAATCTCTTTTTGCTGTTTCCAACTGAGTCTCAACTTGAGATGCAGTGTACACCCTCACCTTCAGTATGGAAAAGATCACAACATACAATTAGAATTACGAAAATTATTGTCATCATTTGACTTTGTGAAAATTCTTTTCTCAACCATTATGCTTTTTTACTTCTTAATTATTGCAATTACCTAATTTCTGTTTGTAGCCTTTTTTTTGGGCTGAAGGAAGTTCTAATTATGTTGAGAAAACCTTACATGTAAGGATAATCTCAAGGCACATTAGAAATATATACTTTTTGAAGTTTCCAGCTCAGGAAAATGAATAATCAAGCGTATGATTTTGCTAAAACTGAAAGGTAATGTAAATGTGTCGATGAACTTACTGCAGGGGAGGACCAACTTCCACAGGAGAGTGCAAATGTGACGAGAGGCTCAGACCACTCCAAGCCGAAAACAGTCCGAACCTTCAGCTCATTGTCTTTTGTTGACTTTGAGCATGTCTTTCAAGTGATGAAAAATAGCTTAAGAATTTGTTAAATGAAAGAAAATTTCAAAAAACAATTTCTCTAAGCTCAGACAACTGAAGAACAGATTAAAGAACATGGAAAAGGTAACTTACATATTTTAAGTGGTAAGGTAGCCTCAAGATAAAGTGCTCAATCATGATTGCATTTAGCAAATGCCCTCCCACATTAATTGTTGCCTGATGAAATTATCCGTTAATAATTATACATGTAGTAACTGATCAATTATTGTAGCATCAGCGATATTCGAAGCATGGACTAGAATGGCTAAGAAACTTGCCTTTTGCATTAGTGAGACAACTTGTTCAGTAGTCTCTGGAATACCATGCTCTACAAATGCCTGACAGATTCATGACAAAAGGAATTATCTCCTAAATCGAGTATAATATAATTTGAAACTTTAAGTAAGCATTAGGCCACTTACATTCATCACACAGGAATTGTATGTGTTTATCCAGAATGCTAGCTTCTGCTGATGGGTCAAACCCTTTAATTTCACAGATGATAGCTTGCCAAGGAGAATCCTTATGTTTAAAATGGAAGAACACAATAAGGACATACAAATACATAGATTCCTTAATCGTAATTACTAGAAAATGAATGATAGCCTGGAACTTACTTAAGTCTGTGAATCAGAAATGAAGCATTCATTTTCCGGTTTAGATTAACAGAGTTAGCATCTATATTGAGTATATATCTGTATTCTCCAATATCTTGCTTCCTAAGTTCTGAACTGATGCAATACGGATCTTGCAACTCCCTCTCCCCATTGCTTTCATTGAAGGCTTTTGCTCCTAACGAGCGAAAAGATTCTGGATTTGCTATCTTCCCTTTAGATGTGCTCAACCTTATTAAGATGCTAGACAAGCACTTCAAAATTTCTTCAGAAATTTTATTTTCTGTGCTTTCAACTTCGAATTCCCTGTCATCTGACGAAGCTAAACAGCTCTCTTGTGCCTGTTCTACAGCCCTGCACTGAACAGATAGAATTATAATAAGATCAATTCGCATGCGAAGCTTCAGATGCCAACTTTCTTGCTGGTTGCCTAGTCGGTAAATATGCTCTTCAGGCACTTGAACCTGCTTGGATTACATCTACACAAATAGAAGCAGGCTGACGAGCGGAAAAATATAGGTATGTATATTTCCAGGACAAACCAGTTACGAGAAAGTGCTTTTTCAACTCTCTCAAAATGGAATCTATTCCAAACATATATGCCATGGTTCCTTACTTCGACAGGGTACAAATATCCAAATTTGATATTTTAAAATACTTTCAGAACTATTGCTAATAACTAAGTAGCAGTCAAAAATTTGTATCCATTTTTCATGATATTATGCATGGATCAGGTATATCATGGCAAATTCTTCAGAAAAAATTGTGTCTTACAGGATGGAATCTGATAAGTGAGATCTCGAGTAAGTGTATATACCTGCAGCCTAACATCTGCTATTTGGCTGATTGATTCAGGCTTAACCGGAGGCCTTTTCGACGAAGTTTTTATCGTGTTGACTTGCTTCTGTGGAGATGCCTTATCCTTAGTAGAAGTATCAGCCGAGTGGTTCTCTTTTCCCAAGCCATCTTTCAATGAATCATTGCAATTCTTCGTAACAGTTTGTCTGCTATTTGATGTTACATCATAGCAAATTCTCGAGCTATCAAAAACGGATTCTTTTAAAAACAACTTTCTACTTGAAGCACTCCTACTTAGAGAAGGAGAAGAATGTGGAACAGATGACCCGAGATTGACCTCACTCATGGACAATGATCTTGAATGCTTTTGCTTAGGACCTTTACCATGAAACTGAGGGCATGAATCGGATAAATGGATATCATCCGTATTTCTCCTTGAGCATGTGGAAACTGCTTCTTGATAGAGACCTTGTCTATAATTAACAACCTGTACTTCAAGCCGGACCACTTCTTCTTCTAAAACAGCTACCTCAGCAAGAAGCTCTAATGTCTGCATTATTGTCATCACACAAAATTGAAGATTAATTCATAGACCAGAATGCAGCTTATACTCAATTCGTTCAATTAAACCTAGTATTTCTAAACAGAACATAAATTTTATATTTGTAAAAAATATAAAATTCAACAAATATTAAATTCTGAGCCCCGTTGCTTAGTGCTAAAAACCTTAAAAGTAAATTTGGGATCCACCTCTGATCTTAAGCAGCTGAAAGTTTAAACTTTTATGATAATTCTGCTATTAAATTTTCTTTTTCTTTGAACCCACCCAAGAATTTCAACAAATATTAAATCTTGAACCCATAATTTCAAAAGTACAATAAGTTCATGCTAAGAACTTTAAAGGTTGAATTCATCAAATTTCAGTTCAGGATCCATCTATGCTCTTAAGAGGTTGAAATTTCAACTTTTATGGATACTTCTGCAATTAGTTTTTTCTTATTTATCAAAATAGAATAGGAGAAATGTTGGTGAAACTACTGACATATTTGGGAAGATAAGGAGGAAGGCGAGGTAAAGTTCCTAAAGGTCTGTAGAAAGCCCTTTCCAAAGCTCTGTGAACATTTTCTTCATGCCTCAGCTTCTTCTTTAGCTTATCAACCTGCCAATTTGAAAGCCAAAACATAGGAAAATTTTAAGAAGCTATTTTCAGAATTAAAATGAATTATTTTCATGTTAGGAATATAAAGAAGAGACAAGAATACATCTTGAAGTAAGGCTAATTGTCTTTCTTTTGCTGCTTGACGCCTATTAGCTCTAGGCTTCTCTGAAGACAAGAATTTGGTTTGCTGTATTTCCATCTTCTTCTCCTATCAAGAATTAGATTCAACAATTCTATCAGAGCCAATTTAATAACATAACTGGATGTCTAATTAAAAGGGGTATTGAGAATATGATTAAAGCATCCAATTCAGAAAAATTGGATCCAAAGATGATAACTTTTGTCAGTATAGATGACAGTTCATAGTGTACAATATCAAGACAATGGCCAAAAAAGGAAGAAAAAGAAAAAGGAGGAAGGAGACAAAAAAAAAGAAAAGAAATCACAATAATTTAGCATAATCAGGTATGTTGCACAGCAGAGATGAAGCATGGAGAATAATTGGATTTTTCAAAAGTAGAACAACTCACCTTTTGAGGATTCAAAGGAACTTTTTTGGACTGCGGAGGCTGTCTGAATCTATTATTCATTTCTTTTTATTTTCTTGAAAATCTGCAAACAATGGTAGTATCAAAGTTTTTAAGGTAAATTCCAACCAAAGACCAATACAAAGGATTTTGAAGAATTAAATTCAGACAGGTGGAAGAACAACATACATGAAAAGGTTCAGACAGAGATAATGAAAGAAAGAAAATTGAGAGGAGAAGGGTGTGGAAGAAGAGAGGAGAGAGCGGGAAAGTTAAAGGATGAAACACAGAAAAAGGAGTAGTGGGATTGGGGAACTAGAGCATAGTAGCAAGCATCTTTGTTTGTGTTGTGTATAAATGAAGGGTATACTGTCTTACTGATCCAACTTCATATCACTATTTTATTAGTGGAAGTAGTTTCTTGTTGTAGTCTGAATACTAATATACTAATAGTGGTATGATATTGAGTATTGACCACACTAATTAGCAATAGAGTTTTAACTTAAATACGTTAAAAAAAAAAAATACACTGTTGGGTCTAGAAAAAGGTACCTACAGGCAGAATTTAGAGTTCATAGGTTCTGAACTTGCCACCGAATCCATAATTATCATAGTGACTGGGTTCATGATTAAATATTAATACATGTTTAATGAATTTTCTAATTCGAATATATAATCTAAACAAAAGTTATTGGGTTCATCGATCTCGTAAATATTACTAGTACTCTCCATCCCCCTCTGCCTACAAAAAATAACAAGTAAAGGTGATCTGATATATACAAATTATTTATATCCTCAGTAGATATTAGTTAAACTCGCAGTAGTAATATGCTGATAATAGTATGTCATATGATCGTCAAAGAATATGATGAATGAATGGCCATCTGAGTCCCGAGCTCGAGCATTTGACAAAAAAGTAAAAAAGGACTCCTGATAGAGAGTTGCTTTCTCTTTTAAATGTCTATGTGGCATAAATCCAAATGTAGTGATTCCAATAAATTTTAAATACCAAAATGCATAAAATAAAAAAAATAGTTGTCCTATGATATTGGGAGGCGTGAGAATTAACAGAAGAGGAGGAGGGAAGTGAGGGTGCTATTGCTGCTTCCCATTACTAAATTACAGTAAAAGACGGAAAAAGTCGGTAATGTATGTAACAGAAAGCAGAGACTCCAAGAATAGGAAAGAGTTTCTTTCGTCAGTAAATAAACAACAAATGAATATGGACGAACAAAGTGAAGGTCAGGTGGACTGGACGGTGGTGAAAGTTATATATCACTCGTTACTAATTACGATAACTCCCAACATAATAATACTATTGATATAGAGATTAAAATAGATCCCAATAACAAAAAAGACAAAATTGGTTTAATATCTGATATTGGAAATCATGGGCTGATTGATCAGATTCGCGTTCAATAGGTCTACCAAGAAAACAAAACACATGTTATAAAAAGTTTTCATTCACAGAGTTAGAATTCAAACCCCTAATTAAAAGTGGAAAAATATCAATCATCCATAATAGAAGAGATTATATCTTAATTTCTTTGACACTATTTAACTAAGCATTTTTTAGCACATAAGTTCAATATGGAGTATATAAAATATTAAAAGTAACCTTATGCTAGTATGTATAAATCATGTCTTTCATTTTGTTTGATGGGGATATATTCTCTATGCCCCTCTATTATTCAGTTGGAACATGGAGCTGCATATATATGCTATCCAGCTCTCATCACTATGGACCTGCACCCTTCATTTTCTTACTTTTTCTTTTTTGGCTGTTTTGCATAAATGTGAGATGAGGTGGCTCTCTTGTGTATATATACAAACCGCATATATATGGACGAAATAATAATGCAATATTCTAATTATTAAAAACGAAGATATATATATATATATATATTTGGATAATGTTTTCAGTTGAACTTATTTTTGTATGTCAATATATGAAGAAAACGAAATGTTTCAGAAGATAGTACTTCAAGAAAGTTTAATTGATGCTCAAAATGCAAGTGTCAATGCTATGAAGCCCTAATCATAATCCAAATGTCCCTTTTTCTCATAAAATCGTCCTAAAGATTTGTTCAACACAATGCAAATAACAAAACCAATTTTTATGTTGCTGCTACTATTCATAGATATTAATTTCAGTTTTATACAATATAATTTAAGTAAAATTTCAAGTTCAAACTGACGCCAAAGATTAAAAACGACAAATATTTGTAAGATAAATAATACGAATATACACATACATAAATAGAAAATGCCAAGTCAGGCTCCTTGTTCCAAGTAGCAAATACTATAATAAAGTATTTGGAAGCAAGTAATGCCAAATTTCCAATAGGGCCTTCAATAATACTTTTAGGAATATTTTTTCCGGGTAATTATCAGGCACAGAGCCAGCATATGGTTTTCGGGTTCAGCCGAACCCAATAATTTTGGTTCAAATTCTGTATTTGTCTTGAAAAATTCGTTGAATATGTACAAATTGTGACTTTAGAACCCAATACCTTAAACGAATTAGAATCCTGAACTCACAAACGTCAAATTCTGGCTCCGCCTCTGATAATTATTGTACGTCTGTGAATTGATTCGCACTTTTGATTTGTCACAAAAATTACGGTACAAAACGACTAAACTCGTGCATTCCCCATGAGTAGACAGCAGCTTTATATATGTGTACCAAATTCATTCAAAATTCTTGCAGTAGAAGTAATTTAATTGTAGGGACTTCTTGGAGTAATTATTGCATACATTTCAATCGATTTGTAAGTATGTCTGATTTGTTACAAAAATTACGTAGGAAAGCGATAAACTTTTCATGGGTTCCACAGTAGACAGCAGTGTGATATACATGTACCAAACTATGTTCTTCTAAGAATACTTGTAGTAAAAGGCCAGTTATATTCTTTTTGGGTAATTATATCATGCGCCTGTCAATTAATTTGCACCATTAATTTGTAACAGAAATTACGTAACAACTACTAAACTGCTCATGCATTAGCAGTGTGATAAGTCTGCCAAATTCATTTAATCATTGTAAATTTTTGTTGCTTCTAATGGAGGAATTTTACACACACAATCGAAAAAAGAACTCTTAATTACCTGTATATATGTACAACTCCGAAAAGGCCTTCTCATGGTTTATGCTTTCCTCATTCATAATTCGGCATATCCACAAGATTTTCAAATGCTCATTTAATTGCATTTATTTAATATTTCTTTCAGAATCCTTCTAGCTAGATCGAATCTCTGAATATAATTAAAAGGAAAAATTGACAAGAAATCAGTAATATAAGTACCCAATCCCCTGTTAATGAGAGATGTGAACAAACTGCTAGAAGGTACTATCAATTAGTAATTAGAAAAAAAATTACTCCTACTAATTAGTAAAGACTTAAAACCATGTGCGAATATGAATTTAAGGTGCAAAAAGTGTTGCTTGTTCCTAAAGTATGTTCAATGTAGCAGCAGACACTGAAAAAGCTTATTTAAGTACTGAAGAATCACGTTGCCACCAAATTAAGAAAGGTATATGCAGAAATTTACAATCTAAATCTTCCCCGAAAAGACAGGATTAAAGTTACAATTACTATTATGTACTACCTCTGGTCTATTTTTTAGTGTCGTCAATTTAAATTTGATCCGCTAGGAAAGCAAGAAAGCATAAATTTTTCTTTTCAAATCTATCCTTTGACTAATAACTGATCTAATAAGTCGGGTGAGAGGTAAATGGTAAAAAATCTGAAAAGACAAATAATATGACAGGTATGTTATAAAATGAAGCTAAAAGAGTCACAATATTAAAGGATGAAAACCATAGAAATAGAATGACAAAAGAGGAGAGATTTTTACTATTCTTCCAAAATGTGTTACAAGTGTATTTCATATGAAAACTTATGCCTCTAATTATAGTGCTACATATGCATTTAATATATGAGAAAATAGAGGAACCATTAAGATGGTGGAGGAAAATGGAGGAACCATTAAGATGGTGGAGGAGAAGCATTATATTTGTGTATTGGACATCCATAATATATTTCATAACACTCCCCCTTGGATGTCCATAGATGATGTGCATCGTTAAAAACCTTATTGGGAAAAACCCTGTGGGAAAAAGCCTCAATGAAGGAAAAAGAGTACACATATCTAGTAATACGCTTTGAGAGTTGCCTCATTAAAAACCTTACCAAGAAAACCCAATGGGACAAAACTTGGTTAAGGAAAAAAGAGTACAACACGTATTTCACTCCCCCTGACGAAGACCAATATTCAGATGTCGGAGTCTTCGCATTCCAATCTTGAATATCATTTTCTCAAGAGTTGAAGTTGGCAAAGATTTGGTGAACAAATCTGTAGGATTGTCACTTGAACGAATTTGTTGCACATCAAGATCACAATTCTTCTGGAGATCATGTGTGAAAAATAACTTTGGTGAAATGTGCTTCGTTCTATCTCCTTTTATAAATCCTCTCTTTAATTGAGTTATGCATGCAGCATTATCTTCATATAATACTGTGGGTATTTTTGTATCACACTTCAAGCCACTTTTTTCTCTGATGAAATGTATCACTGATCTTAACCACACACATTCTCTACTTGTTTCATGAATAGCTATTATCTCAGCATGATTCGAAGAAGTAGCAACAATGGACTGCTTTGTGGATCTCCATGATATAGCAGTACCTTTGTTAGTATAAAACAGACTCATATCGCTAGTTCCCTTCAGATATCGCAATATATGCTTAACTCTGTTCCAATGTCTTCATGTAGGAGAAGAGCTATATCTTGCTAGCAAATTAACAGAGAACGCTATGTCAAGTCTTGTAGCGTTAGCAAGATACATAAGTGCACCAATTGCACTAAGATATGGTACTTCAGGACCAAGAAGCTCTTCATTTTCTTCTTGAGGTCGGAACGGATCTTTACTCACTTCAAGTGAGCGAACAACCATTGGAGTACTTAAAGGATGCGCATTGTTCATGTAAAATCTTTTTAAAACTTTCTCAGTATAGGCAGATTGATGGATAAAGATCCCTTTTGCGAAATGTTCAATTTTCAGACCAAGACAGAGTTTTGTCTTTCCGAGATCTTTCATCTCAAATTCTTCCTTCAAATATTCAATCACCTCTTGGAGCTCTTCTGGAGTTCCAATGAGATTTATGTCATCAACATAAACAGCAAGTATAATGAATCCTGATTTTGTTTTCTTAATAAAAACACATGGACAAATGGCATCATTTATATATCCTTCATTTATCAAGTACTCACTTAGGCGATTATACCACATGCGCCCTGATTGTTTTAAACCATATAATGATCTTTGTAATCTGATTGAATACATTTCCCGAGACTTTAAACCAAATGCTTCAGGAATTTTATATCCTTCATGAATTTTCATATAAATTTCATCAAGTAAGCCACATAGGTTGTGACAGCATCCATCAGTATAAATAATGTGACATTTTTTGATGTTTGGACTGCTGGTCCAATAAACATTACGTTTACCAAGATGCATCATTTTACTTGGTAATTATTTCTACATCAACATGCTTTAAGAGACGTAGTACTCAGATCCTCACAATCTTATACAATATTGCGCGCCATATTGTATCAAAGATATCGTCGACAAGATATCATTTTGTATTGGTTCGCAATTCGACATAACTTACTGAGATCTCATCACTTCATCATTTTCAGGTACCTGAACCTCGCATAAGGTTTCATGAAGTGTTATGTCATCGGCTCTTCAAGAGCATTTTGCCTCCTTATTATGATCATTTGCTCCTCCCTTTTTCAAGGATTATTATATTTAGAACCGATTGGTCTACCATGCTCCATGCATGTTGTAGACTCTGTCCTTCAGGGACATTAGGAGCATTTTGCAGATGAAATATGAAATAGTTGGGTCAGCAAATGCTTTCAGCATTTGACTTGAATTATCTGAGGATCATACTGATGATAATTCACAACATATTTCTTAGCTGCTTATTCTCTCCCCCTTATTTTAGTGACATATGTCCCCATTTTCTTTGGGAAAATCCATCTGTGTGCATCATGGTATATCCATTAATTATGTGCCGCACATCAAATGCTAAAAGATGGAAATATCTAGTTCCTGACCCTGAACCAAATATGAGGGGAGAATTTATCAAAATTTATTGATCTGAAGCATACAAATGCTGTTGTATGCAATATATCATATCTCAGACCAACATCTGAAACTCTGTTCTCATAAGCAATGGTTTAGCTGTATTATGGAAGCATCTAATGCCAAACCAACTTAGATATAAACCAGCATTATCAAGATGATTGTCTTGATTACGTATTCTGAAAATTGTGCTTCCAACTCAATCATTTTGAGCAAGCAATTTCGTAAATGTCAAACTGCCAGTTGACAATAAACATAAATGTGACCGCCTCATAGATGCATCTATTTAAGACATCACATTGCAGGTGAAGGGGCCCACATTCACCTTTTATATTTTTCAGAATTTTGGGGATTCAGTCCCAACATTAGCTGGTGTAATCAACTTATCATGAGAATAAGCAACACAAACAAATTTTTGAAGAATCTTCTAGTTCTTCAATATGTTTTTTAATACTCAATTAGCACATCATATTTAAATCAGGACAACCAAAATGGTATTTCCAACTAATAAAATTATCTATATCCGTGAAACTTAAGTTTACCATGACGAGTGCTATTTATTTTAGTAAACTTATGGTTTAATATTGCATGAGATTTTATGTCATAAACTTCTGGTTTATTGTGACACGTGATCCATCATACTCGGGTAACGTTTCATATACATATTTCTTACCCGTAGTAACTTAAAAATATTCAATTTTTCAATCATTTGTAGTCCCAATGTGATAACCAATTTTATTGCTAGTAAACTTCAGGTTTACTACGATTTATAACAATTATGATCTGGGATAAATGGTGCAATCATGTATAACCTCTTCAAGAGACTTTAATTTATTTTTCATAGTCAGATATTATTTGAACACTGTTGGTGTCATGATACTCGTAAACAAACAATTATCTCTTCTGGAGTCCTTGATTTTTGTATCACCAAATATTGCGTAGATACTGCTAGTATCATGGGAAAAAAATTGGTTAGACACTACTGGTGTCATGAAAGAAACAGTAATTAAATGGACATTATAAATTGTAAATTACGAAAAGTAAACATTAAGTTCTAACTTCAGTATTTCAAATATCTCCTTCAAGGAGACTAGCCATTAACATCTGAATATTTTGAAACAAAACAACAACCACATAGTAATCACACCCTTCAGGAAAGGGATACACCAATGTTTATTTCCTTCAAGGAAATCAATAACAACTAACCATAATTTATCAATGTGGTTATAGTAGAAAGCACTTTATTCTGCTTCCTTTTTCTTTAAAATGATACTTTAATAAAATTATTCAAGATGTTTCTATATACGACAGGTACATGTTGCAATGCCTTAATTTCATACCACACAAATAAAATGTATATTCCTTGTATTTTATCTCTCTAAGAGATAGGTTGTGGTATTTCTTCATTTACTTCGGGAAATGAATCCTGATTATTCAAATGTGCTTGCTATACGACATTTATCAATAACTCGTTATTTTCCTCAAGCACAAGAAGATATTGCTTCAGAATATTTCTCAAATATTTTACCGATTCTTTCTGCTTCATGAGTAAAGTTTAAAGTTTTACCACTTCGGGAGTAAAGTTTAAATGTTTACTACTTCGAGAGTAAATTTTAAGGTCTTACTACTTCAGGAGTAGATCTCGGAGTTATTTACTACTTCAAGAGTAAATTTCAGAATTCTACTACTTGAGGAGTAGAGCTCGGAGGTTACAACATTCGAAGTAGAGTTCAAAGTTTGCTACTTCGGGAGCAGATTTATGAGTTTACTACTTCGGGAGTAAAGCATAGAATATTCAAAATATTTCTTCTCAATTATTCTACCTCTTCTGGAGTTGAGTCGTGATTTCTTCACAACCAAGAGCACGTCTGTATTGATAAGCTTTACTAAATATTATCACATTCACTTCAGGGAATGAATCTGTATTTTTTAGCTTTTATCAAAAGTTCTCATTCTTCAGGAATAGAACACAATCATTTGAACGTGTCTTAAGTATATCAAACCGTAATATTTTAGAGCTTCTTTCAAAATATTGCTACTTCAGGAGTAAATCGAGGCATATATATGATGTAGAAACTTTTCTCTAACACATCTTCAACTGTAGCCATAGTAATGCATAGAAAATATTGTCCCTTCTGGTGATCATAAACTTAACAAGGTAATACTAAATGGATAACAAAAATTACCTTTGAAAGTGACGAATTCTGCTGATACTCGAAGGCAACCAAAGAACCATAAAATTAATGTCCAACAACTATGGAGATTATGGCAACAAAATTTTCAATGAACATCAAACGAGGAGTAATATCCAAGAATTCTATGTCTGTAGCTTATTAATATTTCCAAGGTATCAATACCTTTTCTTTCAATACCACTGAGATCTACTTATTGTTAACACCACTAGAATCAACAAAATAAGTAACACAGAGATTATCACCATCAACTAATGGGTGATGATATATATCCCACCTGTTTTGATATATCATTCATCATTTAGCTTAAAGATACGGATTCAAATTCAACCATAATTACTTACCTGGAAATTGGTTTGAGAATGGTACTCTCACCGCTCTACGAATCTTTAAACCAATGCACTTTGATCGTTTCAAAATATTTGCTCAAGGTAGAGTCTCGTGCTGATAACGTGTTATAAAATGAAGCTAAAAGAGTCACAATATTAAAGGATGAAAACCATAGAAATAGAATGACAAAAGAGGAGAGATTTTTACTATTCCTCCAAAATGTGTTACAAGTGTATTTCATATGAAAACTTATGCCTCTAATTATAGTGCTACATATGCATTCAATATATGAGAAAATGGAGGAACCATTAAGATGGTGGAGGAAAATGGAGGAACCATTAAGACGATGGAGGAGAAGCATTATATTTATGTATTGGACATTCATAATATATTTCATAACAAAGTATTATATATATACGAGTAGTAGTAGTATTTTTGACAGCCTATAAAGAGGGTCTCCTACTTTTGCATACCGATCAAACTTGGATCCGTGGCTTCTCTTAAAGAATGATCCACTTCCAGGCATTCCGGATGCATTAAAATAGCATAACTTTTACTATACAAAGTAAAAATAAGGTGAAAAACAACTTATATTTAATTGAGCAAAGCACGTGAAGACATATCCCCATGCTTGTCCATAGAACATTTTCAGCTTTGAAACATATTAATAATTGTGCACATGTGCCCTTTTCAGTTCAAGAAGTTCAAAATTCCATAATATACACACTGCTTCTCTGCAATTCTTCATCTTCTTTTACTAATCACTTATTTTGACACGACATAATTTAATATAACCATCTCATAATATAAAAGCATACTTAAATCTCAAAATGCCATCTTAATTCTTTTTCTTAACCTAATATGGTTATCATCCAGAAAAAAATATGGTGAAGAAATAAAATATTGACGTAACATATTTGTGACATAATAATTCTTATTGATCTATATATTAAGTAGGTGTTTGGACATGCAATTTCATGTCATGATTTCAAGTCATGAGATCAAATCAGAGTTTGGACATGCAATTTCATCTCATGAGATGAAATCCCAAATCATCCAAAAAGGCATGATTTGGGATTTCAAATCATGATTTCAAAATTTTTAAATGTAAAACTTGACCCATAAGTTGGTAGATATTTTTAACAATTACTCCCATCAACCATTTACCAATCTCATTAACTTCTACCAACCGTTATTTATGTTCATAACATGTGGGAGGATTATATTAAAGAGTAGTTACATTACTATTCATGTTAAATTTTCCTTTTTATTGAGCTAAAGTTTGATCAATTGATGTTGTATTTTTTAGAAAGGCTTTCTAGTAGTGTATTAATTTTGTTATGAACTATGACTTGCTCATTTGGTAAGATTTTATAAGAATTGAGAAAGTTTTGATAGATTTCACAATTTGTGATGTTTTTATGTCTATAAGAAAAAAATACAACCTAAGAAATCCAAATTGTATGTCCAAACATAATTTCATCTCATGATTTCAAATCATGTTCAAACGGCTCCTAAGTAATAAGTATTTGTGATAGTGCCAATTCTCTTACTTGCGCATGCATTAGTGCTTTAATTAGCAGTCGAAATGCTGTCAGAGCTTTTCCTCATAACGAGCAAACTTCCAAAAAGAAATGGAGAAAGCCAAAACAACTTTTGAACATGTTTTGAAGACTCATTCCTATTGTATCCTATTCTAGAAAAATGTATTCATCACTTTTTTCTTTGGTATGAACTGTGCTAATGTACTCTTTTTTTTTCGTTTTGATAGTTGTCCATTAAAGTTTGGTTTGATTCTATTGTTTGAGGTATATGCAAGTATTCTTCTTCTTTTTCCCTATTAGAAATATTCTACTTCAAAATCCAACTAAGCAACTACTAGTAAATAAATTAATTTTACTGGTCAATTCTATATAATATTGTATCACGTCCGCATGCAATTACTGCACTATAATAATGCTTCATATATTTATGGTGGTTATAATATAATGAAAGCAGCACAAAAAATAATTGATGGTGGCTGTACCTATGTATGTGTCTCTATTTGCCTAATAAATTTACATACCACATCCAATAATACATACTTACAGCCTTCTCTTTTCTATTAATAGCACGCCACTGTATGAACGATTAACTTTCAGGGTAGAGTAACCAATTCTTGGTGCATTTTTGAAAATTAACTATAGTAATAGTAAAAAAAGTAGTAGTACGTACATTTTAGAATGAAGAAATGAAGGAAACAAATAATTACTTAATTTGCATGAATATATCCCAAAAATTTAAATTGCAAGTTCTCTTTCTTTCGACCAAACATTTCCATTATGCAATAAAGTTATTATAGGGATAACAAGTGATAATAATTAAATTTCAGAAAAATTGACTAAATGGTGCGACCATTACACCGAATAAACAAAATCAAGTTTTACTAGAACGCGGGAAATATACATGGAATATGCGATAGTCTTTTTCTTTTTGTTTTTCCCTTGACATCGGGTATTTGCTTCGGGACACAAATTTGAATTTGCGATGGAAAATCCTATTTTACGGGTAGATTTTTTTTTTCTATCAAATGCAATTCCATTCCTAAGTCTGGAGACCTCTAATTAAAATCGGATCGTAATTAACTTACGGAGTAGGAGGATAACTTTATATTGTCATAGTCATATGGATATGCCTTGCAATTTTTAGCAAACTTCAGATGCCTATTGCCCATTTCTAGAAGTCCAAGGGTCCAAGCTATATAGCTAATTAAACTAAGACAATTCACAAATTGCTGCCTTGTCCCGGGACCCAGTATTTTTTGGTGTCTATCTAGCTACTACCATCTACTTGCGAACAACCTAATCGAATTTCAACATCATTAATTAATAAATTAAAAGTCCGCAATTTCATAAATTCTTAAAAAATATTTGCCTAATTGGCAGCACGAATTTTAGTTGCTAGTTGTCTGATGTTGGTGTTATTAGGTAACCACTAATAATTGAGGACGGACGACATTAAACAAAGTCTTCAATTATTGAATGGTAGGAGTTACTGAACTCTAAGTATGAAAGAATGTTTTCGTACAAAGGATAGAATGACTCCATTCCTCACTTGCAAAATATTAGGTTATGCATGTTCTGGATTGAAAGATGAAAGAGAAGGTATTGAAGAAAATAAAGGAATGAGAGGAGAATAATGGTCATTTGTTCTGAGTTGGTTACCAAAGAAAGATAGGAATGAAAGTGTCATTTAATGCCTAACAAAAATTCTCGCCGGCTATTTGTGTAAAGATCTCTTTAATTTTGCCTAAACATTTCAATTCCTCTCTAATTTTAAACAAAGGCATTTTCCCCTCTTGAATCACAATTGATATATGCCAATTCAGCTCTCAAGTAGTGGTGTCAAATGAACAGTTGATTAGCTTTGGACTAGTTAAAATGAATTGATTTAATAAATGAAAAGATAAATAATCTGCTCAAATATTATTTTGGCTGAGTCAAGGAATGTTAAACATTAGTTCATAGACCAAGTCACACAACTCATATCAAGTTTTAATTTCTTTCTATTTTCTTATAATTTGTTTAATTAACAAACAAAGCTAACAACTTTCTTTCTTTAATATGACTATATATAACAAATTAAAAAATTAAAATAAGATTTTGACAAAAATTTCATTGGTCAATCTGAATTATCTATTTAGTTAAACTCAACCCAACTTTAAATTAGACGAATTGAAGCCATCATATTTTTATGGCTAGTTTTGCCACCCCTTCTGCAGGAGGAACATCTGTCTCAACCAAATCCTTCCTGGAAAATGTAAGGCCACTTTTCCAATGATTATGCATATTCTAGCTACTACTACTCTATTTCTCTACGGCATTTACTGTTCCTAATCCAAACAATCATCACTTTTTTGCAATGGGCTGGCTTGAGCGGTCCCCAATTGAGAGGAGTCTGAACAGGATCCGATCAGTCGCCTTCACTTGGCTGGATTAATATCCCTTTAATTGTAAGGACCACTTTCATTCAAGAGAAAAGGACCAAAATCATCCATAATGTTTGAGTTTGGATCAAAATCATACATATTCTTTCACATGGTGCACTAATAGTACATTATGTTTGCATAAGTGGTGCACTTTTAGTCACAATCCCAAATAAATTTAACGGAAAAGAACAAAAATGCCCCTGAACTTTTAGAAAAGGTATAAAAATACCCTTTATTCATCTATTTTGCTAAAACTACCCCTCAATTCAACTTTTTGGCTCATTTATTCCCCTTGACTAACGGACAACACTAATTTTTTTAAAAAAAAAAAAAAATAAATTGCACATGACATTTTATTACTGAAAAATTGATTTATTCTTTTAAAAATAAATCTGAAACCTTGGAATTTTTTTAAATTTGAAAAAAAAAATTTTAACGAGTAAAATCTTGACTAACGGACAACACTAATTTTTTTTCTTTTCAAAATGTGAAAAATTGGATTTTTATAAAAATCTGAAAAAAATAAATTTTTTATGGAAAAACTGCGTTACATCCCATGTGTCGCTAGAGCCCAATATAATCTCACAGAAAATTGTAAACATCACCACATATTTGTCAAGGTGATATGATATTTAATGGAACCAACAAGCGATTGTATGGAAGCCAATCAAATCGTTGCTATTGGCCTATTCATCCTCCAAGCTCCAATTTATCTGAGCCAGCATTTTTTTTTTTTTTTAACATAGAGTAGAAAAAGTGGAAATGTGGGAGGGATTACAAGGCGGGAATCGAACCCTCACCAACAAGGTGAAAGTTTAGGTAGTCAACCAACTGAGCGACTAAGATCCCCCATTTACAACGTAAACTATTACAGTGTCAAATTAAATGTCCTTCTATAGCAAATTAAATTACTTGATAAAGGATAAATTAATTTTGCATTTGTGGGGGAAAGAAAGTTTAGGGGTAGCAAACTTATAGCCCTTGAAAACATAACCCGTTCATTTATTAATTTAGCTTATTTTGATCCGCTCAATTCAGTTTATCTAAAAGTCATAACTCAAAACTGCTTGGGCTAAATATGTAAGCCAAATTGATCCATGAGAAATTTTGTCAAAATAATTTTTAAAAGGTTTTTTCGTGTGATATATTATATATATATATAGCCATAATGAAAAAAAAAAGTATTATAGGCAATTAAACAAATTATAAGAAAACGAACTAAGAAATTAAAACTTGCTAAGAGTTGAGCGGGTTGGACAATAACCTACTGTGCGGTCTATCTTGGCTCAGTTCAACTAACTTTGGGCGGATTAATGACTTTTTATTGACTTAAGAAATTTTGATTCGCTCAAATTTAAATTAACTGGCCCATTTGACACCGTAAATAGGATGGCCCCTCTTGGAAAGTACCATTACTACCATATATTGGTTGCTTAATGTGTACTAATTAGTACTCTCTGTGTTCCCTTTATTGCCGGCTATTTCGAAACAATTTCAACGACACTCCTCTCTCTCGTAACCATCAAGTATTGGCATCTGCCTTATCTTCTGCTATTGTAATAATATATCCTCTCATTATCAGTAACTAACTACAGCTAGGGACAACATGTGAGATGTAAGTCACTGCTATCCAACTACCACCACGGTCCACGGACTGACAAATTCTGAACTTCCCTTGTATTTGCTTTGCCTAAATGTACCCTGTAATACAAGTAATTATATTTACGCACGTCTTAGTGCAGGCCAAGTAGTGTGACAACTTGAACTTCCTATTATTGCATAGCACATATTCTTGAAAACTGGAAAACTAATTTAGCTTCTAGAGCTTCCCGTATTGTAAATTTTGGTTTTAGGGAAGTGGAGTTGGACCAATGTTACCACCAAAACTTTGGGTCTGGTGTGACAATAACTTGGGCCTTATCAAAAATTGATGCTTTCTCGGCTTTTTTTTGCGCGGATTGCCCTTCTTTTGGGGTGGTTTTTAAATTTTACCCCTCATATTTGTGATCTTTAAATTATGCCCCTCATGTTGCTGGTCTTTAATTTTTGCCCTTCGCGTTGCAACCCTGGGCATTCACGCAGAAATCATGAGGTTCTGAGTTCGAACCCCTACTTAAGCATAAATTAAAAAAAATAAAAAATTGCAAGGCAAGGTTTGGGTCGCGTGTATGCTAGACTCGACATACACTTGTTAAAGAATTACCAAAGTAATGTCGGACCCAGCATACTCATGCCTTATGGGCAGACTTGGCATAAGTATGCCCCATAAGGCATAACTAAAAGTATGCCCCATAAGGCGGAATTTTTCCTTAAGGTATAACTAAAAATTTGTCTATAAGACAAAGTATATGTCTTAAGGAAAAGTTATGCCTTATGGGGCATACTTTTAGTTATGCCTTAACTAAAAAGCTGCCCCATAAGGCATAACTAGGAAAAAACTTTTAGTTAAGGCTTAACTAAAAATTTGCCCATAAGTATGCTGAACCCGGCATAAACTTGTGAAGGAATTACCAAAGTTATGCAGGACCCGGCATACTTATGCCAAGTCTGCCCAAAAGGCATAAGTATGCCGGGTCCGGCATAACTTTGGTAATTCCTTAATAAGTGTATGCTGGTGAGGGCATAGCGAAATTTAAACTCTGCCTTGCGATTTTTTTAAAAAAAAATTCACTGAGTAGGGGTTCGAACCTGGAACTCATGGGTTTTAGTCGAAGGGCAAAATTTAAAAATTTTAAATATGAAGGGCAAAATTTAAAGACCACTCCAAAACAAGGGCAATTCGCAGAATTGCCCTTTTCTCGGTTGCACTTAACCAACATTCTAAATTGTAATTGACTTGCATATGTAATGAGATATGCCATTTGTATTTGAAATAGTTATGCCATTTGTACTGGAAATAGTAATTCAGGTACAAATGAACCTTGTACTGTTGTACTCACCTGTTTTTCATTCATTGGGCCGACACGGAAGAGCATATGGACTCTAACAATGTAAACTCATGTGAATAGGAGCCTTTTGTTTAGAAAAGCCAATGGGCCTTAAGGTCCTAAATCTCCAAATTAGGTGCTGTCTAAATATCGGAGCCATGGATAGTATTATAACATTATTAGTTCCTCCAGTTCAATTTATATATATGCAATCAGTATTACGTATTATAAGCCGAGGATCTATCAAAAATAACCTCTCTACCTCCTAATGTAGGATAAGGTCTGCATATACTCTATCCTTTTCAAACCCCACTTGTAGATTTCACTGGATATGTTGTTGTTGTTGCTGCTGCAATCAGTATTATGAAATTTTTGATTTTATTGTATCGGCAATATTGTCATATATTCTTAATAAGTTTTAATAAAGTAAGAATTATATTAACCTCTTAAGAGTAAGACCGCAAGTCTCTAGCTTTCCCACTACAAATATTGAAGCTTGTTCTCTTTCCTTCTTATTGTATTGCTGCTAAATTGATTGTGTTGGGGTATATACCATTAACCATGCATTTAGATATGGTATATTTTAACAATTATCATGGTTAAAAGTCTAAGTGGGAGATTGTTGGGATATATACTATTAACCATGTGTTTGAATATAGTATTTATTATAGAATAATTATTTATTCAAATTTTAATAAAGTGTTAAATAGATCATGTATTGGTATATGTGTCATTTACTTATATAGTAGATGATTTAGTGTATAGAGATGATTTACTTATGTGTCCTTTACTTATATAGTAGATGATTTACTTATAAGAACGTGGTGTGGGGAAGAACAAAGATGTTCCCACACGTGGATAGAAACTCTACATACCTGGTAATGCTCCAAAACTTGAATTAAAGACTTAAACTTTGAAAAAGATTTCCAAAATCTTGAATCTGGAACCTTGAGATGCGTTTTCTTGAAAACCCTAGGTTAGGAATAATGATTTCTTATTTAGATTACAAGGATATATATTAGAATTAACTTGGAATAATATAGGATTACCTTGGTGTTCTTGATGATGAGAGAGGGTAGGAGGTCGTTCTAGGGCTTGAAGGATTGAAAAATAATGATTTGGACTGATATGGACGAACATATACTGTTCTGGAACATTAAATTTTACGCCCAACAAAATGCTGGCCGGATTTTGAAAGACGGGCCGTATTTCAGTCCGTATTTTATTCTGGTATTATTCACGTTACATAGTAGAAGATCGTGGAACTGGAGAATGAACGCGTGGATGGTTTTTACTCGTGCTTGAAGGCTAGATTCGATGTTGCATTCACGCTTCAAGAGATAAGTATCAATTTTATGTTTGATTAATATCTTGATTATGCATTGTCTATATTACATGCAAGTTCGATCCTAACTATTTGTTTTCTCTGTTTATGCATGTATTCCATCAGATTGATCATATATGTCCTTTTGTTGTGCGGCGTGCTAGTCCAAAACTTTCACCTTCTATATATTACTCTCTTCTCTTTTAACGAAAGTGGCAAAAATGTAAATAGAGTAACAAATATAAATAAGATTTTCTTCAAAAAAATAAATGCATACGTTAGAACCCATGGTCGTTTGATGGTATACTAGATGGTGTATGCTAATGCGGCGCACGGGCCCAACACTTTGGAATATAGTGTATTTATGTGTATGTAGTTGTGTTTGGGTAGTGATAATATATATATTTTGTATTGCTAATAAATATACATAAGTTTGCACTATTTTTGTGCATACACACACACACACATTATGTTCAAAACACGATTAATATAACTTTGTAGTTTGTGCTCCGTATCCAAAACTTTGTTATATTTGTGTTTGCTACGAATACAAAGTTTGCAAAAATTTGTTAATACTTTTTATAATAGAAGACTTGTTTAAAAGGAAACTATTTTCCTCTCTTTGAGACAAAACAATAACAATATTTAAGCATCAGTTGATACTTTGAATTTTAATTCGATTAATTTAAAGGTGTAAAATATTCTATTGTTAATGTATGTAGATTGGACATAAACAATACTTATTATTTTTATCAAATTTTGATTTGGATAATTCTAATTCAAATTATTAAATTAATTTTATATGCTTAAAACAAAACAAAGTAGAAATCTGATTTTCTATTTAAACGAAATTTTTTAATTTTTGGTGAATATTCTTGGTTTGGCTCATTTTACTTGTGATGTTGTCTTTTGCACGTTTTTTAAGAAAACATCAATTAGAATTATAATTTGACTAATTTACCATATTTATTATTTGATCTTCATTTAATATTATTTTTCCTTTTACAACATTAATCTTTTTTCACATTTATTAGAGTAAGAATAAAAATGAAAAAGTAATTAAATTTATCTTATTTTAAAATATAAATATTTTAAGTATTATTTTAGTAAACATAACAAATAACAAATAAATGACATGACGGAATAACAAATACAACAATTAAATATCTAGATTAGATCTCAGACAAATATAAGAAAAGAAAGAAAATTGTATGGTTTGACTACTTAACCTTTTGAAGAAAAGCAATAATATGGGGTCCACGTTTTTTGCTGTATAATAATTTCATTTACTCGCACTAATGGGTTAATACGTATGTGGCAATGAATCCACCATTATTGACTTAATGGGATACTTTGAATTACATGAATACTGTTTGATTTTTTAATATCGAGTGCACGTTTTGTTTTCCATTTGATATTGCTTGTTTTTTTAATATGGGGTCAACTTTTTTTTTTATTTTTATATTGCTTGATTTTTTTAATACGGGATCCACTTTTTTTTAATTTTTTTTGTAGTGGTTAATTTTTTTAGTAGGGGTTCCACTTTTTTTTTTTTTTTTTAATTATATAAGTTGGAGGTGGACGGCGAAAGCACCCCAACTCATGCTTCTAATATAGTATAAATATCAAGTAGGAGTACAACATTACTCCTTAAATCAAATGGAAGCAGAAACATAAACAGAACAAGAATTTTGAGTTTATGAATTCTAGATTATAGAAAAATTATAGTTTGAATATATTATTTATATATATTAAGTGGGCTTTTAAACACAAATACAAGATCTAGGTCAGAGCTATTTATCGACCCCATAAACGTAGATTTGCCCATTAGGTCAACATCGAACAACAACAATCCCCTCAAATCCGAACAACTTATGCTTGTTCAGGAATAACACACATACAAAACAGAAGGAACAAAACTGGTAGAAAAAAGTTCAGTTTTGTGCAGGTCAATTTTGAGGCTTGTGTCCCACACCTGGACTATGACCTTCATCTTCAGTACTAATAGTAGGCAACTTCTTTCTGTGCTGTTTGGCCGTACTTATTCTTTTAATGGGCTTTACAGCTAAAGATCCCTTAATCTCTTGTTTATAGAGTGGAAAAGTGAAACAAGCAAATACACTTCAACTCTGCTGGCCATGTTTTACTTCACTACAGTACTTTGTTGACTAATCTTGAAAACGGCAGAGACCAGCTAATTCAATATTGATTTTGGTTTGACTATAGAAAGGATCACAATTCACCACCCTTTTAAGCTAGTCAAAATCAAGAATCTCCACTAATTGTGGGCTGTCATTTTCAACCTCCCAATTAGTAGATGGGTCCCAGCTGGATCTTTTACTTAATTTCAATATTGTCTGCGTCTCAAATTATTTGTGTTTTTTTATTTTACATGTCCCTTAAAAAAATTAATTAGGAGAGATATTTAATTAATTTTATCTTTATTTATGTCTAAATTATAATTTCTCTCCATTGAATGTTTACACTATTTGTATGTAATAATGACAATTTTACTAAGGATAAAATGAGGAAAAAGTAATTTATTGTGTCTTGAACTTCTCAAACGATAAATAATTTGAGGCAATTATTTTTAGTAATTATGATAAATAATTTGAAATGAAGAAAGTACTAATTAGCCCTAATCGAAAAAGAATTAGTATTAAATTATATTTAAGACAAACAGAAATCTAAGCCGTACTCTAATGCGCATGCTTCAACTTGCTCATTTTGTTAATCAACCCATGAACCTCTGTCTCCATGTGAGACGGGGTCCAAAATGAAAAAGGAAATCCGACACTTAGAATCTAGGCCCAGACAACCTACTAACCTAGGGAATTAATTTAGTACGCT
This sequence comes from Lycium barbarum, assembly GCF_019175385.1. Taxonomy (NCBI): domain Eukaryota; kingdom Viridiplantae; phylum Streptophyta; class Magnoliopsida; order Solanales; family Solanaceae; genus Lycium; species Lycium barbarum. Next base: position 98,974,591 of record NC_083348.1, on the reverse strand, counting down.
CATCTTTGACCTTAATAATAAGGTAATTCAAGTATCAATGTGGAGTTTATGTCTTAATCATAAACTAACTTAACTACCACTATCTCTAAATTCGTAATTAAATCGTGGGCTCAGAACTCCAAACTCGGAATACAACTTTATGTGTACTTTCTTTCTTACAATACTATTCTAGTACTGTACCTAATTTTGTCTTTGCAGAAAATAACGTTAAGATTCCATCTTTACATACGGTTAGGAAACGTCAATTCATTTTACTCCTTAGGTGTAGTTTGGTTCAAAAATAAATTACATTACGATTAATTGCGTTGAGATAAGTTATGCTGGGATTAGTTATTCTGGAGTTATTTTTTATTGAATGTTTGATATGTTGGATTAAAAGTATTATACATTGGATAATTTATAAAAAGAAGAGGTTTCTTCCTTATCTCAGGATAACTTATCTAGGAATAACGTATTCCACCCTATGGCAGGTATAAGTTATCTCAGCACTGTTTTTACTTCTAAGATAACTTATCCCATAATTACTAATCAAACAAGGGATAAAAAATTACTAAATTCTTATCCAAGAACTATTTATATTTATCCTTCCTACCAAACATCGCCTTAAAATTTAAAAAAGGAGGACCAATACAGTAGTATTTGGAGTTTAGCTACTTTGCATTTGTTCAATCATTTTAGCCGTAAAGAAACAAAATAGAAAAGAATTTATATGAACAGATCTTCCTGGCGCCTCTTGTAATGCATATGAGCTAGCTAGTTAGCCAAGTACCCTTCTCCCCACCCTTAAGACACAAAGAACGTCTAGGTACGTTCAACGTTGAGTACAGCTACAGTTTTGTTTACTAGGCCAGGTACATATGCAGAAAGAATGAGAACGTGAAGTCCTCCACCAAAATATTTGCTTTAAAAAAATAAAAAAACACACTTGAGTGATCATATTAAAATATAATTAAGCTAATAAAATGTGACATGTCTAATCGCGTGGTCAAAATTGTAGATGCAAGTGTCGCATACAGTGAGTTCAATAGGTAATAATTTTGATGGAAATTAGAGTAGATTGTCAATTAAGGGTGTGCATAATTTGATACATACTGAATTAGTGAGCCAAAATCATATTTATCTTTTCTTCATTTTTGTTATACCTACCAATCTTTCGGACTTTCCAATCCCACCTTTAGGGTTGAAAAATCCGAAATTACATTTTCAGTTTTTCATCTATATTTATTTCGGTACTGATGGTAGCTAGTGTAGTTTAATAATTCATACACGATCACGCATGCCTTCCTTTTATCTCACTCTCTAGAAAGCTGAATGTTACATAAGATATAACTACAACATACCCAGTGTAATCTCACAAGTGGGGTTTGGGGAGGGTAGAATGTACACAGACCTTACTTCTACATTTGTGGGGTAAAGAGGTTGTTTCCGATAGACCCTCGGCTCAAAAGAAACGTAGTCAATGCAGGATTGCAAGAAAAAATAAGACAAGTTATCAAGATACAAAATAAATGGCGCACACAAAAAAAGATAATGATCTACGCGATGTCAAAATAATACAACTAAGAAAAGGAGAAGAGGAGATGGAAAGGCTAGCCCCCCACCTCTCTCACACATAACGCGACAAAACTCAACTACCTATTAACCTTCTATCCAAATCCTCGACCTCCAAATCTTGCTATCTAAGGTCATGTCCTCATCAGTTAGCTGGAGCCGTGTCATATCTTGTCTAATCACCTCCCCCAATTCTTATTCGGCCTACCTCTACCTCTCCTAACTCTTGCAACCACCAATTTCTCACATCTCCTCTTCACATGTCTGAACCATCTCAGTCTCGCTTCCCTTATCTTGTCCTCCACAAATTTCCACAAGATAATATCTTTAATTTAGTATTTTGTCCAAGATTCTTTTACCTCGTAAAAAAAAGGGTGGTTACAAACAAATCAAAGTTATCTAACCGAATAAACAAAAATTTTAAAAAAAAATCATTATTGACTTTAATTACATATAACAATATTATTATAGCATTTTTATTTTAAGAAATTAAATATTGAATCAAAATATTAAAAACCGTACCACATCTGGACCTACGAATACCCCTAATCCCAACTTACAATGTGTCGTCCTCTTATCAATTCAGCAATAGGAATGCCATGATCACCAAGGATGTCGCACAAACTAATATCACTATAATGCACCACCGTCCATGCTGTCGATCGACAGCTCCTCTTGACTTTGTTCTGCCATATATTTAGAGCCAATAAACTATATGTCAAGATTTTATTATGGGACACCTCGCAACTCTCTCCATTTCTTTATTACCTATTGAGAATATTCCTCTTGTCAAGATTTTATTGCTTATTTACCTTTTTTTCCTCAACGAAATGCTCAGAGAGTCTTTTCAAACAGTCTTTTTATTCCGGCTTATTGTCTCCAAAGCGATTATATACTTTTCTGGACTAAAATTACGAAAATTTATTCTCATGCGTTAGATATTTGTCCTAAAATTTCAAATTCCATTTTGGAGGACCGAGTAATGGACGTTCGACCGCACTAATAAAGATGATTGCCCCATTGACTAGGAATATATATACATGTGCACGAAATAATAACTGTGTTAATTTCACGGTTCACGGTGGTAACTAAACTTAGGCCTCATTTGTATTCATTAAGATTAAGACGTCTGAATCTGAACACATATCTGGATGATTAAGATGTTGTCTCTAGATCTGAACACTGAATGATTAAGACTGTTTGTTTTTTAACATCTGAACGTGTATAATGTATTTATTTAAACATAATAAATATATAGTTCAAATTAAAAAGTAACTAAATAGTAGAAAATAAATACAAATTTAATAAAAAAATATATTATTTGATAAAAAAAAATGAAACGTTTATGTTCACTAGTAACGGTGGAGATGTTTTGTAGTCGTGGTGGGTGGTGAGTGGGGGTGGAGGGGTGAGTATGTGGTGGGTGGTTGGGGTGAGGGGTGGGAGGTAGTGGGGGTGGGGGTGGGGGTGGGGGTGGGAGGTTGGTTAGTAAGGAGTGGGGCTGGGTGGTGTGGGGTAGGGGTTTGTGGGGAGTAGGGGTGGGGTTGGTGGTGGGAGATGGGTGTAGTGGGAGTGGGGAGTGGGGGTGGGGATTGGGGTTGGTGGTGAGGTGGTGGTGGTGGGGAGTGGGGGGTTGGAGTGGAAGGTGGGTGGGTGGTGGGGTGGGTAGGGTTGAGGTGGATGGGTGAGGTTGGAGTGGAGAGTGGGTGGGGGTGGGGTTGAGGTGGAGGGTTGGGGTTGGAGCTGGTGATAAAAAAGTTTCATACAAAAATATCTCTTAATGATATTAAGACTTGGTTCAAGATCTTAATGATTAAGACCTATTCAGACCCAATAAGCGCTTAGATCTTAATGCAAACAAATGCACTTAATGGCTTAAGGTCTGAACCATTCAGATTCAGACCTCCAATAAGTGCAAACAAATGAGGTCTTATTCTTTATAAAATTAAAGTTATGTTTCTTTTTTTTTTAGAATCAGTGAACTAACTATAGGTAACACTAAAGTCATAAAATTAGTTTTTGTAAAGTTGCTAAACTATGTGCTAGTTGTCCAGAAAATAAAAAATTAGCAGAAAGTCAACTTCTCGAGTCCGGAGCCTAAGGGACACTAAAATGCACAAAATAAACCAAAAGGGGTGCTCCATTCCACAATATACCAAAAGGGGTATAACGTGGAGGAGCCAACGTTATACTCCAATTTGTTTTTAATGTTAGATCACAAAAAAAATAAAAAATTAAAAGTATAACGTGGATCAGTCCATGTTATACAATCCTTATTCATCTCACAAAAGCCTTATTCATCTTGCCTTCCAGAAGGCAACATTATATATATATATATATATATATATATTTTAACCCCCTCCCCCCCCCCCCCCCAACGTTTTACAAAAATAGTTTGTAAGAAGTGTTGTTCATCTACATCTATCCCAATGAGCCATCTATCGAATCGTTGCAATTGATGTTCGATCCCGAAGAGAAGGAAAAGATCTTCGTAAAGTGGGTTTTTATGATCCGATAAAGAATCAAACTTATTTAAATATTCCTGCTATTTTATATTTCCTTGAAAAAGGGGCTCAACCTACAGGAACTGTTCAGGATATTTTAAAGAAGGTTGGTCAGATTTAAATCATATCTGGCTGTTTTTTTAATAAAAAAAAATTTCAGTGATTTTTAAATTTTTAATTCAAAACACACGCCACAAGTCATATAATAATTAACTCAAACAAATATTTTAACTCATACAATAATTAAATATGTGTTATATATGCGAACATAAAAAAAAATACTCAAATATAAGTTAAATACTAAAACACTCAATTAATGCGTGACGTTTATTTAACTTATATTTTAGTTTTTTTTTTTTTTTTTATGTTCGCATATATAACACATATTTAATTATTGTATGAGTTGAAATATTTGTTTGAGTTAATTATTATATGACTTGTGGCGTATGTTTGAGTTAAAAATTTAAAAATAACTAAAATTGTTTTTTATTAAAAAAACAGCCGGATATGATTTAAATTTGGCCAATGTCTTACAAACTATTTTTATAAAACGTCGGGGTAATATATATATATATATATATATGTGTGCGCGCGCGCGCACGCACGCGCGCCTGCCAATGATGTTGCCTTCTGGAAGGCAAGATGAATAAGCCTTTGAGATGAATAAAGATGGTATAATGTGGATCAGTCCACGTTATATCCCTTTTGGTATATTGTGGAATGGAACATCCCTTTTGATTTATTTTGTGTATTTTAGTGCTTTAGGCTTGGGACCCTCAACTTTTTGATGCCAAAAAATAACATGTCATTGTCATGTTATCATTTTACCACTGTTACATGCCACGTGCGATTTTTTTAATTAAAAAGTTCACATTGTCATAACCTATATTTTAGGTATAGGGCATTAACAAATTAAAATTACAGGAAACGAAAACAAAAAAACTTTTCCGGATTAGCGACTGATTCTGGGCGATCGTCGTTGGCAAGAAGCGTGCCTTGATATTGTGCTTACGATTCCAGCAAATCGTTTTTATATTTCATTTTTACAATTTCTATGTTTTTAATTATTTACGTTTAAAATATGGGCTTTGAAAAGGTGGATTTTGTGATAAATGTTTTCTCGCATGGTATGTACACAGTAGCAAAATGATGGTGTGGCGTTGACATGTCTTTTTCGGAGCCGGAAATACTTTCCGGTGATATATATTTTCTAAGCAACTATCACATAGTTTAGTGACTCTACTATTTATATAAAAATCAATTATACGAATTTATTTTTACAAACAGTTAGCTTAGTACGTTTTGTTAAGAAAACTATTTTATAACTTTAATATTACAAAAAGTAAATTCAGTGACCATTAGTTAAATTAACCCCACAATGACTTACAATAACCTTCAAGCTCGCTCTTTGTGTAGTAAGGATAAGTGATACTAGTATTTTTTATTTGTTTCACTATTAAAATTCCAAACACATTCTGTTTCGGCTGTTGGGCATAGATCCGTATTTCCAGATTAGCATTTATTAGTGACTTTGATTATTTGCAATGTTAAACTTCAGAATTTATTTAATTTTAAATGTAATATCTAAATATCAGTTTGAGGATGGGTATTTCGACTGAAATACTGGTCTCAACTCACAAATTTTTAATTTTCACGAATTCTTGCTCCAGGTGGAGTTCATGTACAAACATAATTACGCTCATAGTTGGCCATGACCCATCTATCATTTTTTGCAGGATAGAAACTAAGATTTAGGACTTAGTGGCTACATTCTCCATCAATTAATGTTGTAACCGGTAGATGGGGAAGTGTTGATTTTAGATTAATTAAGAGTTCCATGCACATATATTTTTAGGCTGTAGCAAGGATTATCCTTGGCTTTGACTTTAGGTAGGAGTACTATTTTGTGCATGTACTAGTACTATTATTTCAACAATTAGCTCAAAATAGTGAAATATATATCTCAAGTTAAAAGCCAACAATATATACATAAAGTCGCAACTTACGACCAATTACTTATGATACATTCATACAACTAAAAATAATAGTCTCTACGCCATTTTTCTTGTTTCACATAGAGAAATGAGAACTATATTTTGACTTCTAGTTGTGAATCGAATGACCCACACCCGGACTATGCCCGGGCCCTGAAGGTTGAAAACTGTCAACGTTCTCAGCCTTACTGCTACTTGCTGCTTGTGTTGATGACCCAAAATTAGAAGCTGGCTCATAATTTCCCCTGTTTTTCACTTTCAAATTTTTTGAACAGTGTTTGCAGCGCTTAGACTTGAGGTGCCTTGCCTCTACATGTAAAATCTCTTGACTTAAGAGCAACAAAATGAAGAAAATAAGGAAGCTAATGGTTCTAGTGTTTGTTGCTGCCATTGTCTTTATGATATTATTTATGGTAGAGTACAGTAAAGAGAAAAGTAGTACTGTGGAAGTTATTGGAGCAAGAAGGTTTTAATTTGTATGTTAAAACACATTTACAACTGTAGTATATATAGGCACGAAAAGAGGACAATATGTATTTTCATAGTTGTTCTACATTTGCCCTTTTCCAGTGAACATGAAGGAAGAACATGTGATTGTGTCCTCTAACTCCTCAGTAGTGGGAAGATTCCTGTTGAGATAAAGAAAATTAACAAAAGAAGAATGAATTTGTAAAGTAAGAACGGATGGTTTGGTTTTGGTGATTAAGGCCGACCCCTAGTGAAGAAGCAACAAAATAAAACTCACATGGCACACTATCTATCTTCACTTGTTAGTTGCTAGTTGTCTATATTCTCCATGCTCCCAAGGCACTGCACATTTAGCCGCAACTCCAAGTGTATAACCATATATTATAATTATATATTTTCAGTGTTTATTGGGTCCTCATTTTATATATTACAATGTTAATGATACTATACTAGTCTTGCTTAAGAAATTTCGTGACCCTTTTTTCTAATTGGATTGGACTTATGTTTTACTGATGGTCTATTTTTTTTTTTTTTTAAATGCTATCAGTCTTGGATCAAACTCTTTATTATATATTGGGTAAAAGATATGTTTCTTCCTTAGATTTATTATGATCTTTCTCTACGAATATTAGAATTTTAATAGCCATATTACTCCAAAGAAGCCCGTTACTCCTTTGTCACCAAAAAAAAAAAAAAAAGTAGATAAAGATTCTTCTTATTCTTATATAAATCTTATACGTATACGAATGTAAATTCACTTTCATCTTTCTATAGGATCAATATTTTATCTTGTCATAGGAGCATGTATTTTAACAATCTCACTTTTATGGAATGTAGTTATCTATTTACTTATCTCATGGTACAAAATTACACAGCATGTTTGTGGATATGTTAAACTCTTTTTAATTTATTCCCAACAGGAAAAAGTGCAGAAAGATCTAGTCCCGCCTTTGTGCCTGAGGACATTATGAGGACAGAACAGAAAACCTTTCATTTCGAAAATATGCTTGACATGAGGAAAAAGGAATGCGATTCCTGAGAAAATCATCATGTAATTGGTTGCACAATGTGTGATGTCCTTGATAGATTTTCTTGAAAAACTATCCTAATTATAAGCCAAATATGCACTTAATACTTTTTTTTGTTGCCACTTGTTGACTTATTGTTCGATAGTCCTGAATCCTGATTTTCCCATTCGCTTAGTTACTCCAAAATTACTCCATACGCCGATGTAACCCTTACGTTTTAAATAGGTTTATTTTTATTTGCAGTTTATCCAATTTAAATTATTTTGGGAAATAACCAAGTAATATCTTAACTTTTGCATTACAGTAGATAGCTTTATAATTATTAAATTAGACAACTAAATTTGAAAAAGAAAAAAAACTTTACAATTCTAATTATTATAGAATGTGAGCGATTTTTTTTTTCTAGTTTACTATACAAGAATATTTGGAGACAAGTCAAGTACACATTCTAAGTAGCTTCAATACTAATACTATAATCCATATTTTTTTAATCGGAAAAAAAATAATTATTACGACCAAAAGAAGCTTTAGACCGAAAGGTAACCAATCGCATAATCTATTCAAACATATATATTGCTCGCAGAATATATGAAACCTTTACCAGCCAGGCAATTGCATTCTACATCTTTGTATATACCTTAAATTATTTTTTCTATTACTCCGAGACCCATCACGTTATGAGATGATATTATAAAAACTCTAAAAATATAATCATGAATGCGTGCGGTGCCTTTTTTTTGTTTGTTTGTTTTCTGTGAGATGGGAAATTAATTAAATGAAAATTCAGGAGCCCTAAGCTTAACATAAAGAACAGTAGCACACTCTTAAACAAGGTCTTTCCAGTCGAAAAAGCAATTCCCTTTTACATTATAGAAATTTATATTACCCTTCGAGAGCTCAAGAGCTACCTAAAAATTGTAGTATTAATTTTGTAAAGTACTTAAAAAGTACGTTTCAGCAGTTGATTAAACAAAAACCTTTAAAGAATTTTAATTTAGGAGAGCCCAACTGGTAGCCATATATACACCTTCCCACTGACCTACACATTTTGTACTATACTGTATATTAGGGACTGGTGCTTGTCCTGCTAAGGTTCTTTTCCCCCTTAAACAACTGTTGCATGTAATATATAGAGATTAATTAGAGGAACCTAACTTTACAGCCAGAAGTATTTAGAGAGAGCCCAAAGGCCTAGGTGACCCTTTGCGGTTGCCTAGTTCCAACTTGTGTATGTAAGGCTAAAAGGCAAGATTCTCTATGAGCACAAGATTGGGAAGATTCTTGATTTCCTTTGCAGTTAATGGCAAAAAAAGAATTGTAAAGAATAAAAAGGTGGTCTCCGTGGCGTAAGGAGCTAACTAACCAGGTACTTAAAAATATAAAATGGCAGTGTCCCAGACAAAAAATAGTGGACCCTAATTAGCTAAGTACCAGTCCATTGCACTCTCATGCCCATTAGTTTTAACTTCTGATGATCTTAATGGGGTTGGTGATAGATTTCTTCTGATTTTGTGCTTTCTCATGGATTTCCAAATCTCATGCGGAGCTACCGCCTACCGTTAATTTGCATTAATCCTGGCATCCTCTTCGATGACGCATGCATGTTAGGTGCAGTTAGAGGTGTCAAATGACTGGATTGGGTTAAAATTGGGCATGTCAAAATGGGATGAATTAATTAATAAGCGGGAAATTAATCCGCCCAAAAGTTACTTGGGCTGAAGCAAATTGGGTTGAAATGGGGTAATTAACCAATTTGCCCAATTTTTACTAATTTTTAAATTCGTTGTTATTTTCTTATAATTTGTCTGAGCTAATAATTTTTTTTCAACATATCAAGTAAAGAAATATATTTTAAGTTTCAATCTGAGCTGCTTATCAACCCAGTTTTAAATGGGGTGAATTAAACGAATCAAAATGGACTGAGTTAATAAAATGAGTGGATCATTAACCCATCCAGATCTAAAGGGGTTGGGCGAGTCAAGAATTTGTATGCTGATTTTGCCATCCCTAGGTGCCTAGTATAAGTGAATATCAATCTTTCAAAGTTTTAACCCTTATATAAGTTCTGCATCATAATACCAAAAAGAAAAAAAATTAGTGATTCACAAATTCTGCAGCAAACTACAAAAATTTATTACTAATTCTATTTAACGACGAATTATCAAAAAATTATGCTAGTTATAGTGGCAATTAACGATGAATTTCATTACTAATTCTTGATTTTCTTGTAACTTTTAAATTTATTTCACTAACCTTGATCTATATTAATATACTAGCGTAATTAGTGGTTGTGGTTGTTATTGTTTTACTCAAATCCCTTACTACTTAATAGGATACAAACGTTCATATGGTGTTAAAAATTGGTGGTCTAGTTGCGTAAGTTGCGTATCATGCAAAGTGAACTCGCAATTTACGATTCGTTTTGACCATTTCTTGATTTGTGAAGGAGAAGTGAGAAAGATAAATTACAAGAAATGACATACTAGACGACGCACAGAAACCAGTTGTACATATGAAGCTCTACTACGAAAAAAAGTATATATGTCACGAATGACCTATTTACAGTAGGACTTAGATAGCATGTTTGGCCTAGCGGTTTTGAGGCCAAAAATGTTTTTTTTTTTTGAGAAAAAACACTTTTTGGATACTTGAAGCCGTGTTTGGCCAATTAGTAAAACTGCTTTTAATTTTCTATTGGGAGAAGTAGAAATTAATTTTCTTCAAGATAAAAATATACCTAAAATAAATACATATGTACCAAGTACATCTCTCATTAATCCATTAGGGATGAAATCATTGATATTCGTGATGTACGAAGGATGATACTTATTTTTGTGTTGAATTTTAATTTGTGGAATGATTTTTAATTTTATTTTGGTTGTAGTTTTTTAGTATATTTAAATCATTGTGATATTATATCAATATTTAATTATTTATGTATTATATCAATTAAAAAAATTTAATATGTACTTTTAAATTTTAATTAGTTAAAAGTAAAAACTTAATTAAAGTCTTTCATAATACATATTTGAAATAATTTTCCTCTGTAAAATAATCTTGATAGTAAACGTTTATTGATACTTGTCCTTTTCATAATTTGACACCCAAAAGCACTTTTTTAAGAAGATCAACCAACCATAATCTGCTTATTAAAAGCAGTCAAAAGTACTTTTCAAATGAATTAGCCAAACACAAACTATTTCTCATCAAAAGTAATTTTAAAAAAGCACTTCTCAAAATAAGCAATTTTTAAACGCTAGGCCAACCAGGTTCTTGTTCTCTCTAGTTCATTTTATATATGTTATTTCAGTAAAATGATTTGGACCAAAATATTTGTCCAAGTTAATTTTATTTTTTCAATTCTACTGTACCACTTCCGTACTTACAATCATTAAATATTCCTTATGATTAATACCATCAATTACTGCATTTACATGCCAGTGTACCACTATATGTCGTAAATTTTGATAGATTGATAGATGTTCGGCGAAAGAAGTTCAGTTTTAACTTAGAGTCTATAATATAATTCCCTAACCTGACGAATACTACAAATCCTTGAGGGTGATAATGCAGTGCATTGGCATATATAGCTGTGGAGTTGGAAGAAAATTGCATGCATAAGATCCGTTGCTTTCGTGCTGACTTAGCGTTTTCATTTCCGACCAAATCATATAATGTCGACACAATCAATCAGTAGTATCTCGGATCGGATGATAATTGATATACGATAATGCATTCTCTCTCTCCCTCTCCCTAATGCTGGTCAACAAATAATAAAATAAAAAAGGAAGTAAAAGAATGAAAAGAGAAACATACTTACTACAATTCGTTGGCATGCAAATATGCAATTGCGGTGCTATTCTAGTAGTAATAACACGTAGTCATCGAGAGTTTTGCGGGTATTTTAGCTTTTGTTGTTGTTAATAAGTTAAACTGCGCAAGCATAAACCTTGAGGACAATGAAAGTCTTTTCCACAATTAACTTTGAAGTAAAAGCATAAATTTACATCATTGAGTCCTATCAACTAATTAAGCCAAACGAATTGAAGTAGTACTACATAATAGGAAGTTAAAGAACATTACAAACGGATGATCTCGATCGTCGTCACCAAATTGATACTATTATTACATTAGCTAAAGCTAGTCGTGTTTAGTGTGACCAATGCCAGGGCTATGGCCTGAGGTGCTAGGCTGAAAAGCATCCACACTTCCTTCCATAAATCTAAATCCCTTTCTCCCTAATTGTTTAGGGCTACCATCCTTTTTTGCAACATTTATGCCTAATGTCACTTTTACTTCAAAGACATTAAGGTTCAAATTTTCCTTTGTAGCAAGATTTCTTCCGTGGCTGAAAAGAACTAGGTTTGATAAGAATAGCAACATGAAGAGTACTGAAGTTGAGGCATAAAAGTTGGCCATATGGGAAAAATATAGAGAGGAAAAAAGCCTAGGGAATTTCAAAGTGTGATGGTGCTTTGCTAAGGCTATATTAAGAGGAAGCAAAGCTAGTTTAGAACTTTGGAGGTTATTAGAGAAGATAGTCCGTTTGGCAAGGACTTCGGGGTGGTATTTAAGGAGTTAAGATTAAAGCTAAGATGGCATGTGATAGGTCACAACTCACAAAAATCAAGGAAGTTCCGTAGGAAGTGGTGCCCAAGCCTATCTCATTGCCTCCTCCGTCAATTTTTTATCGGAAAAACTAATGGGAAATAGCAGCAAAGACCTAATATATTTTTATGTTTAAAAATAATTTTAACATCATTTTATTCTCGGTGAGAAGTTTTTATAATCACAACTCAAATATTATGGCACGTTCAAATTAAAAATCTTATAATGAGGTAGAGGCTGAATTTGCATGTCACCCAACAACAAATTATTTTAATCTTGAAAAATATTCACAAAAGAAGTGTTGTTACAAATTCAAGATAAATAAATTAAGAACTTATGTAATATGATGAGTTAGTTTCTTAAGTGATCACTTATATTTCAGAAATTATATAATAAAGTTACTTACTTTTAATGACAATAAAAATCACATAACGACTATAAACAATATCCCAGAAGACTATAATATTTGTCAAAATTATATATATTTCAAATGATATTTTTTTATTTACTTAGTATCATAAAGTAAATAAGAAATAAAAAAATTTAAAAAGTATTTTCCTTCGTTCCAAATACACCCTAGTATTGAAGTGTTAACGCAAATGACCAAGAAAGAATCAAGAAGTGCGTGTTGGGTGTTGTCAATTTCCTCTCGTACCTCGTAAAAAATAAGAATAAGCTGGGTACACAGACTGTTGTCGTTTCCTGTCGTCATTGTTCCATTAGAAATCGAATATTTTACTCTAACTCAACGGTCTCAGTTCCAGCTCAAACCAACTGTAGCCATATTATATTTTAATTATTTATACATATACGAGTTCGAAATTGAAAACTCAGCTCTCTGCTCACATGGTAAGGATTCAACTGTTAGATAGCCGCCATTTCCACATTTAGACAAAGTAAAATGAGGTTAACAAACTATCAAATACTATAATTAATCACCGTTTCTCTTTATAACTTTTTATGCATTGGATTAATTTGTTGTCTAATTACAGCTCAGAGACCTCTCAATGTGTTTAAAGGAGAAAAGGATAAAAATAGTCCCTTAACTATGATAGTAGGTTCAAAATAATCTCTTAACTATGCACTTAACGGTTTTAGTCCTTTAAGTTTGTTACAAGTTAACAAAAATGGTCCCTTAACTATGAGAGTAGGTTCAAAATAGTCCCTTAACTATGCACTTAACGGTTTTGGTCCTTTAAATTTGCCATAAGTTGACAAAATGGTCCCTTAACTATGAGGGTTGGTTAAAAATAGTCTCTTAAGTATGCACTTAACGGTTTGATAATGTCAGAAAATGATGTCTCGAAACACAAAGAACGACGGACTCTATCGATTAAAACTGAGGGAATCCATCGACTAAATAAAATACACTAGACTTTAGAAATAAATTAGAAATAGCAGAAACTAAAAAAGTTGTCACTACCAAAAACAAGCGAAAAAAATGATGGACGGAAACCGATGGATAAAATCGAGGGACACTATTTTTTTTTATTTTTTACGAAAACCAACGGAAGTCCATCGGTTATTTTTGAGGAAAAATGCGCAGAAGTCCATCCTATAACCGACTAACGTCCGTCGGTTTTGTCCCGAGTTATTTGACCGATCTAGAGTTCTCACTAATTTTTCCCTTTTTTTCATAGTTCTCGTCAAATTTAACAAACAGAGTTCGATGAATATTTTGTCGAGACTAAAACTGTCAACTTATGGCAAACTTAAAGGACCAAAACCGTTAAGTGCATAGTTAAGGGACTATTTTGAACCTACTCTCATAGTTAAGGGACCGTTTTTGTTAACTTGTAACAAACTTAAAGGACTAAAACCGTTAAATGCATAGTTAAGGGACTATTTTGAACCTACTATCATAGTTAAGGGACCATTTTTATCCTTTTCTCTGTTTAAAGCATAGCATACTCTTGAAGGAATATAACGAATCTGTACAGCTCAGCTACCTGCGAAGATTCCGCAAGATTCCCTTTATTGCGGCTGATTTTTCAACTGCCTCAGTCAAACTTACCCTAAGCTATTCCTTAAATTAACATATGGGTGCTTGTCTTAAAACTTTTCGTTGGTGGCTTTACTCTTTTATTCTTAGGAGTCAATTTTCAGAAAAGTCGAAAAAGTAAGTGGGATGAGCTCAAACTGAAAACCAACTTTAATTTTGACCAAAGCAGTAAGCACCTTGTCTTTTTCTCTCTCAATTTGAAGGTAGTTTTTACTTTCTATTGTACTATAATCTTAAAGTTAACACAAAATGCAAAATGTAGTTAGGAATTTCCGAGTTCTAGTTAATAAAACAAAGATTTTTCAGTTGTTTAGTATTCCAATAAATTTAGTAATTTATCCATCGAACGAAAATTAGGGAGTATGGTGGATCGCATGTGCCTTTACGTTACAATTTGCAATTGAAAAGTTCTTAATTGGCTTTTCCCTGACTGATATAATTATTTTTATATCGGAGTTTATGGTTTGTTTATTGCCCCATTAGGAAACCTCGTTGCTCAGCTGTCACTGTCAGCTCCACTTGTTGTCTTCTTTTGTCTATATATGTATATAGTACCACTAATTAGATACTTACATTATCATATTTTAGTGGGTTCACATGGGAATCATAAACAGTTTATCGCCAGATTGGAAAGTTCTACCTTTTCAAATCACACGAGCTGGGACTATGTGGAGTAGTGCTTCGCAATTAGAACATCCAATTACCTAAAACACACAACTACAATCATTTCTATTTTCCAGGTGACGAGACCTCCATCTCTTTGTATTTTAGAACTTCCACTGGTTGGTTCCTGTTTGCTAATTAGACTAATTTCATTGTAATGTTAAGAGTATATATGTGCAAGCATAAGAAAATGCACTTGTATTTTCCAATGAGTTTAATACTATCACTGGTTTCAGGTTTCAACCTAATTCAGAGCTGAAATCAGAGCTAATTATCAGCATGAGCAGGCCTATATTAAAGTTGTCCAAGTGATAAATGACACATGACCGGCAGAAATCACACCTATTCGTTAACTTGAAAATATTTGAAATATCCTGTGATACTTTTGGAGTTGTATATTTTTTATAACTATGGTATTCGAATCAGCTATGTCCATTTCGATTATTTTATTGAGTATTGTATCTCACGCCAGTATAAATACTAATAACTCTATTCACTAAAGCTTAGAGAATTAGCAAGAAATCACTAGCTTTATTTTTCTCTGATGCGATTTGAACTCGATATGATCTCCATATTTGTGTTCTTCATTGACCATTAAGCCAAATCCTTGATTACTTGTGAAATTATACTTTTTTTCACGGGAATTGGAAATGTCACTAGATACTACACCCTCCGTCCTAATTTATGACTATGTGGCACACTTCACTACTAAAAAATCACTATTTTTTCACTGAAAAATGTTCAGCGGCTATTTCCACTGATGTTGGTGGGTAAAACCTAAATAGTTGAGTTTTCACACGAAAAACTTAGAAAGTTTCACAACGTTTCAATGGGAACATGTTTGTTGTCATGTGTTTTTCCAATGAATTGATTCAGTGGGAAAATCATGTTTTATGTATAAATTTTCCACTGAATGACGGTGGGAACAACTTCTGCTTCTAGTAATGTTTCTTTTTAAGTCTGTCCCAAAGTAAATGTCACTTTTAGTCTGTTCCAAAATAAATGTCACCTTTTTATAAATAGAAATAACTTAACTTTAAAATTCTCCTTTTACCCTTAATGAAATGATGTATAGTCATACAAATGTCTAATGTTTATTTAAGACTACCATATTTAAAAAAAAAATCTTTCTTTCTTATATTTTGTACTTAGTCAAACGGTGTCGCATAAATTGGGACAAATAAATTAATATTTTTCTTGATTTTTTTAATGTAAGATGATGAAGGATTTTCAATAAAAGTCACCATAATATGAGACTTTAAAGTCGGCGCATTATGGTCCTTTAATTTCTTTGAGGTAATATAACTTAGCAAGCACCTTCTAAACTTTGTGCTTTCCACTCTTCGTAGCTCCTACTGTTCATTTGCATGGGCAACAGGTCTTAAACATGCAGAGAGGTGTTTAGCCCCTGTTTTCTTTGCAAGTATTGTTATATATATGAACGAACGTAAGGGGGACGGATCATTAGGAACACAAATTAAATGATTGCCTAAGAGGCAATAACTTCAATTTATAATAACATTACTAAAATTTAGATTTCTGGATATACATGTACAATGTTCCGTTGCAAAATACAACTTTCAAGCTCTAATATTCAAGCTGCGGAGAACGGACGTACCATGCTTAGATATAGAGATTATAATACTAAAACTAATTACAAATAAGTAGGAGAAATAACTTTATCCCAAATATTGACATGTCTAGACATTTGGACCAATTTTTTCATTCTGAGAAGCATGACCAATACCCGGACTGTGTCCTCCTTTAAGATCGTCTACTGTTCCTTCAACCGTAGTGTGTTTTGGTTGATAATTTGTTTTTGGCACGGAAGATGAATGTCCAATACCTGGGCTATTTCCTGTTTTTGTTGGTATGTTGTTAACTTTTCCAGTTGCAACTGTTGAAGTGTCACCAATACTAAAGCGCTGCCTCTCATGAATTTCTTTTCCCCTCATGTTATCAGCCAACAGTGTTTTCTTCAATTCTTTCAGTTGTCTTCCCTCAGCAATTAGAACTTGATGGCAAGCAAATACAACGAGAAGGAAACTAAATACACAAATATGTTTGATACAGGCCATAACTAGAAGAGACAAGATAAAATTCTCTAGAGGTCTGTGAATGCTTATTTTTTTTCGCTTGTGAAAGAAGCAAACGAGAACGAGGCACTGCTAAAGAGAAAAAATGGGGCTCAATTGATATTCTATTGAGATGATATCTAGCTTGAGATTTGAGTGAGGAATATTTTCCATTATTGTGCTAGCTCGGTATTTATAGGAACGAGACCCTTCCGAGTCATTAATATTATATTGCACATAGTAATTCTTTTAGAATTTAAAATTGTCCTCTTTTAGTAACAATTTGGATGGTTTGTGGTCCTTGAATAAGTGTGGAATGCTTTTTAATTACTTGTTTTGTAAACGGGTCGTCACTGATCTTTAGTTAAGTCTTGCATTACTTTGTTATTCTGTCTTTCCCAGTTTTTTGTGGTCCTTTCAATGCCTCTCTTTCATTTTTTTCTGTCCTCTTCATCACTTGAGTTGCAGCGATACATATAAAGTTAAAAAAAAAAAAAAAAAAGGGATTTAGGTTTTATGTATCCTCAATAATTTTAAGAAGTTTTATTCAATTAATGCGTAATATAACAGGCTATAGTAGATTATTACTCTGTTTTCCAGGCGATCATATTAAAATTGCTATGAAGAGTTATTTGTTGTTGTAGAAGAAGCTGATGGAGCTTAGTTCATCGGGTTCAACTGAACTCAGTATTTTAACTTGGAGAATAAATATGTCTATTAAAATTCTAACAAACATTAAAATTTGAATCCATAATTTCATAAGTTCAATTGTAAGAACTTAAACATTGAACACAACAAATTTCAATTCTAAATCTACCTCATATTATAAATCACAGGTCAACATAACCTGATGGTATAAAATATATATATACAAACTTAAACTCAAGAATGTAATGCTATTGATATGCTTGAGTCATGCAGTCGTTTGGCTGGCAAGTGGCAATTATCGTAGTGTAAATTGTGTAGACTTGTATTAAGGCTGATAGTTGGCTGTACGGTAGCCTCTCTTTTTGTTCATGCAGCTTTTTTGTTTCAAAATAGCAAAGATAGCTAAAGATATTTAGATTTTCAGGCTTATAATAACAGAATTATGTTCAGACAGCCGTCCCACTCACCGAAATTTCAACTTGAAAGATTGGATTCTTTAGTACTTCCCACTTGTCTGTGCTTAAATTATTAACTGGGTGGCTTATATGCAAGTTCTGACTTTTTTCAGTACACAAATTCAAGTATAATAACATCTTAATTTGTTATGGTACACACTTACTAATATTTTTTGAGGGAGTTCATAATTAGTTAGCTAGCTGTTGAAAGGGTTATGATTCCTAACTATGATTGCCATTATATCATATCATTCGTATATTTTTCAACTGTATCAAAAGTCTGTGGAAGTTAAGGAAGGTCGCTTTCTTATAATCTCCTAAAAGTTGCTTTCTAATAAGAAGAAGAAAAAAAATGCCTTTTTTGGTCCTTTTCTCGCTGTGGTTTGAGGTCACTCTTAATTATTTTAGTGTGTATCAAATTCGGCTGGAGAAGAGAACTTATAAAATACAGTACAGTATTTAATATTTCCTATTGCTTGCCATACTTATTATTTATGCACAATGATAACCGCGCATTCGAGAAAGATATTCGACATATTGCTGTTAAATACAACTGCAGCACTTATCTTGGTTCATTGCTAACTGCTTCTCATTTGTTGGCTGCTACTATTCCTTTCTCTTTGCACTAGTGTGAAATTGGAGCTCTAATTAAGCTTTCCTGTGATCAAATAATATTTAGTTCAAAAGTAAAAGCTAGCCCCAAGATGCGCCGCACGGGTGCCTTAGAAATATACATGATTATTCTTTAAAGGAGCACCTACCACTAACGAAAAAGTTGAATATTGCTAATGGATGGTTTAGATAAGCTAATGACAGTTGACTGAAGCTAAGTGATCATTGCTCTGTATTTTTATTTGTTGTGGTCCTGTTCATTTTATATCTGCATTAATGCTTTGACTCTTCTTTTTTCTTGTCCATAGTGGAGTAATAAATTCAACTTGTCATGACCACTTTAATCTTTTTTAGTATTCTCAAATTGATGTGACGTTTCTAGTACCTTTACTTACTATTAGTAGTTTTTATTTTCTTTAAAGAGAATTGTTTTACCTTTCTGTGGTTGTGGCAGTTTAATTTGCTTTCCCTAATGAGGAGTTACATCGCGGATTTGAGTTGTTTGGTGAAGATGCTCATTCAACAGGTCATCCTTCTATTCTTTAGTTTCCTTGTCCTTTGTCATTTATATGGACTGGAGATGTGATAGAGCATGTTCGCTTAAGGTCTTTGGAAACCAATAACATATATACAACGTTTGGAAGAAAGTGATAGTAATACATTTGGCTGTGATTATTTTCTTCCTTGTTATCAAGTGGCTTCACAAATTAATCCATCCGTTCACCTGATTTTTTCACTCTGAAGGCATAGTCACTACCAACATTTTCATTTCTGCATTCGTGTAGGAAATGAAATAAAAAAAATACTATTTTGCAGGTGTTCTAGTTTTGATTTCCTTACTGGAGTAAGTCTGTGAAGTTGGGTGCACATAAAAAACTGAAGCGCAGGCAGAGTTGCTTTATTTACTCTTGCATACAACAACAACTACGTTGGGATTAAATATATATATATACATGAATCGTTACTGACAATGTTATTCCGTTTAGACTCATCTCAGTCCCGTATTATACAAACAAAAATAAAATTGCTCTTGCTTTTGCTTGATAATTCAATTTGGCAGCAAATTTGCCTGATTTTTCCTGCACTACAATGTCTGCCAGGGTGCCAGGAATCATCATGATTTTTCATGCTTAAGTTAGGGCCAGTTGTTCTATTTTTCTATACCCAACATTTCTCTTTTCACTAGCTACCGCCTTCTTTCTTTTTGTGTGTGAACAGTATTCTCTTCTTTCTCTTTTTGGTTAATTTATCATCTCTTTTCTTTTGGGAGTTGGGGGGCGGGAGGGTTGGGGTTGAAAATCTCTGTCTGGTGAATACTATAGTAAAATTTTGGTAGCTAAAGAAGTCACTTAGTTATTGGTGAGGGCCTGAGGGGTCCTAGCACTCTTCTTTGTCTCAAATAAGTCAAAACAAAACAAAATGATACCTTGGAAGTGGGATATGCTATTCCATTGACTCCAATATTTCCAGAGTTTCTATATGAAATGAAATTGGAATTAAAGGAGATTCTTTAAATAAGGACATCTTAAAGTTGGCTCCTCGAGTCCTGGAAGCCTCTCTTCAAGGCTGGCCCTCCAAATTGCATAAGAGTACTTCAAAGATAGACTATAATACTACTAGAAAACAGAGAGCACTTCGTTTCAGCTTTGCTAGGCTGTCATTCATGAGTGCTGTTAGTAGCTCAATGGTTATTATACTATAGGGCAAATAGAAGTTTTGGTCCTTGATTTATCGCCTTATTTCAATTTTGATCCTTGTATTATTTGATTAAGCACATTAGATCTTCAATTAATTTAAATGTGTGTTTTTGCTCCTCTAGGCTAACAGATGATAAATAGTTAACGAAATTAGCATTTAAAAATATAGTACTACTATTTTATAAAAAAAACTGACAGGAGTACTCGAATTGATTTTCTTCAACACTTCCATAACCACCATGGCTGATTTTCAGAAGCATAAAACCAGAAAAAAGACTATACTGGAGGGTGGGGAAAGCTATGCTAGTGACCTCGGGAGTGACATCGGATGTGTACTTCAAAGGAAATGGTTATTGCCATACTTCACTCAATTGTATCAGTGAGAAATAGTTCATGTATTGGCAAGGAATAGGACGGATACGGGATACGTGTGTCTTCATCTCTCTTATATATCCTCTTTCTTTGAAGCATGAAAAAAAAATGAAGAAAGAAAACAACTCCCTTTCCTATTCCATTAACTAAAGAAATTTTAATCTTGTTGTTAATATTTAACCTAATAAATTTTTTACAGTTAAATAAAATAAAATTGGAAGAACAAGAAAAATAGGCAAAGAATCATCACTTAAGAGGAATGATAAAGGGATTGGAGTTTGAAAATCCATCCAAGAGTGAACAAAAATAGTCACCCCCACCCTGATCCTAGTATATTCTTCTTTTTCTTTCTTTTTGCCTTTTTTAAAGTATATTTTTAAACACAAATTCTGTTAAATATTTACATCCTTCAAGCTTAAAGGAGAAAAATCACACATCTAGATTAATTGAAGGTTTAATATGCTTAGTGAAATAACACAAAGATCAAAACTGAAATAAGGCGATAAATCAGGGACCAAAATAACTATTTTCCCTATACTATAAATCATTACAAAAAGATGGTCTAAAGGATCTTTTTGCATGTCTTTTGAACCAAAAAGGTTATAGATTTTTTAATGTTATACTACTCCCTTCGTTCCAATTTACATAAGGGTTGACCTATTTGACGAGTCAAATAATTTTTTTTTTTACTACGAGTTTCTCCAACTCTTTTTATATATTGTGAATTATTAATTATGCAGACTTATAATACTTTTTATGTAGTTTTCAAATGTCACACCCCGAATCATGGCATGGGCGTAACACGGCACTCGGTGCCTGACTGCATGTGACCGAGCGAACCAACTGACTAGCCGGATCAATATGTGGTATAATTGTAAGCTGAATATAAACAAACAACATGCTGATCTACTGAAGAGTCTGCCTAAAATATCATAAATGCGGAAAGTACTGAAAAGTCTGCAAGTATAAATGAGTAGCCGACAGGGCTAACACAAAAAGCCTACTAACATCTGACTGACTGGACTATAGTCTACGAAGCCTCTAAAGAATACTGAAATGCTAACTGTTTACCGGGACAAGGCTCCTGGCATACCATACTAATTGAAATACTGTAAAGACTGAAAAAGAGGGATAATGCCCCGGAAGATTGGGGCTCACCAATAGCTGATATGAGATGTCCTAGCAAGCAGAATCATCAACTTGTAAATCGTTACCTACATTGCGATATGCAGGCCCCTGGCAAAAAGGGATGTCAGTACATTTGAATTACACTAGTATGTAAAACAACTGAAAGAAAGAACTGTAAACACTAAAACTGAAATTGAACTGATAACTGAATCGAACGAAGAAGCAAAGATATGGACACTCCCTGTTCTGAATGAGAAACCACCTGTTTATCTGAGTAAATAATCTGCGGCCTCAGGCCCAATATATATGTGCACAAACTACGGCCTCAGGCCCAAGTATATCTATATATAACTGCGGCCTTAGCCCCTATAAAATAGGTGTTCAACATTAAACAATTTATATAAAGAACTGAGAATCATGCTAAAAGATACAACACTGACATACTAGGCACTGATTCACTCAAAAATGTATTCATGAACTGATTATGAGACCTGAAGCTTTAACTATTTATAAACATGTTGAGTATTCTAGACTGAGACTTATGGGTATCAAAGACAAGTCTATATTGATTACGTACTGAGCTCACAACATTCGGAATGAAAGTCATGAACGAATTATGAAACTAGAGAATAGAAGTTCTGCAAATATTCAAGGAACTAAGCTTAACTATATTTCTGAGGCATTAGTAACGTTGTAAAAGAACGTGGCATGGGGAGAATCATTAACATTCCCAAACGTAGAGAGTTAGCCTCACATACCTTAACTCCGGCCTTTTAAGCATATCACAACGTTCGTCACCTTTTTCAATGATAATCTATAGCAATATCTAGCAATATCTACCAAAGGGATTCAATATTCACTACAAGAAAGTATAGAAATTGCAATAGCTCTTTTGACAACAAAAATAATATAGTTGGCAAAAGTCAATATTTGGCAACAACTTAATTTTATTGTTGGCATATATGATGAATCTTTTAAAAATGAACTTTTTTTTGTTGCCATATAATATTGACTATTGTTGCAAAAAGTATTTTTGGCAACTAAAAAAAAAAAAGTTGTTGCACGTCGTTGCAATAACAGTCGTTGGAAAAAGTTTATGCAACAACAAAAAAAATGTTGTTGTCAAAAGAACTTTTTGCAACAGTAACCCATCTATGGCAACAAAAAAAAATTGTTGTCAAATGTCTTCTTTCTTGTAGTGATTAGTAAGAATCCTCATGTGTTGGCCATCTAAGCATTTTATCAAACACTTGGTGGGCATAAAGCTCCACAACCTTTATTAATGGTGTTTCTACACCCAACAGCCCATCCTCTTGCTTCAAGATGATTCTACAATCCCATAATGCTACAATTATCATCATTCTTCATCACTATGACGGGCTCCGACCCGTATGCTGGGAACCACCTGACTTATCCGTTACTTTGAACATTATAAACTATAACTCAAAGAACACCTACACGCAGAAAAGGCCCAAAATAGGAATATCCGCTCATTCAACACATATGTACAAATGCGGACCGACAAGGTCGCCACAACACAACGTATATCATAAAACCGGCAAGGCTAACAGTAAAGTATCAAGAGCTCAAATTATTACAACCCTAAGTCAACAATCCAAACGATACAATAGTTCATATGATTCTTACTCTCTAACCCGTTAACTTATCTCTCAAGAACTTAGAGTTCATAATCAGCAATTTAAAACTATAATCAATTGAAGTAGGAAAGTCTTACCTTCTTGACGTTCAAGTCTCTTGAATTCGGATTCTAGGGTTCTTTTGTCCAAGATGAAAATTCCATCGATAATCTATGAAATACATGAGGATTCTAGCATTAATCTTTGTTAGATTGATGTAATAATCAATGGGATTTGAGGAAAGAACTCACCTTAGGAGGTTTGGGGAAGTTCTAGGGTCTTTTCTCCTCAAAAAGTCAGCCAAAAACCAAGTGGAATGAATGATTTTCGAAAATTTCAAGATATGTACTTTTATAGCCGAGCATGAGCTGCGAAACGCAGGTATGACCTGCTGGATGCAGACCGAACGCAGATTGTGACAGAAAAATAAGATTTTTGGTGCTCAACCTGCGAAAACAGCATGTCGCAGGTTAGTAAAACGGTCATAACTTTTTACTCACATGTCTGTTTGAGCTCCATAATATACCGTAGGAAAAAGGTATTTCAAAGGGATACAACTTTTATGTTTTGAGTTTTCTCAAATTCTCAACGGATTTTCATGAAATTGGGCTGGAAGGCAGACCTGCCGTAAACTTAGCCAATTCTATCGAACTTTAAGCACCTCCTATTCGTCTATTTCCACCCATACTCATCCCGATAGAATTTCACTTGTCTAAAATTTCACATTAATACTCATTTAGCACATCCACACCTAATCCAAATTTACAGAGTGTTACATCAAATATGTAAATTGAGTCAAAGAAATTACTGTTTTGACTCCCCAAGTAAGTCTGCCCTCATATAAATTGGGACAAAGGAAGTAATCTAATTGGGATCTAGTGTACCTATTTTAATCTGTTGTAATAGGTCAATCGTATTATTTGCCAGGTTACTATCCCAATATAGATAATTACGTGTAATTATCTTTGAGTAAACCTAGTAGTCTTTTACACCATCAGTCCATATTACCATTATAATTTTCTCCATCCTTTTGCCTATACTCAGGCTAAGTTAGATGCTTTTAGTTACGTTTAGCAGTTTTGTTGAACATTCAGAGAAGCACCAAATACCAAGGTATATTTCCTTGGAATTTTGTAGAGATGAACTGCAGATTTATTCAACTACGTATACTTGATTTTCTGCTTATGAGAAAGTTAATTACCAAGAGATTTCCCACATATATCCTCGGGTATTAATGTTTTAGTCTTCTTGCTTTAGAGATCATCTCTAAGTCCCCACAATCAAGTAGGTGATGTAGAATGAAACATTATGGAGACAATGAAGAGACATGGTGATCATTAATTTATTTGAACTGAAAGATCATCAATGAAATAAATTGAACAGATGGATACAAATAAGAGCGACCACGATTTAATTAAGGGATAAACATACAGTAAGAACTAAGAAGGATAAAAGAAAGACTAAGGAAAGGAAATTTTCGGAAGGGGAACTTGTCCTCTGTTCAGTTAAGCGTGCAGGGAACAGAAAGGTCTTTGTCTAAGATTCCAATGTAGTAATAAACTGTGAAAGAGTACGGTAAAAGTTACTTCTCGAGTGGCGGCATCTCGTAATAGACTGTTAATATTTATGTGCAACTCTTATGTGAATTGGAATACTGAAAAGATGTGTGTACTGAAATTAAACCTGCAATTGGTTCTTGTCCAAACTTCGGATTTTATGATAGAAGTCTGAGGGGAAGTACTTATTTCTTACAACAATATTAAATTTTATGGTCTAAAGACTGAAATACTATGTCCTCATAATGTTAACACTTTTTTAGACTTGCTTCATGTCCGTATAAGTATTAGACATTTTTCTTCTATGCACTTCATGCAATTGTACTGTTCTCTTTGCTTATTAATGTTACAAAACCACATGTTAATTTGAACTCTAGAAGATTATGGATTGCATACTGTGAGCGGATAATTAAATTGATTTGGACGAGCTTAAGAAGAATGGTGGGACAATTATATTTAACTCATACCTAACGGGATAAGGAATTTCATGTGGAGTTCATAGAATGTGGTGTGACCGTGTGACTAATTAATGATACTTTCATACACGGAATAAGAACATGTTCTTAATTAATGTAAAGCTAGTCTTCTCAAAACACAAAGCTTATTGTTTTTCCTTCAAGCTGCTAAGCAACTTGCGAGGTTTGGAACTGTGATATGAGCACAGCGGAGAAAATTAAAACGTATACTTTTACTTGTACCTCAGGGAGAAAATTATAAACATAGGCAGCAACATTTTTCTGATTACGAGATATAAATAGGCTGATGAATATAAATGTCAAGATTTCACTTCATGATATTAATATGAATTACGTTGATACATACACAAATTAAATCTACATCTAGCATAATAATTGCATGTAGGTAGGTCTTAGTTTCCTATAAAAGAGTGACCAATCCCAGGGCTATGGCCGGGTCCTGAAGCCTGAAACCGTCGACCTGACCAGGGGGTGGGGGCTGAGACACTGTCTGAACTGGACTTGGCGGTGTTGGTTCTAGTGGGGTTGCCACATTGTCAACTAGTGACTTCTCTGTTGCATGAAGTTGCATGTTTCCATTATACTGTTTCATCTTTTCAGTTTCTCTTTTGGTGTGAACATAGGCTCTAGAGGAATCATTTGCATTCTCGAACTTCAAGTGTCTTCCCTCAACAGATTGAATAATGTGCCAGAAGATCATTGCTAGGAAAATGTTAGCAAAGATCAATTTGATTAATTGAGCCATGAAGGGAATTAATTAGATGAGGAAGGTAGATATATAGAGAATGCAGTTGACCGATGCACTAGGTGTGCTTAAGCTCTCTTTCCCTGTAGCTATTTATAGAAGAAATTAAGCTAGTGACAAGAGGGTCCTCACTAGTTGGAGACACTCACATGCATCTCACAAAAGAATGAAGAGATGTGCAGCCTTTTTTTTTTTTTTTTTTTTGTTGCTTCACAATACGTGTGTAAATATGTTTCAATTAAAAAAAAAACATTTGGTAATCAAATCCCATTTTTACTAACTACTCCAGAGTCACTTAGTAGGCGTTCTAAGAGGGTCACTATTGACATTATTTCTTTTAACAAGGATCGAACGTAAGACCACCGATTAAGGGTGGAGGAATTTTAACCATCCCATCATACTTCCAGATGGCACAGAATATGTATATACGAAATGTGTGGTAAAAGCTGGAATAACAGTGTCCTCAGTTTGTGAGCCATGCAAGATTTTATATCCCTTTTTACTAAAATAACTTTTTCCCGGCAGATTCAATCTCACAAGTCACAACATTTGGAAAAAGTTGAAATCCTTAATTTTATCTATTTAAGGACACACTATGGTGGGAAATTAGACTTGTGAGAGCCCGCCGGTCATGTAATCAAAATGTTGTCCTTAATCTATATATTGATTGTCTATATGTGCTCCACTGGCCACCCTCTTTTTCAGTTCTTTATAATATTATCAGTGAAGCATGCTTACTTTCCAACTGGAGAATTAATGTGATAATATTCTTTGTACTTTACGGCCTACCTACTGTATGTTAACAAACTCTCCAGGATCTGCCACTGGCGGAAATTGATGAAGCTGGAAAATTTTACTTGAGCTTAAAGGACGATTGGTGGTAAATAGGTAATAAAATGTGCAAAGTTCAACCAGTCGAGATGAATATAAATACATTCGGAGATTAATTCCCCTTACTCCTTTATTGGGCCAAGAAAGATAAACTAGTTGGGCCAAGTACCAGCTTAGCTCAGAATCAAACTGAGATACCAATCCCAAAGAAATTGCACTGTTTGTTCTTCTTGTTTTTTGCGCGGATTGTCCTTCATTTGGGGTGGTCTTTAATTTTTGCCCTTCAAATTAGTGGTATTTAAGTTTTGTCCTTCGCCTAACACCCGAGGTTATAGGTTCGAACCCCAGCTCATTAAAAAAAAAAAAAAAATCGCAAGGCAGACAGAATTTTTGCAAATCTGTCATGCTTGGGCAGAATTTGCATGAGCACAGGCAGAATTTCTGACAATGCAAATTCTGCTTTAAGGCAAAATTTCTGCGGACAAAATTTAAAGACCACCATTTTGAGGGGTAAAAATTAAAGACCACCCCCAGCAAAGAACAATCCTGCAAATTGCCCTTTGTTCTTCATATGGCCTGCAGGCCTGGTCTTTAATTCTTGTCCTTCAAATGTGCTGGTCTTTAACTTTTGTCCCTCGCAATAGATATGCCTAGTGTGGGACGTAAGTTCTTTTAGAAACTAAAATCGTATGGGGGCATAGTATAACTTGTGAAATATTAAGATGCTAAAGTATAAATTTATACCCTCCAAAAATTTAATTGCTATGAGGAACAAAAATTAAAGACTAGCACAATATAGGGACAAATTTGCAAATGAACCGTCAAACCCGAAGAAATTGCACTGTTTTCCCTTCGAATGGGCTCCCCTCACTCTCGAACCTCGTTATCCATCATGCAGTTTGCACTAATCTCTTTCATCTCGTCAGAATCATTTTATAGTCGCACAGTTGATGGTCCTATAGTGATGAAATGGTTATTAACTAGAACCAGATCTCTCTCTAATTATGAACATGGCTTAACCTTTGGTTGGTCCATCAATATTCAATAATACTTTTTTTATAGTTCCATTATACAATGGGATTGGGGAACAGACAGGGCAAGGAAGTAACGAGATCGAACTCACACCTATTCTACAGGAGTATAAAGACTTTTTGATACAAATATACTTCAGTTTATACTTTTTATTTTACATAATATAAAAATTGTTTAATGCATATGGGCTCTTTTGCTCTTTTATGATTTCTCTATCAAATTTAAAACCAAGATAAACCTAAATATTATTGCAAGAAATTAATTAAAAAAATAAGAATTATAGATTCTAAATATTACTGTCAAAAATTAACAAAACATAAAAGGCATCTTTCTTCATTTTTGTTAAGAATAAAGCTAGAATTCTACGCGTAAGATATAGTTTTTGAATTTGCAGAAGCCGAAAAGCTTGATTTACAAACATACTAAACACAATTCTGCAAGAAAATGATTTTTCGTTTCCTTCAACTTTTGAAACTACAAACATAATTAACACAATTCTGAAATCTTTCTTAACATTCAAAACGAAGCTAGGTACTCTTGATTTCTTGAATGGTCCAAGGTGTTGGAAAATTTGGAAAGGGGAGGACTCTCAAATTGTTTTCGAGGAAAAGTGAGGAAATAATTCTTTCTCTACTTCACTCAACTTAATTAATCAAATCTTTATCTCTTTGAGACAAGTGGATTCTTCTAGCATGCACCTAATCTAGTACATGTATGCCAATTAATCATTTCTTCCCACTCTTTCCTAGTAATACATGTATCTTAGTAATAAGTTTCTAGTACATGAACTAAGAAAATTCATGTATCACACAAATCAAAAAAAAACTTTTCTTCTTCTTCGAACACAAGATTCTCAAGGGCTAAAATTGTATTCAACTAATAATTCAGCTCAGGGCCTCAGGCCAGACAATGGGACAACCTTTGCAATTCTTCTGTTCAGCTGTGCAAAAGAAACCAGGAAGCGCATGAAAGAAATGAAGACTTATCAAACACAAAAAGGTTACAAAAATTGTTGGACCTCGACCAAAATCACTAGAACTTAAGTGGAAAATAACCTCTCACTACTATGCATCTGTAATGCATCTATTTTATTAAATTACAGATAGAGGGGAAAACAAGGAGAGAAATACTACCTGCAGATCTATGACTACTTTGCCTTTGGCACTGCCCAACTGTAGTTACCTCACTATACACTTAAATGTGGAATAAAATAGAAAAAACCTACGGATACATGCGAGTGAAACTTGGCACTATGCTGAATTTCGACTGATTTTCAGAGGCAAATGCAGCAGGAAGCTTTTCCAAGTTGAGAATATACCAGTCAGCTTTAGCACGAAAAAACAGTTGATATCTACACCTCGTTCATCGATCAAGTGAAAGTGAGAAGTCTGAAATTAATAATCAGCTCGGAGGAACTTCTCATAAACTGTTCCACTCAAGGTCTTGTTCACATCAACCCAGTTCTTGATATACTCTTGTAATGGCCCGTTATGTATCTTAACTTGACGGCTACTTAGATCCATCTCTGGCAATCTTAGAAACTCAAGAACATCTACCAATTTCTGCATTAATAGCAGGAAATATCAGCAACATAGATGGAGAAAAGGATAAAAATGGTCCCTTAACTATGATAGTAGGTTCAAAATAGTCCCTTAACTATGCACTTAGCGGTTTTAGTTTGTTACAAGTTAACAAAAACGGTCCCTTAACTATGAGAGTAGGTTCAAAATAGTCCCTTAACTATGCACTTAACGGTTTTGGTCCTTTAAGTTTGCCATAAGTTGACAGTTTTAGTCTCGACAAAATATTCATCGAACTATGTTTGCTAGATTTGACGAGAACTATGAAAAAAAGGAAAAAATTAGTGAGAACTCTAGATCGGTCAAATAACTCGGGACAAAACCGACGGACGTTAGTCGGTTATAGGATGGACTTCTGCGCATTTTTCCTCAAAAATAACCGATGGACTTCCGTTGGTTTTCGTAAAAAACAATAAAAATTAAAAAAAAAAAAAAATAGTGTCCCTCGATTTTATCCATCGGTTTCCGTCCATTTTTTTCACTTGTTTTTGGTAGCGACAACTTTTTTAGTTTCTGCTATTTCTAATTTATTTCTAAAGTCTAGTGTATTTTATTTAGTCGATGGATTCCCTCAGTTTTAATCGATAGAGTCCGTCGGTCTTTGTGTTTCGAGACATCATTTTCTGACATTATCAAACCGTTAAGTGCATACTTAAGGGACTATTTTTAACCAACCCTCATAGTTAAGGGACCATTTTGTCAACTTATGGCAAATTTTAAGGACCAAAACCGTTAAGTGCATAGTTAAGGGACTATTTTGAACCTACTCTCATAGTTAAGGGACTTTTTTGTTAACTTGTAACAAACTTAAAGGACTAAAACCGTTAAGTGCATAGTTAAGGGACTATTTTGAACCTACTATCATAGTTAAGGGACCATTTTTGTCCTTTTCTCACATAAATGAAACAAAATTGCAAAAAGTTACTGCATTGGACAAGAGGAAACAGGAATTGGTCTCTCCAGCATAGCAAGCTATGGAAGTTGATCATACAAAAAACTACTCCCTCTGTCCCAATTTATGTGGCACCATTACATTTTTGGTCTGTCCTAAAAAGAATGTCACCTTTCTATATTTAGAAACAATTTAACTTTATGAGATGATTTACAACCACACATTTACATAAGGATTGTTTTGGACCACACATTTCAAAAGTCTTCCTTTCTTTCTTAAACTTCGTGCCAAGTCAAATGGTGCCACATAAATTGGGATGGAGGGAGTAATGAAAAATCATTAAAGAAGATTAACTGAGTTAACAGTTTGAATAGGTAATTAGTGAAACTCCATGGACATCCCGTGTTATAGAAATGCAGGACAAAAGTAATGACAAGTTTATGAATAGTTAAGAAGATTCTTACAGCTTGATTTCTAACAATATCTTCGTAATACAGAATCATATGCCGAGTGCTATTGAAGTATTCCAGTGCCTCCGTGGCTGCTACCTCCATTCTCTTCAAATCCGTGATCAACAATGTTGTATTGATTTCTGGTTTATACTTTGCAAGAGTACCAGCCTAGGTAATGCAGCAAAATGATTAGATTTTATAATTTTAAGTCCATGTGCCTGCAGTGATAAAGAGGGAAGGATGCAAGAAAATACCTCTTCATGTGAGTGCACATGAGACTTGTGTGTTCCATTCAAGAGTTTGGCATATCGATCATAGGAATTTGAGAGCACTGAAACCATCCGTCGCAGCAGATTCCTTCTAAAGAGAAATATGACTGAAACACCCTTTTTATTGAAGTACTCAGCAATTTCCTTACGGTGTTGTATTAACCCCTGCAATTGGGATTATTGATCAAGTCATATAACAACTAGAGGAATACATAAAAATTACTAGAACATTCTAGCAAACCAATGAGGCACTGTACAAATTAGAGCCTTCTCAAAGAATTCTTGTACTTTACATAGGCACAATGCTTTCCGTTAACAAGGAAAATTAAAAAACAGCCAACACCTCCATGAGTGTTCAGCTATCATCAATCCAAGCAATATATAGAACAATGCAGGAAAAGTTTTATGTGATAAAACCATCTTTAGTTGCAATGTCTTCAAAGGATAGATGTTCTTAGCCAATTTCATATCCTAAATAAATATTAACAAAAAGGTGGCATTTATCTAACACTATTCTTAACAGTTTGATGAAGCTTTCCCACTTTCATGAGGGAAGGCATACTCTCCTAATGTTTCATTTGTGTAAAGTAATCTGAAATTGTCAAAAGTGCTTCAAGAAGCATAAAAGATAAATGCACTTCTGCATCTAAAGCAGTAATTCTCCCCTTTTAAAAAAACTTAACCTTCCATGCCAGACATCAAGTTCAAGAGGAGCTTTCCCATTTCCAAAAGCGGAAACTAACCATCAGGCGCCAAAATGTCAGAGAATTACGCTGGCAATCTGGAGTTATACTTAACTATATTCAGACACTCTGAATCTTAAGGAATTCAAAACAAGCCTACCTTTGGCTACACCATATTCATTTCTACCAACATGTTTTTCCAAAATATAGAATTTAAAGCACAACAAGGGATGCTTTTAGGGTAACAAAAAGTTATTACCTGATTAAGCATCCACTTGAAGCCCACTGCAGCTGAGCAGTGATTTTTGGAAGCACTCGTAAAGACGTCCAAATTGTAAACCGTCTCCAATGTCCTCAGGATTGAAGAAGCATTTTGTCTCCTATCTTTGACAGAGAATATTTCACCATTGGAGCTTACATTCATATGACTATTCAAAAGTGTCTCAAACCATCCACTCCCAGACCTCTGCATTGACAGAATCGCAAAGAGCCGTACAGGATTGCAGTCACATTCGGCCCTAAAACAAATAACAATAGAGATGAAATGAATTAAGGCAAATTCGTGTAAGATAGAAGCTAAGAACTAAAGCAAAATTTCTCAACTACATACCGGCTAAAGGTTTTTGGCTTCGGATAATGCACATATGGAATTTGGGATTGATCCATGTCATAGTTATGGCAAGGCCTTTCTATGACTTCAACGTTCAAGTATTTACTTGTTTTCGCCATGCTAGTTTGTTTAAGACAAATTGAACAGATATAAATACCAAAGATCAGTGTAAACACTACAACAACCATCCTTAACAATGCTGGAGATTTCTTGGGAGGTTTTATCATGATACTTTCCTGTCATTCAAATAGAAGCTAAGTTATTAAAAATAAAAAAAAAAAATATATATATATATAGCTAAGTCAGTAGTCAATGTGAAAGTAGAAAAAAAAAATGACAAATGCGAAGCTAATAATCATTTTGACCTTATATCACAGACTAAGCAGGATACAAGTTTCCTTTAGGTAATAAGCTCAAGTAAAATGTTAATTCAGGAACAATAAAACCATAACCAAATTGTAAAGAAAGGTAATTTTTTAAATTTAAAAAAAAAAAAAAAAAGATAAAACTTTCTGTATTAGTACTACTGTTATCGGAAAAGCAGCAGGTATTCCACCAGCACAGATTAGGTTACAAGACAAGATAGATCAAACACATGTCAACCGAATACAAGATTAATCTACAATTTACAATCCGTGGCAACAGGCCAAAAAAGACTTACGCTAGTTGTCTCTGAAATTATTGGAAAAAGAAAAATTTAAATCTACTTGCAGTTTGAAAGCTCAGAATTTCTGCTGAAGTTGATTTTTTTTTATCTGAAATCAGAAGAACAAAACAAGAGAATGCACAAGTTTTTCCACTGTCTTCACATTTCTTATTGTGTATCTCTATATAATTGAAGAGCCAGATGAAGGACTGCACAAATAATAGTGAAATTTCTTTTCTTTTTTTTTCTTTTTTTGCTAGAGGAATATACTCCGAGATATCTTTAAGTTTGAACCCATCAAAACTGGCATTGTAGCACTGCCAAGAACCCAACAAGAAGAACGGGGAGTTGAGGTTCCAGCACAAAAAAGAATGTAAATAAACCCAAAGAACAAATTTTTAGCTGGATCTCTGCTTAACATACCCAAAAAGAGCTAAAATAAGAAAAGGAAAGCATAAAATTATAAGGAAGAACAAGAAAGGAAAGGCTAAGAAGACAAACCTTCGCAAAGAAACAAATATCCTCAGCCATTTTAGCTCCAACTCGCAAATTAGCAAACAAAAATCAAAAGGGTGGACAGAAACCTCAAAATCTTGAAGTATCTTTCATTCCCTTTTTCCACAATATACTCAGCAGCAGCCAGTGACCCCTTCAAATGCCTGTGTATTTTCAGCTCTGTATGCAATGAAAGCAGACAGTTTGAGCAGATCAGCAAAGGTCATTAAAGGGTCAACAGCTAGAAGCTCTAGCTTCAAGAAATATTTCTGTATTTTTTGCTTTGTTTGGTGGTCTCGTTCAATTCAGATTTTTAATAGTGGTGGGGTGCTGCTTCATTTGGTGCACTCCCACTAATGTGTTATGTTTGAGCACTTGATTACTTTGTCATCGTTCTTTTTAAAATCGTACTTTTTAATGCTGTAATCTAATATGGGGTACGTTTATTTTATGTTTTAAGTTTTGTTTCACCTTTTTTGTCCATTGTCCATTGTCCATGTCGGCATGTCCAACTCATAAAGGCAATAGGACCCTACTAAAAAACGCCAAAGTTTCTGGCATGCTCTCAGGTTCGGTTCATGCCAATCCTCTGACTTGACTTTTGTCTTGTTTCAACTTTACCATGTATTTCGCCATGTTTTGAGTTCGACATAACAGAATATTTATACAAGTAAATAAATTTCTATTAAAGTGTTATACTCCTATTATTAAATGGGTGAATAAAGTTGTATATTGATAGTTGAGAGGAAAAAAAAAGTTACAAATAAAGTGAATGAATACGCTTAGAGTCCGTTTAGTATAAGTAGTTCAATGCCTACTAATTTAGCAATTGTTTGGTTGCCTGCATAAATTAACATTACTTTATTTCATGTTTGGTTCTTTTTTAAATAAGAAAATACATATATTAATAATACATGGACTAAAATTACAAATTAATCCTCATATGTCTTAATATATAGTAATACACGGATTAAAATTACATAAGGAATCAGTAATCCTCATTATATATAGTAAGAATAGTCTTTTTTTATTTTGTTTAAATTGTAAAAAAAAAAAATTAAATTTTAGATTAATTTGTAATATATCAAACTAAGCATTCTATAAGAAATTATCTATGCTTTAATTACTAAACCCTTCATTACCAATTTCTGGACAACTAATTGATGTGTTACTAATTTCTACATAAATAATCTTAGTGTTATTAATATTACCTACTTAACTCCTCTCTAAAGTCTAAACCAACGACCCCTTCAAATTGTGAGGCATTCTAGAAAAAATTGCACATGCTTGATCCAAAGCGGACGTCACCTCAAAAATATTTTTGACCTCACTTATCTCAATTGTGGGTTAACCTATATTAATCAACAATCTATAAAGACTTATCTCAATTGTGAGTTAATCGATATTAATTAGCAATCTATAAAGACTTATCTCAATTGTGGGTTAATCTCCCCATCTCAATTCTTTTCTCGAATTTGCATCTTTTAAAAATTAAGACATTTCCTTGTCAGCCCACGAGCAAAAACAAACAAAGTGAAGCGGAAGGAAGGTGGAAATTTGTTTTCCTTATCTTTTGGAATTGTACTTTTCTATTCCTTTGCAACCATAAGTCATAATTTACAAACAGCGGTGATTGTTAGAGGAGTATCATAAATGATTAAACTAGTCTGTTGGGAGTTGGAACTGAAAGAAAAAACAGGAAAAATTCTTCACGCAATCTCCTCATTTTAAATGGAGTTAATTTAGATTTTACATTATATACAAGAATCAATGTTAGCAAAGATAAATTTGGGACTCGTAATTGGAACTTACTTCTGGGTAAACTACTCTATCTGGTTCCTTTTAGTAATGGTGTTTTTAGTTTACACCTCCCTTAATATTAATAAGAATAACTATTATATTCTTATTTAATTTGTATCATTAATACTCCCTCCGTTTTAAATTATTTGTCGTTTTAGGAGTTCGAGGCACAAGTAATTGTCTTTTTCCATTTTACCCTCGGTAGAATTTTGTCATTAATGGAGATGACACATAAATAGAGTAAACATTTGATGGAGAGGGCTTATGATTTAGACTGTTAAACATAAATAAGGGTAAAGTTAATCAAATACCCTTCCTAACTAATATTTCTTAAGAGGTGCGTAAAATTAAAATGCGACAAATAATTTGAGACGGAGTGAGTAAGCACTAGTAAAAGCTTATAAAAACAAAGTTGAGCTAATCTAAAAAGTCATAACATATGTGTATGTACTCTTCACATTTTCTATGCTAAGTAATCAATGATTATTACTTAAAAAAAAACAGTTAGTACTAGCTAAGAGTAAAATGAGAAAAAAAAAGTAATTATATCTTGATTTTCTAAAATAACAATTATGTTAGACCAGTTATTTTTAATTAGCCCGATAAGTAAAATGGACCGGGAAGAGTAATTTAAGTCCATTGGGACCAGTGGCGAAGCTATATAGCCGAAAGAGAATAGGTTAAAAACTCTTCATTGAAAAACTAAGTTACGAATATAGAAAATTTTATTACGTATATAAGATAAAAATTTATTTTTGTACACAGTATACTAAATTTAAAATATTCTAAACGAAATTTCTAACTTCGTCACTAGCCACTATTTGGCAACAAAAATCTAATGAAAACACAAACACCCCAAATGGCAGACGCTGGTCTCGTGATGCACGTTTTTCAAGTCTTTTTGTTATCCTGAGCTAATAGTACCTCTTGGGGGTTTGCAAAATTATAAGCTCCGTTTTTATATGGATCTGGTTGAGCTAACGTAGTTGCAACGCAATAAGTTTGATCATTGTTGAATATGCTCTTTCTTTCTTTGTTTCAGAATAAACCCTCATTTCTTTTTCTGTGAAGTGGTCCATGGTCCATCAAATCGATTATTTTTGTGCTCATTCATGATTTCCACTAATGATCACTAGTCATGATGACATGATATGTAAATTAAATATTTAATAGTAAGTATTTCATACAATATCGTTCATCAGATTTGACTTGATAATTTAAATGCTATTAGCGATACATTTCCACTTGTCCCAAATATTAATTGTTTTTAATTTGCTTTAAAATATTTAATGATAATGTGAATTGATGGAAGAATAATTTAAGAGAACTTAAGTCATGAATAGATTAATCAAAGAGTAAGGCACTGCAGTCGCAACTCAGATTATAGTAGCAATTAAACATAAACATAAATCTAAGGGTTGAAGACTTGAAGTTTTCCTAGTTGGATTCCGTAAGCCATTCGACTATGGACTTTATTAATATTTCTGTCATTATGAGGGAGTACTTAATTAATTGCTAGAGCGTTAAATCTAAATTCTGACATCGTGCGTGTTTTATGACAATTGAGTGGCCTCAAAGTTATCGTCGAACCCTCAACCAAGGGTTGACTCTTGTTTCCTAGTTTTGGTCCCAAAATGATTCATAAATTTTGCTTTTGATTCCTATTCAACATATATAATCTTCAACTAATTAAAGTGTGTGTTTATGATTCCTTCATGTAAAAAAAATATGTCACATTTGATTATTTATAAAATTATATTATCTATCGTCAAATTTAAATTAATTAACAATGCAAATTTAACATAATACATGAGTATCTAGCGGTTGAACAGTTAATACCTATGATAAATTTATGAATATTGACAAGCAAATGGATCAAAAATGCAAATTCAATTTATTAAGAGCTTAAAGTGCTTAATAAGATATTATGAGCCCGTTTGGATTGGCTTATAAGTTACTTATAAGTTGCTTATAAGCTGTTTTCAGTTTTTTTGAGTGTTTGACTGGCCAGCTTAAAGTCATTTTGTGCTTAAAATAAACTCAAAAAAATAATTGGGCCCATTTGACTTAGCTTATCTAAAGCAGCTTATAAGCTGTTTGCAGCTTATAGACATAAGTCCATCCAAACAGGCTCTATAACGACTAATCTCAAAATTTACCACTAACCGAGTTACCAATATTGCTTTTAACCCTTTTCGTTTTCGTAACAGTTACTCAAAATTGGCCTTTAATTTGTCCCTTTGCTGGACCAAGGGGTGTTCTTCTCTCTCCCTCAATAGAAGTGAATTAACCTAATAATTATAAGCACGGAAAAATAAAGTATTACCGCTGTAAAGTAATAAAATAATTTTTTTTTTAAAAAGTGCTCAATGAGATTTTTGAAAGATTCTACCTTGTCTCTCCCTTTTTCGTAATAATGACTAAACAAATTTTATAGTACAATACATATTCATAATTTGGACTACACCACCGTTCAATCTTGTAGTTGCATGATGTTCTTTTAAGCCCAATTATCTAAGCTTTTTGTAAGTATTCATTTTACTCTGTCAATTTCAGCTCCCAAGGTTATATTTTTTCTCTTTCTTGTCGTATTCTCTAATGTTATTAAAAGGCTTTACAACTCCACTTATTGTTGCCGGTGGTTACTGACGGATTCAGTATTTTGAGTTCGCGAGAGTTATTACAATCACATAGTATAAGTGTTCAACTATTTGAACCCGACAATGAAAAATGCTAATGTGAAAATTCATATTAATGCTTAGAATACCGTAAATCTATTGAAAAACACAATTGACAAGAAAAATCTTTTTGGTGAATTTTGCGGTTCTACAAGAATTGTCCGTCTTTAGAAGTGGTCAAACTTCGAAATCATTTTTAAGTAGATTTTTATTTTCTTTCTTTGCTATCGAGAATTAGATTAAGTAAAAAGGGAAGTAAAGAAATAAACAAAGTAAAACAAAAGCCAATGAAAAAATAATCTAAAAAGAAATAAAAGTAGTATTGGGACAAAAGTTGTACCAGAAAGAATAAAAAAAACGGACCTAATTCGGCTAAAGAAAAAACATACTTAGCTTAACAATAATATACGAAAGGATTAGTGTGACTAGCTAAAAAATTGCGAGAATTTAACTCTCACCTCGTTAAAAATCTATAAGGCATTCAATATCCTTCTTTACCAAATCATCCATTAGACATTTTATTTCATGGGTGCTTGCTCACTCTTTACATACATGTTTCAAAAATTTCTATCTACTGTATGCATACTCGTCTCCAAGCCAATGGATGCTCAAGCACCCAAATTTAATATGTAGATCCGCCGTTATTTTATAGGTAATTATCTTTTAAGTAATCTTATACTAGTGAAAAAGAAGTATGTAAAAATTACATTCATTAGTTAATTAACATACTACAGGTTTCGGCTTTCAAACCTAGCTCCTCGTGAGTGGACCGTTATTAATTAGTGCCATGCACGGCTCCATAGCCTCAACAAAAATGAGTTTAAAATTTCATTTGTACTGAGATGGCAGCCACTAACTTTGTAGTACTCCATCATTAATTAATCTATATATATATATATATATAATATAAAACTAGACATAGATAAGGTGATATGACACATCTTTATGATCAACATTCATATTTATCTTTTTTCTGTTTTTTTTTATATTTTTATTTTGTTTTTTCATCTTTTACAATCAATCAGTATATTTGAGGCCCCAATATATTTATTACATAAAATATATTAACCCTACCGTTTTTCCGTTAATCAACCCATTAGCAGCCGTTTTATTCCTTTTGCTTCCCCTAATAAATTCATGATAACGTTTTTTTCATAAAGCATAAGGCTTCTTCTATGTTATATATAAGTTGCAACGAAGAAGGCTGCCATGATCTTCCTCTTCCAGTTTGTTCTTCCAATTTAAAATTTACATGTGATAGAGTATGACTATTTTTTTAGTTCTTCCAGCAATTTGAGAGTCATATTATTTACTTTTTGTTGGAATTGTCCTGATTTTCTATATTATTATTTTGTTTGTAATATTGGTTCGATTTGTTTCGTGATGAATATCTGTCGAAATTTTGTGCTATGACGGGCTTAAATTATTATGTTATTTTTTCCTTTCACTACCAGCAAAAGCATGGATACTATGATTCAATTAAATATGCTTCAATTTCTTCTACCATTCATCAGAATTAATATTATGCATCATATTTTTCCTTCTTTGTTCGCCTTTTAATTATTGTAACAACACTAATATATTTGAATTTTGGGTTTATAACTTGAGGGACTTTGTATTACAGGTATGATTCGTTGATTATATGATGTTTTGTGTATTGAAAAATAATGAGTTATAGATGAATCACTTTCTTGATCTATTCATTTATTCTCCTTTTCTACTTCATGTTACCTTTGAGTCCAAACATGAAAATTCCGTGAATTTTTTTTCCTTTTCTTTCTTCTTCCTTTTTGTTTGGCTTAACACAATGTTTATCTTGAGAGTAAAATTTTAAATAAAGAAGTGAAGAAAAAAATCTAATTACTATAAGTATACTCACTACAATAAATATGATATTTAGCTACGAAATTATTAGCGACAACACAAAATTCGTCACTAATTGTTTACTTTTCGTGACAAAAGTTACATTTCGTATTTAAATACATGGATCACAGGCTTTTAGTGACGAAACACAAAATTTCGTAGCAAACGTTTTGTCCACTAAACTTTCCCACCAAAAACTGAATTGGCGCCATTTATTGAGTAACATTAGCCACGAATTTCAAGTTATTGGTGATGCATTATTTTGTCACTAATAGTTCACTCAATTAGTGACAAATCATTATTTGTCTTAAAATTAGTTACGTTTTGGACACGAAATAATTTCGTCACCAAAAATATGTTGTTACAATAGCGACAAATTGTATTTTGTAGTTAAAAAATTGTAAGCTTTAGCCATAAAATTTTGTATTTAATGGTGACCTTTAATTTTTGTCACTAATGGTAAATAATTAGTGACACTCATTTTATTGTCTCTAATTAATATGCGATTTAGTGACATCAAAATTTTGTCACAAAATATGCAATGTCTTAAATAGCGACGAGTTCAAATTTGTAGTTGAATAATTTAACTATTTGCTACGAAATAATATTCGTAGCTAAATATAATATGATCTTTGGCTACGATTATTTATGGTTATAGGTAACAACTGACAAATATTTTTCAACCGCTCTTCATAGGAAATGGCAAGATGGAATTATAGAATGGTGTGGTAACGCCCAACTACACCTTATGAAAATGCAAATGTCAATATATAACATAATGTGAGCCGGGTTCGTGAATCCACAAACAGAATCTATACAAGGATAAGGTCGACTTGCAAGCCTAGACATTGCAAAGATGTTGAATGTTATGTGGATCTTCATTAACTACCCACAACTCCTTAGCCTTAACCATTATCACTATCACTAATCACCACAAATGGTTGTCACCATCACTACTCACCATCACTACTCATCATTTATAACCGAAGTAATCACTAGGTTTTCCCTTCAAATGGAGTGGTCTTTAATTTTTTTCCCCTTCAAATGGGTTGGTCTTTAATTTTTGCCCTTCAAAATCAAACTTATGCCTAGCAGGGCATAAGTTCTTTAAGAGAGCTAACATAACTTGTGGATATTATGATGCATAACTTACACTCCTCTAGGCATAAGTCGATTTTGAAGTGCAAGAATAAAAGACCACCTATTTGAAGGGCAATATTTAAAGACCAACACAAAAGCAACATTTAAAGACCAACACAAAATAGGGACAAAGTGCAAATGACCCTTTATAACCATCATCATCAACCACCATTATAACAATCAACAATCACTACATGCATCACACCATCAATCTCATCACTATATATCATCAAACACATCTATTAGTCGTCACAACCACAACTAGCTATCACTATCATCTACCACGATTATAAGTTATCATCAGTAACTGCCACCATCAACCAACATTGTTAATTACTATTGTCATCCACCATTACTAGCTAACTACATACCCACCACCACCCCAATTGGCACCTACAGTCACTACCACTATTTTCCATCGCCACTACCAACCACCATATAATTTTTTAAAAGATATCTTATTAATATAACATTAGTTTTATTAGTGGAGTATTTTATATGAATTTTACATTTGTTAATTTTAAAATAAAGATAAGTTTCATATATTCTGATATTATGAAAATTAAACAATCTTAATAAAACATTTTAGTACAAATCTTTAGAGACTAGTTATTTTCAAATGTGATGAAAAATTCGAATCTGATCGATCAATAAAGATAAAAAATATATATATATCTAGTGAAATCTTTGATGATAGAAATTATGAGTGTAGCTCGGTCACATTGTTTGATTTTTTAAAAAGGTTTTGTGCCAAAAAGTTTGGTCATATTCTATCACTATATTTGATAAGAATAATTGCTTATTTATTTGTATATATATATTCGCGAGAAACAATCCTGTCATGAAATTTATCAATTAATTTTCTATTTCATTTATTTGAGATTTTTATCTACTAATATTACGATTATCATCATATAAGCCTGATGCGAATACACAAAATCCATCACATGAAATTTGTTCTCATTGCATCACAGTTTGTTCAAAAAATTTCCTGAGTTAAAAAGTGTTGAAATAATTGATAACACAAAATAAAGAGGTAGAAATATAATCTTAATACTAAATGGGAAATCATTAGTCATAAGAGAATTTTTACCGAAATTATTGGAGGGAAAGTGAAATAACAAAACTTGACTTTCAATTTTATTTACCTTCCCTCCAATATTTTAGTGTAAAATTTTCTCTCTCTCCCATTTTCTCCCTATAACCCACCAACTCCCACCCACTAAATACACTTGAATATAGTTCAATGACAAAAAAACGGAAATCATTACAGTAGCAGAAACATTTAATAAGATAGAACTATCATTCTTCAACATTCTTTTTCTTGAAAATGTTGCATCTCAAATTATTTTTTAATCTCGATTAAT
Source organism: Lycium barbarum (assembly GCF_019175385.1). NCBI lineage: Eukaryota > Viridiplantae > Streptophyta > Magnoliopsida > Solanales > Solanaceae > Lycium > Lycium barbarum. The sequence continues at coordinate 98,932,034 of NC_083348.1, read as the reverse complement.
TAGGTGAATTGTTGATGGCTCTCTTTTTGTCTTCTTCCAGGTTCAAAGTTCAATCTTGTCGTCAAACTTTGCCATCGCCAGCATAGTTAAATCTAACGAGCCCTAGGTTTGGTTTTATCTTTCGTCTATTTTTATTAATTATATTTTCATTTTTTTTTTGTATTTATTTTGTGCATCTAGTCTTTTGCTCTAGATCATGTTCAATTCTATGTTAATTCTTATAGTACATATATCAGTCTATTATGATTGATGTTGTAAATTTTGATGGATTAATTTAACGGAGTGACTGTTGAAATAGTATCTATTTATATTTACCCAGAAGAAGGCCGCTATGCTTTATAATTCTAACGGAATCTTTCATTTTTATTAGTACTTGTTAAAGATTACAGGAATATGCATAATAGAGTAACCAATACTTATGAGTACGATGACTATTACAATCACTAATTATTACTTATCAGATTTAGTATTGAAATTTTAAGATATATTTTGTTTAAATCATGATATCAAAAGGTATACAGCAAATTAAGTGTTTTCTTCTGTTTACGTAGGTACATGAAAGTGAAGTTGATTCAGGAATAAAGTTATTAGATAAGTGAAGCTACGTCCGCGCATGAGAAAGCAACACATCTTTTGTCTGTTTTATTGTATCAATATTCATGTATTTCAATTAGACTTTTTATGTTAATAATAGTTCCTTTTTTGTAAATTACACTATATATGGTTTTGTATGATATTTTAGTATTACATTTATTTTTCAATTTTCATTGTTGTGATGTTTGATTTATAAGCTAACTTTAAAAACCGAAATTGACGTGTAATTACTAAGAAACTATATTTAACTATAGATTTTAGTTAGTATGATTATAAATTGTTAAGTATACACAATTTCTCAAACAATTTTATCAGTAAAATCTTTAATCTTTTGGTGATGATTATTTAGACATTTGAAGACAGTCACATTTTTGTCGCAAAAAAAGCTTCTTTATCTACAGTAAATCATATTGCTACATCATAATTTGCCACAAATTGGTTGCATTAGTGACAAGAAAATATTTTGTCCCAAAATGGCCTTATTAATATCATAATTATATTTTTAACAACAAATTAACATAATATTTGATGACAATCGAAATTGTCCCTAATTGATACAATGTCTAGTGACGAATTAGTCTTATCACTAATAGCAACATTTTTAACGTTGCAAAAATAATTTTCAACTACGATTTTGGTCTTTTAAGACAAAAAAACCTGTCACTAATATAAGGATTTAGAGATCAAATTTTCGTCTGTACATAAAGCATATACCTTTTAGTGACGTAATTGCATTCCTTTAACTACAAATTTTGCATAGCTTTAAGGACAATAGACATCGTCATTAATTAAAATTGTAATTAGTGACAAATTATATTTGTCTGTATTAAGACATTTTTAGCGACGACATGATGCTTTTAACTACAAAATTAATTCTTTTTTATGACAAATAAGTTCGTCACAGATACTATGCATTTGGGGACGAAAAAAGGTTTCGTAGTTGATAAAACTTTATTTAGCGACGAAACACTAAATTGTCTTTATATACTTTTAGCGACCCGCCTTTAGGGACGAATGATTGACGAAAAAATTTTCATCTTACAAAGTTTTTTGTGACGAAATATGATTCTTGAGTGACAAAATGATTTGTCACTGATAATCAAATTTGTTGTAGTGACTCCTTTTTAATTTGTCATGTAGATAATAGTGCTTAAATGAGGAGAAGATGATTTGATATACTATCTTCAAGAAAAGAAGTATTTTAATTGATTTAGAGGCCAGTCATGTGGGAAGATCAACATGACTATTATGAAGGGGGAAATTATGTAAAGAAAAAAGGAAAGAAGGGAAGGAAAAATACTAAAGAAGGAAAATAGTGTATTGATTCGAACATTGAAATTAGAATCCAAATTTTGTGTCATGCTTTCCTTCTTAGTGTTATTTTCATTTGAATTTTGCACAAATGTATGTTGTAAATCAAAATCTAACTACCTCATGAAGTTAAATACCAATTTAGGACATAAAACAACTAAATTACTTATTTACAAACTTAAGAAAAATGATTTTTCTCTTCTTTCATTTTAAAAGTGTCTTATTTTTATTTTTTTTGCATTTAATAATGAAAAAGTAAAAGAGATTTTTTTTATTGGTAAAATTATCATTGGTGCTTCTATGAAGAAGTATAATCTCACAAGGTGGATATAAATTTCTTTATTATGGCGTAGAGATCTAAATTCCAAAACACTACAATGTTTACGTCAATAATCTTGGAAATTGTAAAACTTAAAATCAATTTTATTACTGAAGGGTACCACTGAATAATGAATGCTAGAGTGTATGCGGGTACAGGACACCGGGTGGAAAACAAAAAAAAATCATTGAATGGAGTGCACTAGAATATGTAACAGAATAAAATTAGTAACAAATAAAATTATTGAGCAAACTATCTAGAGCAATCAGTAAAAGAATAACAAAAACTTTTAAGGATGAGTGACAACACAATTTTTTTTCCATGTATGATTAGGTTTGTTTCTCTACTATTGGAGTTTGTTAATGGTTTTATTTGTAAAGTACATATGTTTTGATTTTAATGTCATTGTTATTGCCTTCCCATTATAAATTATGTTGAAGCAAACTAAAAAAGAGTTATAGAATAAATATATGAAGTTTTTATATCATTTTTATCTTGAGTAATTTTATAAAAAGAAAATTGTTATTAAATTCACTAATTTCTTTTTATTTGCAGCCAAATTTACTAGTTAATTATGTTCCTAAAGAATAATCAAAATGCAGATAGCGCATATTCATAGACAGGAATTGTACTATCCTTAATTATCTTCATCTTATTACAAGTAGTACTTTGTAGTTTTTAAATAGGTCAAAACCATCAACAAACACATGTGGTCGTTCACTTCTTTCACTTGAGCACCTAAAGTGGCCCTTGTTTCATTTAGACACTTCAGGTGGGTCATTCGTATTTCACTTAGACACTTTTTGCGCCGTTATCGGAGCAAAACCAACACCAGTCGTATCCTACTTGGATTAAGTAGCCAATTAAATTGTGCCAGCTCATTTATATTGTGCCAACTCATTTTAATTGTAAATTCACTAATTTGTAAATTCGTGGAGTTTTGACCATTAAAAATTGGGACTTTCAACATTCCAGTAACCATTGTGATGGATATATATTGGTAAATTTGCCATAAAATCACTGTATTCAATTTTTTGTATCACATTGAAGATTGATTGTTGTTTTTTGATGTAGGATTTGCTGGGGTTTTTTTGGTTGTGAAAAGATTTCGTCGTTTAGGAACTGCTGGAAGTTTTATCATGCACTGCTAAGATTTTTATCGGGAACAAGAAACGTGTTGTAATTATTTAGGAGTGTTATTAGTGGATGCATGAAATTAGGACTAAATTTTTTACTTTTCCAATAAAAAATACAAGGTAAATCTGTTTGTTATTTTTATATTTGTAAATCCTTTTGGCTTCTATTTGCTAACCAAATTAGTGGCTACAAACATGTCAATAGTTTATGGGGAATGTATATAACTGTTAATTGGCCAATAGGTGAGAATTAATTAATTTGTATATTTAATTAGTTGGTTATATAACGCCAATATTTAAGAAGGAATTCTGTATTTTGGCTATTAGATGCCAATAGTTAAAATCTGGGTTGTTTTGTGCCAATAGTATGTCCTTATTGTATTTCCACGTCAATTTCCCATTTTTTTTTAAAATTAAAATTTACCCTATTGGGCCTTTTATTTATTAGATGTAGGACAATTGTTATGTCCGTTCATTTTTTAGTTGGGTATCTGGGGTTGGGCCATGTTTTTGAGCTCAACCCATGGAGAAAAGGCCATAAATAGTCCCTTATCTATGGGAGTAGGTCTAAAATGGTCCCTTAACTATACACTTACCGGATTTAGTCCTTTAACTATCTAAAAACTTATCAAATTTGGTCTCCGTCAATTTTTTTATACAAACAGCGTAGAAACTCATAAACCTTCGTGAGATTAATCATTAAACCATTCCTCAGACCTATATTTCTCTCTCCCTGCTTCTTTTTCCTCAAGTTCCTCTTGTTAAAAAAAAAAAAAAACATTCTAGCACTGGTGTCGCTCTCGAGTCTCTAAAATTCGAAAAGACAAACTCAGACACAAAATTTTTGTAACCATTCTTCTCAAACACTACTAAAAAACTAGTAAAAACCGACGGAAAAAAACTGATGGAAAAAACCGACGGAAAGACTGACAGATTCTGTCGGTTTTTTCAATAATTTTTTTAAATCTTTTTTTTTTAAGAAAACCGACGGACTGCGTCGATTATTTTTTGCACAAAAATGCTCGAAAAAATATAATTATTTGTTATATTATTTTCTAAAATAAACCGATGGAGTCCGTCGGTTTTTTATTTTTATTTTTTATTTTTTATAAAAAACCGACGAAGACGGAGTCTGTCGGTTTTTAGAGCGAAAAAACAGTATAAATTAAATCAATGTAAGTATATGAACAAAAAATATCAGTGGTCTAGTGGTAAAGGCCTTTAATGCCAAGGAACATACCCGGGTTTGACTCCAAGTTCCTAGATTTCATTCTTTAATTTTCAAAAAAAAAAACCGACGTGAGACCGTCAGTTTTTTTTTTTTTTTTTTAACAAAACTGACGGACTGGGTCGGTTTTAACTGACGCAGTCCGTCGGTACGAAACGCGAGAGAGAACTTGAGGAAAAAAGTTGAGGTTAAAGAATGAACTTGAGGAAAAAGAAGCAGGGAGAGAGAAATATAGGTCTGAGGAATGGTTTAACGATTAATCTCACGAAGATTTATGAGTTTGTACGCTGTTTGTATAAAAAAACAAATAGAGACCAAATTTGATAAATTTTTAAATAGTTAAAGGACTAAAACCGGTAAGTATATAATTAAGGGTAAGTATATAATTAAGGTATCATTTTAGATCTACTCTACCACAAATAAGGGACTATTTATGTCATTTTCTCTCAACCCATGTGTTTAACAATTTAATTTGATGAATACCCAATAGTGCATCTGACATACCGCTGGTGCCGCTCTCTCCTCTTCTTCCTTTCCTCCCTCTTTGGCGTTTGCCGCCACCCCTTCCTCCAACTTTCACTGTAAATACCTTTTTGGGTCTTTATTTATACCTTCTAAGTAGTGGAATTTGTGGGTTTTTCTTGTTCAATAAAAGTAGTAGTGAATAGGAACAAACAAAAAAGAAAAATATGCCTCGTACTACCATATTGGAGTCCCCTGGTTGCCCTTCTCTTAGAGCTTTAACTTTTGACATTCTTGGATTAATCAAAGGTAAATGTTTGAGCTTTTAATTAATATGTTTCAATAAAGTTTGAATCTTTTTTCCTATAAATTGTATTTTTGTTTGAATGGAAACTGACCCTTTTCAGCTCACAATCAGTAGTGCAAAGGGTATTTCTTTTCTTAAAAAAGATTTTGTTGGGAGCAGTTATTGAAGCAAAGGGTGAGCAAAATGAAGCTCCTAAGGTGGTGGAGAGATGGGGGGAGCCTAATGCTTCAAGGTGTGTTCTTGCCACGTCAATTATAGACCGCCAATTTGACCCTGTAAGTTGTCCCTCTCAACTTCATTGTATTATGTATGTGCTATATTATTCTACTTGTGGGCTAATATTCCATTTAGGGGTCGTTTGGTAGAGCGTATAAAAATAGTACTGAATAGGGTGTATTAGTAATGATGAGGTAAGTTATGCGGGGAAGAAAAATGACTCATATCAGCTCTATTTCTGGTTCTTTTCCAAACACATATTCTGTTAACAGTTTAACATATGTTAGTTTAAAGGAGAAAATGATGGAAAACTTTATACACTCCACACAAGATCGCAAGTAAATCATTAGACAATTACATAAATCTAGAAGATTTGTTAGGGCATTTAACTTGGTCCATAGTAAGAATCAATTGAAGGAAGGAGGGATCTTCTAAGTCTTGTTACTTTTTTTATGGCACTTCTCTTAATGAGTCAGAGAGGAAAATAATCGGTAACAGACTTAGGGACCACAACACTATAAATAAGGAAAGGCAACTCTTCGAGATGACTTTTCACAATAGGTACCTTTTCAGATATAGGCCCATCAATATATCTGAAAATTGTATTGGGTTTCTCATATATGAAGCCCATACACTATTAACTGATATTTCTATAAATTAACACTTTATTAGATCATAAAAATGGGCTTCTTTAATTGATAGCAATCTATTTACAATTATATTAAATATGTGAGTCCACTAAATAGAGAATTTCTAATAGAAAAATCACACACCTAGGTTAATTGAAGGTCTGATGTGCTTAGTCAAATAACACAAGGATCAAAATTGGAATATAGCAATAACTCGGGGACCAAAAGCGCTATTTACCCATTAGTTATACATAGGTTGAAAACACTACCAAACAAGGAATTAATAATACCAAAGTTAATATATGTATTACTTTCTCTAATACATCCTGATTTATGTGCTCTGATTTATGTTATTATCTGTTATTTTCCGTGCTTTGATTATTCTATGTTATCTGTGTCGTTTGTGTTACTTCATTTCCATATCGCTTTGAATCTCTTAGCCTTATCTGACCTCTTTTTATGTTTTTTTTAATGTTTTTTTATTGAGCCGAGGGTCTTTCGGAAACAGCCGTCCTACCTTGGTAGGAGTAAGGTCTGCGTACACTCTACCCTCCCTAGACCCCACGTTGTGGGATTTCACTGGGTTGTTGTTGTTGTTGTTGTTGTTGTTGTTGTTGTTTTCTCTAATACATCCTACCAAACGACCCCTTAGTGTTTCTTTTAACTCATTGTGGAATAATGTTTTCTGTCTTTGTGTTTCTACATGTATAATGTACGGGTTGGGTGGATAGTTTTATTTGATAGAGAGATGAGATTTGTATGTTAAGTTATTGCGTAGGAGCTGTTTCTAGAGCCACTAGGTGTTGTTTGGAGTTGTGAATTTTCAGTACACTATCAGTTCTCTCTAGTTTCAGAAAAGGGTGAAAAAGGTTTTGGTTATGGAATATCGCAATGTATAGAAACTCCTATGAAAATTGCAAAGAAAAATGTATGAAAGGAAAATGAACGAAAGCTAAAGCTTCTTCCACTATTAAATCAAGTTGGCTGAGGGCCTTTTTTCCTCTTGCACTTTGATAGTGCTTTGTACTTCGGAGGACTTTTGGTCTGATTTGCTTGTTAATGGAATGGATAGTTCTTGTCATTAACCCAAACGTCAAGATAAGAGAGAAAGCAAAAATGTCAGGAAGAAACAGAACAAAACAATTCTGTTTCCTCCATGTTAGGGATTGAGGCATTTCAAGTGACAGCTTGGCTCAATTTTAGGTTGTATGCTTTATGTAGACATGCTTATTGCTTAAAATTAAACCCAATCGAGGATTATAGTTGCTTAGTGCTGGCATCTTCCAGTAAATCATCTAGCTATATAGCATGCAGATATCATATTAGAACTGATCTCCATAAAATTTAGATATTCATTCTTCTAAAGATAATAATTTAGCCTTTGAGTGGCAACTGCTTCTACGGAACTACTTGGCCTGTGAGATATCTAACCATTGTGTTTTTTAATAATTGTTTGCAGCTTCTAGGTGTAGCAAGAAGAAATGGCTTGGTAAGCGCTTTTTATCTTTGATCAAAATCAGGATAAATGAAGTTTTGTTTTCTTGAGTGTTGAGCAGCACCCTTTACTACTTTTATACTGCACAGATTGAGGTGCTTAGTCCTGTCAATGGAAATGTTTGTGCATCAATTTCAAATCAAAATCAAAGTGATAAAATATCTGAAGATAATTCTATTATCGGCTTGCATCTATTCAGAAAAGAGAGGCAGGACTCATCATCAAGGTACTGTCTTCAACCTGCTTTTGGAAGTATCTTATCCTGGTTAGCTCATTGAGTCACCAACTTGTTAAAGTGAACGTTCTTAGACATGGATAAAAACACATTGCTCAATAGCCCATTTTCCTCGGTGCTCCAATTATTTTAAATATGCAACTCTCCAGTTCTTGATTGGTGCGGAAGGTAGACTGTCTTGTTCAAATGTGCTATTGACTCTTGAATTGGTAATGACATCCCTGGAGGTTGTTTGGCTTTGCACAAGGGATGTGGTGGTTCCTATGAGGACAAGTTTGTACTTTTCGTTAAGTTGTAAATAGGATTGTTACGCTGCAGTTATTAGTTGTAAACAATATGATTAATATTGGAGTTTGTGTGAGACTAGAAATAAGATAAGGAAAAAAGGAGGGAGTGTATAAGGTGTTGATCCAAAGGAATAATAAAAAGAAATAAGAGTTTGCATTGGTTGAGGTTTGAGAATACACGAGTTTCCGCACTCTCTTTTCTTTTTAGGTAGGCACCTCTTGGATATGAGGATGGATAGACTATAGGGGAGGATAGGGAAGTGGAAGAATAAGAGGGATAAAGGTAAATGTAAAAGGCTATTTTTTCTTGATCTCGACTGATGATCGTGCTGTTTCTGATATTAATATGTGTTAGCAAGACCCTTCGCTAGTACCTTATATAAAAAAAAAAATAGCAAGACCCTTCGCTAGTTAGCCAGGGGCAAAATATGAACCTAATATGGAGTCTGGTCTTCCGAGTGATCAGTGGCCCTAAATATGAACCAAACATTGGCGAAGAGTTAATACCCTAATATCCCATTTGCTATCCCTGACTAAGAAACCTCCTATGATAATATCTACACATAGTTAATAACTTGGAATTCTCAGGTAAGTGTTAGCACCTGTATACAGTTTCCCTTCTGCAGTGTGCCTAAAGTGGAATAATTGATGGCTACTAAATTCAATTAATATTTCCTGATATCCACAGCCAACGTATTCAATAGTGGTGAGCAAAACAACCTAGTTTTTGATAATGAGTTACTAAATGCGGGTTAGTAACTAGCACTCTTTTACTTGATTAAAAAAAAGTAACTAGCACTCCAAGCGAAGTGCTTTCAATGTGTTGGCAATGAGTTAACAAGGATGCGGCTTGGAAGATGCATTTAATGTAAATCTCACCCAGAGTAAAATAGGCTCGTTCCTAAATTCCTTCGTGTTATATTTGTATATTTTCTTATACATTTATAGGTCATGTACCCTGCTTACGTGCACAATAAAAGGACAAGCAAGCATGAAGTGTGTTAAAATGTCAAAATCACCTGAAGATTCTGGTGTTGAAGGTACAGAAACGGCATGGAATGTTAGTGGTTCAGGCAGCATTTTGTGCTCCAAGGTTGACGCAGATGAAAACTATGCATTGTTTGGTGGGTGAGTAACCGTGAATATTGGGTTCTGCAAGATAACCTTAATGGTGGAAAATAGAATGATTGTTATGACTTATTTGATATTTCAGGAAGGGCGTTGAGGTTAACGTATGGGATCTGAACCAGTGTGCTAAAATTTGGACTGCAAAATCTGTGAGATCCACCGTCATACTGTGTAGCATTCGTAGTTGAGAAAGAATTGATTGCTTATACCTAAATTTGTCATTTTAAATGTTTATTCCAGCCAGCGAATAATAGCCTTGGTATATTCACCCCAACTTGGTTTACATCTGCAACTTTCTTGTGCAAAGATGACCACCGCAAATTTGTTGTAGGCACGAACAGTCACCAGGTATTTTGTTTTCTTAGCTAATATTTCTCATTGCCTCTGTTAAGCATGTGCTTTTCCTTTGTATCAAGAGAGCAATTTTGATGCAATGGATTCATACTTCTCTTTCCAGGAAGGACTTCATGCAATTTTATTATTGCATCTTTTGACTAACACTAGGAATTCTCTCGCATTTGTGAGACCAAAAGGAATTTTTTAGGACCACTTCTTTCTTGGAATGGGTAGAGGGATAAGTGAATGGAAACGGAGAGGGGAGAGGTGGGTCCAAGAAATAAACCAACAAGGTTCCCAAATGGGTGAGCTGATTCTAGTGTTGGATGGTTTATAACTTTTCGGCTCTCATAAGTTAGTGATACTCCAAAATGCCATACTGTACATTTTAAGCCGGTATCAGTGCTGAAATAGATTGGACACACCTAGTAAATTCCTTTTGAATCATTTTCTGTCCTTTACTTTTTTTCATAAATTCTTACGGTGCTGTTGCTCAAATGGACTGGTCTATAATTTTCCCTTCAAATGGATTGGTCTTTAATTTCTGCCCTTCAAATGGGCTGGTCTTTAATTTTTGCCCTTCAAAATTGAAATTATGCCTAGCGGGGCATAAGTTCTTTAAGAGATTGTGGTGCTCCCCTTTTGTTATACTATCAACTACAGAGACCCTAAATCTTATTGTTGTAGGCTATGTGTCTACCAAACAGTATATGAAGGACCTGGTTGTGTACCAGTTCCCTTACGCAGTGCAGTGCAAGAATCAACGCAGTATTTTTACGTGGAAAACTCCTTGTTCAAGGGATTAAAAATAAATTTTCATGTATGTAAAATTTATTGCTAATATATACTGTACCAACTTGGCTATTTTGTAGGTGCGGTGCGTCTTTATGATATTTCTGCACAGAGAAGGCCTGTTGCTTCATTTGATTTTCGCGAGACCCCTATTAAAGTTGTAGCTGTGGATGTAGATGGACATACGATATACATAGGAAATGGGTCTGGCGATCTTGCTTCTTTTGATATACGCACTGGTAAACTATTGTCGCACCATAGTGATTGCTGTTTATGTTGTCATCAAAGTAACTCACATATTTATATCTCTGCCATGCAAGTTAATAGTACTTTATTGCCTTTAACTAAAAAGTAAGTAATACTATATTATTGAGAAAGAGTACATTAAAAAGGGAAACAGATCCTTAAAACTAGTATTCAGATTTTTCCAAATATTGAGGATATTGCTATAAAAAGTTGTGATTGTGCATGTTGTTTTCCACATTTTTCAGTATCCAAGTGTGTTCTGTCATTTGGTTCTGGCACAGAACGGATAGCGTTTATGATAGTAAGGAAAATGTTTTATGTGACAAACAGAAATCATCAATTTATTATTATTGTGTTTCCTCTATGCTAATAAGGTTTTATGTTTATCTTAGCCACTGTACTTTGCGTTTATTTTGGCTGACTTGATGCAAGCTCATCATGTGTAAGAATGTGTGATTTGGTTTATGAATTTGCTCTCATGTTGTGATTCACATGTCTAGGCTCATTTAATTCACATATTGTGGGTCTCACAGTTGAGTGTATCCTCCTTTTTAGGGAAACTTTTGGGATCCTTCTTGGGGAAATGTTCTGGAAGTATAAAATCCATAGTCAGGCATCCAGAGCTCCCAGTTATAGCCTCATGTGGTGAGTATATGAAATCGCTGTTAGCTTCTTTATAGTACAATGTACTTTGTCCACGGCAATTTGATCTGGATATATATATATATATATATATATATATATATATATATATATATATATATATATATATATTTCCTATATTAATGGAAGCTGCTGCCTGGGGACACGAATATTGTCCTATTTTTATGTTGGCTCCAGATTTTCTGTATACAAGATATGATCTCATAATAGAAAATCTTAAGCTTGTGAAACCTCATCTCTCACATTGTTTAAGAGCTGGAGCTCTGGAACACAGTCTCTTTACAGAAGTGCTATTGTCTTTCTTCAAGTTTTATTGCTCATAGTTACTTACTTGACCAAAAATACTCTTGACTAGGTTTGGACAGCTATTTACGCATTTGGGATGTCAAGTCAAGGCAACTTCTGTCTGCGGTATGTTTTTTATTTGTTTCATAGCTTTTTGAGAATTGAGTGGACAATTTAATATTACAGCTCCTGTGTCCTCAGAAAGTCGACTTTCAGTCTTTAAGCACTCACTTCCATTGGATTCACTTACCATTGTTCTACTTTGAAGTTGGTAAAATTAATGTTTGTTGAGTTAACAGTCTAATTCAACAAAGTCACGCTGAGTACTAAACTGTGTTGTAATGTCCCCAAGACCTACATGCTCTGTCTATTAAAGGGATAATTGGTGACATTTCTACAGGAGAGGTTTTTACTTGAGGTAGAAACCCTTCTTTCTGGGTTTTATCTTTTTCTTTTCTTGCCCCTTTGGTGAAGATAATAGTTTGTTAAAAATAAAGTATATGGGTTTCCTAGACATAGTCCTACCTAGTGGCGGAGCTAGGATTTTCACCAAGGGGATTCAACAAATATAAAGAAATAAACATATGAAGAGGCCAAGCGGATTCAACATCTACAATATATGTATATAAAATAATTTTATCCTTGCGCCCTCCTAGCTCCGCCCCTGGTCCGTGCTGATAATATTTTTGGGTTCGGATCTTATGCTTCAACACACTGCTATGTCTTCCCTCTTACATGTTACAAAGTAGTTAACTGGTTAGCTCAAAAGAGATTCAAGGTTAACATGTTCTGATTACCCATCATTGACACCGTGCAGCAATTCAGATCCAAGGGTGTACGGTGCCATGAATTTTCATAAGCATGCATATATGCAGAAATACTACAAAAGCGAGAATTTGGATGAGTATTCCTTGAAAATTTAAAAGCAACGTCGTTGGCTGTTAATAACGCAGAATGAAATGACTTATTGTCCATGGTTACAAAACCTTGGGATTGATCTGAGACAGTAACAAAAATCTCCACCCATATCAAAAGCACAGCCTGTCCGAAGCCCGGATAAAGAGTAGGGTTCCGGACCTTCCGGTAGATTGACGGCCAGTTTAAAAATAGTTAACTGTGTACAGAGGATTCATGTAGCCAACCTGAACTAATTTGGGATGAGGCGTAATTAATGAATGATGAATGTGTATCTGTTATTTATCTTAAATCAGTAGAAGAGAAGATTCTCAAGTACAAGCTGGTATGTGGTTGCAGGTTTTCTTGAAGCAGCATCTTAGCAGTGTTGTTTTTGATTCAAAATTTTCTGCCAGAGGTGAGCTTTTCTTTGTACAACTCCTAGCTTTTACATGGTAAATATTTTGCTTCTGACACATGGCGTTTAAATTCTTGTATACAATCCGTTACTTCAAATCCTTTTTGAATTTAGATGGGAACTTATCAGGAAAACTAAAGACAAAAAAATTCTCATTTTTTTATATATATTCCACCATATGGGTGCTTGGAATGAGCATACTTGGAGTTCTTTGGTCGATTTTGTGCACCACTCCTCTTTTTGCCTTTAAAAATTTTCGGTTGATTTTGTCAACAACTATTGAACTCTTGATTGTATTCATCTTTGTCAGTCTAATAGACTAACAATCAGCCAGACTATGCCCTACCTAATTTTGTTCTGTTCCACCTTCCCGCCTTCTCGTTGTTAGCCATTTCTTTTCTATAAGATCTAATTTGACTATCCTAACAAGTAGAGGTGTCATTATTCTTGTACAGAAATTCAGGTACCTCCTCAGCAACAAGATACAGATGAAACATTAGAGATGGAAGAAGAGGAAGTGAAGCCTGTTAAAAGGAAGAAGGCATCAAAAGAACACAGTGGAAGCAAGAAAGTGAAGACCAAGAAAAAGAGTAAAAGGTCAAAAGCAGACAATAGCGATGCTGCATAATAATTTTGATTCCTGGAATCCTTTTATTCTCGATCACATGTTAACTTCGCCAGTTCAACTAAAGGGCACCATACCATACACACCAGAACGCGGTGATAAGTAGTGTGAATTCAATGACTTGGCTGCATTTGTATGTGCAAGCAGACGAAGAACTTGAGTAATTGAATGCATTGTTTGCTAAATATCAGCTAGCCAGTTGGAAGCCAAGTTCCAGTTTTTTTTTTTTTTTTGAGGCAAGCCTGATCATCTTGTTTAGTCTCTGTAATGCTAGATTATGTGGATAAGCAAATTTTGTGGATTTCAATTTCCAGAGGCACTTTGGAAGAGTTTTTCATTATGCATACAACTGAGTTGGTTTATAGGTGGCTTTGGTATATGCTGGATTTAAGTTAAGCACAAATCTTATGAGGTAAAAACCATATTTTCAAAAGGGGAAAATTAGCATAACCACAGTGTCATCACTGGGTCTAGCTTCTTTCAGATGATTGTTTTAAAAAAGTTGAAATTTGCAAGGGCCTATCTTTCTTTATCTTTTTAATTACCTTTTTAACCAATTATTTCAGGAGTTATCAATTTTTCGTATTACGTCTACATTGGAAATGAGGTTCTTTTGGAGTCCGGAGGCTAAATGGCATTAAAATGTTCAAAATAAACCAAATGGGGTTTTGGTATATCGTTGATGGGGCAATGTAATACCCCCAAAAAAATTTCTACTTGTTAGAGTAATAACCAAAAGAAAAAAATATATTGTAAAACGTGGACTAGTTCACGTTTTACAAAATATGTTTTTTGTAAAACGTTGGCCAGATTTAGAGTCCGCAACTTAAGTGACCCAAAAAGTGAGTCCGGGTATCAAAATAACTCGTTAAAAAAAATAACCAAGCTACCCTTTGCGCACTAATTTAGTGCACAATATAACCAAACTGCAATATAGGTTATATTTTTTTATAGGTTATATTTTTTTCCAATAATTTTAAAGTTGGGAAATTTTACGTTTTTTTTCATACTTTAACAAAAGATTAGTCATGTTTCAAAATTCTGAAATATCAATATTTTATATAGAACTTAATATATTTTTTTGCGGACAATAAAGTCGGCCCATTACATCAAGTATACCTAAACGTTTGGATCGTCATTTTAAGGGTTGTAAATATCCCCCAAGTAAGTTTTGTTTGTTTGAATGTTGTTATCTTTAGGTTTAAGTGTTTTATTTTATAAGGTTTTGATTTAAGTGTTTTATTATTTAGTCAAGGCATTACTTTATTTCAAATGTACAAATAAAAATATTATATTAAAAAATAATTCATCCAATACGAGAGGTACAAAATAATTCATTACAATAAAAAAATAATACCAAAATATTTAAAATAATACGTCAAGTACGAGAGACTCTTCTACTACGAGACGTACTTGCACCACCACGGTCTCATAGGCTACACCTTATCATGTCCCTCCACCAAGGTTCGATCCCTAGTGGTTGAGGTAAAAAAGTAGTTAAATAGCTAGACCCAACAAGCCAAGTTGGCATTTAAGCAACATGTAGACACTTTTTATGTTTTATAGTGTCCACTAATGCTATTTATTTTGTTTTCTCATATTGAATTTCCAACATTGAAATTGACATTCAAAACTTCATCACCACGGGATTTCCATCTTGAAATCTACTTTTTATCATCTGATTTTTACTAAGGAAGAATGAAAATGATGCACCAATTTTTGGGAAAAATTCAAATTGAATGAGATAATGGGCGTTTTTTGGATCTCGGAAAAATATCCAAAATAAAAAAAATCTCATAAAGCGAACAACCGAGCACAAAGTTATAACCGTTTAAAATTTCATCAATTTAAAACTATTTTTTCTCCCTCTACTCCTTAAAATAAAATTGCCTTGACTAAAGTAAAACACTTATACCTAACGATAACAACTCACCAAACAAAACTTACTTCGGGGCACTTTACAACCCCTAGAATGACGTACCAAACGTTTAGGTCTACTTGATATATTGAGCCTACATTATTGTTCGTAGAAAAAGATATCAGGTTCTATATACAATATTAATATTCTGGAAATACCGTGGTAATGAAGTTTTGAATGTCAATTTCAATGTTGGAAATTCAATTTGAGAAAACAAGACAAATAGCATTAGTGAACACTATAAAACATAAAAAGTGTCTACATATTGCTTAAACCTAAAGATAACAACATTCAAACAAACAAAACTTACTTCGGGACACTTTACAACCCCTAAAACGACGATCCAAACATTTAGGTATACTTGATGTAATGAGCCGACATTATTGTCAGCAAAAAAAGATATCAAGTTCTATATAAAATATTCATATTTCAGAGTTTTGAAACATCATTAATCTTTAGTCAAAGTATGAAAAAAATGTGAAATTTCCAAACTTTAAAATTGTTGGGGAAAAAAAACCCTATATTGCGCACTAATTTAGTGCGCAAATGGTAGTTTGGTTACATTTTTTTAATGGGTTATTTTGGTACCCGGACCACTTTTTGAATCATTTAAGTTGCGGACTCTAAATCTGGCCAACGTTTTACAAAATATGATTTTTGTAAAACGTGGACCACGTTTTACAATTTTTTTTTTATATTACTCTGACAAGTTGATTTTTTTTTTTTGGGGGTATAACGTTGCCCCATCCACGATATATCCCTTTTTGGTATATCGTGGAAAGGACAATCCCATTTGATTTATTTTGGGCATTTTAATGCCATTTAGGCTCCGGACTCTGTTATTTTGTGTTGGTATTTTTCCTTATGAAGAATATTCTAAGAGATTGATTTCAAATTGAAAAAAATTGATTCAGCTTAAAGGAAACAATAAAGATAGAGAAACAAAAATAAAAGATGAAACGAAGTTGGATACGATTCTTAAGATTGTATTTTCGCCAAATTCTAACGTGAAGGAAAAAAATAGCCATTACCGCTTTTTCCTTGTCACTTTCAGTCAATGCAACCAAAATTTCCTAACGAGAGCAACACAATCGATTAGTGGAGATAAAATTACGTGAATTATTTTTATTTTTAACAATCTCCTTTTCTTCTCTCTATTTTCAGAAAAAAACGAGAACAAAAATCAACTGAAGAATTTTCTAAAAGAAGATCTTTAATTGAAAAGTTGGTTACCGCCTAGAAGACATACATAATAATAACAAGGATAACTTACATAAACAGCTACCTTTTAATAGCTTCTAACAATTTATAGCTATTTTTTCTATATTTACAAATCGTAGCTAATTTTTGTTGTATTCGGTTGTATTTCGCGTTTTTGAAATACAGGGAAATACACGGAAATACAAAATTAGGCAGATTACTCCATTCCAAACTTTTAGAAATACTTCCAAATACAGAAAAATATACACTGGAATGCAATGAAATATGGTTGATTGTTTAAGAAATATAAAATTGTAGTATGTGTATATACAATGGAATATAATGAAATATATCAGAAACTGTTTCATAAGTTAGAAATACAACGAAATATACTGAAATTTACTGAAACAGCACACTGAAATATACTAAAACGTTTTATCAAACACTTGGTGAGTATGAAGCTCCACAACTCTCATCGGAGGTGGAGTATGCGTTGGATTCATGCTGGAGGGCGGTAGAATAGCGTCGTTATCAATGAGAGAGGAGATTCAACAATTATTAACGAAAAACATAGAGCAATTTGATCAAAAGAGCAGTTTAATGGTGGACGGGCGTTGGAATTTGAGAGCATGTTGATGCACTGCACTTTCTTCGCCTTCACTACTATCCTTACAGTAGAAATCTCATGGCCGGTGAACCACCGCTGCCGCCGCGGAGAAGAAGTGGCAGTGTCGGAAAAGTAAGGAACAAACCAAACAAAATCAGTTTTGTAACCAGCAGGAAATAAACACCCAAAACAATATCTAAAATCGAGTTGTTTCCACCCAATAAAAATCACTGCCGTCACCTCCTTTTTCGACGGCGAACAAAGCAAGTAGATCTGGAAATCTTTTGAAATAAGATGAAGATGGGAAGAGTAAAAATGAGAAAAAAGTCATCGTCGCCATCGTCACCTCCAATCGTAGCCGCCTGTAATGTTGGAGTCCATGGCTTTTTCTTAGATCTGGATTTGGTGTATTTTCCGATGATCTGCATTTGGGGTAAAAATTGAAAATATCTCATCAACACTTTTATATTTCTCTGGGACCACGACTAATTAGCTTTTGTTCAACGCTGATCGAAATCTTCTGTGTTTGGAGAGGGAACGGAGAGAGAGAAAGAGAAGGGTGAGGGAGAAATAGATTTGAGAGGTGAGAGAAAATCAATTTAAAAGAGAAACTTGTGAAATACAGGACACTAGTTGTGATGTGTAAATTAAGAAAATATTTTAGTTATGAATAATAAATAAAATAAAAGGTAGTTACTATTCATAAATAGGTCTTAGAAGTAGCTATGACTAAGTAAAAAATCCTAAATGCTTTCAAGGGAGTGATCCAATATTAGAATAGTTGGAAGTAAAATATGTGTGAAAATAGGTGGTATTGTACGCATTGGTGGAGTCGTGGAAGTGGGTGCAAACTCACGCTAACGTGTTTAAAAAAGAGAATAACAAAAAGGAGAAGTATGGCATGAGATCGGACAGAATTTTGACCGAAATCTTACATATAATAATATAGGGCAAATAAAATATTAATATTAATATTAAATAAAAAAAATAATTGGGAAAATATTAATGACCGTTCAATTTTGAACCAAATTGTAAACCAACCAACCATCCAACCAACCAATAGTTGTATATGGAAAAATAAATAAAATTAGAAAAAAAGAAGCGATTCTCTTGAAAAGTCCACCACATCACATGCTATAAAGACGCTTTCTTCTTCCTCCTTGTTATATTTTGAAGCCACCATAATTTTCTAAGGAAACCTATATTGCCTTTCTCCTCTACATTCAGAAAAGAAAAAAACCAGTTCAAAGAAAAATGGCATCATTTAATGAGGCACCACCAGGAAACGAAAAAGCAGGAGAGAAGATCTTCAAGACTAAATGTGCTCAATGCATATTTAGTCTTAAGCGCCAGCCCCACCATGCCTTCCACCTGGTTGTTCCATGTCGTTGCAGAATGTATTATATTACTTATATGATAGTGTATTTTGTGGTATTGTATTGTACTGTACTATATTCTTTTGATGAATACAAAGATCTTATTGCTTCTCGTCGTTACACAATGCCACACATATAACAATTCGATCACACCCAATCTGTCGTTACATCAAATTGGACTTTTCATCATTATTTCATCGTTACATAATGCTTACAATGTAATAAAATTTAGTAAAAATCAAAACAAACACTGTATTTAAACTAACAACACAATACAATAGGTAACAACCATCCAAAGAAGCTATTAGTATTTTGACAACACTGAGTTTAAGATCTCGCTTTAAAGGAAAAGTTTTTGTCACAGCTAAATTAGTGATTGCTCTATGAACTTAGATTAAGATTTTGTTTGTCCAAAAAGAAACAGATAGAATAAATTCAAATAGCACTCCAGGTATTGTTTAACGTGTTGTCTCTATGTAATGTTTTCTTGGATTTCTGATTATAGCTTAGTTAGATGTTTAACAATCATTTAATTATGATTTACTTGATTCAGGAATTTATGAGTTGAACACTTTATGGTACTTGTGATGATTATTTTGCTCCAATTGTGACTCATTTAATTGTGTGGAAAAATAACTGGCTAGAAATTGTTGCTTGTTCAGTTTATCTGCTAAATAGTTTCATATTTTTGAAGTGAATAATGCCATATCTTTTGCTCTTAACTCAAAACTAGGTTGCTCTTAATGGCTAACTTACCGATGGTTTGTTGAAGGGAAAACTAGATTGCTCAGTGTTCTTTGTTGTCACTATGGAATTAGTTTAGAAATGATTGCAAATTCCAAACCAAGATTTTTTTAAGCTTATTTTAATGATACTCATTTTGCAGAATACCAGTATAATGATGTTCATTGTATTACTTTTGTGTTCATCATTCTTTTTTGATGGTTGACAAATGATTCGTAGGAGGGGGTGGTATTATAGTTATTCCATCCCACTTCTTCTATACGTAAGATAGTCCTTTCCCCTTCTTTGATTTTGTTGCCAATGTTTTCTCAAATCTCGTAATCTCTTGGTACTTCCTTAAAAGGGTCCATGTTGACAATTATCTTTTCATATCTTTTCTAGGTGATGGGTGTCTGGCAGATGTGTAATTCTTTTCTTTAGAATTGTTTTACGAGTTGTGCTGTAACTTACAACGGTGTCTATTTTAACAGGACCTAATTTGAATGGACTTTTTGGAAGGCAGTTCGGAACTACTGCTGGTTACTCCTACTCTGCTGCCAATAAGAACATGGCCGTGAATTGGGGAGAAAACACTTTGTATGATTATCTGCTCAACCCCAAGAAGGTGCGATTGGCATTTTCATTATGTTAGATATTTTGTGTTTATCATCGAGATATAAGGTTATTTGATGGCTCGACCATGCTGCATAATTTTTTTGAATCCTCCCTTGTGGGAATTGCATGGAAGTATACATATTGTAGTTCCCTTTGCTTTTCTACTATCTTATATTTCCTTTCAAGAAAATCTGCATGTTCTTTATATGCAATGCTGTTGATTGTTTCTACAGTACATACCTGGAACAAAGATGGTTTTCCCCGGATTGAAGAAGCCACATGAGCGCGCTGACCTCATTGCCTACCTGAAATCTGCTACTGCATGAGGAACCATTGACACACATTTTCCATTTTGTAGTCTGATAGGTGGCATGTTTTGCTATGCGGAAGAAGATAAACCATTGATTTAACAAATAAATAAATAATAAGTAGACCTCTTATGGTCTGACTCATTTGTTTCCCAGAAAACTGGGTCATAGTAAATTTTTTTGTTACCTGTTGGAGAAGAGGTAAAAAACTCTTGGCAGACAAGGCCAACTTTAATATCATAATTCTCTCAAGATTATGTTTTGGTGGTGTGCTGCTTTTCTTGGTCCTTTCTCTTCTTTTATTCTACGCAAATTTAAAAGTAAAATTTGATCCATTAGAGAGAAATATGTTTCTCCATAACCAGTAAGCAGGTATATACATTGATTGTCTGTCGTTACAAGTAAAAAAAAAACGCAAAAAAAAGTGGACTCTGGATGAAAGAACGTTGTTCTAGTTCATTGAGTTCCTTGGGCATAACCACAATCTGTTTTTCGGACATAATATATTCTCCATTAGGATAATGTACCTGAATACTTGGATAGTTGTAACACTTACTAGGTGGGATATTTGGATACCGGGTGAAGTTAGGCTAAGGCAAGGATCAACGTATAAAATTAAGGTCAGAGAGAACTCTTTTAGCTTAATAATGAAGGTTAGGGTCGATCAGAAATCTTACCTCTTACATGAGCGTCTTATTTGAAGTTGAGAATTTCTCTTTTGAAGTGACTTTGTGAGTCTCGTCTTTAGCCTAAGCGAGCCTTTTTTATTTTTCTGAATAGATAAGTGTATTATAGATATTGAATCAAGGAGGAGTTGTCAAATGTATTTACAAACTAGAAAAGTGCATCCCTTTCTATACTTAAAGGAATTCTATCAGTTCTATTAATGTACCAGTGACATTTGGGCCTCTGATAAGCTAGACTCAAGTTACATTAGAATTTATATTTGCAACTCGTTTTTTTTTTTATTGTTTTTTTCTTTCTACTCTTGCTTTTTTATGTTGTTTTTGTATCATATCAGTTGTAAAGGTAGTTAGATAATTTTTCAATATTTCTAGGATATTTGATTATATAAAAGTTTTTGTAAGTTAAAAAAACAACATTTTTTTTAGAGTATATAGACTTCCTTTTTATTTGAAACAAATTAACGCATGCAAGTTAGATTTTAACTTGATATTTTTTATTAAACTTATATTGGCTAACCCCTCTTTTGGAAGAAAAAATAATTATGATATTCAAGTAATATAAGAAATATTTAATGCTACAGATTGTTGTATGATGACATCAATGAAGTTCACTTATAAATAAAGATAGCATTTAAAATTAAATAATTAAAAGTCTTGATACAACGAAATACTTTAAATGTTTCTTCAATTACACCATACAAAAAGGAACAAGGAAAGTTAATGAAATTATTTGTTTTTCTTACTTTAATCTTTCCTTTTCTTTAAAAATATTGTAGTTTGTTTTTCTTAATGAACTATTGTAATTTCTTAAACGTGTATGTAGTTTTAGTATTTCATGTTTATCTAACCATTTGTCCTTAATTATGTAAAACGTTGATTATCTCATCTTTTGTAAAGCATTTCAATGTCCAAAAAATGTGAAAAATGATTACTCTCGTTTTCAATTATTTATTATATTATTATTATTATTATTACTAGTATACATATTCGCGCGATGCGCGGATAATATAAATAATAATAACTAAAAAATATTATGCGTGACCAAAAAAAAAAAAAGAAAAAAAAAGACAATGCCGTATGGAAACTTCAAGTTCATCCCAAAAAGTACAAGAAATTTAAGCACAATCTTTAGTACTCTATGCAAGTGAATGGCTTGATTTTATCACACATAAGAAAAGCAAATACTCTTTAGAACATCACGAACAAATTTTGTCTTTTGCAACTCCATACTTCCTCTTCAATCGGAATCTAAGAAGTTGTGATTGGATTCCACTTTTCACACCAACTTTCATGAACTTTTTGGCTTTCTCTGCCATGGCTCTTTAGCCTAAAATTTCAGTCCAATCAATGAATTAATGTAATCATCAAACACCTAGAAACATTTGTCCAACAAATGAATTCATGTAATCATCAAAGGCCAAACTACGTCAGGTTTCTTTTAATAGCAAGTGTTACTTGTTTTGGGATAAAATGTAGTTAGAAGTGAATATAATACTTAAAAGTGTTTCCAACAATTGATGACTGCAGACCGGAACGAATAATAACAAAGAAATTATACAAACAACCCAAAAAACTGTCAAGAAAATGCAAATTAGTACAAACAGTATGTGTCATTCAAACATTTACTTGTTGAAAAAACATTCATATCACGATCAACATCCTTTTATTACATGGGACTATTCCTGAAAAAACACTCTTTAAAGTCAGAAAACTGATCTGAAATGAACATAAGCGAGAGTAAACAAAAACAAGGTACTGTGTCAAATCTAATACTGATCTATAGTTAGATAACTGCAAAAGTTATCTATATTTAGAAATCAAGTAAATGTAAGTACGGAACCATCATCTATTTTATGAAATTAAGAAATTAAATTTTTGGATGTTTGATATTTTCTGACATGTTTGTCTACGGTGAAATCGACGCAACACAGTCAATCAAAAGATTCCAACCAAATTAAATCTTCTGAATCCATAGACATATGCGTCCCAAAATCATAAACCCAAAGAAGTTTGCTGCATAGTCATGATTAAACAGAAAGAGGGCAACAACTGAGAAGAAAAAAGAGGAAGAATACTCAGATCTCAATTTCCAGAAGAATAGTCAGATCCCAGTTTCCTCTGCAATTCAGGTTAACCAAAAACTAAATCCTTTTTCATTATTTCTTCAAAATCTGTAACTTTCTAATATAATTAAATTTGAATGACTCCGCGAAATTGCCAGCTTGTGATGCCCTTGATAGATAGTGAATGCTGGATTGAGACCAAAAGAAAAGAAAAAAATGAGAAACCAATCTAATACCTTGATCATTTCTAGCAGTGAAAAATACCTTCCCTGTCAAGCATTCAGCTAGTCGCATACGGACGGCTTTGATTTCCCCTTGGGACTACCTTTTTTGTATTAACCACCTTCACAATAAGATGAAATTAGAAACATATCCATGAACTAATCATAAAAGAATTTGTATAGTACAAAAATTTCAAAATAAACCGAACAATTGGACTCCTTAGTTTGTGTTGTACTCCTTAGTTTGTGTTGGATATGGATAAGAGAACGTGGTTAGAAAATATAGTTTGAAATTTTTTATGTATTACAGAGGGTTTTCAGAAGATAACTGTCTCATTCCTATATTTTCGCCCCATAATGCACGAACAACAACTTAATTAAGACTTAATTTTTTAACTGCTGCATTTTTTTTTATATATTTTGATTTTTATGATGGTGACTCTTGTCATCCTATCCTTCTTTTGCCTCTTCTATTCTATATAGATATCGAAGATAGATTATTATTTGGAGAGCTAACAATATTTCTTCAATTACTTTTTTCAAACAATTTTAGCTATACATGAAAAATATTTTTTAATTAATAATTAAGCATGTACTAAGGTAGAAAGGGAATGTCACAATAACATTTTTACTTGTGTATAATAAATTTTATAGAAAAAAAAGATAATTTGAAACAAGTTTAATAATCATTTCCACATAAAAGAAAGACTATAAACTTTTGGATCAATTTGAAATTTGGTTGAATTAATAGATCTTTTGTGGTGTCTACTATCAGCTTTCCACATCATTCCTCCTCCTAACATTTAATTAGCCCATATACTTATTCAAATTTACCAAAATGGGTGAGAGCTTACAAGGTATTAGGGCAAAATGGACAAAACATTTCATGTGAGGACTACAAAATTTTGAAATACTTTCTTATAATAGTAGTAATTAGTATCATTAACATAGTTCTGTTTATACAAAAAATAAACAGTTCATTTTGATATTCCCAATACGCACTCCTTTGTTCTTAAAGCATCTAGCATTACTCTCCCTCTAGATTGTCCACCATTTACAACAAACAACGACAACAACATACCCAGTGTAATATATGTGGGATCTGAGAAAGGTAAGATGTACGCAGACTTTATCTCTATCTTTGCGGGGTAGAAAGTTATTTATGAGGAACCCTCGACTCAAAGTAGCAAAGAAGAAAACAACAACAAAATAGCAAGTGTACAAAACAAGTGCAACAACAGATATCAATACACATTAGCGAAAAAAAGAAACTATGTGATACCTAAAAGTACGACAATACTAAAAGTACCACAACACTCAACTAACTACTAACATTCTACCTTAATCCTTGACCTCCTTTCCTCCCTATCTAAGGTCATGTCCTTAGTCAACTGGAGCTGTGTCATGTCCTGTCTAATCACCTCCCCCAAGTTCTTTTTCAGCCTACCTCTATTTCTCCTAGCTCCTACTATAGCCAACTGTGATGGTTCGCATTTTTCACGGGCGGGGTTAGCGTTCGGAAAAAGCTACTTCGAAATCGTTGGTGCTCTTTCGAACTTTGTTTTAAAAGAGTCGCCACCTAATTTTTAGGAAATTAGGAAACCCAGTTTTGAAGGGTTTATTCATACGCTGTGAAAAATCCTTCTTAATCAAAAGTTCTAGGTAAGGATTCTGGTGATCCCCTAGGGAAGGTGTTAGGCACCCTAGTATTAAGGATCTGTACTATACGGTTGACCTTCGAATTCGAATGTGTGATTATTTGCATGAACTGTTTACTTAGTGTTTATTTCCCGCAAAAGCCTGTCATGTTGCATATATCATTTTTGAAAAGAATTGAATATATTCCCTTTACATATAGGGTATTTAGGTTCCGATTTATAATATCCGTGTATAATTAGTTCCTTTTATATATAAGGATAACAATTTTTATATAGAAAAGGAAAAAAAGTTTATTTATTTTTTATAGTCTGGATGAATAGGTTTTATTCATGCTTTGCTCACACGTGGACTGGGTTAATCCGTTTAATACATTTCTAAAACATCCTTACCTAAAAAATATTATAATCATGGGCGTAAAAATTGGACCCTTTTTTGATTTTACAAGAAAGGGATTCTTGATATTTTTGGCACGTTTTATCCTTAAGAAAATGAATTGAATTTATGGTCCAATAACTTATGCATATATTCCCCTTTTAAAAATGTGCACGCTATATATATACTTATTTTTTATTTTAAATAAAGTCTCAGATTTATTTCAAGAGCAAAATTTTGACTTTGAAGTCCATTTGGTTTTTAGGCCCCAAAACACCTTACTTCATTTATTTAAAACGTAAGCCTTAGCCTAGAATTTTTCTAACCAAAGATTTAAAATAATCAGATGGGCTTTAACCAAAAGAATGGTTTATGTTATTGGTTTCTTTTTTAAAGACAAATATGCACGGGTTGTAGTCCAAAAATACCTTGTTGTAGCTATTAAATATGGGCCTCAGCCATGTTTTCTTACCTACAAATTTATACTAAAAAGAGTCAAGTGGATTCTTTAGTCCAAATAATAACTTTTGTCATTTTGTTTTTCAAAAGATCAAATTTAATGGGCTCTGGCCCCATATTTTTTTTTTGAAATGTCTGATTTTCTATAAGAAAGGACTCAGGTGGGCTCTGGCCCAAAATATCACATTTTTTATCAACTCAAAATCCAGAAAACGTAATTTAATAATTGAAAAGGATTTCTTGTCTAATTTTTACTCATCCTCTTAATTTGAACACTATGATATACTATCTTATCTTTCCGATAACCTCTTTAGTTTATTATTTATTAGGACAAACGCAGTTGCTTTCCATTTTTAATTTTCAAAATCATCCAGATTTTTCAAAAGATTTTTTTTTGGAGCTAGAGTCAATCTAAACGGCATATGCACCGTTTTGCCTAAGATGCTTAATTCGCAACATAAATGATTCCAATAATGTTTGTGGTTTTTTTTTACAAATATGAATACAATACATGAAACACTTTAAGCAAATAAAGAAGGCATAAATATAAGGAAGGTAAAATGGGGTGGATCAAATCCCAACCATTTTTACCCATGGTTGGGCCTTCGTGTCATTTTTACCCATGATTGGGCCTTCAATATATTAGCTTCCCTTTCTCCTTTTTTTAGACTCAACGAACTTGAAAGAATTTCCCTATTGGGCCTTTGACCCAATAGGGTGGCTGGACCTTGGCCCGAGTGGCCATGCAAGGGGAGGGAAACAAAGACCCCGGTTAGTTTATATTTTACTGTTCTTATCATACATATAACTATACACACATACATACAAAATCTCCTATTCTTTTACAATTCCTACTCTATACACAAGTATACACATGTATAGGCAATATATCATATTTATTCACCAGCCCAAATAATGTGAATATGTATTTCCATGTCTCTAAACTCAAACCCCAAACCTAGGTGATGGGAAGGCCAAGTCATCAGCCCCTTTATTCCTGATGCTGCACAAGTTCAAGAGGTTTCATGAACCTCCGGAATGGCTGGTCACCAGGGGAAGGCTTAAACTAAGCCCCTCTCCCACCTAAACTGCCTCTCTCAACCAACAATAACCATGGAAGACACAGGTCCACATACACACACATGGCTTGGAATAAATAGGATAGGTCCAATATACATAGCTATAGAACAATTATAAGTTAACAAGAACAGATGAGAACAAGGAGAGAAGAGGTGGATAGACTCATCAGGCAGGTTACCCTTATGACCTAAGACCAAGGCACCAAGTATGATTTAAACATGGAAAAAGAAAGTAATCTGTGTGGGCATAATATGGCCAAGACTGAACTAAACCAAGTAATCACAACATAGACAATCACATAGGAGTAGTACAGTTCCTAACAATATTGATTCAAGTAGACATAACAAAGTGTAAAGGCACACAAGGATAGGGTAAACCGGCTTCAAGACAGGGTACAACACAACAGATTTGGCATTCATAGAGTACATGTAGAATTATTTAGACAAAATCTTCAAATGAGCCTATATGTCCTACGCACAACTCGACTAAAGGTTCTTGCCATTCTTTAGGAATCATATTCTCAAGTCTAGGTGATTCTCACAGAAAATACAGGAAGTAAACAGAAAAAAACCAATCTATAATTCTAACAGACATGATATGACAAATCCAAATAGGTGAAATCAGAGTTCTTTGTTTTGAAACAAACACAAGTAAGGTGTTTCATCACCTTCAACACAGTTCAGTTAAAGGTTAAGACACAAATAAACTGAAATTCAAATCAAGATAAATCTGCAAATAAGGCCAAGAGACTTTGAGTTCTAATGCTTCTATGTAATATATCCAATTTTGAGTACATCAACTTCACTTTCAGATACAACTTAAGCAAATAGCAAGGCCAAAAGTCCCATGGATGCACAAAAGACTCAATATTTAAAGTTCAAAGTTTTGCAACCCTTTTAGACCTTTTCTCATGATCCTATTCTATTGCAAAGAGAACCAAGCTGATTTTAAAAGAGGATACACATGATTTAGACATGTTCATAAACAGTGGCCTACTCCTAGTTTTCATTTTTTCAAACTGTACAAGTATAACATATCCTTAGCTGGTTTTTAATACTTCACAAAAGGGAAAACACATCTGTCCAACATGACTTAAGTTCAGTTTTTATCTTCTACTTAGACTTTAGACTAATAAACTCAAGAACATATCTCACAGTGGGAAACATGATATATTATCTAAAGCATCACAAATAAAGGGTCAAATATACCTCCCAAGACACTTTATTGCCACTTTAAATGGATGCAACCCACTTATTTCCTTATTTTTAAGGTCTTACCATTACTTAGAAAAAGGGAGAAAACAAACCATCTCTCAAGCACAAATTGAAATCATATCAATGCACACAGAATTCACATAAAGATCTTAATTATGAACCCAGCCTAACCAAATATTAAGGAATCTACCTTATTATATCATCCACATAAAACTTTCTTGCCTTGTTTTCAGAATAAACAGTATTCCTTTTGAGAGCCTTTTCCTCTTTCCAGTTTTACCGCAATCTTTCAAATTACCACACATTATCTAGCCTAGTCAACCCATTTCTCTTAAGACATATCAGAGCAGACCAACATAATTCATTTAAGTCTATAGTAAAACCTCAAGACCAGGTTTATTAATCTGAGTGAACAATTAATAAAGGCACAAGAAATTCATTTTTAGGATCCTTTTAACTCTGCAAATGGCAAAGAGAATACCAAATGTGCAAATGTAGCAGGTTACACCCCATAGACTTATGAGGAATGCCATGACAATCTCTTATTTTGGGAAGAAAGATACTATGGGTTAAGTGATGCTTGACCCTTTCTCAATCTTCTCCTAAGATGTCTTTAAAATTTTTTCCCATTAATCAAGTGGTTTCAACCCACACATCTACACTTATGATTCTCTTTTATTACCCTTGAGCATATACCAAAAGAAAGGCTTGACAATTCATATATTAAAACCAAACATTTCCTTAAGGTTTCAGCCATGGTTTCCCCTCTTTTTTCTTTCTTTTTATCCTCTTCTTTTATTCAGACTAGACTTATAAGATCTTTCCTACCTATTTCCATCTCTTAAGCCTAGGCAATCAAGGACCATAAGTTATTATCACCACATTCTTCACTCATGTACAAAGAAAATAAAACAGACCTCATGATTCAAAACAACAGTCTCAATCTCTAAACTGTTCAAGATTGGACCAAACATGACCAAACTACTTTATTCCAACCTTCCCTTAATATTTTGGACTTGTTAAGTTTGAACACTTAGGATCATCTATCAAACTAGGGCCTATACATGTATGAATATCAATACAGATGCAAGAGGGTATGGCATATCAGTCTACTTTCATAACAAATTTACTTCACTAGTTAGATAAGACAACTAATGAGGATAGGACTAACAATAGGAGATTAGAGATGTTGCACCACCCGTTTTCATCGTAGTAGAACCTATGGTTTTCTAGTCGGGGGTACCTTTGGAATAGAGACTCGAGCCCGAGTTTGGAGGTAGAAAGTATCTTGCCCCGTGTACAAGGGTACCAGTAGGTATTCCTGGCAATTTGCAGGATTAGAAGTTGAGCGAATCAAATCGACACGACCTGAGCTGAATCTGATAAAATCTGCAAACACCAGTCATCATCGACGGGTCGTCGACATGGTCGACGGACCGTCGTTATGCGGCGTCGATAGGGTTTCGCAGCCTTGCATCTGCAGGCGCAGGTTGACGGAGCAAGTCGACGGACTGTCGACACGTCGACGGGTCGTCGACCCGCACCGCTGTAGCTTTTTATTTTCAGGTATAAATCTAATATCCACGACTTTATTTCTCATTTTCCTCCATTCCAAATCAGAAAAACCCTAGTATTTTCTCTCCCAATATTTTTCATCATTATTAGTGGAGATTTGGTAAGGTGCGAGCCCCGTAAACCCGTGCTTGTGAAAAAGAAGGTTGTTTCTAGGGTTTCTTCAAGGTTATGAAGCTTAGAAAGTTGGAGTTGAAGTGATTCTTGGAATATTAGACCCCTCAAGGTATGTAAATGATTTCTACCCTTATATTTGGGTTTATTATCAAGAGTTTTAGTGATTTTAAGTAGAGAGAGGATACTTATGGAAGTAGTAAGCTGATGAAGGGTAATATAGTGAATTGGGGTTATTTTAAGAGATGATTGGGAATGGATTTAAGCATATATATATATATATATATATATATATATATATATATATATATATATATATATATATATATATATATATATGTATATGTGTGTGTGTGTGTGTTGTCATTGTGTTGTGGGTATTGTGGTTGATGTTAGATTGGATGGGAAGTTGAAGGATTGTTGAGTTTACAAGGGAAATGTTGTCCATAATTCATTAAGCTCTATATGTATTTAAAGATGGTTAGTAAGCGAGGCAAATAGTCTAATTAATGCCTATGTTATCTTAATTGTAGACTTGCAAGTTCGAGAGATAGAAGTTGGACGATTGGATATACTTCAAGGTATGTTAAGGCTATCCTTTCTTTCTTTGAGCATGATCCTATGATATGGGCCAACAAGCGAGTAAAAGAGCTTCCATATTGCTCTACTCTTAGAAGCATTAGAAGTACTTCAGTCTTTGATGTTCATGTACCTCGCTTATGAGTGTTCCTTCTGTTCATGGGTCCAGTTTTATGTAGCCAGTTATATGTATACAGTTTATTCATGCATTACATTCATTATATATTTATGTACATTGACCCGTGACCAGAAGGTATTATATACGCGAATATTAGATATATGTGGAGTATGAGAAGAAAGATAGGCGTTATACATGCATTACCACTATGATGATATGAGAATCAGGCTGCACGTACCGCAGCAATGTATATGTAATGGCCGCCGAGAGGCCGATATGATATGAGAAGAGAGACAGGCGTTATACACGCACATATATCAGACGTTATATATGCGCGCGCGCGCGCACACACACACACACACACACACACACACACACACACACACACATATATATATATATATATATATATATATATATATAGATGTATGACCTTCATTGATAGGTATGATCATGCATATTATGCGCCCACAGTGGCATTGTCAGTTACACAGATTTATGCAGATACATACAGATGCTAGTTCATACAAGTACATGCAGATAGTCATTTCAGCTTATGAGTTTAGATCTTATTCATGATTTTTGGATATATATGTTGTTCTTATGATTTACATACTCGGTATATTATCCGTACTGACTCCCCGTTGCTCGGGGGGCTGCGTTCATGCTCGCAGGTACAGGTAGACAGACAGGTGGTCCAGCTTAGTAGGACTTTTATCCAGCAGCGATCAGTGCACTCCATTTGATCCGGAGTTGCAGTCTATTTATGGTATGCTAGCTCTTTTGAGATGTATATGCACATGGGTATGACGGGGCCCTGTCCCGTCCTTTCTGCAGCTTTTATTTCAGTAGAGGTCTGTAGACAGTTGTATGTATTAGTCAGATGATGTAGCCTTGTCAGCTTCTATTCTTTTGTGTACAATATATATAGCAGCCTAGCTGGCTTGCACTGATTTTTCAGCATGTTTATGTATATACAAATTGTTCAGTGTTCATGATGTCGCCTATTTATGAGATCAGTTTAAGTCATGTATGGGCCCTAAACGTCCAGTAAGATTCAGATATGAGTATAGGGGTGTTTGGTCGCTAGAGGCCAGACACTCATCACGACTCATCGGTTTGGGTCGTGACAGAAGTGGTATCATAGCAGTTCCGTCCTAGGGTTGTCTACAGACCGTGTCTAGTAGAGTCTTGTTTATGAGCGTGTTGTGAACCACACTGATAAACAATAGGTTATAGGACAGTTAGGAAATTGTCATTCTTTCTCCTTCTTAGATTGTGCGATAGAGCCCTGTGTTAAGCGTTCGCTTTCTGATGAATTGTTCTGATTTCAGCGATGCCCCGCAAGAAAGCTATAGTTGCTCGGAAGGGATAGAGAGCGGTTATTAAGGCCACTAGCCCTACTCAGCAGGCCACGAGGGCCTAGGATGAGATTCAGAGTGAGGGGCTGCCTGAGACATGGCGTACCCCGCCTCCAGCACCTGTCCCAGTTCCTCAGCCGGATGTACCGGGCCAGGACGTGAGGGATGCTGTACAGTTATTGACCAGATTAGTAGTGTCACGACCCAACCCCGTAGGCCATGACTAGTGCCCGAGTTGGACACTCATATTATCTGTTAACTTTAATCATTTATAATCAGCATGTCATGATCTCATTTGTATAAAAAGGTAGAGTGTTATTTTAAAGTTGTCAAAGTTTTGTATGTCGTAGGCACCTGTCTCCTGAGGAGTTACAATTTTTAAACAACAACATATATATATTCCTACGCAAGCCGACAAGGCTGCCACGATATGCAACATACCAAACATGCATATATAAGCAAGCCGACAAGGCTGCCATTACGAATGGGTACGCCCCAAACATAAGTCATAGTCATAAAACGCATCAACAACCACAAACAGACCCACACAAATGTCCACAGACCTCTAAGAGTAATGACAGTATCATATGACGGGACAGGGCCCCGCCGTACCCAAATAAACACATATGAATACAACATAAGGGAGTTATACCACAAGCTTGGCTCCGGAACAAAGGAGCAGTCCAAAATAGCTGAATAAGTATCCTAAGCTGGTGGATCTCCGAAACGAGCGTCTGTACCTGCAGGCATGAACGCAGCCCCCCGAAGAAAGGGGGTCAGTACGGAATATGTACTGAGCATGTAAAGCATGAAATGTAATAATAGACTCATACTGAGACAAGGTGTATAGGATTCAAAGCAACAAACAGAATTTCATAGAACTTGCCTTTGAACATTTTTCATCTGTATCATTCTCATATCAATCTCAATATAGATTTTTGTAATCAATGCTGCATACTCATTCTGTATATAACATATATAACGTGTCCCGGCCCTTTAATGAGGGACTCAGTAATTAAAATCATAGCATCATAAACATAAACATATACGTGTTCCGACCCTTTAATTAGGGACTCGGTAATAAGGAATATATGCCCTCCTGGCCACCATCTCCATATCATCATATCATCATATCATCATGTCATCATATATATATAACGTGTCCCGGCCCTTTAATGAGGGACTCGGTGAATAATATAGTAAACATGCGCACGAAAACGTGTCCTGGCCCGGGACTCAGTGAAGGATATAGCGGTAAGCACGAGCAGAATAATAAGCAACCACATATATGCAATTCATCTTTTTAGACTCAGTAGATACGCAACTAACCAACTCTAAAGTGTTGGGATAACAATCATATTCAATTTTTTTCAACTTTCATTACAAGCCATAGCAAGGAACATTTCAGCTTTCATGTACATGTATCAATTTTCATGATGTAGTTTTTGAAAGTCAAGTATGCCTCTATTCATGCCATTCTTTTAAGAGTAGGAACTTCTATACATCATTCATTAGTCAATCATATGGTAGACTCATGAAAATAGCATTAAGGAAATATAAAATCATAAATCATGCATGGAACTAGAGAGTAGAATTTACCCCAAGGTTCATATCGTTTCATACTTACGTCTAGGACATGCCAAAAGAAAGAAGGAATAGGCTTTACATACCTTTAGCGTTTAGTCGTATTATAACTTGTACTTGCTGCCCAAAAACACTTATCCTATATCAAGATATCAAGAGCTACAATTAGTCTACGAGGGAATTCAATACATATTTTGACGCTCACAATACCTTTCTAACATTTAAACGACGTTTCGTTCGCATTCAAACCGACTAGCGCTACAAGCTAACATTGCTAATCGTTCTTTCATATATTAATCCAAACTTGTTTAAACATGACTTAGGGGACTTTGGGCAGTCCTTACATCATTCAAACTGTCCCATACACACGGCCAAACAACACACACAACATTTCCATTCTCACTTAGCAATTTTCCAATTTAAACTTACAACGACAACAACACGTTTAACAACATTAACTTTACGATTCTTGGAACTGTTTTAGCATCATTTTCATTCTTATAACAGCCCACAAATCATTTCAATTTCAACTTGAATCATCACACTTCACTTTCACTATATGTTCATAACAACATTCAACATTCAAAACGTACAAATTCACTCTTAACATCAAAACAGTCCACGGTTTTGGACTGCTTGTATACTTCAACATAGATCATTTCTTTAACACCTCAATTCACATATTCAACATGCATACAATACCCCACAATGTCCATAACAACAACAATCAAAACTTGACACAAAACAGTCCCTAAATCCCCCTAACAGTCCCCTTACATGGCTTCAACACAACTAGAACAACTTCATGATTTTCATTCGTTTATTTCATTCTACAACACATTCAATCCATTCCCAATACATGCACAAGGAGATTAAACATTATTTCACATGAGTCAATGGCACATGGCCCACTACAACTTCAACAACAACAATCCAATACCAACATGCAAAGTTAAACACATCCAATTCATCATCTATACATGTTCATAATGCCTCCAAACTCATTCTAAAACTTAAAAGAAGTGATCAATTCTTACCTTAACAAGTTGGTTCCTTAACTTTGCTAGTAACCTGAATATCCACAACACTTGAGACACAATTTACTCTTGGAACTTCAACACAAATCTGTCCACTGCTCAGCCATACAATCTGGCCGTGAGTTTCAAGAGCATGCATGGCATGTTTATGGTTTCTTCTTCACTTGAAACATAATGGTGAATGTGTAGAACATTTTAGGGGTTTAATGGTGAGAAAGAAATGGAAGAGCTGGCCGTTTTTGGTGGTGGAACAACCATGGAAACCGTGACTCTCTCTCTCTCTCTATCTTCCAAGTTTCTATGTTTGTGAAATGGAGCCTCTCTCTCCTATTCCACTTTGTGTAGTTGGGAAATGAGTTGTGGCTCAACTTTGGTCAACAAGGCGACCATTTTGATGCTCAAGATAGTGTTACCCGTTCGCCCAACTAAGCATGGGCAAGAAATCAGACTTTGTCATGTGTTTGTGGGGCCCACACGGCCACTAGTGAAAAATTTGTGAACATTTAAGTCTTAATCCCCACTCAGCCCAACTTGCATCGTCCATATCTCCTTATCTCGATATCATTTTGACGAGCGGTTTGTTGCATTGCAAACTAGACTCGATGAAATTCATTTTAGGCTTTTGAAACACCTTAAAACTCCTCATATACTGGGAGATACGCCTCCTACAATATAGGCTAAAACCGGGTCCGAGATTTTACTGAAGTTGTTCCGATTCATTTCGTTTAACTTCTAATCCTCTTCAAACCTCATGTAACCTCTTATACATACATATACACACTCATATATATTCATAACAATCCATATACGCATCTCGAAGGGTCCGGAGAATCACAATAACCTTAAACATAACTGGAGAACTCACAAAGCTTCGACGAAACTCCAATCGCAAAAGTATATTCCTATCTTTTGTCCATCTTCTATATCATTACTAAAAATCTCAAATACTTTAAAAGGTCACTCACATTACCTCATATACATACTCATAACGCGATTTCAAATCCTTTAGATTACCATGTCACCTCGGGATACTTAAAGCAACCATATATATAACGATATTCTTACTAACTCGATTAACTTTCCTTGAACCTTGGTAACTTATTCTTTCTTGTTTTAATTCAAGTAGCACGGATTATTATGGAGTGTAACATGTAGCCGCCCAGGCTCAGCGGCAGGGAGTTGGTGTTGACTAGGCAGACAGGGCCGGTAGTTCAAGGGTTGAGACCTTCCTTGAAAATGACATTAAACAACCCAGTCAGCCACTCCAAGTCTACCCTGCCTGCATTCTTCCAAAATTCCCCAAGAATCTCATCAGGTCCGGTCGCTCTTCCCCTGAGCATCCTACGAACAGCTCCCTTAACCATCCCATACTCTCCCCAAAATCCCAAACCTCCATCAATTTAAATCTTGGTACCTCCTCCTCAAAATCCTCTGTCTCCAGTCAAACTCGCAGAAAAACTGTACCCTTTTCAGTCACCTCTATCCAAATTGAAAAACCCGACTCTATCAGTAGTGGGTATATAGTATCAATGTCTAAGTACTTTCAAACGACTGACGAAAGAGAAGAACAGGACCATGGTATAGAAGTTACTAGTCAACCCTTCGAGAACACAGAGAAATCAAAATCAAGCTAAAGAGGATAGAGTCTCTTCAAGGTCTGTTGAAAGAAAAGTCACGAATGAAAAAGAGGAACAAACCACTCAGATTGACAAAAATAATGTGGAAAAAGGTAACTCTTTTTCTGTTGATCTTGGTAAAGGAGTAGATGAGTCAATGGATGGTACTATTTCTGGGATTGGTCGGGGACGTTTTCGTAGGATGAGTAGTGATGTTGCTCTTATGGAAGAACTTGAGACCATGTGTACCATGAGTAAGTTAGAAAATATGAGGTCTGCACAAGAAATAAATGAGAGACCAGTTCCCTCTTCACGAGGAACCATAGAAACTGGACCTATGTCAGCTCCTGTGTGGGGTGAGGCACCAGGGTCATCTAGGAGGAACCTAGACCTAATCATAACTCCTGAACCTGTACCTCTTATTGAGATGTCACCAGAGAAGGATCATGGTCAACGTGCGTATGCTGATGAGTCTGACGAAGATGAGATACCTCTTGTCTTTCAAATAAAGAAAAGGTCAAAGGTCAAATAAACCAAAGGATCCACATCCTCGGTGAGAACTACCGTTGGTCGAACCGCACCAAGAACCAGGCAGAGTAAGCATGCAGCAAAGGCAACCCTTGAATCAGCTCTTCAAGCAAGTAAATCCAAAGGAAGGAAAAGATCTATGGGTTCTTAGACGAAGATTAGATTGATTAATGAAACTGAGTTAGTGGATGTGGAGACTGAAGTAGCCAAAGGAAATGATAAAGAGAAAGAAGCAGAAGTGGAAGATGTCTCACTTATGAGGGAAATTGCTAAGAAGAGGAACAGTAAGTCAAAGGTCACACTAGCTAAGGGTGACAGGTCGACAAATGAATCCAACCCTTTAAAGAAGAGAAAAGAGTGAGATGATTCAGGCATCCAGTTCCTTCAACAAGCAAAGGGTGAGCAAAATTGTTGCTTAAAGTGAAATTTAGAGAAGACAATCTCTGGGGAAACAAAAGGTGTTGCTGGGAGTAGGGCTGGGCATATTAACGGTTAAACCAATAACCCGAATCAATTAATGGATTATTGGGTTAATGGTTCGGGTTAATGGATTACTGATTCGGGTATCGGGTGGTGCCTTGTGGTTATTGGGTTATTGGGTCGGGTCACGGTTTGGCCATTTTTGTTAACGGGTGAACCGATAACCCGATAACTATTTATTTAATTATAATTCTACCGTTCCATATATAAAGTAACTTGACTAAATTTAGGGTTCACTTGATTTCCACTTCATAAACTCAGTCTCTCAAGTGGCGTATCACAACAGAAACCCTTCTCCTCCAACTCGCAAGATGCAAGCCCGACTTGAAAATGTAAACTTACTAAACTATTTTTTACTTCTTCTACATTGCTTTCAATTCTCACTCTTGTTTATGTGTTTTTGTATTTCTCTGTTTTGGGGTGTTTGTTGGGGTTGGGAAATTAAGGAAATCACTTTCTAGCAGAAAAAGTTCTTCGTTATTGAATTTTTTTTGTTCGGCATAGTCTTAGGAGATGAAGCGACTTTCAGTTTTGAAGATGGGTTCCTTGTTCTTGAATTGTTTTTGTGTGAAATCTTAACGGTTAAACCGATAACCGAACCGATAACAAACAACAACCGATTAACTGATAACCCATTAACCGATATCTTAATGGTTATTTAATGGTTTCACATGTCTACAAACCGATAACCGATAAGTTGAACCGATAACTTTGAAACCCGAAGCGAACCGACCGATATACCGCCCTAGCTGGGAGGGTGTTTGACCCTGAAGTTGCAGAAAAATCTGAAATGAAAGAACTGATTGAAATTGTTAAATTTCAAGGATAGATTCATCTCTTTGCTCCACCTGTACCGAGTATGTATGAGGAACAAGTCTCTGAATTCTATGCAAATCTCTGCTACTCCGATGATCTCAGTACTCTCATTGCATCAGTTAGTGGGACTAAATTTGTGTTGGAGGAAAAGATATTGGGAGATATTCTGAAAGTTCTTAATAAAGGGTAGAGAACCATAAATGGAAAGGCAGAGGCTTCAAGGGGCTTCAAGGTTATGATGGTAAAAATGGGGTAAGGGATGCCGAGTCAAGGGCTATACTTTTAAAGAAAGAGCTGAAAGGAGAATTTCAGCTCATGTTCGAAATGGTGAACAAAGTCCTGCTTCCAAGAAAATAGGGTCGCACCAAGACCTCTATCAAAGATTTGGTGAAGAGGCACTGACTGACTACCAGCCTATCAACGTTCCTGCTATTATGATTGAGCGCATCATCAAGGTAAAGAGGGCACCAGGGGGTCAACATGGGCTCCTATATGGTTTTTCTTCTGAACAAAGTATTTGCTCACTTCAAGGTCAGGAAAGAAGCATATGTTTTTCCATGGGAACTCTGGAAGGGTATACCTAAGAAAAGTGGTGTGGGAAGTGTATCTACAATCACAAAAGTGCTTGAAGCTCAAGAGATCACTACTGCTGAACTACACAGGGTAAAGGCTGAGAATGCTATCCTTCAAGCTCAGCTATCTAAGAAAAAGAAAGAAATTAGTTCTCAAAGTGCTCTGAAAGCTGCAAGATTGGAAATTGAGAGGCTCAAGTTAGACAATGAGAGGCTGTCATTGAAGGTGGATAAGCTCAAGGATCAGATGATAGAGGACTAGAGAGTCAACGGAGAACGAATAAACAATCTCCTCAAAGCCCTGGCCCAAAATTCACAGAAGCCCAAAGCTCCTTAGCTTGTTCATATCAAATTCATCTTCCTGAGCCTTTTTTAACCCTATTCCCTGTTTTATATTTCTGTGTGATAATGTTCCGGCACTAATGACAATTTCTCCTTTATTCATTTTCTGATTTGGCTACTATGATATGTATCTGTATTACTTGTTTGGGCTTTTTACTCTATTCCGTGCTACTCTAACTTCTTGCATGTTTCTCTTACTTATCATGATAGTGTTGCCCTTGTGGCTGTGAGTTAATATACCTGAACTTCTTGTTGGCTGTGCTTTAATATTTTTGATGATGCCAAAAGGGGAAAGATGCTTTTGTGTAGTGAAAAGATTATGATTAAGGGGGGAGACATATCGAATAAATGATTGTGGTGGTTGTTGTGGGAAGATATGCTAACCAAGGGGAAGAACTGGAAGATTGATATGTGATGATAATGTGGCAATGTTTATCTTGCAGTTGAAAATGGTATTATGTTGCTAACATGTTGTAGGTGCCTTGACAATGATGGGTTGAAAATGGTATTATGTTGCTAACATGTTGCAAGTGCCTTGACAATGATGATCTGCTTCGCAGGGGGAATAAGTGGGAAGCTGATTCTCAAGGGGACCATCAGTCTATGAGTTTGTCATCATCAAAAAGGGGAAAATTGATAGTTCCAAGTGCATTCGTGTTTTAATGATTGTCAAACTGTTTCAAAACCAGATAGAAACCTGGTTTGTAATCTGCTCTCTGTGCACCTACCACCGTCAGTAGAGAATAACTATAAAGTCAAGCCACTTGCTGCACACAAGTACATCAGTGAGTTTGGCCCATGCTTTAGGTCAAAATTGAAGAGTGCTTTCTTTTCACCCCACATGCTCCCACTATATATATACAACATGATGGCAACATATTGAGTAGACTTGAAATCCTAATCTAAATCGTGCAAAGCTGCCGACATAAGTTCTCAAGATCTCTCAAGAACAAAGTTACTTTCAAGCTAAAAAACCAGATCCAGATATGAGTTTAGTCTATGTTCTTTAGGTTTTTGTAAATCCTTGTTCATTTTGTGCTTAAATTGAAAACCTGCACTTCTTGTTTGAGAAGCTGTTTGTAGGTATCTTAAAAGTCTCAAAGTGTACTTGTGAGAAGTGTGTTTCCGCAAGCGTTAGTACTGCAAGTGTGGAGGGACTATGGGGTTAGTTCCTAGGTTACATAAGCTTTATTGTAAGGGTGAAGGATTATGGGAGTTAATTCCTAGCTTACGATAGAGTTGTAACCTAAAGTTGCTCGGTGTAGTGGAGTTGAAAACCCTACTGGGGTAGGTCGTGATTTTTAATCCCTTGAGCAAGGAGTTTTCCAAGTAAAAATACTGCGCTGATTCTTGCACTGCACTGCGTAAGGAAACTGGTACACAACCAGGTCCTCCTTCATATACTGTTTGGTAGAAACATAGCCTACAACAATAAGATATGGGGTCTCTGTAGTTGATAGTATAACAAAGGGGGAGCACCACAATCTCTTAAAGAACTTATGCCCCGCTAGGCATAATTTCAATTTTGAAGGGCAAAAATTAAAGACCAGCCCATTTGAAGGGCAAAAATTAAAGACCAGTCCATTTGAAGGGAAAATTATAGACCAGTCCATTTGAGCAGCAGCACCGTAAGAATTTATGAAAAAAAGTAAAGGACAAAAAATGATTCAAAAGGAATTTACTGGGTGTGTCCAATCTATTTCAGCACTGATACCGGCTTAAATTGTACAATATGGCATTTTGGAGTATCACTAACTTATGAGAGCCGAAAGTTATAAACCATCCAACACTAGAATCAGCTCACCCATTTGGGAACCTTATTGGTTTATTTCTTGGACCCACCTCTCCTGTCTCCATTTCCATTCACTCGTCCCTCTACCCACTCCAAGAAAGAAGTGGTCCTAAAAAATTCCTTTTGGTCTCACAAATGCGAGAGAATTCCTAGTGTTAGTCAAAAAATGCAATAATAAAATTGCATGGAGTCCTTCCTGGAAAGAGAAGTATGAATCCATTGCATCAAAATTGGTCTCTTGATACAAAGGAAAAGCACATGCTTAACAGAGGCAATGAGAAATATTAGCTAAGAAAACAAAATACCTGGTGACTGTTCGTGCCTGCAACAAATTTGCGGTGGTCATCTTTGCACAAGAAAGTTGCAGATGTAAACCAAGTTGGGGTGAATATACCAAGGCTATTTTTTGCTGGCTGGAATAAACATTTAAAATGACAAATTTAGGTATAAGCAATCAATTCTTTCTCAACTACAAATGCTACACAGTATGACGGTGGATCTCACAGATTTTGCAGTCCAAATTTAGCACACTGGTTCAGATCCCATACATTAACCTCAACGCCCTTCCTGAAATATCAAATAAGTCATAACAATCATTCTATTTTCCACCATTAAGGTTATCTTGCAGAACCCAATATTCACTGTTACTCACCCAACAAACAATGCATAGTTTTCATCTGCGTCAACCTTGGAGCACAAAATGGTGCCTGAACCACTAACATTCCATGCCGTTTGTGTACCTTTAACACCAAAATCTTCAGATGATTTTGACATTTTAACACACTTCATGCTTGCTTGTCCTTTTATTGTGCACGTAAGCAGGGTACATGACCTATAAATGTATAAGAAAATATACAAATGTAACACGAAGGAATTTAGGAACGAGCCTATTTTACTCTGGGTGAGATTTACATTAAATGCATCTTCCAAGCCGCATCCTTGTTAACTCATTGCCAACACATTGAAAGCACTTCGCTTGGAGTGCTAGTTACTTTTTTTTTAATCAAGTAAAAGTGTTCTAGTTACTAACCCACATTTAGTAACTCATTATCAAAAACTAGGTTGTTTTGCTCACCACTATTGAATACGTTGGCTGTGGATATCAGGAAATATTAATTGAATTTAGTAGCCATCCATTATTCCACTTTAGGCACACTGCAGAAGGGAAACTGTATACAGGTGCTAACACTTACCTGAGAATTCCAAGTTATTAACTATGTGTAGATATTATCATAGGAGGTTCTTAGTCAGGGATAGCAAATGGGATATTAGGGGATTAACTCTTCGCCAATGTTTGGTTCATATTTAGGGCCACTGATCACTCGGAAGACCAGACTCCATATTAGGTTCATATTTTGCCCCTGGCTAACTAGCGAAGGGTCTTGCTATTTATTTGTTATATAAGGTACTAGCGAAGGGTCTTGCTAACACATATTAACATCAGAAACAACACGATCATCAGAAACAACACGATCATCAGTCGAGATCTAGAAAAAATAGCCTTTTACATTTACCTTTATCCCTCTTATTCTTCCACTTCCCCTATCCTCCCATATAGTCTATCCATCCTCATATCCAAGAGGTGCCTACCTAAAAAGAAAACAGCGTGCGGAAACTCGTGTATTCTCAAACCTCAACCAATGCAAACTCTTATTTCTTTTTATTATTCCTTTGGATCATCACCTTATACACTCCCTCCTTTTTTCCCTATCTTATTTCTATTCTCACACAAATACCAATATTAATCATATTGTTTACAACTAATAACTGCAGCGTAACAATCCTATTTACAACTTAACGAAAAGTACAAACTTGTCCTCATAGGAACCACCACATCCCTTGTGCAAAGCCAAACAAACTCCAGGGATGTGATTACCAATTCAAGAGTCAATAGCACATTTGAACAGGACAGTCTACCTTCCGCACCAATCAAGAACTGGAGAGTTGCATATTTAAAATAATTGGAGCACCGAGGAAAATGGGCTATTGAGCAATGCATTTTTATCCATGTCTAAGAACGTTCACTTTAACAAGTTGGTGACTCAATGAGCTAACCAGATAAGATACTTCCAAAAGCAGGTTGAAGACAGTAACCTTGATGATGAGTCCTGCCTCTCTTTTCTGAATAGATGCAAGCCGATAACAGAATTATCTTCAGATATTTTATCACTTTGATTTTTATTTGAAATGGATGCACAAACATTTCCATTGACAGGAATAAGCACCTCAATCTGTGCAGTATAAAAGTAGTAAAGGGTGCTGCTCAACACTCAAGAAAACAAAACTTCATTTATCTTGATTTTGATCAAATAGAAAAAGTGCTTACCAAGCCATTTCTTCTTGCTACACCTAGAAGCTACAAAAAATTATTAAAAACCACAATGGTTAGATATCTCACAAGCCAAGTAGTTCCGTAGAAGCAGTTGCCACTCAAAGGCTAAATTATTATCTTTAGAAGATGAATATCTAAATTTTACGGAGATCAGTTCTAATATGATATCTGCATGCTATATAGCTAGATGATTTACTAGAAGATGCCAGCACTAAGAAACTATAATCCTCGATTGGGTTTAATTTTAAGCAATAAACATGTCTACATAAAGCATACAACCTAAAATTGAGCCAAGCTGTCACTTGAAATGCCTCAATCCCGAACATGGAGGAAACATAATTGTTTTGTTCTGTTTCTTCCTGACATTTTTGCTTTATCTCTTATCTTGAAGTTTGGGTTAATGACAAGAACTATCCATTCCATTAACAAGCAAATCAGACCAAAAGTCCTCCGAAGAACAAAGCACTATCAAAGTGCAAGAGGAAAAAAGGCCCTCAGCCAACTTGATTTAATAGTGGAAGAAGCTTCAGCTTTGGTTCATTTTCCGAAGCTTCAGCTTTCGTTCATTTTCCTTTCATACATTTTTCTTTGTAATTTTCATAGGAGTTTCTATACATTGCGATATTCCATAACCAAAACCTTTTTCACCCTTTTCTGAACTAGAGAGAACTGATAGTGTACTGAAATTCACAACTCCAAACAACACCTAGTGGCTCTAGAAACAACTCCTACGCAATAACTTAACATACAAATATCATCTCTCTATCAAATAAAACTATCCACCCAACCCGTGCATTATACATGTAGAAACACAAAGACAGAAAACATTATTCCACAATGAGTTAAAAGAAACACTAAGGGGTCGTTTGGTAGGATGTATTAGAGAAAGTAATACATATATTAACTTTGGTATTATTAATTCCTTGTTTGGTAGTGTTTTCAACCTATGTATAACTAATGGGTAAATAGCGCTTTTGGTCCCCGAGTTATTGCTATGTTCCAATTTTGATCCTTGTGTTATTTGACTAAGCACATCAGACCTTCAATTAACCTAAGTGTATGATTTTTCTGTTAGAAATTCTCTATTTAGTGGACTCACATATTTAATATAATTGTAAATAGATTGATATCAATTAAAGAAGCCCATTTTTATGATCTAATAAAGTGTTAATTTATAGAAATATCAGTTAATAGCGTATGGGCTTCAT